>NC_143572.1:80880000-81505000 GCF_054136105.1 Typopeltis vanoorti
CTGTAGCAATTCATTGCAGTGTAATTGGTGGATTATTTCATGCAGTATACAGAAAATGTTTTGAAAATATTTTCTGTATATTGTATGAAATTCAAATTTCTGTTTATTATAAGCCATGAGATTCGTTGCTTTCTTCACTTCTAATTTGGCTCTGCTAAGAGAGTATACACCTCCCATCTGCAGTTCGCAAATTTCAAAATCCAGTATTCTCCCTCTGAAAAAAGTTATTTCTATCTGCTGAAGAACCATAATATTAGAATCATTTAATGATAACCCTCCGAAGCTTCACATGATCTGCAAGCAAGTGAATATCTCCATTTAATCCAGAGACAATATCATTGACATAATTGTTCAATATTAACGGTGTATCACTGAACAACCCTGTAGAACTTCAATTGTAACCTTCCCATTTCTTCTTCTTCTTCTTCTTCATATTATTATTATTATTATTATTATTATTATTATTATTATTATTATTATTATTATTATTATTATTATTATTAAGAGAGACCTCCAAGGAGTTGATGACTCATTGAAGGAGGATGCATATTACAATCAACAGCTGTCAAATCAGTTTTTGAATTCATTCCGACTACTTGCACACACCATATCCAACGGAAATCTATTCCAATCACGAACCACTCTATCAGAAAAAAATCGAACTCTCTTGACGACATTCATTCTCAACTTCAAACAATACCCTCGCATCATTTCTCTATCCTCTATAAAATGAAAAATTCCATCTACTGACATCCTGTATGACCCTTTCACAAGTGTCATACAAATGATACTTGTGAAAGCGATATGATTGAGATTTGTAATCCTCAATCATATCACCCTCTTTCTACTACTTTCTAACAACTGTAGCCTACGAATTCTCAAACTGTCTTCATTATCCGTATTCGATTGGGTTAACGTACGTACATTGCGGCGGTTTTGACGTCTTGCGTTTTATCACGGTAATGGCGGTTGCCAAGTGTTTATATGTGATCAGTGATTTAAATAGTCGTTATGATTTTCTGAAGAAAAGTTTATTTTGTAAAATATTTGCTACTGATGCTGGTAGATCGATTTGATCTACGGGATATTTATATATAGAGGTAAGTGTTCTTCATTCTGTGAAACATTTACTACCTTTGCTGGTAGATCGACTTGATCTACGGGATATTTACATTGGGCTCTAGGTCCCACTTCTCAAACTTTATTTTAATAGAGTTGTTGCCTTCTGTTAATCATGACAAAACCTCTCAATGAAGGCATATTTGAAGAAGTTTACAAAGAATTCCTAAGATTAGGAAAACTTTTGAGCGACAACTGGCCAGGGAAAGTAAAGCTCTTAGATACATTCCCCCCTACAGCAGTCACAGAAGATAGGATGGATGATTCTAATGAAGGAAGTATGTTGACTGAACCAGAATCAAGTCACTCCACGAATACAGAGAATGCTGCATCTCAGGATAATACTCCGCAGTTTGTGGAAACCAACACAGAATTTCAAACAGTCAAAAAGGAAAGGAAAATCTCCTCTACTGCAGATACACCCAAAACAGTGGAGATAGAACCAGACAATGTAATTAAAAAAAGAGTACCCCCAGTCGTCCTAAGGGCCAAGGAGCACTGGACGTCAGTTGCATCCACACTGAAATCTTCAGATATCACCTTCATTAAAGCCACAAACACAGAAGAAGGGATTCGCATACAACCTAAAATATCATCAGATTACAGAAAAATTACCAAACTTCTAGACAACAACAACTTGCCATATCACACTTTTGCACTCAACAGTGAAAAAAATTTAAAAGTAGTGTTAAGGGGAGTAACTGAAACATTACAAATAGAAGACCTCACTGCAGACCTCCAGCTTAAGGGATTTAGCCCAATTAAAGTCAGCCGAATGCGGAGAGCTGATAAAACACCCTATCCCCTAATTCTAGTGGAAATAAGCAAAGACCAAAATCATATATACAATCTCCAAACCATCTGTGATCTAGTCATAAAAGTTGAGGCATTGAAACATAAATCAACTACAACCCAGTGCCATAGATGCCAGAAGATTGGGCATGCCCAACGATGCTGCAAGGCCGAATTTCGTTGCCTTAAATGTGGTGGCAAACATGCATCAAATGAATGCCATAAACCTCGTACACTTCCGGCAAAGTGTGCAAACTGCGGAGGACCACACCCTGCAAACTATAGGGGCTGTATAGCATTTCCTCAAAACCAAAAATTACAACTCAAAACCAGTAAACCTCTTTAAGAACAAGCGTCTTCCCATCAAACCATAGTCTCCACAACGGATGGAAGATCGTATGCTGAAGTTACAAGATCGACCTTCCAAAAAGACCCAAAACCAAAGCAGTCACAGCAAACCAACAAACCTATCCTACTGAACATAACTAGCCACTTAGGTGAAATGCTTGCTGAACTCCAACAAACCAACCCAACTCAAGAAGCCGAAGATATCATCTTAAGGCATACACAATCACTCTTTATGGAAATTCTTAATGGATAAATCTAAAAGAAAACCGAAATCATTACAAATTGTTTCATGGAATGCAAATGGTTTATCTATCAAATTACAGGAGCTGCAGGAGTTTGCAGCAGAAACTCAAGCTGACATCATCCTCATAAATGTAACACATCTTCGTCCAAGTGACAAAATCAGAATCAATAGTTATAGCACTTACCGAACAGACAGATGCTTTGCTAGAGGTGGAGGCACTGCCATCTTTGTGAAAAGTAACATAAAACATAATTCAATAGCAGAACCCCAAACAAAACACATGGAAATTACAGGAATAGAAATACATATGGAAAATACAAGCAGCATTACGATATATGCAGCCAGAACCCCCCAAATAGAAAACTCCTTGAATCTGACTTAGAGGTGATACTAAATACAGGCAGAGCAGTGATTATAGCCGGAGATGTTAATGCCAAACACTCAGTCTGGAATAGCAGAAACTCAACTATTAATGGAAGAATACTCAACTCTTACACCACTTCAAGAAATATAACAGTAATAGGACCCACTGAACCCACACATTATGGAGCTACCGGTCGTCCTGATGTATTAGATATAGCTATATTAAAAAACATAGCGCACAGCTATCAGATACAAGCAATCAACGACTTAAGTTCTGATCATAACCCCATCATATTACAACTAGGCACCATACAAGATATAACAGAAAACACCACCGCATTTATAAATTGGAAACAACTTCCCTCAGCCTTCCAGGAAAACCTTGGTCCAATACCGCATATAACATCTGCTGAAGATGTAGAAAAAGCAGTGAAGACTCTTGAAAAACAACTGCTGACAGCTATAACGCAGGTAACAAATATAACCAAATGTACACCATCAAATAAACTTCCACAGGATATAAAACGTCTTATCCAAGAGAAAAACAGATTAAGAAGACAATATCAGAGAACAATGGACCCAGCGGATAAACAAGCAGTGAATAGATTAACAAACCAGGTTCGATATGCCCTAAAGGACCACCGTAACCAACTCTGGAATAACAAAATTCTCCAATTAAACACAGAGGATCAATCAATATGGAAAATGATGAAATCACTCCGTTCAAAGCGTTTTACATTTCCTCCAATCCAAGGTGAATCTAATGTTGTCTACAACGACGAGGAAAAAGCTGAAGCATTTGCTGACAGTTTAGAAAAACAATGCAGCCCCAATTATATCAATACAGATATAAATTTCATAAGTAAAATTCACACCCAAGTGCGTAAAATAACTCAAAATACCTAATTCCAATCCAATAACAAATCCGTATCACCAACAGAAGTATATGAGATTTTAAGAAAACTAAATAACAAAAAGGCTCCAGGTCCAGATGGAATAACAAATAAGGTACTCAAGTTACTTCCTCGCAAAGGGGTTATGCATCTAGTAGCCATCATTAATGCCATCTTCCGGCTAAATTATTTCCCACAACGATGGAAAATTGCCGACGTTTTCCTAATTGCCAAACCTGGGAAAAATACACAGTTTCCTGTAAATTACAGACCAGTCAGCCTTCTTCTTTCATGCATAGGTAAGATAGCCGAACGTGCTATTCTCACACGGCTTCAAGAGGCAACAGATATCAACCATATAATTCAAGATGAACAATTCGGCTTTAGGAAATATCACTCCGCAACGCTACAAATTGACAGAGTCATCGAACATATAACCCAAGGGTATGAATGGCACCAACACACTGGCGCAGTTTTTCTAGACATCACTCAGGCATTTGATAGAGTATGGCATCATGGACTAATTTTTAAACTACACGAAGTTGGTATTCCATTGCCACTAGTGCTACTTATCAAATCATATCTACACAACAGAAAATTTAAAATAAAACTCAACGGTATCAGATCCACGGAGAGGAGAATCACGGCCGGAGTACCTCAAGGCTCTCTACTATCTCCCCTACTCTTCTCCATATACATGGCAGATCTCCCCAAACTGTCTCCAGCTATCACCGTTCTGTATGCCGACGATACAATCATTATAGCCAGATCCCTCCGTCCACACCTGGCCACAATCAAGCTGCAGAGAGCAGTCAATGAATTGGAGGATTGGTACACCAAGTGGTGTATCGCAATTAATCCAAACAAAAGCTCTGCAGTACTTTTCACCAGACGTAAGGCAGAACCGAATACAAGCATACAAATGTTTGGTAAAATCATCCCATTCATCTATCAAGATGAATTCCCAAATATCTGGGAATTCATCTTGATAGACGTCTAAACTTCAAGTCACATATGGATAGTGTTACCACTAAGGCAAGTCAGACTATAGCACAGCTATATCCACTTTTGAACAGGAACAGCTTCCTAAGCATAAGCAACAAAATCTTACTTTTCAAATCGGTAATCAGGCCGCAACTAACTTATGCGTCTCCAACCTGGGGTCACACGACTAAAAGCAACATCAACAGACTTCAGATAATACAGAATAAATGCCTAAGAATGACGTTTAATGCCCCATGGTTCATCAGAAACATCCAGTTACATCAAGAAGCCAATCTTCCAGATATTAAGACCTACATGACAAACATTGCAGAGAAATTCTTCACAATCACGGATAATCACCCAAATCAGTTAGTTCGACAGGCAGCGGACTACAAGCCCTCAGATTGTTTCAAACATAAAAAACCGAAATCCTCCATCGCAAGAGAAAGCTGATACAGCCTCAATGCTCACAATGAGCAGGTAAATTACCCACAATAATCTCATCACCCACAATCTAAAATCTAGATGAAGGGATAAAGAGTCAAGGACTCAGTCCATCAACCAATTAAGTTCAAGTTCATTATCCGTATTCCACAACCCTTATATCAATTTCAACATTCTCCTTTGCACTCTCTCTCAACTATATTAGAATCACAACAGAAACCAGTAGACCAAATAAGACCTTGTAAAGAGGCAAAATGACACGATTATTTTTACATGTCAAAGTTCGTTTCAGTAATCCAACTATTCTCTGAGTTGTAATCGCAATTTTTGCCATATGATCGCTGGACATCAACTTTCAATCTACTAAAACTCCAAGATCCCTATCTTCATCTGTTTCTTCTACCATAATCCCAGCAATATAATATGAGAATTGGATATTTAATTGCACCATGATGCACGCATTTACATTTACCGACATTGAAATGACAGTAATTTTTATATGCTCACAATTCCAGCCTATTCAAATCACTCTGCAAAGTACTGCATATCAGCCACATTCCTGATTATATGTCTATCTTCACATTATCAACAATCAGCTGTATATCTCCTGTCAAATCCTTCCAGTGTTTGTAATATATGGATTCAAGGACAACGGACTGAAGTGTGATCCTGTGGTAACCATCGTGTGGTACACCATTGTTTAAGTTAAGTCTTGAAGAGTCATATTACCCCATGTATGACATTTTGATATCTGTCAGTCAGCTATAGGCTAAAAGTTTACAATACAATCCTATATCTGGAATTTATCCCACAATCTTACAAGCTGTATCCTGTCAAACCTCTTGGCAGAGTCTAAAGGTATTATGGTGTATTAATTCCTCTTGCTTAACTGAACTTTACCATTATTATAAAACGTGATAAACAAGGTTGTTGAACATGACCTTCCTTTAGTAAACTTATGCTGTTCAATGCAAACTAGAGATTTTCTGTCAACCCATTTCGGTGCGAGCTTTAACCAAGTTTTCTAAATCTTTACAGCCAGTCCAGATATATACAGTCTTTGAACCATCCTTTTACAATGGGACTATCTTACATTATTTCAACTCCAGTGGAATCGTCCATGTTCTGAGACCCAAATTACATTTTGTTCAGCAGAACAGCCCGTTCAACTGCCCGCTCTTTAAGCATCGTGCTGATATGATAGTGATCAGAGCTTTACCCACCTAATCGCCTCCGTAACGCAATTGGAAGAACAATGGTACATTGCGCCCTTCGATTGGAATAGGCCTAAGTTCGATTCTCGTCGCGACGGGAGGAATCTTTATCTGGACGATTTCAATCGAAGGTGAGCTAGCCGACTTCCTACGGAGGTAGCAGGGTTTCTTTTCCCGGAAACTAGGGTTTTTCATCCTACATACAGACAAATCGGCCCTTCAGAACACACGCAATTTACACTCAAAAAAATACTAGTTGTGGTGGAGGTGGGCGGTAGATGGCGTTGATGGAGATGATTCGTAGTAGAGGTTCGATGTAGTGGTTGAGACAGTTGTAGGTGTCCTCCCGCGATGAGTCTTCGGACTCCTTGGAGTGTCACGAATAATAATAATAATAATAATAATAATAATAATAATAATAATAATAATAATAATAATAATAATAATATCCCTTCAGCCACAGAATTAGAAACTTCTCAGAAATCAGTGATTTCTTTACATGCATGCGACTGCCAGTAGCAATCCTGTTCAATTCCCTGGGCATAGTTCGGTGAGATGTAGGTCGGGAGCAGCCTTCATTAAATGTTTCGGTCATTTGCTGCACACATGAAGTTCTGTTTGTTCATTCAAGCCATCTCAGCTGACCGCAAGCTTATTCCTGACAGTCTTAGGACCTCAGTTACATTTCATAGGCAAGCAATTAGGGGTAGTTTTCTACTGATTACAAAACCGGAATATTTCACCTTTTGAAAAACCAGTCAACTACGATGTTTTCAAAGTGGTGGCTCCAGCCAGGCAGGCACCCACAATAATCCCATTATTGAACTCTGAAAGATCTTTGTTTTTCCCATTGTGATCAACATTATTGACAATTACTGACGGCACCATTCTTAACTAGTTGACTATAACATGTGGTGATACACGTGATCAGGTATTTTGCATATGCCGTGCGTAAATGACGTTTACCTACATCTGCATAAATTTCAAATTTTGTGTACGCGGTATTCCTTCCTCATCCTATGCATTGCTAATATCCTTCCAATCCAACAACTGATACTAATGCGTAGAACCCAGCATATTCTCCAATTGGTCATGATCTGATTGATCCGGCTTTGTAGTTCAGCATGTAACCTTTTCTGAATGTCGCATTCATAAAGTAACACACTTCCCAAGTGAGCCCTACATGATCACTCTCACCACCCGAAGGTAGAATAGTTAGGTCTTTAACTGAAACCCCCCGTAACACTATAGTCTAAATGCTGATTGACCTGAAGTTCCTTCTGTGATATGCTGCTTAAGAAAATTGTCTGGCAACAGCTCGCCAAATTTAGTTTAATTCTTCTCATAAGATTTCACTGCTACTCATTCACTGTTCGGATAATAAGTACCGCATTTCTTTGTTACTAGAAAGCGATCCACAAGGTTTGAACAACACAACACTAAACATCTGATCTTGTTAGACTTCACTTCATGCCAAATGGAGTCAAACTCGGTGTCACGTGGAAAACTATTACTAGTATTGTAGGTCATATTTGTCAACTCTAATTGGATTTAGGTCGATCCCCTGTCCTCCGAATAAAATCGGCCCTACTGGGATGGATGTAGCTGTAATAAAACTTGCAAAACTTTCATTGAAAAACGAGGTCAATTGTATGGTCAATGCTTTGGCATGTTCCTTTAAAAACACAGTGAAATACGATCTAGTCGTATTACTATTCTGAGAACTTATTATTTAGAATTCGCCTCTTCATTACTTCTAATCCATCAATCTCTCTTCCACCAGGAATAAAATTGGCCTTATTAGGATGTAACAGCAATAAAATAACAATTAATCTGACCTACTGCATCCTCTGTACTCGTCAACCGACTACTGTTTCAATACAACAAATCATTTTTCTTTTACTGACGACATAGCAAAAAGAACTCCTGTGATTTATTTATTTTTTTTTTTGAATCGTAGTGCTCTTTTCGTATTGAAAATTTTCTCTCCTAACTATACTAGTTGTCCTCCCAGCTTCAGTCTTATATTTGTCATGCAATTGTTCTTCAGCTGTCTTCTTCATCATCTGCAATCCCTTTTCATTTTCATGGTCATCCATTTTATAACAAATCGGTTTATCTTTTTTATTTCTTCTCATATTGAAACTCTTCATGTTGAAATAATGGTGGTAAGATGTTAAGGACGGAATGTTTTTCGTGGTATTGAATTGCGCCCACTGACTTATTGAATAATAACTTATTTTATGAATGGTGGAGTGCCTCGCGGTTTTGAAAAGCACTGAACTTATGGAATACGGTGAAATATCATGTACATGTTGCAGCCAGAAAGTCCCTTTTCACACAGCGAAATTTCTACGACTTGCTGCAACTTCACTGCTGAGTTCAGATCTCCTATCTAAACTGATTGATGACATACAGTATGAACTGGATCGATATGGGGAATCATTCCTGAATGTCGATATTAAGCAGGATTCAGGACAGTGCTGCGTAAAGAATGGAGGTTAATCTCTCATTAAACTTAACACAAATGTGTAAATTGCGCACTGCATGCTGTGATATAGGCCAAAGCATACGGTGTATGACCTGCACTATATTAATCATCATCATGCTTTCCAAGTATTTAGGCCTAGAGTGGTCTGTTCCGGTCTTAGAAGTCATAGTTGAATCTCTTTAGAGGACATCCTGGTTTACTTTTACGTATTTAATATTTATTTTTTATTAATTTTAATAATTTTATTAATATTAATGTGCACATTGTCTCAATCTCTCAGGGGACCCTGTAACCCCTAGAGAGCGCGTCCCCTGGGTGGCGGATAGGGGAGCCCACCATGTGTGTGTGTGTGCGTGTACATGCGCGTGCGTGTGTGTGTGTGTGTATATATATATATATATATATGGTGGGGTGCTCCGAATATACTGAATAAGGACTCGTGGACCAACAGGGCCATAAGTGGCAATCATCTTGATTGTAAGGGAAGCGGCACTCCCATGGACTCCCAGCTGGATCTATCCTCTCCTTCTTCTACTTTGAGGAAGACCCACTTACTTTAATCTTTCCTATAAGGCCTTATCAGCCAACTGTTCTTACTTTATGACCCTTGTGCTATTAGAGTACTCGAGGCCCATGAGGTCCTTTCATTTCTGGCCTTACAACTATGTCCCCTCTATAAACCTTACTATATTTCTTCTATAATCTACCCTTCCCCCTTCAATATACCCTATTCCTCCTATGGGTTTAAATTCGGAAGAAGGCGAGTTCAGAAGCCTTAAGGTAGCAGCCCTACCACTGAACTATTCCATCATCAGGCTAGTCCCCTGACATGGAGAACATAACCATACTTGTAAGCTGACAGAAAAAGATAATCGGATTGAATCTATGGGAAACGACCCTGGAATGGAAAAGGGAAAACGAAAATTGAAACGACAAAATATAAAACACATAGCAAACTGGAATGTAAGAGGAATAGCATATAAAGAAATAGAATTAGACCAGTTATTAAACGAAAGAAATTTAAAATAGCAGTAATCATTGAAACAAAAAAGAAATTAAAAGGAACTGTGAGATCTGAAAATTTTATTGTGATATACAGTGGAGTCGACAGAGACCAAAGAGCACAAGCAGGAGTCATGATTTGGATTCATAACTCCCTTTCAAAACAGTTAAAACATTATAAATTATGGAAAGAAAGAATAATAGAAGCTAGAATAAAAATAGATAGAGGCTATTTAACAATAATTGGTTTATATGCCCCAGAAGAAGGAAGAGAACAGGATAATATTGATTTTTATAATCAGCTACAAAACATATATAATAAAATAAATAAAAATCATTACATAATTTTAGCAGGAGACTTAAATGCAAGAATTGGAAACACAAAAATTAATAATAATATAGGAATACATGGAGAACACACTCTAAACAGAAATGGTAAAAAATTGATTGACTTTGTAGTTTATAATAACCTAAAAATAATGAATTCCTTTTATAAACATAAAGACATACATAAATATACTTGGGCAGCAAGATGATGGAAATCGATATTAGATTACTTCATATTAAATGAAAAGACATCAAAATTTTCACTAGATGTTAGAGTTCACACAGGATATGAAATAAGCAGTGACCACTTCCTTGTTAAAATAAAATTAAGATTACCACCTAAATGGCTACAAGTAACAAGAACAGAAAGAAAAATTGAAACATTTGTTTATAAAACTAGACTATTGAATGACACAAATGTACAATGGCTATATGAACAAAGAATTAACCAGTATCTAGATAAAATAAAACAAAATGAAGAAATAGAAATAGAATGGCTTAACATAAAAACGATACTAAATGCAGCAGCAAATGAAAGCTTAGGAAAGACCAAAAAATTAAATAAAAGAAAAAAACTGAAGATCTGGGATGATACAGTCAAAGAAATAATCAAAAAGAAAAAAGAAGCCTATCACAAATGGTTAAGCAGTAAAAGATTAGAAGATGAAATAGAATATAAAAGAATAAGAGCCATAGCTAAAAGAGAAGTCAGAAAAAGACAGAGAATCATGGAATAAATTTGTTTCTAATTTAGAACATGATTTATATAAAATAAGACCCAATGTATAGAAGATTTTGAAACACCTAAATGCAGATACCAAAGAAAACATAAAATTAAACACTGAATTGAAATTAGAAGAATTTCTAAATTACTACACAGAACTGCGGACAGACAAATATTTTAAAAAAGACAACTGGCAAACAATTAACGAAAATGAAAACGAAATAACTGAAGAAGAATTAGAAATCAGCCTGAAAGAAACAAGAAACGGAAAATCACCTGGAGAAGATAAGCTAGGTTCAGAACTATATAAATACGCAGGAACAAGATTCAAAGGAAGACTCTTATTATTTTTAAATAAAATTTACTCAACTGGTATCCCCCCAATAGAATGGAATAAAAGCAATTGTGATTCCTATCTTTAAGAAAGGTAATAGAGATGAACCTAAAAACTATAGAGGTATCAGTATACTAAATTCATGTTACAAAATATATAGCAGAATCTTAAATAACAAACTAATGAAATATTCCGAAAACTTTATTCTAGAGGTACAAAATGGATTTAGAAAAGGACGAACATGTATAGATCTAGCCTTCTGCCTAAAATTAATAATAGAGAAAAGAAGAGAATATAATTTAGAAACACATGTTGCATTTATTGACTTTGAAAAAGCATTTGACAAAGTTAAAAGAAACATATTATTTAACATATTAAAAGAAAGACAAATACCAAATAATATCCTAAAAGCTGTCACAAGTATATATGAAAATAATTAAATACAAATAAGATTAAATCACGAGCTATCATATACAAGAGAGATAAACCAAGGGGTCCGACAGGGATGTCCCCTCTCAGCAACTCTTTTTAATATCTACTTAAATGAAATAATAATAAAATGGAGTAAAAATTTACATCAAGGAATTAAACTTTCATCTACAGTTAACTTAAACACTCTCCTCTTTGCAGACGACCAAATAATAATTACAAATTCTGAAGATAACTTACAGAAAGCTATTTTAAATCTAAATGAGATATCCAAAGATTATGGTATGATAATATCAACGGAAAAATAAAAAACTATGGCCTTTAAAGGACAAGATCCAGCAAGAACTAAAATAGTATTAGATAACAAGATCTTAGAACAGGTGAATTCATTTAACTACCTAGGATGTATGATCACTTATGAAAATGAAACAGATATAAACATAAAAATTGCAAAATATTTAAAAATTACAGGAGTAATTAACTCTATATTTAAACCAAACCTAGTTCAAAAACAAACCAGGCTAAAAGTATACAATACATTAGCCTTACCGGTCTTAATGTATGGAAGCGAAATCTGGACAATAAAACAAAAAGACAAAGATTAACAACAGCAGAAATGAAGTTTATGAGAAAAACTGCAAAGTATACCCTATTTGATCACAAAAGAAACGAAGATATTATGAAAGAATTAAAACAAGAACCAGTAATTGAAAAAAAATTAAAAAATATAAACATAAATGGATGGAACACGTTCAAAGAATGAAAACAGAAAGATTACCAAAACAAGCCTTAAAGTACAAGCCATTAGGAAAAAGAAAACCGGGACGTCCTCTTAAACGATTCAACGATGACTTCTAAGGCCGGAACAGGCAATACTAGGCCTAAATCCTTGCTACATATGATGATGACTTTGTCTCTATTTCTCTGGAGTTCAGGTACATTTGGTAACAGTATAGTCTGAGTTAGGAGACACTGTTTATAGTATACAAAAAAAAAGAAAAAAAGGTACCTAAACCTAATTTTTAATTTAAATGTTCTTCACTGTTTAAAGTATACAAAAAAAAGAAAAGAAAAAAGGGAACTAAACCTAATTTTTAATTTAAATTTTCTTCACTGTTTATTAGAGATGGTAACGTGTAGGTGGCGTTGCAAAATATTCCCAAACACGCGTCGTACTGTAATTTGGTTGAGAGCTACATGTATGTTCGTGAACAGAGTTTTCGTTATTAATAATATTGGTGTATTGCTTTTTTGCTTATCGTTATTAATTTGGATTTTTCAATATGTGCAGTGTGTAGAGTAACCATTACTCTAATTATTTTAAAATCATTTGGGTGGCAACAATCTTTCTGAAGATGTGAAGATGAATAAATGCAACTGTGGAATGCAGGTTTGTGAATTTTTTATTTTTTTTGGGTTTAATCTCGTACTGTTTTTGAGGAAAGGAACGTGTGTTTATAAGAAAACATTGCAGCTTGTGCTTGTTAGTCATGGCGAACTGTTGGCTAGTATTGCTGCCAATAGTGTTAGCAATAAGTAACCATTCAACCAAAACCACTATGTGATAATCCCATTTATCTTGAAAAGGACAAAATGTTGTTGCTGTTTCATATTCAGTTTTAAGTTTTCCAGGTGATCTGTTCTACATTAATACTAGACCCACTCATACTCAGGGTTAATACTCCAATTTGCTATATTATTATTATTTCGTGACACCTCCAAGGAGTCACAAGACTCGTCGCAGGAGGACACCTACTGTACACCTCTCTGCCTCCACCTCTACACCGAACCTCATCTAATCATTTACATCAGCGTCATCTACTGCCCATCACCACTTATGCTTGAAATATATCTGTGTGTGTGAAACATTTCAAACATCCTGGTCTTATTGCTAGTATGTTACTGGACCCTGACACAAAATCTTAATCTACCAAGTCCTGTCAAGAAAAGGGAAAAATTAGTATGATAGTTTCATCACAGAAATCTGGATTCTCTAACCTGTAGCATTATACTGGATATTAGCACAAGATTGTATTTGTTTGCATAACTATATTATTGGTCTTCTCCTAGTCAGCATAAGTCCACCTGGGGTCCGTCAGCATAAGTCCACCTGGGGTCCGTCAGCATAAGTCCATCTGGGGTCCATCAGCAATGGCATGGACTTCACAAGTTACCCAAATTCATATTTATAGTACAATAGACTACAAAGTGCATGTTACTAAAACCTAATGTGTATAGAGTCAAGTTTATGTTCATGATGTACAAACTGGAGCATCTAGGAAAACCAATCCCAAAGTCTGCAGCTGACTAACCCAGTACTGCTAAAATAAAAACACAAAAACAGGAAGGTCCTTATACTAAGAACTGCTATGGTCGAACATGTCTACCAAGAAATTTGCCATCCACAGATAGAATGAGTTGTGTATATTTACTCAGCTTATTTTTTCATTCTTATTATTTTTCTTTTTTTTAGTTTCCTTTATTTTTTCCATACATATTTATATACAGACACAACTATACTAACATGTTCAACAGTTCCAAGTAATTATTATTATATTATTATTATTACCACCCCCAAGACCTCATGGAATCAAAGACTCATCTGGGAGGTCCTATTAATCATATATAATTTTGTTCTAAATTTTAATTTGTTCTCTGTTCCCTTTAATATCTTTAAATTATTATTATTTTAACTCTTCTCGTGTCAGAGTCATTGAGGAAGGGAGAGGTTTATACCATTAAAAATTAATATTATACAATATACGTTATATAAGAATTATACAAATATTACAAAATTCCACAGACTTATCATGGAAAGTCTCTTGCCTGCAACACATCTATTGTATTGAAGCTTAAATACATTCACAAATACATTCAGCAGTGTGCTCTCCATGTAAAAATATACTCTCATTCACCACTGCTTTGTTCAATTTCCAAGGATGGTCTCCAGTTCTTGTCCCTTCCTTTTGTTATATCATCTGAAAAATCTCATGTATCAATTGGGTAAATACTGCTCAGCAGCTTAAACCTCACAGTCATATCATCCTTTCACCTTCTATCTGCTGATTATGTAACTTCAACTGTCCTCCTCTGCACCCTCTCCAAAGTGCCATCTCCCTCTAAACCCTGGTGATAAGATTTGAGCATAGTAATAATCTGTATGGGACCTGATCAGGCACTTATACAATGGAATGACTTTGTTTTGGTAATAAACACAAAACAATGGTTTTGTGTTTATTACCTTTGTAGCATGTCCCTCTTTAATTTCAGATTTCATTTAATGTATTCCCAAGATCCCAAGCTTTCTCCAGTGTTCTTCACCATATAGAGTATGTAACATCTCATCTGCAGATCCTAAAATTAAAATCCTTACATTTTCATGCATAGGTATCTGTGGTTAAGAGTTAAATAGAAATATTCTGGTTTTGTGACCACATGTTTATTAGAGAACTGTTTTTTTTTTTTTTTTTTTTAAACTACTAAAAATAACCTGAAGAATTTCGTTAGTCTTAAGACTAACATCTTCAGGGGTAAAGAGAACCAACAGTTAAAAGCACAAACTATAAGAAATTACGAAAAACAAGTTCATTTGTTGGTATTATTAACATCAAAAATGTTTGTTAAAAAAAACGAATAACAGATCCGTTAATGCATGTTAGTTGGAGACAATGCTATTTGTTGTTGCGTTCTGTGGTTCACACCCACTCTGAGGGCTGAAGTGGGTAAATTTTTCATAAATGATGACCAAACAATTTAAAATCAAACCTTGGTTTTTGTTGCATTGCATAGGAATTTTGATCATATTTGGTGCCTCTTTGAATTTTCTTGTGAAACAATTCTTATCAATATAGGACATGTTTGTTCTATCCCAGAGTACATTATGACCGGTAGAAGCTGTGTGATATGCTAAGCCAGATTTATGTTTTCTCTTCTTTTGTACGTCCTTTTGATGTTTGCTAATGTGGATTTCCCCCGATCTCCCTGTCTGGCCTACGTAGCAGATGCCACAGGAACAATGAATATTATAAATCTCTGGTTTTCTCATTGGGTGATGTGGGGGTTTCGGAGGATGAAGAGATCTTGATATTTTTTCAAGTGACAAGAAAGTCACTTTTATGTTGTACTTGTAAAGTAATTTGACTAATTTATCTGTTACATTCTTGATATAAGGAAGGGTGACAGCGTTCTTGAAGTCTTGTTTATTTAAGTTTTTTATATGTGCTGTATTGAGAATTTTCTTAGTTATCTTAGTTGTGTAACCATTCCTTTGTAGGATCTGTGTTAAAATTGTATTTCTTCTTTCTGCTTTTCTTCTGTGCTGGGGATGTTATATGCTTTGACTCTTTAAGGTTTTTATTAGGCCTGTTTTTTGCTTGGGGTGGTGGTGTAAGGTAGCATGAAGAAATCTTCCTGTGTTTGTTGGTTTTCTGTAGATGGAGAATGGTAACCTGTTTTTTTCTTTCATTTATTTCTATAAGGATGTCTAAGAAAGGCAGATTTTTATTTTCTTCTAGTTCCAGAGTGAATTTTTGTTTGGATGTTATTAAGATAATTTTTAACAGTCAATTCTAGCGATGTTCCTGGCCAAATGATAAAGATATCGTCCATATAGCAGAGCCATATTTTTGGTTTTATGTATCAGTTTTGTAAAACATTATTTTCAAAATTTTCCATGTAGAGGTTTGCTAGAGCTGGTGAGAGGGGCACACCCATTGCTAGTCCATTTTATTCCCAGAGTTTGTCTTGGTAAAGGAAGAACGTGTTTTTTATGCATTGTTTCCCAGGAACAGCACTAGAATTGACTGCATTTAAAGACTATCTTAATAACTTACATCCAAACATAAAATTTACTCTAGAACTAGAAGAAAATAAAAATCTGCCTTTCCTAGACATCCTTATAGAAATAAATGAAAAAAAAAAAAAAATAGGTTGTCCTCCATCTGTAGAAAACCAACAAACACAGGAAGATTTCTTCATGCTACCTCACACCACCACTCCAAACAAGAAATAGGCCTAATAAAAACCTTAAGGGATAAAGCATACAACATCCCCAGTACAGAAGAAAAGAAGAAATACAATATTTAACACAGATCCTACAACTGAATGGTAACACAACTAAGATAACTAAGAAAATTCTCAATATAGCATCTACAAAATACTTAAATAAACAAGACTTCAAGAATTCAATCACCCTTCCTTATATCAAGAATGTAACAGATAAATTAGCCAAATTACTCTAAAAGGACAACATAAAAGTGACTTTCTTGCCACTTGAAAAAATATCAAGATCTCTTCATCCTCTGAAACCCCCACAACACCCAATGAAAAAAACCAGGGGTTTATAATATTCATTGTTCCTGTGTCATCTGCTACGTAGGCCAGACAGGGAGATTGGGGGAAATCCGCATGAGTGAACATCAAAAGGATGTACAAAAGAAGAAAGAACGTAAATCTGGCTTAGCATATCACACAGCTTCATGATGTACTCTGGAATAGAACAAACATGTCCTATATTGATAAGAATTGTTTCAAAGAAAATTCAAAGAGGCAGCAAATATGATCAAAATTCGTACACAATACAACAAAAACCAAGGTTCGATTTTAAAATAAGTTTGGTCATTGTTTATTAAAAATTTACCCACTTCAGACCTCAGACAGAGTAAGTGTGAACCACAGAATGTGACAAATAGTATTGTCTCCAACTAACTTATTATCCCCTATTATTTTTTTTTTAACAAACTTTTGATGTTCGTAATACCAACAAATGAACTTGTTTTTCATAATTTCTTATAGTTTGTGCTTTAAACTGTTAGTTCTTTTAACCCCTGAAGATGTTAGTCTTACGACTAACGAAACTTGTCGGGTTATTTTTAGTACTTTTTTTTTTTAAAACAGTTTTCTAATAAACATGGGGTCACAAACTGAAATAATTCTATTGTACCTTACATTTAGCAACATTAAATTGGCATCCCTCATGCATATGCCCCCATTTTCAGATTATTCAGCTCCTTAAGTGCCACATCAGCATTGCACTCAACCTTCATTGTGTCATCTGCAAATAGGTGAATTCCTGAATTCCAGTAACAATATCATTGATGTAAAAATTGAAAAGTAATAGCCCTGGCACAGAGCCCTGCAGAACCTATTTTCCTTGATATTGCTCCTTCATACACAACCTTTGATATCTATCAGACATCCATTTGTCAATCCACTTCACCATCTTATTATCCAAACTCATACTTTGTAGCTTTAATATCAGTTATTTGTTGTATCTGATCAAATGCTTTTGCAAAATCTAAAAAAATGGAGTGTATACATTTCCCCTCATCAATTACTCTTGTTACTTTTATTATAAAGTTAATGCTGGTCTGGTTGGCCAAGTGGTTAGCGTATCTGCTCTTCAGCCAAAAGGCTGCGGGTTCAAATCCTGCTCTGGGCATGGATGTTGTGATTATGAAAATACTAGTGGTGGTCGGTGGTAGATAGCGTTGGTGTAGATGATGAAGGTAGTTGCGATTGGTGGAGATGGAGAGCTATAGAGTAGGTGCTCTCCCTCAATGAGTCTTCGGACTCCCTGGAAGTATTACGTAATAATAATAATAAAGTTAGCCATATTGCTGAAGCAAGAGCAACTCTTAACAAACTGCTATCTTATATATGCCTTGAGTTAAGTCATAAACTTCATTTAATTCTCCTCTCTTATTAGACAAATTTATCAGATTGTAGCTAACCAACTGATTCCATACCTATCAATATACTCCTCCACCCACTTAGTCACTCTTCTCTAAATACCTTCAGCTTTCTTGATTGACATTTATGAAAAACTTTGGCGAATAAAGATGGGAGTCATATACAGTATTGGCTTGAATAAAGACTTCTTTGATGGTATCGTATTACCTTTCTCCTACAAGTGAAGCTTCTTTTATTGAATTCCACACTTTGCTGGGCTTTACTAGTCGTCTTATCAATATGATCCCTGAACTTATATTCCCTATCAGCCAAATTCACAGAAAAATTCAAACTTTTTCTCAAACCTGTCCATTCAACTTATGTCTATCTGGTATCTTCTTAGTGAATTGGAGATATCTGTATTCAAGTAAATCCCACTTCCCCTACTTTTAATATTTTAAGATCACCTTATAAACAGCTTTGTCATCCAAACAGTTGACTGTTCTGTCTGCTTATAACTGTATTAAACAAGGAGCTTGCTGGTACTGTGTTCTTTCAAGACACTTCTCTAAATGTCCTTTCCTGTCATCTTTGTGTCAATGAAGAGTGGTGCACAGACCTCTATTTTTAATTGATAACATTTTAATCAGTAGGCTATTATGTGGAATGCTATCAAATGCTTTGCTAAAATCTAGATATATCATGTCATAGTCATTAACTTGGTGTGTTTGCCTCATGACCTCTTCATAAAGTAACAGACTTTATACCCAATCTCTCTTTAAACGAAATCATGATTAACAAGTGATTCCTCTCCAGCCCTAGGCTGATGTCCAGCTTAGTGCTGGCCCTGTACTAAGGCAATTAATGTGAAGTCATCATCCTCTATATACAAGTTGTCCAGTCATGAAGTAACTTCACACACAAGCTTTGTTAGCTTACGTTTAGATAAAGGATGAAATAAAGAATATAATTTCTTGGCATCTTTAATGTATAGTATAATGAAGTGAAAAAACATTCAACATAATACTCTTCATCCTCTTGCTCACGATTTCCTTGTGCTCTTTTAGGGAGGGCCACTTGTCTTTGTTCCTTGCTCTTGTTCTATCATACAAAACAGCTCCCTGGTGTCACACCGGTAACTACCTCTCAACAGTTTAAATGTCCCACTCATAGCATCTCTCCCTCTTCTATCTACCAAATTTTGCAGTCCGCTTTTAAATCCTCAGTCTACCCTTATAACTAACATTGTACAGTCCTGATATCATTTATGTTAGTCTCCTGTGTAATAAATTAACTACAAATTAATTTATCCCCTTTGAATCCTAGGGATGACCAAATCTAATCAGTAGTCCAGTTATCTGAACATGGCTTTATACAATGGAATCACAACTCATCTCTGCTGGTCAGCATCCTCAGTATTGCAGCAATCATCTGAACTACCTTTACCACTTTTGCAATATGTCCCCTGAACTTCAGGTTTCTATCAGTCATCACCCCAAGATCTCTTGCCTCCAGCACAGAGTGTGCAGCCTTCCATCGATTTATCTCAAAATTCAGGACTTTACATTTAGTTAAATTATCCATTAATTGTGGATCTGTCTGGCTTATTCAAATCCTCCTGAAAGGGCTACCATCTCGTGCGCTATTACTAATAATACTTCCCAATTTCACATCATCTGTAAACATCTGAATATTCCCTTGCAATTCATTGATAATGTCATTAATATGAAGGTTAAATAATGCAGGTCTCAGTAATGCACCCTGTGGGATCTCCCCTCTTGTAACCTACTTCCTTGATGTCACTCTCATACACGACTCTCTCTATCAGACAGCAAATCCAATTCACTAATCTGACATCTAAATCCATGTGCTGTAACTTTAAATATCAGCTTATCATGGCGCCCTGTCAGATTCCTTTTCCTCATCAACTGTCCTTTTTTATTATAAAAGATTACTAAAACACAAGAGCCTGTGTAGCTCAGTGGATGTGGCGTTTGCACACCATGGCACTTGGCTGCACGAAGGAAGACTTGATTTTGAGTCTAGTCGGCAACTAGAGGAAATTTTTCTAAGCCCTTTTTTCGACCAGTTCCCAAGTTAGTCAATCTCTGGCACGGGCAAGCGGGTTTTTTCGTACCGTAAACTCAAGAAAATTGACTGTAGAACCCACAGTATTTCAGACATTAAATATATTGTGTTAGGGACCACGAGATGGCGGCACACTTGTTGAGCCATTCTCTTCGCTGCGTGCCACTTAAATTGTGATAGCCTTGAGCCATCTATCTCTGATTGGATCCTAGTGGAGGTTGAACTGCCCACTCAGTCTCCAAAAGTCAAAAGTTAGATAGGGCTAAAAACTGGCCTTGCCCTCCCTATACGGGAATAAAAAGGCGTTAGCTGATTTTTTTTTTTTTTTCTTTTTTTTTACTAAAATACAAGTTCCCTTTAACAAATCCATTCTGGCTAATAGGTAACATAATCCTCACATGCCCAATGCTTTATATGATCTCTAATTAATTTCTCCAAAATCTTAACAGCTACTGGTGAAATACAAAGTTGTCTATAGTTTGACACTTCGATTCTATTATCACCCTTATGCAATGACACTATCTTACCTCCTTCCACACCTCGGACACCTTTCCCCTTGTCTCATTGAAAAACAAGGAACTGTCAGTTCTTTAGCATATTTTCTCAAAACCATGTCAAAATCCTATCCAGTCTTATTCCTTTATTGATATTTATAGTAATCAGTATTTGAAACACTCTGTTCTTGCACTTCTAAACTTCAACCTGAATGAAATACCCAATGAAGTATTCATTAAGCAACTCTGCTATGTTCTGCCAGTCACTCTACTCCCATCTTTATCTAACAGTGTCATTCTTCCACAATCATTCCTCCTACTGGCCACAAAAGAATTCCTTTTGACTTTTCCTTGGATTTCAGGGTGAATCTATTTTTGAATTGAAGTTTTGCCTTCTTTACCATACTAGACACTCTCATTGCCTGTGTTTTATATTTTTCATGCATCTACTCTCCACCCCTCTCCTTATATTTCTTCCATACCTCCTTTTCACTTGCAGTTCTTGTATGATATTGTTTGTCATCCACGTTACATCAAATTGTATTCTTTTTTCACTTGAAATATACAACTTGCTATTGCTGCTATTAAATATTTCTGCACTGATATCTTGCCTTCCGTTTCTTTCATCCATGGATGCCTCAAGCTGATTTCTAAGATTATTATAATCACCTACCTTATAATTCAGACGTAAATTCCTTTTTCTTTGATACTCCTGCATGTCTATTTATTCTCCAAGTCGAAACCATGTGGATACTCTCCAACTGGGGACAGAGATGCCATCAATCAGATCCTTTGCTGCTATGACCAAATCTAAAATTGCTCCATATTGTGTTACTACTACATGTTGCCTAGGATGTCTGTTTATTCCTGAAGAATTCTAGAATTTCCATTCCCTTACTACGATTACATGCAGTTTCCTCTTCTCATTTTGTATTGTTGTAGTTAAATTCTCTCATAATAGTCATTTTTTTCAAAGTTGCCAAGCTCAACACCCCCAGCTGTTCACTCTGTATGCTTCCTGGCTTATAACACGACAAAATATCCTTTTCTGCAAACCTCTCCCTCACATCATATGTTCTCATTAGTGTCATTGCCCTTCACTCTGAGAGGACACAACTCATCACTTATCGTAAGCAGTACTCCACCACTGCGTTTGCCCTTCCTATCCTGCCAAAAAAATGCTGTACCCTGCTGCTTCTATTCCTATTACTATATCATCCTCCAACAACCATGTCTCTCTGATCTCAATAATTGTTGGACAGGCTAAGGCAGTCAGTACCAACAGTTCATTTCCTTTATTCCAGTACTCCTGGCATTAGTATAAAGAAACATCAACACACCGTTTCTGTACCTATCATTATTCTCTCAAGACTGAACTCTGTATTATACCATGTTCTCCCAAGTGACTGTTCCCACTAAAGAACCAACCTTGCTACCGTCCATCCTGATAATGCTACACTGGTGTCCAAAACTAAAGACAAACACTATCTGAAGTTTATAACTACAAATTCAAATCAATCAGCTTGTGGCAGTTCATATAAATGACAATTTCAAGTAGAAAGTGAGTATACATTCAAAATTTCAAATCACGTGCAAAGGGGTCATGTGGTAGCACTGAACTTGATAAAAGGCAAAAGGCTGATTGCATATAAGCAAATTGTTTGAAGAAATAAAGTTGCAAACTTGGATGTCTTGTAATGTTTCAAAGACATCATCTAGATCATTTCATATGGAGAAGAATTATTAGAAAGCTTGAAGGCTGCAGAATTACTGATATTGCCAGAGAGTTTGGAATCTCACATAGCTTTGTATCATAAGTGCTTGGCAGCATTTCAAACCAATGGAATATGTTTCATACATTTGCTAAGAGGTTGCCCTAGGTCTACCATGGAGCATTAAGACAGATTTTTGGTTATAGCAGCAAAATAAAATCTATGCATCATGTCAGGTCAGCTTGCAAGTCGTCTCCATTCAAATCTCGACAAACTGTGACAAGACAAATAGACTTTTTTACCTGAAGGCATGTTGTCTGCATCCCTTTATCCACAGCTCATTCTGGGAGCACGTTTTCAGTGGTGTTGAATCCCTAAAAATCGGACAAGGTACCAGTGGGCTAATGTACTCTTTACAGATGAGTAATTTCAGTCTTTCCTCTGATTCTACATGACATTTGATCTGGTATCAAAGTTGTGTAGAAAGGCTTATGTGTTCATCGTACATGTTGATTAATTTTGACGCTATATATTAGAAAACAGAATGATAGGTAAATAATTATTTTTTGACTTATTGCTGATATTTTGTGGTGTTATAACCAGCATCTTCAGAGCACAAAACACAGTTTGTCACAGTACGTGAGACTACAACAACAACAACAACATGGTGTAACAATGAGACTAGTTGAACATTTGTAGCAACAACACAAAGACTAAAGTCCTAATTAGGCATCCTCTATGTTTAAAAAAAAAAGAGAGAGAGAAAGCAGCTACTAGTTATTTCTTAGGATGCTGTTTCCCAAATCTTAGGCCAATTTATACAGCCATTGTTGAGATTCGGGATATTTCAAGGCTTCTGTTGCTTCTAAGAACAATCTCTCCGATTTGTAAAAACTTCTGTACAGTATTTTTTATTTTCTTCCTGTTGGTCTTCCCGAAGGTTCCTTCTCATTCTCAGTTTTTAGAAAACCCACACATACAGGGAGATATTTACACAAACCATCACCCTTCTCAATAGTATAGTATCTTAAAAACGCTAACCCACAGAACGAGAGCAATCTATTCCGATGACAATCCTCTTGCTGCTGAACTGGCTCACTTATGCTACACCTTCTTAGCCAATGGCTATAATCCCCATACAATAGACAAAATACTAAATGCACCCAAGAAACCTCTCCCACTATCCACCTTGAAGAACTACAACAAAACAGTCACCATCCCATACATTAAAGGCGCATTGGAAAAGATATATAGAATTCTCAATAAACATCAACTAGGCACTGTATTCAGACTGTGTGTCAAATTAGAAATTCTCATCCGTTCATCCAAGGAGAGCATCTCCTTTATCTCATCCAGGAGTCTACAGAGTACCAGCTCATGTGATCAAACTTACTACGGTCAAACATTGGGAGACAGTCATCACTTTCTCTGTCTGTTTTTTTTTATATATATATATATATATAGAGGCACTTAATTTGTACTTTAGTCTTTGTGTTGTTGCTACTGTTGTTCAAACTAGTCCCATTGTTAAACCATGTTGTTGTAGACTCACATATTGTGACAAACTGTGCTTTGTGCTCTGAAGAGCACATTTATAAGTCAATAAATAATTATTTACTTATCATTCTGTGTTCTAATATATGCCGTCAAAATTAATCAACATGGCATCAAAGTTATACTGCTTATCGCCATTGCAAGAATGTTCTTGAAAGGGACAGATATGGCAGTGGTGGAGTTGTGGTGTGGGGAGGCATTATGTTTAATGAATGCACCACGCTACAAGTGCTGGAAAAAGAGACTATGACTGGTGAACAATATTGCAACGCTTCAATGTCATGTTTGAATGTTCCATGGCACTGTAGGTGAAGAATCCATTTTTATGGATCAATACCACACCACATTGTACACCAGCAGTGGAGATACTTCTGGAGACTAAGGGTATTAATCGAAACGAATGGCCACATACTCCCCAGATCTGAATCCCATAGAACATGTTTGGGATGCAATAGGGAGATGCATTGCTGCTTGAAATTTCCTTCCAGAAAATAAACAAGGTCTTATCCTTGCTCTGAAGGAATGGGCTGGTTTGCCTCAAGAACTCCTGAATCACTTGGTGCTAAGCATGTATTTCAGTATGGAATATGCCAACTCCAAGCTCTCACAATCTGAGAGCTTGGAGTGGACATATTCCATACTGAAATGTCTCTCCACATAGTTTTCGGTAAGCACTACATTAATTCCTTAACTACGTCCTTAGGAAATTTGTGACTTTTGCCAAAAACGTATTGCAGTTTAATTTTTTAAAAACATCTAACACATTTTTTGTCTAATATAATTTATTATTAAGCTGCAATTGATTTGTTCACATTTGGCTGTAGTCAAATTTTTTCATGTACATGTAAAATGTAGTTCCTTCTTAGCTTTTGACACCACTGTAATTTCCCTGCACCAAAACTTTCACTTGTTTAGATAACACCATTCTTTCCAGATGTCTACGTCCTTCCACATTCAAGTGGACGTCATCTCTTGCATATAGTTCTTTTTTGTCCTCAAATATGCTTCAGGCAGCTACATAATACAAGCCTCTCTTTCAATACATTCTGGCTATGGTATCGATGCTCTTCCTCATGAACACAGGCCTCAAATCTCTTGTCATCCGTTTCATGATGCTTCTCATGTTATTTGTACACTCCATCACAATCATCTCATCCACACTTTTACCTTGCTTAATTGCCATATTCAAGATGCCTGTCATTTCTCCAGGCAAATGCTGCAGGGCATTTTGTCTTGCACTCCATGAATCATTGAATCTCCATACATCACATCTCTTACCACTCTGCATGCTCTCTGTCTCTCTCTCTCTCCCTCCCTCCCTCCCTCTTTCTGACACTTTCTTGCTTTTCATCTCTCCATTCCTACACTGTCTTGCATTCCTTCTCTTTCCCTGGTTCTCTTGTTCTCTCCCCTTCTATTGTTGCTGTAATGTGCTTTCACTCCTACCCTTATTTGCTTCACCATTATTTTCACTCTCCTAAACTCTTCTTTCATGCTTCTTAATTCATTCCTTATATATTTCACTTCTTTCAGTTCATTCTCCCTTTTCAAGCAACATACTCTTACTTGGCAACATCAACAGCACCATCTTTTAAACCTACTACAGTCCCTAATTTTATGTTCTTCTTCAACAATGAGACATTCTTAATTATTTTTTACTGTCTCTCTCTCTCTCTCCATTCACATTTGTGCACATGTTTGATATGATATCCATAGGCCATGTCCTCAAACAGAAATCCAGCTGCTTTGCTGTTTTCTCCAAATTTTCCCATAATTTTCCTATGTCTGGTTTTTATTTCTTATTTTGCTCATCAACAGTTACCAACTTTTCCTTTCTCTTTGTGTTAGCTACCTTCTCTAATGGCTAAAAAATCCTCCACTCCTTTCTTATTATATGCTTCTGTGGAACTAGTAGTACAAATGTCTCATTGTCCAATGCCTGATTATGAAGCAATATCCATGTTTCAATACAATAGCTATTCCTTACTTTCCCTGATCATTATCTCAATATAACATATGTTATTTATTAGAATATTACCTGTTTTGATAGTCTTTATTTTGGTAGCACCAATTATGTTGATGTGGCACTTCTCTAATTCTTCTGCCATTTCCACTTCTTTTCCATTCATAGTTATATTGACGGTTCCTATCTTTTTTTGCTGGTGTCAATTGGAGTTTATTCCAGTGGCTGATTTTTCACTGCTTCCCCCAGATTCTTTGACAAAAATGTGTAGTCCTTGCTTGGTGATGCTTATCTATATAAATATAGATAAATATTGTCAATATAGAATACAAAAATTTAGTCAGCTAAATCCCAAATTAAGCCATTGTTCATTCAGTATCCAGGTAAATACTGAATTGGCCTACCAGCCTGTTTGTGCTAATGGTTAGCATATCTTCTCTGCAACTAACAGGCTGCTAGTTTGAATACCATTACATGTTTGTGGGAGATGAATTTCATCACCTGTCATGAGACAACTCCCTGCATACTGAACGCTTGAAGTAGCTTGAAAAGTTCAGTTTTTGGTATCTACAAGTTTTTTTTTTTTTTTGTCTTTCATTCCAACTTTTTAGTAACAGTACATGGTCAGATTACTTAAAAAAAAAAAAATAGTAAATTTTATACTAAAAAATTAATTATTTAACATTTAATAGAAATTGAAAAATCCTTAGCCCAATCACAGTTCTAATGTTCTATAGGTTTACAACCATTTGTGGTTGAGGGTCACCTAGATTTGATCTCTAAGCAACCTCCTTTATTTTTTCATGTGGATTTAAATTAAGATGTCAACTGTGAAAATTATATATAAAAATATAACTAAACACATGATAAATTATGTAACTACATATTTAATTTTTTCCTTTGGGTAGTTTCATTTATTTTATCATTACTCTTGTCCCTGTTTTCATGTTCAGATTTGGCAATCTGATTTACCTGAATCATACATAATCTTATCTGGCTGTTCAATGTTGCTAAAAAGTTGGAATTAAGGACAAAAAAAAAAAATTGCATAAATATGAAAACAACAAAAAAAAACTTGTAGTGCAGTATTTGACAGACAAAAAGCAACTTCAATTTGTTTAAATGTGATGCTGCTAGTGATAATAAACATCTGAAGTTATTTCAACTGTGGCGGGTTCAGTTTATAAATTGAGGGAACTAAAAGTTAATGGTGCAAGGAATTAGAAAGTTATTCAGGGATTAGCTGAAAGGTGATTAACAAGGCTGTGTTTAAAAGTACATTATAAATTGCTTCAATTCTTTCATAATTTAATAAGTATAAGTCTTCTTAACCTAAGCTTTTTTTAAGGTTGAAATTTTTTTTTTTTTGGTTTCATTACAGGTAATGATATAACTGAGACATCACTTCAAGTACAAGAGATGATTTCATATTCCAGGCTACTCTCCATTGTGAAATACAGTAAGGAATAAAATATCCAAAAAAGTTCCCATTTATTACAAGAGCATATCTTATAAAAGTAATTATTTTTCACTTTTTTTGACATTGGCATTTGCATAGTATCGAAAATCAGTTTTAGAACAAGAAAATTGAAAAAATAAGTTCTACTTCAAAGTACATATGATGGAAGAACTTGTTCTAGCTTGTGCTGCAGTTGAATTTGCACAGTCTTCTTCTGTGAATAGCATTAAACTGTGCAGTAATAAAAAATCTAATACATGTAGAAAAAAAGAAACATTTTATTCAGATGCAAGACCTCATAACTTCAAAGTAAGCCATCACAACACCAAACCTTTTACATGCCAAGTATGTGGCATGACATTTCCAAAATTAGCATATCTTAGACGACACACAAGAGTGCACACTCGTGAGAAACCATTTCCTTGTGAAATGTGTGGCAAGGCATTTTCTCGCACTGATACTCTTAAAAAGCACAAAAGAAGTCACACCAATGAGAAGCCTTTTCCTTGTGCCATATGTGGTAAACAATTTGGAAGCTCAAGCAATTTTAAACGACATATTAGAATTCACACTAAAGAAAAACCTTTTTCATGTGATGTATGTGGAAAGGCATTTTCAAATTCTAGTAATCTTAAAAGGCATCGAAATTCGCACTGACACGAAAAAGTTTTGAATTCAGTAAATCTGAAGTCAGACCAAAATGTAACTACAGTAGAGATGAAATTAGTTGATCATCAATTAAAACAAACTACATTAATTTTAATTGACATGAAGAGTTCATGAATATGCTAGTTTTTTTTTTTTTTTTAGTAGTAGCATTCGCATTTATATTGATTTGATGTATGTGTGTGTTTTGGTATTAACACACTTTGTAATATAGTTTGATTGTTATATACATATTACTGTTTTCTCCATGAACATTTTTCACATTAACATTTTCAGTTATTTGAGTCTTCCTTAGTCTCATTTAGGTCAGCTAATTGCATCTCTACAATAGAATTTTTTAGAGCATTGCTCAAGTTGGTTTTGTCTTTCAATAACTTGTATAGATTTCAATATATCACTTATATAGTGAACTACTTAAGCAAACAAAGAAAAGTGCATTAGAACTTTAAAGTTTAAAGAAAAAATTACATGCAAGATCTGTTTGCAGACAACTTTATTTTGTATATATTGCTAGGTGCAGTCACATGTCTAAAAGTTTCTCACAAGTTAAATGTACATGATGCTTTCCACAGCAAAAAGTTATCTATGAAAAGCATTTTTGCTATCATTGAATCTTAGTATACAGAAATGTAGTAATAAATTAAATTTCTGTGATATTGTTCTCCAAAAAATATGCTGAGTTATCAGTTTCTTCTTTTAGATAAGTGGTAGAAAAGTGCTTGCTTGTCTGAGTGATGTAAATACCTAATACAGGTGCTTAAAATGTTTTCTGCAACTCTAATAATGTTTTATGGGAAGTTTTTAATTTTTTTTAATTTTTAATATCAAATGAATAACAGTGTATTAAATATGTTTTCCTACTTTATATTACCTTCTGACTCCTAATACATTTTTGGGAATTTTCTCGACTCTTAATAGTACTGGAATAGTGGTTTCACAAGTCACTATAAAATATCATTCATGTGTTCTCAGCGAAGACTGTGATTTTTCTTGAGTTTTTTCATTTCAGTACAAGAAAAAAATTTTTGTATTAAATTAAGCAGTGCATTTTGTTAATATATATATATATTTTTAATACACACCAATGACACTGTATAAATGTCGCTAGCAAACCTCCATAGATCAAGGTACATCATAGGAAGTATCACTCAACAGCAACATATTTATCATGTAGAATCTTACTCAGTTGCACTTCTATCATTCACAAAACACCCTAGGAATGCATTCCTTATATATGCAGCTTTCTGTGTAAAAAATCTACTCAAAACTTGATTCATCACACCCTCACACAATTTTCAGGAATAGCTGCCTAGTCACTAAAATCTCAGTCTACTATTTCACAACCTCTCTCTCTCTATAATCACCATTTCAGAGTCTTGTATTCTTCAGCTATTACTCATTCAGATATAACTTGTATCTGAATCCTCACCTGAATTTTTTAATAGACCAGTGTACAAATTTATTCACTTTGTTGTAAAACGATTCCATCTGTGGTCTCTGATCAACGCCCTATATAGTAGTATGACCACTTCCTTACTGAGTTTTTATTTTGTTTTTGCTTGGTTTTAAAGGTATATACAAAAAAAAATATTCTTGTTTTAATCCTTTATCCAGGGATCAGCAAACAAGTTTGCACATGTATTATCTTCGTGACTACATTACTTGCATTGAAGACAAATGACTAAATATCAAATTGTCCTAGGATCTAATAATGCACGGCATATTTCCTTTTCAATGTATTGCTATGCATTATGGGAAGCATCACTATCCAGACAAGTTTTGACATATCATCAGTATGGGCTAAACTTGTGAAGATAATGAAAATAACTGTTCAGGTATCATGATGGATTAAGCCCTACTCTTTCATCTCTTCGTGTGTTTTAGCATTTTATTATTATTTATTATTACATGGGAAACTCCATGGAGTTTCCCATTTCTGTAGTCTCATTGAGAGAGGTCCTAAACATTATGCTAATTACTATTCAGTATTCACACAGTATCTTTCATGCTTTGCTTTGAACTCATTTACAGTTATTGCAACCACAACATACTCCTGCAACCAATCATTCCAGTGGAATGATTCCATTCATTCATCACTCGCCAAACAAAAGAAAATTAATTCTCCCACAACAGACCAGTTCTGAAAAATAAATATCCTTTGTATCAATCATGTAAAAGCCTTTCAGTAATCTGTGTTGCTCAATCATATCACTCCTTTTCCCTATCAACCAGTTTCTGTAACCGATAAATCTCTAACATGTACTCATAAGGTGCACTCTATAGTCCTGCCACCGTCTTGGTCACTAGCCTCTGGATCTTCTCCACTTCCTTATCCGCAAGAAACCAGGGTGGAGTTCTGTGCACAGTGGTCAAGAGGATCTTATCAAGACCTTATAAATAGATATAAATAACCTGCTTATATCTGCTTGTCTAGGTGTTCTTCAGTAACCAAGTAATCTGATGAGCGCTTTTAGTCACTTTTGCGATATGCTTTCTAAACTTCAATTCTCTCTATCCACCAACACCCCCAAATCCATGGTTTCATTTATATACTACACAGAAGGTAATCTGTTCATTTCAAAATGCATAATCTTATACTTTGCCACATTAAGATGACATCCGTTCTCCTTTGCCCATACTGCTAGTCTGTTTAAGTTATCCTGCAAAATTTTAACATTTTTTTTTTACTATTGCTTTACCCAGTTTTGCTGCATTCCTGTTAAATTATTTCCTCTATCATTAATGTACAAATTAAATAGTAGTGGCTCAAGTATACAGAGTCCTGCATTATGTCACTAGTCACAGGCCATCTACTACACTAATCCACCCTTTTTTTTATTAGCTTAACACGTTCGCTGTCAACTACGAGTATACTCATAGTGGGTAAACCTGCTTCACAAGCCAGCTACGAGTATACTCGTATGACGCTTACCGCCGGGAACGAGATTATTGTAGTGACCTTGAAGAAGTGAAAATGCTTGGCTTGTGGGGCTAGCATCAAAACTGTGTATTCTCATAGACCGTATATGCTCCGTACAATCCAACTACGAGTATACTCGTAGGACGTTTACCTCCGGTAACGAGATTATCGTACTGACCTTGAAGAAGTAAAGCTGCTCGGCGTTTGCTGTGGATCTGTGCTCGATACTTGATATCAAGAGTTTCTACGAAACTCACACTGATGTCAAACGTCTACGAACAGATACTACACTCTTATACAGGCTTGGTAATTAAGCTGATAAGAACAGATCAGTCGAGTACCGATCACTTTGTATGTGAACATGGTGTTACCCGTCATCATTTCTGTTGTGGGCTTAAGAGCCCAACTTGAAAGGGTAAACTTTAGACCTAAGATTTTCCTTACGCTGCTTTAAGAGGGAAGAAGAGATCTTCCCTCCTAGGTGCAGTTTGGCCAACTGTTAATTCCTAAAAAAAAACCTATGTTCCTTACTATATGCCTCAGTATTTACTTCATTGGCTTTTAGATTTTAAAATTTAAAACTTTTTTAGAGTTACAATTTTGCGTATTTATTATTGGTTGTTGTAGTGCAAGGTTTTTTTTCCTATTCTGATGTGTCTTGTGGACACCGTTATTGTTTGATAACATGCACAACGCTTTAGTTGGTAATGAGATTACTTGGGTTTTCTATCCTCTTGAAATACACTATGTTATCTGAGAGTTTCTCTACTGCTTCCCAAAACTTCACCTGTGGTTTCCTGGCTACATATCTGATAAAACTCCACAAGTCTGATTCTAAACCTTGGTGGAAGTTCCAGTGTCCCATTAGTTGTTCTTTAGTGACTTCGGTTATGTCTGTTACCGGATTATCTCCCCATTTAAGGCCCAACTTCCTAGGGCCAATGATGGTAAAAATCGGTGGACCTATTTTCTTTACAAGTTTACTAAAAAGTATGGTTTTCAGGGTGGCCCTTATCAAAACCTCACCATTAAATCTGAAAGGTGTGAAATTCTGTTCTTTTGGTGTTGGGGTCTTTGGTTTTCTTTTCCTAATGTTATCATCATCATCAGAGTGGCTTCCTGGTCGTTTAGCTGAGGTCTGTGTGTTGTATTTGTAGTCGTTTTCTCTCATCGGGTTCTCCATATCCTCCTCACTAGTTTGGATCTCCCCGTCCAAGGACCAGTCTCTGGATGATTTTATGGCAGATTCCTTTACTTGAGTTTCAGAAGTGACAGGAAGGTTTTGATCTTGGGGAGTGGAGGGTGGGACCTCTTTCTCCGGTTGGATGGTGGCGTTGAGGTTAATGCTGAGTCTTTCTTCATCCGAGGAATCGTCGTCAGTTTCTGTTAAGGGAGGAGTGTTCCCCTGTTTGTCATTAGATGGCACTGTGGTTGGTTGTTCTTTAGTTGGGAGGGGGGGGAAGTCATCTTCATTTAACGTTACTGTTTTTCCTTGGTGGCACTGAAATTTTCTGTGCGAGTTATTCCCACACAGCTGACATGGCTTCGTGCAAGATGGCTGAGAGTGGCCGATAGAGGCGCAGTTTCCGCATTTATTCAGTGGGCACTCACGGGCGATGTGGTCAGACTGTTGGCATCTGTGACAACATTTGATCACTCCTTGGTAGCTCGTCATCACCATGTATCCTAGAATGTTGATATAATTGGGGACGGGTTTGTCCATTTTCAATTTTAAGGAAATTTTGTCGCCCTGTTCAATGGCCGGGTATCGCTAAAACTTTGGGCGAGTGATGTTCAGGATTGTTCGATAGTTCTGGAAGGCTTGACGAATGGTTTCGTCATCTACCTCGGCGGGCAACTTTCGGAGGTAAACGATTTTTATGCCACTTCCGCCGACTGTTGTGGCTAGGTGGCGCTCCTCTCCTAGGGTGATCCCTTCATCCATTAACCGGACTTTGGCGTCGTCACTTTTGACCGTCACCTCAAACAAACCTCTCAAAATATCCCAACAATTAATGTTGGTTACATTTTCTTCACCGATCGTTGCTACAACTGCATCCACGATGTCTACTGGACTAACACTCTTTTTAAGGGAAAACCTGACGGTCAAATCCCTCACTAGTCGTTGCTTTGCCATTTGCGATGGCGGGCCTACCGCATCCTTTTCCCTTGAACGTGTTTGACATTGCCCCAGTCCGGGGTTTGACTTATCTGCTGGCACTTGATGTGACATCGCGGGTCTCTAGGAGACTCGTGCCCGATGTCGATCAAAGCACTAACAGATACTACACTCTTATACAGGCTTGGTAAGGAAGCTGATAAGACAGATCAGTCGAGTACCGATCACTTTAAGAGTGTACACGGTGTTACCCTTCATCATTTCTGTTTGCGGGCTAAAAGCCCGACTTTGGGGGGTAAACTTTGAAGACAAAAATGTCTACATATTCCTACTAATTTGCCTAACTCTGTTTTCCAGAAGGAGTACAAACCTCCTTCTGTGGTAGCAGTATACCAGCTAATTGTTACTTAACATAAAACATGTCTAACTTTAAGTATTTAAATTGTTTAAATTATTTGCCTCAGTACAGTACTTCCTTGGCATAAACAGTTAACTATTAATATAAGCCGTCTCCTGACCGCGCAGGCGTTCTCACAGAGTGAGGCTTTCGCGCTATGAGGAGAAGGGTTTTGAAATTTACGTTAGGTTCAGGGAGGTTGAGATCTTGGCCCCTGCTATGGCCCAGCAGGATGGCCGCCATCTCAATCACTGTTGTGTTTGAAGGAGGTTGTTTACTTCTTTTTTTGTAGCGGCGTTTTTCATTTTTTCCTCGTAAAGCAACCTTTCCTTTTGGTTTCGCCAGATTGCTTTCCATAATTCTTCTTCCCTTTCCTGTACCAAATTGTTGATTTTAAGAAAGATCTTTGCTTTCGCATCTAGGGACCGTAATGGAATATTTTTCATGTGGGACATTGATAGTTTTTTAATGTTAGGGATGACTGATTTTCCCTATCCTTGTCTACAGAATTCTGTTAGGCCAAGTTCTTCTAGTTTCATTGTTAGGAAGTTCCTGATGCTAGTTCTACAGCTTCTGATGATTCTAAGGTATCCGGTAAGCCCTTTCTACACTTGTTAAAATATGCAAAGTTGCGGATTTTCCAAATGTGGAATCTGAATTCGATTATTATGTAGAGGAGTAGTTTGTGTTGATTCTTTGGTAAGTTCTGGGGTAAATCTATGAGCCTTAGTGCTAAGTCCGATGACACCATAGTATTGAACCTTGCTTCTACCAGTCGCCAGACCGCTTGGGCCGTGAAGCAGTCGTAGAAGAGATGGGAGATGGTTTCTCTTTCTTGGCAGTAAGTGCACTGGTCAGGTACTCTTCTGTTCCATTTGGATATAAGGTGATTTACTGGAAGGATCCTGTGTGTGATTTTGAAGTTGACGGTTTTTCGGGTAGCATATAAAAAGTTGAGGGAGTTATTCCGCCATGTGGTGGTATTTTCAGTTGATAAAGTTTCTGTGTCTTGCAGGTTTCTTAGGATATTGTACATTGTTGATCTTTTGGTGGAGGCGACGTTTGGTTTGTTCAGGTAGGGAGAGATTGAGTTGAAGGCCTTTATGCTTTCCTGGTGTTCCTTTGGTGGGAAGATTGCTTGCGGACCGGAGTAGTGAATGTTGAACAATTTACAGTGTTTGGACCCAAGCCAATACTTCGTCAGGCCGTGGGCTATGTGGAGGGGGTTGCTTAAAGTTTTTATTAGTTCTTCCAAACGGTTGGCAGTTAGGAGTTCTGTTAGTAGAGGTATGTTGAGGCCGCCGCTTTCTGTTGGTCTGGTCACTTTTATTCTTTTTATTTTATCTTTTTTATCTTTCCATAGGAAGTTGAAAATTATTTTTTCGCATCTTCTAATGAAGTGCCTTGTGGTGGAAAAGGGAGTGGCGAAGTATGAAATGATCGGGATCATGAGTTGTTTTATTACTTGGGCTCTTCCGTTAAAGTCCAGGATGCATGAATCCCATTTGGTCTTGATTTTTCTGAGTTTGTTTAGTATTTCTGCCTGGTCGGCCAGTGTGTTTTTGTTGTTGAAGGAGATTCCCAATATTTTAACCGGTGGGGGTAGAGTTCTGGTTTCAGGCCAGTGACCTATGGGAAGTATGGCTGTCTTTTCGCTGTTGATTTTCGAGCCGGACACTTTTTCAAAGATTTGGATGGAATGTGCCAGGCCTTTTTTGGAGTTTTCTGTTCGTATGAGTATGTTGATGGTGTCGGCGTACATCAGGGTTTTTAGAGGTGGACCAGCTGGTTGAGGTAGTTCGATGCCTTTGATGTCTGGGTTTCTTCTGATTTGGTTTGCGAGAATTTCTATGTAGATGACATAGAGGACCGGGGAGAGGGGGCATCCCTGTCGCACTCCTCTAGTGATTTTTATTGGGTCGGTGAGGGTTTCGTTTATCAGGATTTGGCTGCTGATGTCGTGGTAGATGGTTTTGACTATATGGAGAAAGGGAGTGCCTATTCCATGTTTAGAGAGCGTTTGAAACATCAGTTTATGGAACACTCTGTCGAAAGCCTTGGTTTGGTCTAGTGCAATTAATGTTGCCGCCATTTCCTTGTGTTGTAGATATGATATGACGTCACGGAGAAAAGAAATGTTGTGAATTCCTGCTCTGCCTGGGACTGCGCAGGCTTGGTTGTTGTTTAGGATGGTTGGGAGTACTTGTGAAATTCTGAGGGAAAGGCATTTTGTCAGGATTTTGTAGTCTGTGTTAAGTAGCGAGATAGGTCTCCAGTTTTTTATGTCTTTTGGATCCCCTTTTTTGGGAATTAAGGTGATTATGCCCGTTTTTTGGGACTGTGTAAGTTTTCCTATCTGGATGCAGTGGTCTATGACTAGTAGGAGAGCTGGGCCGAGATTTGGCCAGAATATTTTATAAAATTCGATCGGGAGGCCGTCAGAACCAGGAGCAGCGTGGTTTTTGAAGGAATTTACCGCGGTCTTGAGTTCCGGGAGTGAAAATGGTCTTTCTAGCAATTCTTGTTGGGGGATGGACACTGTAAGGTTCTGGTGTAGCAGTTGCGGCCATAGGGATTCATCGACCGGTTCGGTGGTATATAGCTGGGTGTAATATGAATGGAAGGCCTGAGTAACATGCTCTTTTTTTCCTGAAGTGATATTGTTATACCGAATTTCTTGGATATTTCTATTTTTTCTGTCTTCTTTTATTTGAGTATAGAAAACCCGGCTGAATTGGTGTTCTGCCGCTACCTTTTTTATTCTTGCTTTTAGTAGTTGTGTCTTGATGTCATCTTGTTCTAGTGCTAATATCTGGTTCCTGTAGTTTTGGGTGGCCTGTTGGATTTGAAAGATGTTGGCATTGTTTCTACCTTGATGGAATAAGTATATTAGTCTGTAGAGTAGTTTTATCCTGGCTCTGGTGTGTTGCTTTCCTTTCTTGGAAATTTCCTGTAGCTTTCGTTTGCAGGCATCTTTCAAGTTTTCCCACCAATCGGCTTTGTCCTCGGTGTTGATTTTCTCTTTATGTTGTAGGATTAGGTGGTTGATTTCCTTTTGGGTACTTTCTTCTTCCAGGAGTTGTGGGTTGCAGCGCCAGTAGCCGGATCCAAAGAAGTTTTCTGTAGGAAAAAGCAAAGTGATGACCACGGTGGAGTGGTCTGACATCTTCATCATGTAGCTTGTGTTGTCTACTAAGTTTTGTTTTAAGAAGGTTGTTAGGTTTTCAGTGATGTAGAGACGATTGAGTCTTGTGTGTACTCCTCTACTAGATCTCCATGTGGTGCAGGTTTGTTCAGGGTATAGGAAGTTCCACGTGTCCATGAGGTTGAATTCATGGCATATTTCTGCCAGTTGGAGTTTTCCGAAATCCCCTGGTTTGGGTCTCCTCCAACTTTGTCTTGGGATATATTCATCACAAAGTTGAAGTCGCCACCCAAGACGATTTCGAAAGGGCCCTCTAGGTAGGAAGGGAGGTTTTTTTAAGAACATTTTCCTTTCGAATTTGTCCGTGGGAGCGTAGACATTAACTAATTTAATATTGTTGTTGTTCAGTTTTGTGTGGACTGCAATAATTCTTCCTTCCTGATCCCTTTTTGAGAACAGGATTTTCCCCTTGAAATCGGGATGGAAGATGATGGCTACCCCCTTGCTCCTGTTCGTGCCGAAACTCCAGAAAGATTTGAGGTTAAATTGGTTTTCGAAGTTCTTGATAGCTGTCAGTTGATTGATATGGGTTTCTTGTAGGAAGATTGCATCCCACTTCTGGTAGATCATGTATTTTTGTAGCCATTGGTGTTTTGTTAGTCCGTGCGGTTAGCCTAGTGGCTTTGCGCTTCGCAACCATATGCCTGGGGAAGGAGTGTCCTAGGTTCGATTCCCGTCGACGACGTGAGGAGCTGAAGGATCTTCCTCAGCCATAGCCAAGTTAGCCGGTCTTGGGCGCGGGCGGTAGGGTTTTTTCCGCCAGTTTATCTGGTGTTTTTCATCCTGCAAGCAGGCAAACCGGCCCCGTGAACACACAGGGATACAGCCAAGAATACCTTGAGGCATAGGAGTGACCATTCTATCCTCGTATTTCGGTTACGAAATCCAAGCATGCTTGGAAGGTTGTGGGCCTTAAAGGCCTGTTAAAGCCATTGGGATAGATAGATTGGTGTTTTGTTGGGTTATTGAATCCTTGTATATTAAGTGTGGCTATTTTTAGAGTGGTTGGACTTTCCATTGCTGCGGCTAATTTTTGTTTTTTCTCTGTTTGTTCCCTGGTTTCCCAGTCACTTTCAGGTGCATGCTCCCTGTATTTGTTCTCAAAACTCTGGGGGCTTACGTTCCAGACTTGTTGATGTTCTCCAACGTGACTACAGGGTTCGTGGTTTGTCTACGGTTGTGAAGCGGATTCTTTTCTGTTTCTTTGTTGACCTTCCTGCTGGAAGTACTTTCAATCTCGAGTGCTCTACGAACTTGATCGAGTTCATCATGTGTGTTTTGGATGTACTGAAACTCTTTGTCGTTTTCCTTATATAGTAATTGCATGGTGCTTTCAACACTATCTTCGGTATACTGGGCCCCTTCTGTTGGTTCTGGGGTGGGGGAGGGGTTCTACTTCTATGGCATCACACGAGTCCTCACTCATGTCTGAGTTTGGTATCATTGAAGACACTTCATCGGTAGGAGGGAAGCTTTGGTCTTCATCTGATGAGATCATTACTGCAGAAGTCATTATTGGAGTGGTGGTGCTTGTTTGTATTTCTTCAGGAGGAGCGGGTTGTGCAGGGACTGTGACTGCGGGTTTGAGAGATAACTCGCTGTCCTGTATGGTGGTAGGTTTAAGTGAGCTTTTCTCTTCTGTTTTGTCCTTGCTGTGATACCTAGGTTCTCTTTCATTTAGTAGTGAGAAGTCATTTTCGGTAAATATTGGCTTGTTTGTGAATTCACATTGGAATTTTCTATGAGTTGTATCCTGGCAGATTAGTTGGGAATGCCCATACTTGTTGCAGTTTCCATAGCGATTAGTGGGGCAGTCCTTGGCCATATGACCCTCTTTCCTACATTTGCTGCAAACTTTATTAATGCCATCATAGTTCACCATCACATAGTGACCTTTTATTTTGACGAAGTTAGGCACTGTTTTTTTCATGTCTATTTTTAGGCTGATTTTATCTCCCTGTTCGATGTGTGGGTATTTTTTAAAGTGGTGTCTTGTAATGAATTTGTTTGTGCCATATTCTTTAAAAGCTTCTATTATTATGTCATCCGTGATTTCTGCTGGAAGTTTTCTAAGGAATATGGTTTTGACAGTGTTACCTATTGCAATTGGGTGATACTTTTCTCCTTCTATGACAACTCCTTCTCTTAGTAAAACATCTTTCGTGTGGAAATCTATTGTCGTAACTTCATATAACCCTTTGGGGTAATCCCAGCAGTTGATATTGCTTAATTTGAAGGGATCTACTACGGCGACTAAGGCATCTGCCAAATCTTCAGGCTGGACTGTCTGTTGGATAGTGAATCTTACGGTGCGGTCTCTTGAGATTTTAGGCATGGTAAGGGTTATTCCTAACTGTGTTGGACAGTACTGCTTTATAGGAAGGCAGTAGTACTGAATACTGTTATGGGGGGTTGTGCAACGGTTTTACTTGGTCTCAGAGGTCAATCCTTTCTCCTGATTAAACAAGTAAGCCACCACTGGTTCTCTTTGCGGGTGGAGCCTGCCGGCTATATACCTCTACACATTTCGTGCAGAGTAGGAGCAAAGGAAACACTCTGGGCAGGAACCAGTGCGATGTAAAACTCGTTGTCACCTCTGAAATAAAGAGAGTTTGATGTTACCCCAGTCCAGGGCTTTGGTCTCTAAATACCAGTGTAGAACTGTAAGAACAGATGCTACACTTTAACCTAGCTATCTAAGCTTAATATCTTGGTACCCAAAAGGAAACCGTAATAGATATTAAGCAGGACCTAACAAAATCCTAACTTGCTAAACACAGAGCTGATAAGAACAGATCAGACTAGTACCGATCACTTTTACGGTGTCACCTAGTCATCATTTCTGGTTTAGAGCAAAACTGCTCTACAAGATAGGTGACTTTAAAAGAAAATGCAGGCTACTAACTGTTGCCTTTTAAACAACTAAAAGTATACATTAAAACTAAAAATTCAGGATAAAGCTTAAAATTTAAAGCATAAATCAACAGTAACCTCAGTGGTGTACTTCATTGGTTAAGAAAAAATAAGCCGTAAATAAGACTGTAAGATATTTACATGGCGGAAGCAACAGAAAAGTTAATTTAACTCGCAAAGGAGATTACATTATATTACTATAAATTAAAATACTTAACTTAAATTGTAATCTTTATCTGGTGATCATTTCACAGATAGCACAAGGAACTTGGGGTGCACCATTGACTTCTAAATTGATTAGGACCCAACTCTTCAAGTTTCATCTGAAGATAATACTTAAGGCTGGAACGGAAACTTCTGATGATGTCTGGAAGGCCTCTTCTGCAATTCTGGAAGTAGGCAACATTTCGAATCTTCCAGATATGGAAGCGGAACTCTATAATAGTAAATAAGAGTAGATTCTGTTGGTTCTTGGAGATGGTGGTGGGAACAGGTATTAGGGAAAGCGCCATACTTGCGGAGATAGAGGTGTTGAATCTGTCTGAGACCCGACGCCATACAGCTTGAGCAGTGAAGCATTCATAAAAGAGGTGGCTGATGGTTTCCTTTTCTTCACAGAATACACATTTATCTTTCGTCCACTTGTTCCATTTAGCCACACGGTGGTTAACTGGAAGGATTTGATGAGTCAGCTTGAAGTTTAATTGTTTCCTTGTAGTGTAGATACCGTTGAGATTGTTATTTTGCCATGTACATTTTTGATCATAGATCAAAGGTTCCAGGTCTTTCAAGGTCCTTAACATAGAGTAAATTTTGGTTCTTTTATGAGAAGAAAAGTTGGCATCTCCAAGGTGAGGCAAAAGGCTTTGAATAGCTTTTGTAACTTTTAGATATTCCTTCGGTGGAAGGATAGCTTGGGGGCCGACATATTTCAGGTTGAATGTGGAACAATATCTCGAGCCAAGCCAGTAAGTAGCGAGGCCATGACCGACATGAGCCGGGTTGATTAACGTTTTCTTCAATTCATCAAGTTGAATTGATGTAACGGCTTCTGGGAGCAGAGGGATGTTTAAGCCACCTTCATCAGTTGGGCGAGTCATTTTAATGCGCTTAATTTTATCCAGTTTATCTTTCCACAGAAATTTAAACATGATTGTTTCACATTATTTAAAGCAAGATGTGGAGACCGGGAAAGGAGATAGGTAGTATGAGATGATGGGCCACATCAATTGGTTAATTATTTGGGCTCGACCCCAGTAGTCTGATGTTAGAATTCCACTTCACTTTGATGTTAGTAAGCTTGTCATAAATTTCTTGCGGGTTTACCAGTGAGTTTTCATTATTATACCAATGGCCTAAAATTTTAACAGGAGTAATAGGTGTTTGTATATTTTCCCAGTAACCGATTGGCAGCTGAGTGGACTTTTGGTGGTTATTCATGGAACCTGAGGCTTTCTCAAATATATTAATAGAATGGTGAAGACCCTCTTTTGACTGTTCGGAGCGAATGAAGATAGAGATGTCATCTGTGTACAGAAGACATTTTAAAGGCGCCCCAACTGATTGTGGAAGTTCAATACCTTTAATTTCATTATTTTGACTTATCAAAGTGGCTAAAATGTCGATATAAATAACATATAGTGTTGGGGAGATCGGACATCCCTGTCTGACTCCTCTAGAAATGTTGATAGGATCCGACAGCGTATCATTTATGGCGATACGGCTTGTTGGGTTGTGATAAAGCATTCTCAGATAACGGAGAAAATTAGGGCCTATACCATGTGCAGACAACTTTTGAAAGAGGAGATCATGACAAACACGGTCAAAGGCCTTACTCTGGTCAAGGGAGATTAAAAGTGCTGGCATTTTTTTATGGTTGAGGTAAGCGATGACATCGCGAATGAAGAAAGTGTTGTGTGACATCCCCCTGTCCGGGAACTACGCACGCTTGATTGTTCGGAATGATGGTAGACAGTACTAGAATGAGGCTTGAGGAGAGACATTTGGCAAAAATTTTATAATCGGCATTAAGGAGAGTGATTGGTCTCCAATTGGAGACCTCCTTTAAATCGCCTTTCTTGGGAACCAGAGTAATAATGCCTTTGTGTTGTGATTTGGATAGATAACCGTTTTTTATGGAATATTCTAAGGTGAGTAATAAAGTAGGACCCAGACTAGGCCAGAATACTCTATAAAATTCGACTGGTAGTCCGTCGCTTCCTGGAGCCGCATTCTGTTTGAAGGATCTCAGAGCTCTCTTTAACTCATCGAGCGAAAGAGGAAATTCGAGTAATTCTTTATGATGGTCATACACTATGGGAGAATTTTTCAAAAGACTAGGCCATAAAGTTCTGTCGACAGGTTCTGCCTTATAGAGAGTAGAGTAGTAAGACCAGAACGCATCAGTGATGTGGTCTTTGGAGGAAGAGATTACATTGTTGAATCGTATGGAAGTATATTTTTGTTTTTCCTGTCATTTTTGATCTGGGCGTAAAAGGCTCGGGAAAACTGCTTTTGTGATGCTAGTTTCTTACTCCTTGCTTTTAAGGATTAAGATTTTATATATTGTTGTTCTAAAGTTGCTATTTCTTGTTTGTAGTTTTGGATGGTTAGTTGTATCTGAGGAATATTGATATTATTGCTGCCATTTTGAAAAATTCTGATTAGTTTATATAGTGTTCTTATTTTTCTCTAGATTTTTGTTTCTTCTCTGCTGCTAGAGAATAGAGCTTCAGTTTGCAAGATAACTTCAGATTATCCCACCAATCATCAAGTTTGTCTGTGTTTCTTTCTGCTAAGTGTGTGGAGATCAGTTGTTGCAGTTGTTGTCTAATACTGTTGTCTTCAAACAAATGTGGGTCGCACCTCCAAAGTGCGGTGCCATAAAAAGATTCACTAAGGAATTGTAAGGTCATGACGACTGCTGCATGATCCGAAGTTTTACTAATCTGAGATGATTTGTCTATGTAACTTGCTGGAGGTGAGATGTAAGGTTGTGAGAAATGTAGAATCTATCCACTCTAGAGTTGACACCTCTACTGGAACTCCACGTTATGCCCTTTTGATTTGGGTTATGCCCTTTTGATTTGGGTGAAGCAAGGACCAACTGTCAACAAGGTTGAAATCGTTGCACAGATCGATCAATTGATATTTTCCTGTATCTCCTTGGTTGGGATCACCCCCTTCTTTGTCAAGTTTAGCATCCATTATACAATTAAAATCTCCCCCTAAGATGATTTCAAAATCTCCGTCTAGATACGGGTATTGCCCAGTAAGGAATAATTTTCTGTCTTTCTTGTTATTCGGTGCGTAAATGTTTATGAATTTAATAGGGTAATTGTTAATTTTGGAGTGGACTGAAATAATCCTCCCTTCTTTGTCTCTCCTAGAAAATAGAAGTTGGCCTTTAAATTTAGGACTGAAAAGGATGCCGACACCTTTACTTCTGTTGGTGCCGAAGCTCCAAAAGGATTTAATGTTGAATTTATTCTCTATATTTTTAACTAACTGAAGTTTGTTGATAAAGGTTTCCTGTAGGAATGTAACATCCCAATTGTAGGTGGACATTATATCATATAGCCAATGTTGCTTATGTGGACTGTTGAAACCTTGAGAATTTAAGGTGACAATCTTAAGTTGCTGATACATTATTGGTGTTTAGAAGATGTTGGGAGATTCTTTGACTTTTTCTTTGATTTTTGATTTTTATCTACAGACTCATGGGAACCATTTGTACTAGACCTTGGTCTCTTAGGGCCTGGAGTATTTGAGGCTTGACTGGTAAAATCTACTGGAAATTTTAGTTGATCGACGGAGTTAATATGAACAGACTCTAATTTTTCTTCAACCATTATACATTCAGATGATGATGAGGAAGGTTCCTCGAGGGGGACTCTGCCGCCCTCTTCTGTGGAATACATTTGATGCGAAAAATCTATTTCCAAATCTTTTGGGGAACTGTTATCTGGGAAGGATGAACGGGAGTCTTCATCATATGGGATGTTTTCCCTTGGCATTTCTGAGAGTGAACATGCCATATCCATAAGACTCTCATCATTTGTAAGGGATGACTTGGGGGTGTCAGCCACTGCATCCACTGACAACGTTGGTAAACTTTGGTCAACTTGCTGGTTACTATCATCATTAATTTCTCCCTCCAGGATAACGTTACTTTCCTTCTCATCGGGATTTACTGTTTTCTGACCAGGGTCTGTAGGGGGGGGGGGGTTCCCCATATGACCAAGACGGTGGCATCTGGCACACTCTCGAGCCATTCCAGAATAATATACCATTATGTAATGGCCCTTGATGTTGATTAAGTTGGGCACGGTTTTAGTCATGTGCATCTTGATGTAAATCTTGTCTTCCTGTTCAATACTAGGGAACTTTTGAAACTTGGGACGGACTACGTCTAAAATGCGACCGTACTCTTGAAATTTGGATTTCAGAGTGGCGTCATTAATTTCGGCCGGAAGTTTCCTGAGATATACAAACTTGAAGCCTAATGAGTCTACAGCTCTTGGATGGTACACGACTTCTTTTAGTGTGATGCCACTTTCTAACAGTTTATCTTTGGTTGCATAGTCTTTAGTTGTCACTTCAAAAAGACCCTTCTGGTAGTCCCAGCAATTGATATTTGTTATGCTGTCTACACTAACAGCATGGACTATAGCTTCTGCAATTTCCTCAGGTTTGAATGCTGTTTTAAAGGTAAACCGAACAGTCAGGGATCTGGATAGTCTTTCATTTTGCATTTTAACTAGAAGAGTGGTTGTCCGAAAGGGATGGAAAATTAATTTTATTATTAGTGTAGGGCAGTTCCACTTTATTGAAGTCAGTGGAACTGGAAGATCTTATGGGGGAACGTGAAGAGGATTGTACTTGATCTCAGACTGACTCCCTTACTCCAGATGTAACGTACCGAAGTACACCCAACACTGGTCCTCTTGGCGGTTGGGGCCTGCCGGCTATGACCCTCGTACACGATTGTGTAGAGGGGGAGCTCCGGGATACAGTCCGGTGTAACTAGTGCTATGCACTCACCTACAACAACTCTAAAATCAAACAAGTGTTTATTATAGCCCTAGTCCAGGGCTTGGGTGTAGATCTGTAAGAACAGATGCTACACTGAAGAAAAGCTAAAAAAGCTTAATACCTTGGGTCCCAATGGGACCCGTGATAGATATAAGCACAGGAAAATCACAATTTACCTAAGCTGATAAGAACCGACAGACTAGTACCGATCACTTTTACGCCGTCACCTAGTCATCATTTCTGGTTTAGAGCAAAACTGCTCTACAAGATAGGTGACTTTAAAAGAAAAGACAGGCTACAAACTGTTGCCTTTTGAACAACAAAAGGTATACATTAAAACTAAAAATTCAAGATAAAACTTAAAATTTAAAGCATAAATCAACAGTAACCTCAGTGGTGTACTTCATTGGTTAAGAAAATAAAAGCCGTATAAAAGACTGTAAAATATTTTCATGGTGGAAGCGACAGAAAAGTTAATTTAACTCAAAAGGGGATTACATTATATTACTATAAATTAAAATACTTAACTTAAATTGTTATTTTTATCTGGTGATCATTCCACAGATAGCACAAGGAACTTGGGGTGCACCATTGCCTTCGGAACTGAACAGGACCCAACTCTTCAAGTTTCATCTGAAGGAAATACTTAAGGCTGGCACGGAAACTTCTGATGATGTCTGGAAGGCCTCTTCTGCAATTCTGGAAGTAGGCAACATTTTGAATCTTCCAGATATGGAAGCGGAACTCTATAATGGTAAATAAGAGTAGATTCTGTTGGCTCTTGGAGATGGTAGTGGGAACAGGTATTAGGAAAAGCGCCATACTTGCGGAGATAGAGGTGTTGAATCTGTCTGAGACCCGACGCCATACAGCTTGAGCAGTGAAGCATTCATAAAAGAGATGACTGATGGTTTCCCTTTCTTCACAGAATACACATTTATCTCTCGTCCACTTGTTCCATTTAGCCACACGGTGGTTAACTGGAAGGATCTGATGAGTCAACTTGAAGTTTAATTGTTTCCTTGAAGTGTAGATACTGTTGAGATTGTTACTTCGCCAAGAACATTTTTGATCATAGGTCAAAGGTTCCAGGTCTTTCAAGGACCTTAACATAGAGTAAATTTTGGTTCTTTTATGAGAAGAAAAGTTGGTATCTCCAAGATGAGGTAGAAGGCTTTGAATGGCTTTTGTAACTTTTAGGTATTCCTTTGGGGGAAGGATAGCTTGGGGGCCGACATATTTCAGGTTGAATGTGGCGCAATATCTCGAGCCAAGCCAATAAGTAGCGAGGCCATGACCAACATGAGCCGGGTTGATTAACGTTTTCTTCAATTCATCAAGTTGAATTGATGTAACGGCTTCAGGGAGCAGAGGGATGTTTAAACCACCTTCCTCAGTTGGGCGAGTCATTTTAATCCGCTTAATTTTATCCAATTTGTCTTTCCAGAGAAATTTAAACATGATTGTTTCACATTGTTTAAAGCAAGATGTGGAAACTAGGAAAGGAGATAAGTAGTATGAGATGATGGGCCACATCAATTGTTTAATTATTTGGGCTCGACCCCAGTGGTCTATGATGTTAGAATTCCACTTCTCTTTGATGTTAGTAAGCTTGTCATAAATCTCTTGCAGGTTTACCAGTGAGTTCTCATTATTGTACCAATGGCCTAAAATTTTAACAGGAGTAATAGGTGATTGTATATCTTCCCAGTAACCGATTGGCAGTTGAGTGGACTTTTGGTGGTTTATCATGGAACCAGAGGCTTTCTCAAATATATTAATAGAATGGTGAAGACCCTCTTTTGACTGTTCGGAGCGAATGAAGATAGAGATGTCATCTGCGTACAGAAGACATTTTAAAGGCGGCCCAACTGATTGTGGAAGTTCGATATCTTTAATTTCACTATTCTGATTTATCAAAGTGGCTAAAATGTCGATGTAAATGACATAGTGTTGGGGAGATTGGACATCCCTGTCTAACTCCTCTGGAAATGTTGATAGGGTCCGACAGCGTATCGTTTATGGAGATACGACTTGTTGGATTGTGATAAAGCATCCTCAGATAACGGAGAAAATTAGTGCCTATACCATGTGCAGACAAGTTTTGAAAGAGGAGATCATGACAAACACGGTCAAAGGCCTTACACTGGTCAAGGGAGATTAAAAGTGCTGGCATTTTTTTATGGTTGAGGTAAGCGATGACATCGCGGATGAAGAAAGTGTTGTGTGACATCCCCCGTCCGGGAACTGCACACGCTTGATTGTTCGAAATGATGGTAGACAGTACTAGAGAAAGGCGTGAGGAAAGATATTTTGCAAAAATTTTATAATCGGCATTAAGGAGAGTGATTGGTCTCCAATTGGAGACCTCCTTTAAATCGCCTTTCTTGGGAATCAGAGTAATAATGCCTTCGTGTTGTGATTTGGAAAGATAACCATTTTTTATGGAATATTCTAAGGTGAGTAAAAATGCAGGACCCAGACTAGGCCAGAATACTCTATAAAATTCAACTGGTAATCTGTCGCTACCTGGAGCCGCATTCTGTTTGAAGGATCTCAGAGCTCTTTGTAACTCATCGAGCGAAAGAGCAAATTCGAGTAGTTCTTTATGATGGTCATACACCATGGGAGAATTTTTCAAAAGGCGAGGCCATAAAGTTCTGTCAACAGGTTCTGCCGTATAGAGAGTAGAGTAGAAGGACCAGAACGCATCGGTGATGTGGTTTTTGGAGGAAGAGATTACATTGTTGAATCGTATGGAAGTAATATTTTTGTTTTTCCTGTCATTTTTGATCTGGGCGTAAAAGGCACGGGAAAACTGCTTCTCTGATGTTAGTTTCTTACTCCTTGCTTTTAAGGATTGAGACTTTATATATTGTTGTTCTAAAGTTGCTATTTCTTGTTTGTAGTTTTGGATGGTTAGCTGTATCTGAGGAATATTAATATTATTGGTGACCTTTTGAAAAATCCTGATTAATTTATATAGTGTTCTTATTTTTTCTCTAGATTTTTGTTTCTTCTCTGCTGCTAGGGATTGGAGCTTCAGTTTGCAGGATGACTTCAGATTATCCCACCAATCATCAAGTCTGTCTGTGTTTCTTTCTGCTAAGTGTGTGGAGATCAGTTTAATCTTGTCTATTTTCCCTTTCCAGAGGAATCTAAACATAATTGATTCACACTGCTTTAGACAAGATGAAGAGACAATAAATGGTGATAAATAGTAAGAAATAATAGGCCACATCAGCTGCTTAATAATTTGTGCCCTACTCCAGTAATCTATGAGTGTAGAGTTCCACTTCTTGCTGATGTTATTTAGTTTATCATAGATTTCTTGTTGGTTTGAGACAAAGTTTTCGTTATTAAACCAGAGACCTAGGATTTTAATAGGAGGAACAGGTGAGTGGATATCTTCCCAATATCCTATCGGTAACTGTGCAGATTTTAGGTGGTTGATTCTAGAACCTGAGGCTCTTCCAAATAAATCAATGGAGTTAGCTAAGCCTTCTTTGGAGTGCTCGTTACGGATAAAAATGGTGATGTCGTCCGCATACAAGAGGCATTTTAAGGTAGAACCCACAGAGTGGGGGAGTTCTATTCCTTTAATTTCACTATTTTGCCTGATAAGGGTAGCTAGAATTTCGATGTATATAACGTAAAGTATAGGAGATAATGGGCATCCCTGTCTGACTCCTCTGGTGATCCTAATTGGGTCTGACAGAGTATCATTGATGGAGATCTTGCTGGTTGGGTTGTGATATGTTTTTAATTGATGCAGGAAATTTGTACCAATCCCATTCGCTGACAGCTTTTGGAACAGCAGATTGTGGCTAACACAATCAAAAGCTTTACTCTGGTCTAGAGTAATTACTGTTGCAGGTAGTTTCTTAAGATTTAAGTAGGCAATAACATCACGAAGGAAAAGGGTATTATGAGACATACCTCTACCAGGGACAGCGCAAGCTTGGCCATTCGGAATAATGGAAGAAACAACATGGGAGAGGCGGGTAGAAAGGCATTTCGCAAAGATTTTATAGTCCGTGTTAAGTAGGGTGATAGGTCTCCAGCTGGAGACATCCTTTGGATCCCCTTTCTTTGGAACAAGGGTGATAATGCCTTCTTTTTGAGATTTGGAAAGATCGTCGTTTTTTATACAGTATTCTAAGGTGAGCAATAAGGAAGGGCCGAGAGAGGACCAGAATTTTAGATAAAATTCCACAGGAAGACCATCACTGCCCGGTGCTGAATGATGTTTGAAAGATTTCAGTGCTTTTTTGAGTTCCTCTAGCGACAGAGGTGTCTCTAGGAGATCTCTTTGAGAATCAGTCAAGGTCGGAGCAGTTTCTAGTAGGCGAGGCCACAATGATTCGTCAACCGGTTCGGCCGTATAGAGGTTGGAATAGTAAGTTGTAAAGGCTTCAGTAACGTGTTCCCTTGAGGATGAGATTATATTGTTGAATTTTATAGATTGAATATTATTGTTTTTCCTGTCGTCCTTTATCTGGTTGTAGAAGGCCCGGGTAAATTGTTTCTCTGCTGATAGGTTCTTTATTCTCGCTTTTAAGGATTGAGTTTGAATATCTTCTTGTTCCAAAAGAGCAATTTCATTTTTATATTGTTGAATAGTTAGCTGTATCTGAGGTATATTGTTGTTGTTGCTACCATTCTGAAAAATTTTGATTAGTTTGTATAACTTTGTTATTCGCCTTCTGGTATTGTATTTTAACTCAGAGGCGAGGATGAAACAGAAAACATTTCATTAAGTTTGCATGAAAGTTTCAGGTTGTCCCACCAGACATCTAAATCTCCGGAGTTTCTTTCTTCTATATGATTTGAAATTAGTTGATTAAGTTCTTGCTGAATACTGCTATCTTCTAATAAAATCGGATTGCATCTCCAGAAACCAGTGCCATGAAATGAATCACTAAGGAATTGCATGGTCATTACTACAGCAGGATGATCCGAAATTTTTTGTAATTGGCTTGAATTGTCTATGACTGTTTGATTGAGTAGGGGTGTGAGGTTATGGGAAATATAGAACCGGTCTAGTGTGGAGTTAACACCCCTGCTGGAACTCCAAGTTGTGGCCTTGTGTTCCGGGTAAAGGATGGACCAACTGTCTGATAGATTGAGTTCAGTACATACTTCACCTAATTGATGTTTCCCGGAATCACCCTGGTTGGGATCGCCTCCTTCTTTGTCCAAACGAGTATCCATAACAAAATTAAAGTCTCCACCCATAATAATTTCAAAATCTCCAACTAAATACGGATAGAGACCGTTCAGGAAGGTTTTCCTTTCTTTCTTATCATTTGGAGCATAGATATTTACTAGTTTAATGGAATGATTGTTAATTTTTGTGTGTACTGAAATGATTCTCCCTTCTTGATCTCTTCTGGAAAAAAGAATTTGTCCCTTGAAATTAGAATTAAACAGGATGCCAACCTCTTTGCTTCTATTAGTGCGAAAACTCCAAAAGGATTTGATCTTAAGTTTGCTCTCTATATTTTTTATGGCCTGTAATTTGTTTATAAAAGTCTCTTGCAAAAAGATTACGTCCCAACCACGAATGGACATGATATTATTTAACCAATGTTGTTTATGCATACTATTGAGACCTTGAATGTTTAAAGTGGCAATCTTTAATGGTAAGTCCATTACTGTCGCTTGGAAGAGGGAGGTTGATTTTTAGACTTTTTATTGGATTTTTTACCTTTATGTTCAATAACTTGTGAGTTGTTGGTATCCGTACTTCGGGAACTAGACCTAGACCGTGATCTTTTGATGTGTGGGTTACCAGTAGCATTACTGACAGTATCAACAAGGACATTTGAATGAATGACTGTCTCATTCTGGACTAATTCTGATTCAATAACCTTTTTGGTTATTGAATCTGATTCCCTTTTTGGGAATCGTCCAATTCATCACTTTTTAAGGGTATGTTATCAGGGAAGGATGAGAGGGAGTCATCATCGAAAGCCACATTCTCCCTTGGTCTGTCTGTATTAGTAACGGCAAAGTCCATAAGAAGTTCATCGTCTACCAAGCTAGACTTAGGAGTGTTGGCTACTGCATCTACCGTCAAAGAGGGAAGACTTTGATAAACCTCTTGATTAATGGCTACTTCTGTATCTGTTGGAGGGACAGAATCGCTTTCCCTTTCGTCAGCACTTTTTTCATTCACGCAGATATCTGAGGAAGGAGTGGATTTCCCTTCGATCTTTTCAACAGGACTCTTAGAGGTGACTTTAGTTGTAGGAAGAGGTGGGAACTCTTCCAGTGACACAATAGATGAAGTGGCTGTTGGACACTGGAACCTTCTGTGGGACAGGTCACCACAATGGGTGCATAATGCTATGCAACTTGGCTGGGAATGGCCAACTGTACCACAATTCCCACACCTATTTTCAGGGCAATCTCTTGCAATATGGCCGACTCGATGACATCTGGTGCACTCTCTGGCCATACCAGAATAGCTCACCATTATGTAGTGACCTTTAATTTGTACAAAGTTTGGAACTGGTTTTGTCATATGCATTTTTACATGTATCTTGTCGCCCTGTACAATGTTAGGGTACTTGACAAAACCGGGTCGTACTACACCAACAACGTTGCCATATTCTTGAAATTTTGCTTTAATAGCCGCATCGTCAATTTCCGCTGGGAGTTTCCATAGATAAACAAATTTAAATCCCAAGGAACCCACAGCAGCAGGCATAAAGACTTCATCATTTAACGTTATCCCGGTTTCCAAAAGCATATCTTTTGTTACGTACTCTTTGGTTGTGACCTCATATAACCCCTTTTGGTAATCCCAACAATTAATGTTGGTAATATTGTCCACACCAGCTACATTCACAATGGCTTCAGCTATTTCGTCAGGTTTAACTGGTCTTTTCAGTGTAAACCGAACTGTCAATGATCTTACTAGTCTTTCGTTGGGCATCTTTCCAGAAAGAGGAAATAACAGGATGTTAAAAAGAAGAACTATACGTGTAGGACAGTTCCCCTTTATTGGAGGCAGTGTAACTGAAAGATGTTACGGGGGAACGTGAAGAGGTTCGTACTGCTCTCAGACTGACTCCCTTACTCCAATTGTTACGTACCAAAGTACACCACTACTGGTCCTCGTGGCGAGTGGAGCCTGCCGGCTATAACCCTCGTACACGAATGTGTAGAGGGGGCTTCGGGATACAGACCGGTATAACCAGTTCAATGTACTCACCTGCAACACCTCTGCAAAACAAAACAGTGTTTATTATTGCCCTAGTCCAGGGCTTGGGTGTAGATCTGAAAGACCAGATACTACACAGCCGAAAGGCAAGAAAGCTTAATATCTTGGGTCCCGATGGGACCCATGTAAGATAAAAGCACAGAATTCCAATAAAGCAATGCTGATAAGAACAGATCAGTCGAGTACTGATCACTTTAGGAGTGAACACAGTGTTACCCGTCATCGTTTCTGTTTTTGGGCTAAAAAGCCCAATTTTGGAGGGTAAACTTTGTAGACAAGAAGAACAGATCAGTCGAGTACCGATCACTTTAGGAGTGTACACGGTGTTACCCGTCATCATTTCTGTTTGCGGGCTAAAAAGCCCGATATGGGGGGTAAACGTAAATCTTAAAATTTTCCTGACTCTGCTCTTAGAGGGAAGTATGAACCTTTCCTCTATGGTGCAGTAGACCAACTAACATAACCTAGCTAGAACTTTGTAGTTGATTGCCTCAGTTTTTTACTTCCTAGTCATTAAAAAAATATCCGAGAGAATAAATTTACTGTTAATTTTGAAATATATAGAATTTTGACTTTAAAAAATTTTGGCATAAAATTAGCCAACCTTGTTTACAGGGTGTTTCTTCCTATAACTATTGAGGATGGGTAGACAGGAGTTTACCCACTAGTTCTTGTTTCATCAGGGTTGGCCAGTGTTGTTATGGCTTTATGGACTTCCGCTATTCCTGCTTCAGTCAGTTCTGGGATAATTTTTAATTGGTTTTTGGTTATCCGTTTGATATTGGGGAATGATGATTTCCCCCATCTGACCCCAAAGGTCTTGTAGTCATTGGTGACGATGAAGGGTGGTCCTTGGGTGTCTATTACATTGGTTATCTTGTCTAGGTGGTTAACACGTAGAGGGAAGGTTATAGGCTCCAGGTCGTCATCCTCTTCGGAGGACGTCCCTTTGTCTGGTTTGGTTTTCTTTCCCTTGTTCTGTTTCACACTGCCTGGGCGTTTTTTGGCACTTTGGGCAACGATGTCACTCCATGATGGTGGTTTAGAGGAACCTTCTTGAAAATCCTCTTCTGAGAGATCTTCATTGTCATCGCCCAAGCTTAAAGCCGATCGGCTGGCTGAGGCTGACAGCTCTTCGTCTATGGGTGATATTGTGGAAGGAATCTCACTAAAAGTAGGAAGAGGGATAACTTCTAATTTATCTGCTTCAACTGGGAAAGTAGGCAAAATACTTGATTCTGTTGTTACTGTGGTCTCTGTGGTAACAGAGTCTTTACTTGGTAGAGGTGGGAAATCATCTGGAGATGTGGAGACGTTCCCCATCGTACATTTGTACCTTTTGTGATCCTTTCCGCACAGACTGCATGGTGCTGTGCGCTTTGGCTGGGAGTGGCCTATAACGCCGCAATTCCCACACTTGGTTTTTGGGCAGTCCTTAGCTGTGTGACCGCCAAGGTGGCAACGTCTACAGAGCCTGGTCATGCCGGTGTAACTGGCCATGACACTGTAACCTTGTATTGAGATGAAGTTGGGAATTAGTTTTGTCATCTTTATCTTCAAATAAATTTTATCTCCCAATTCAATATTGGGATATTTTTTCATGTGAGACCTGTGTATAGACTGGACGGTCCCATACTGCTGGAAAGCAGTTTTAAGGGTCTCGTCCGAGATCTCAGCGGGGAGCCTTTTAAGGTAAACATGTTTGATATTGTCATGCTTTAAGGAGGCTGGATGGAAGTGGACACCATCTAAGACAATTCCTTTTTCTAATAACTGATCCTTGGTGACATAGTATTTGAGAGTAACCTCATAGAGGCCTTTAAAGAAGTCCCAGCAGTTAATGTTGGAGATGTGGTAAACATTAATTACGCTGACAAGAGCTTCTGCAAGGGCTTCAGGATCCACAGTCTTATTTAGGGTAAACCGTACGGTTAGATCCCTAGACTTTGTTTCCGACGTCATTCTAGGGGGAGGGAGGGCCTAGCCCTAGTCCCACTCCCAAGTGTTTATCCTTGCCCCGGTCCGTTGTTTACTGTCGATCTGTTTTCGATACTTGAGATCAAGGGTTTCTATGAAACCCACACAGATGTCAAGCGTCTACTAATAGATGCTACACTCAGTCCTTAGTCCAACCAAAAAGCTGATAAGAACAGATCAGACTAGTACCGATCACTTTAAGAGTGTACATGGGTTACCCGTCATCATTTCTGTATGCGGGCTAAAAAGCTCGACTTTAAAGGGTAAACTTAAAACAAAACTAACAAAAACAACTGAGTTAATATTCTGAATATACTTTAAAATTTTTGGAACTAACCCTGCTTTTAGAAGGGAGGGAGGACCTCTCCTCTAGGTAGCAGTGTACCAGCTAAATTTAACCTAAAAATTTATTAATTGAAATTGATTAATTTGGAGTTACCGTTTGGTGAGACTTTGGTTAATGTGGTGCAGGGTGTTTCTTCCTGTTTTGATGTGACTTGTGGACTTCGTTGTTGGTTGACAACATACCCGGTGCGTTTAGTCGATAATTAGGTTACTCGGGTTCTCTATTTTCTTGAAAAAGGGAATTTCTCCCGAAAGTTTCTCAACCTCTTCCCAAAACTTCTCTTGTGGATTCTTCCCTAATGCTTGGACGTAAGTAAATAAATCTGACTCTAAACCATGGTGAAATTGCATGTAAGCCGTTAGTTGTCCTTTGGTGACTTTGTATATGTCGAATACTTTGTTATCTCCCCACTTGAGGCCCAACTTCCTAGGGCCAGTGATGATAAAAATCGGAGGACCAATTAGTTTTACAAGTTTATCAAATAGAATGGTTTTCCGGGTGCCTCTTATCAGCACTGCCTCACCATTAAATCTGTATGCAACGAAGCTCTGTTCCTTTGATGTTGATGTTTCTGGCTTTAGTGTTGGGGTCTCTGGTTTTTTCTTCCTGATGTTATCATCCTCATCAGTGTGGCTTCCTGGACGTTTAGTTGAGGTCTGGGTATTGACTTTGTAGTCTGTTGACTGTTCTCCGCTCGGGTATTCTGTCTCCATTTTCTCTTCGCTGGGTTGGGTCTCGCTTTCCAAGGCCCAATCTCTGGGTGTCTCCTTTTGGTTGGTAGGAATTGTGACTTGTGTTTTGGTAGTAGCTGGAAGGTTTGAAACTTGTACATTGGAGGGTAGGGCCTCCCTCTCCGACTGGTTGGTAGCGTCAAGGTCAATACTAAGCCTCTCTTCATCTGAGGAGTCTTCATTCAGTGGAAGATTTAGATCAGCAGGATGAGTTTTCTTCACCTCTTTGTTGGAATTATCCGGGACTTTAGGTTTAGAAGTAGGTACCTGAGCATCCTTTGGTTTGGGATCGTTTTTCATGACCTCAGAGAGGTGTTGTTCAGGAAGGACATCTTTCATAGGTAATGAGGGGAAATCTTTTTCGGAAAGCTGCATTGGTTTGGCTTTAGTACACTGAAAACGTCTGTGCAATTTGTCACCGCATAGCTGGCATGGTTGGGAGCACGTTGGCTGAGAGTGGCCTATGATGGTGCAGTTGCCGCATCTATTGAGAGAACAGTCTCTGGCGATGTGATCACTACTCTTGCAGCGATGACAGCACTTTATCATACCTTGGTAATTTATTAACACAATGTAGCCTTGTATGTTAAGGTAATTTGGAATTGGTTTGGTCATTTTAATCTTAATCGCTATTTTTTCCCCCTGCTCTATTGCTGGGTGCTTTTCAAATTTAGCTCTGGTTATGCCAAGAACTGAGCCGTAGTTTTGGAAGGAGGTTTTTAGGGCTTCATCGTTTATTTCTGCAGGCAGTTTCCGGAGGTGGATGGTTTTCACTCCGCTGCCGCCAACCGTTGTTGGTAGATGACGTTCTTCTCCTAGGACTATACCTTCTTCCATTAATATATCTCTAGATTGGGGAGTCTTCACCGTTACTTCGTAAAGACCTTTCAACTGATCCCAACAGTTTATGTTGGAGACTTGTCTTTCATCAATGGCAGTTACTATGGCGTCCGCGATGTCCACCGGACTAATGTTCTTTCTAAGAGAAAACCTAACGGTCAAATCTCTTATTAGCCGTTGGTTTGCTATTTGTGATGGCGGGCCTATCGCATCCTCATCCCTCAATCGTGTTTGATTTTGCCCCGGTCCAGGGTTTTGGTTATCTATAGGTACTTGATATGACATCGTGGGCCTCTAAGAGACTCGTGCCCGATGTCAATCAGAGCACTAACAGATACTACAGTTCTGCACAAACTTTCACAAAAGCTGATAAGAACAGATCAGACTAGTACCGATCACTTTAAAAGTGTACACGGGTTACCCGTCATCATTTCTGTTGTGGGCTAAAGAGCCCAACCTGAGAGGGTAAACTTTAGATCTAGGATTTTCCTTACGCTGCTTTAAGAGGGAAGCAGAAAACTTCTCTCTCAGGCGCAGTTGGCCAACTATTAATACCTAAAAAAAATTATGTTCCCTAATAAACGCCTCAGTATTTACTTCATTGGCTTTAAATTTTAAATTTGAGACTTTGATTTACAAATTTTGAATCTATTATAGGTTATTATAGAGCAGGGTGTTTCTTCCTGTTCTGATGTGTCGTGAGGACACCATTAATGTTTGACACTGTGCACAACGTATTAGTTGGTAATAAGATTACTAGGGTTTTCTATCTTCTTAAAAACCATTACATTATCTGAGAGTTTTTCAACTGCATCCCAAAATTTCATCTGGGGTCTCCTGCCTAACTGTTTGACGAATTGCCACATGTCTGATTCCAGACCTTGATGGAAGTTCATGTGATCCGTTAGTTGTTCTCTAGTGAAATTGGTGATGTCCGTTACCATATTATCTCCCCATTTAAGGCCAATCCTCCTAGGGCCAGTGATGACAAAAAAAGGTGGACCAATTTTTTTTTATAAGTTTTCCAAAAAGAATTGTTTTTTGTGTGCCCCCTATCATCGCTACCTCACCATTAAATCTGAATGGTTTGAAGCTGTGTTCTTTTGGTGTTGGGGTCTCTGGCTTTCTTTTCCTGATGTTATCATCACCATCAGAGTAGCTTCCTGGACGTTTAGATGGATTGTGATTATAGTCATTTTCTTCCATTGGGTTTTCCATCTCCATGTCTTCTTCACTAGGTAGGCTCTCCTCTTCTAAGGACCAGTCTTTAGATGGTTTGTTGGCAGATTCTTTTGCCTGATTTTTAGCAGTAATAGACATGTTTTGATCAAGGGAAGTGGAGGGTGGAACTTCTTTCTCCGGTTGTATGGTGACGTTAAGGTCAATGCTAAGTCTATCTTCGTCTGGGGAATCATCATTTTCATTTGAAGAGACTTCACTTAAGGGAAGATTTAGATGAATAGGTGACTTTAAGTGGGGCTGTATTTCTTCTGCCTCTTTGCTCGGTTTTTCAGGTGCTTTAAGGTTAGGAGTTTGTTCTGTGTCATCAGAATGATGTGCTGTGGAATTTTCAGTTCCTGTTTTAGGAGGAGTGTTCTTATGTTTAACATTAGGTTGTACACTTGTTGGTTGTTCTTTTGATGGGAGAGGGGGGGAATCCTTTTCATTTAACGAGTCCTGAGCATCCTTTGGTTTGGGATCGTTATCCACTACCTCAGAGAGGTGTTGTTCAGGAAGGATGACTTTTGTCGGTAGTGAGGGGAAATCTTTTTCTGAAAGCTGCATAGGTTTGGCTTTAGTACACTGAAAACGTCTGTGAAATTTGTCACCGCACAGCTGGCATGGATGGGAGCATGTTGGCTGAGAGTGGCCTATTATGGCGCAGTTGCCGCATCTATTGAGAGAACAGTCTTTGGCGATGTGCTGACTACTCTTGCAACGATGACAGCACTTTATCATACCTTGATAATTTATTAACACAGTGTAGCCTTGTATGTTAAGGTAATTTGGAACTGGTTTGGTCATTTTAATCTTAATCACTATTTTTTCACCCTGTTCAATTGCTGGGTACTTTTCAAACTTTGCTCTGGTTATGCTAAGAACTAAGCCGTAGTCTTGGAAGGAGATTTTTAGGGCCTCATCATCAATTTCTGCGGGCAGTTTTCGGAGGTGGATTGTTTTCACCCCGCTGCTGCCAACCGTTGTGGGAAGATGACGTTCTTCACCTAGAACTATACCTTCTTCCATTAGCGTATTTCTAGCTTGGGGAGTCTTCACCGTTACTTCATAAAGACCTTTAAACTGATCCCAACAGTTTATGTTGGAAACTTGTCTTTCATCAATGGCAGTTACTATGGCGTCCGCGATGTCCACCGGACTAATGTTCTTTCTAAGAGAAAACCTAACGGTCAAATCTCGTACTAACCGTTGGTTTGCCATTTTACGGATGTTTTAACACAGCTTTATACAAGACAGCTTTCCTAAATAGGACAGTCCTTCAGTGTTGGACAGTTCACACCTTATAGGTGTAAGGCGGTGGAACTGGAGCTGTTACAGGGGATTTGTGAGGAAGTCCCTCTAGGTCTTAACCTGTGGGTCCGCTGTCCTGATGTGTATACACGATACACACCACCACCACTGGTCTTCTTTGCGGGTGGAGCCTGCCGGCTACCTCTGACACTAAAGTGTACAGAGGGGACAGTGAATCTACAGGCTGATAGGCCTGTGCAATGAGGGATCAAACACTCGCCTCTGAAAAAGAATTTGAGTTTGTTCTTACCCCAGTCCGGAGTTTTGGTCTTAACTAGACCTTGTACGTATTGTTCTAAGAACAGATACTACAATTTGGTATTAGCCTAGCAGCTTATAATATCCAGGCCCCCCAAAGGGAACCCTATAGATATCAAAGCTGCTAACGCTAATAGAACTTTAGCAACTATAAACTATGAGCTGATAAGAACAGATCAGACTAGTACCGATCATTTTAAGAGTGTACACGGGTTACCCGTCATCATTTCTGTTTACGGGCTAAACAGCCCGATTTGGGGGTAAACTTTGTAGAAAAGGTTGTCAACTTCAAAATGGTAATTTACCTGACTCTGTTTTCCAGAAGGAGTAGAAACCTCCTTCTGAGGTAACAGTGTACCAGCTAATATATATAACCTATAACACAAAATTTTGTAACTTACTTTAGGGTTAAACCATAATAAAGAACTTTATTTTAATTTACTTTTATTTTAATTTTAAATACAACCCTCTCCTGACCGCGTAGGAACTCTCACAATGTGAGGCCTCCACGCTATGAGGGGAGGGGTGTACATAGTTATGTTATGGTGAGAGAGGATGAACTCATGGTGTCAGCTTTACTTATATTTGAAGGCCGCCTTTTTTTTCTTTTTTTTCTTCAAATTTTAACCTTTCCTCTTGGTTGCGCCAAATTGCTCGCCACAGCTCTTCCTTCCTTTCGCTAATTAACCCAACGAGTTTGAGAAAAATCTTTAGTTTTCCATCTCTATTCAGGATTGGTAAAGTTTCCAGATGATCCATTGACATTGTAGACATGTTTGGGACGAGTGTTGTACCCCATCTAAAGCTCAGGGTCTTTCCGTCAGGGGTGAACATGACGGGCTGTCCTGATATTTCTATGACTTTCTCTAATTCTTCCGATTTTTCAAAGCCTATGATGGTTTCTGCAAACTCTGTGGATCTTTTAACTTCCTTGGTGTCATCTTTGGACTCTTTTAAGATGATAGCTTTCTCCTGTGTTAGTTTTTTTCCCTTGCTTTCCTTTAAACTGCCTGAGCGTTTCTCTGCTTTCTTTCTGGCGGTTCTGTCATCTTTTGTTTCGTCATCATCAGTTGACATGTCATCCTCTTCATCTGTTTCCACCCTAGGTGGCTCTTTGGCTGACTGTTTGGATGGTTGATGTTGTGGGGGTTCCATATCTGCTATTTCCTTCCTTGTGTCTGTTTGCTCGTCATGTTCTTTTGGTTGTGTTGTTACTTCTCTTTCAGCGTCTTTTGAGGTTTTTGCCACTTCGAGTTGAGTGGCTTCCTGAATAGGTATCTGAGCATCCTTTGATTTGGGATCATTTTCCACAACCTCAGAGAGGTGTTGTTCAGGAAGGATGACTTTCATAGGTAACGGGGGGAAATCTTTTTCGGAAAGCTGCAATGATTTGGTTTTAGTACATTGAAAACGTCTGTGAGATTTGTCACCGCACAGCTGGCATGGATGGGAGCACGTTGGCTGAGAGTGGCCTATGGTGGCACAGTTGCCGCATCTATTGAGAGAACAGTCTCTGGCGATGTGATCACTACTCTTGCAACGATGACAGCACTTTATCATACCTTGATAATTTATTAATACAGTGTAGCCTTGTATGATAAGGAAATTTGGAACTGGTTTGGTCATTTTAATCTTAATCGCTATTTTTTCACCCTGTTCAATTGCTGGGTACTTTTCAAACTTAGCTCTGGTTATGCTAAGAACTGAGCCGTAGTCTTGGAAGGAGATTTTTAGGGCCTCATCATCAATTTCTGCGGGCAGTTTCCGGAGGTGGATTGTTTTCACCCCGCTGCCGCCAACCGTTGCGGGAAGATGACGTTCTTCACCTAGAACTATACCTTCTTCCATTAACGTATCTCTAGATTGGGGAGTCTTCACCGTTACTTCATAAAGACCTTTAAACTGATCCCAACAATTTATGTTGGAGACTTGTCTTTCATCAATGGCAGTTACTATGGCGTCCGCGATGTCCACCGGACTAATGTTCTTTCTAAGAGAAAACCTAACGGTCAAATCTCGTACTAACCGTTGGTTTGCCATTTTACGGATGTCTTAACACAGCTTTATACAAGACAGCTTTCCTAAATAGGACAGATATCCTTCAGTGTTGGACAGTTCACACCTTATAGGTGTGAGGCGGTGGAACTGGAGCTGTTACGGGGGAATTGCGAGGAAGTCCCTCTAGGTCTTAACCTGTGGGTCCCCTGTCCTGATGTTTGTATCGTGTGTACACACCACCACCACCACTGGTCTATGTTGCGGGTGGAGCCTGCCGGCTACCTCTGACACTAAAGTGTACAGAGGGGACAGTGAATCTACAGGCTGATAGGCCTGTGCAATGAGGGAACAAACACTCACCTCTGAAAAAGAATTTGAGTTTGTTCTTACCCCAGTCCGGGGTTTTGGTCTTTACTAGACCTTGTACGTATTGTTTGCAGAACAGATACTACAATTTGGTATTAGCCCAGCAGCTTACAATATCCAGGCCCCCCCAAAGGGAACCCTATAGATATTTAAGCTGCTAACGCTAATAAAACTTTAGGAACTAGAGCTGATAAGCACAGATCAGACTAGTACCATTCACAGTGGTGAGGTGTTACCCAGTCATCATTTCTGTATTAGAGTTGAAAAACTCTAGGTTCGGGGTAAACTTGAAACGTGCAAAGTAAGCAACTTTGATTACAATTACTCAATTTGTAACTTAAATGATAATAAAAACAACTACTGGTTAATTTCATAATATTGAAAAGATTAAATTATATTGTAAATAGTGACAAGGTTGCTATTTTGGCCTCAGAGTATTTCTTCCTTGGCTATATGGAAAACCAGAAACAGGGTTTTATAACTACATGTAAAGAATTTAGGTAACAGAGAGTAACTTAGGCAGAATAAAAAGTTAAATTTTAATCCTTACCTGGTTATTCCACAGATAAGAAATGGTTGAGGGAACGCACCATTGTTTGTAGAACTCCACCGAACCTAACTCATCGAGTCTCATTGCAACAAAGTTCTTAATACTGTTTCTGCAGCTTCTTATAATGTCGGGAAGTCCCTTCTTGCACTTGTTGTAGTACGCTACATTCCGGATCTTCCACATATGGAATCTAAATTCGATGATGATGTAAATGAGAAGTCTTCTCTGATTTTTGGACATGTGAGTAGCTAATTCTAGTAGCTTGAGTGCCAGATTCTGGGTGATAGTAATATTAAATCTGTCTCCAACAAGTCTCCATACTGCTTGAGCGGTGAAACAAGTGTAGAACAGATGATCAATGGTTTCATTTTCTCCGCAGAATACACAATGGTCCGCCACTCTTCTATTCCATTTCGATACGAGGTGATTTACTGGGAGGATCTTGTGTGTAATTTTGAAGTTCAGCATTTTCCTTGTAGCATACAAACAAGGAAGGGTGTTATGTTTCCATGTTGTGATATCTTCAATTGACGGTATTTCAGTGTCTTTCATATTTCTTAATCTTTGGTAAATGAATGTTCTTTTGTTAGAAAGTATAGGAACTTGCAAAAAAGGGATGATGGAATTCAGTGATTTAAGAATGGATTGGTAGTCACTCGGAGGAAAGATTGCTTGTGGACCGTAATAATTTATATTAAAAGTTTTGCAATGTCTTGATCCAAGCCAGTATTTTATCAAGCCATGTGCAATATGGTTTGGGTTGATCAGGCTTTTGAAGAGCTCACTTAACTTAATTGCTGTGATATATTCCACCAATAACGGAATATTAACACCACCATTCTCTGTGGGTCTTGTCAATTTGATTCTTTTTATTTTATCCTTTCTGTTTTTCCAAAAAAAATTGAGCATGATCTTTTCATTTTTTAAGAAAAAGTTTTGTGGTAGTGAAAGGGGACACATAGTATGAGATGATAGGGATCATAATTTGCTTTATTATTTAGGCTCTGCCATTGAAGTCTAAGATGTTTGACTCCCATTTCAATTTGGTTTGTTGGAGCTTTCCTAAAATTTCTTCTTGGTTGACAAGAGTATTTTCATTGTTAAAGTATAGGCCTAATATTTTGATTGGAGGGATGGGAGTTTTGATATTTGGCCAGAAACCAACGGGGAGAGTGGCAGTTTTGTCTTCATTAATTTTGGAGCCTGATGCAGATTCAAAAGTGTGGATAATGTGAGAGAGACTTTCTTTTGAAGCTTCATTTCTAATTATAATATTGATATCATCTGCATATATAAGAACTTTAAGGGGTGGACCAACTATTGGAGGAAATTCTACACCTTTTATTTCTGGCGAGTTCCTAATTAGATTTGCTAGAATTTCTATGTAGATAACATAGAGGGCGGGGGAGAGAGGACATCCTTGTCGAACTCCTCTTGTAATTTTAATAGGCTCAGACAGTGTTTCGTTTATCAGAAGTTTGCTGTTGATATCATGATAGACGGTCTTAATCATGTGCAGCAGAGACGGGCCAAGGTTGTGCTGTGTAAGAGATTCATATAAGAGATTATGGCATACTCTGTCAAAAGCTTTGCTTTGGTCTAAAGATATGAGAACAGCTGGGATTTCTTTGTATTTTAAATAAGATATGGTGTCCCGGAGGAAAAGAACGTTATGTGAGCTTGCTCTTCCTGGAACTGTACTTGCTTGATTGTTATGTAAAATGGTTGGAAGTATTTGCGCTAGACGGAGGGAGATGGATTTAGTTAAAATTTTATAGTCAGAGTTTAATAAGGTTATTGGTCTCCAATTTTTGATATCTTTGAGATTTCCTTGTTTTGGTACTAGGGAAATTATTCCAGATTTTTGTGAGGTTGTCAAATTACCTCTAGTGATACAGTATTCAAATACCTGTAGGAGAGCATGAGCGAGTTTTGGCCAAAAAATTTTGTAGAATTCCATGGGAAGGCCGTCCGAGCCAGGAGCAGCATGGTTTTTGAAGGTTTTTAGTGCTAGCTTTATTTCCTGAACTGAAAAGGGTCTGTCTAACCATTCTTTCTGGGGGTTAGGCACTTTTAGATTTTTTTGTAGGAGCCTGGGCCATAGGGATTCATCTACCTTTTCAGCTGTGTAAAGCTGAGAGTAGTATGTTTTGAAAGTGTCAATGATTTGTTCCTTTTTTGTAAGACTCATGTTATTCTGAATAATTTCTTGTATGTGCTTATTTTTTCTATCTTCTTTAATTTGAGTGTAGAAAATCCTGGTAAATTGATATTCAGCAGCGACCTTTTTACTTCTGGATTTAAGGAGTTGTGTTCTGATGTCTTCTTGTTCCAGGGCTATTATTTGATTTCTAAAGTTTTGAATGGATTGTTGTATTTGAAGAATATTACTATTATTATTTCCTTGTTGAAAAAGAAATATGAATCTATACAGTTGTTGTATTTTGAGTCTCTTTTTTTGGAAATTTCTTGTAATTTTTCTTTACAGGCGGATTTTAACTGCTCCCACCATTCTGCTTTATTATCAGATATAAGATTTAGATGTTCTGAAATTAAAAGGTTGATTTCATTCTTTGTGTCCTCTTCTTCTAGGAGTGTGGGATCACATCTCCAAAAGCCCGGTCCGAAAAAAGATTCAAAAGCCCGGTCCGAAAAAAGATTCAGAAGGGAAGAGAAAGGTAGCTACAACTGTTGAGTGGTCTGAAATTTTCATAGCATAACTTGTGTGGTCTACTACGTTCTGTTTCAATAGAGCAGTAAGGTTTTCAGAGGTGTAAATTCTGTCAAGTCTTGTCCTGATTCCTCTGCTGGATTTCCATGTGGTGCAAGATTTATTGGGGTAGAGAAAGTTCCACGAGTCTGTAAGATTATATTCAAAACATATTTCTGACAGTTGTAACTTACCAAAATCACCTTGTTTGTTGTCCCCTCCTACTTTATCTTGTGATAAATTCATTACAAAGTTAAAGTCTCCGCCCATTTTAATTTCAAAAGAACCGTCTAGATATGGATGTAGATTTTTTAGGAAATTTTTTCTCTCAGCTTTATCTGTTGGGGAATAGATGTTTACCAATTTAATGCTACAGTTGTTGATTTTGATGTGAGTTATAATAATACGGCCATCTTGGTCCCTTTTAGAAAATAGAATTTTACCTGTGAAGTTAGGGTTAAAAATGATGGCTACTCCTTTACTTCTATTTGTTCCAAAACTCCAGAATGATTTAATCTTAAATTTGTTTTCCAAATTTTTAACTAATTTCAATTGGTTGATGTGCGTTTCTTGCAAAAATATAATATCCCATTTATTAGAGATCATGGTATTAAATAACCAATTCTGTTTTTTGTTGTTATTGAAACCTTGGATATTAATTGTAGCTATGTTTAAAGAGGTTGTTGGTCTCATCACTGGGATTTGGTGATGGTATGATTCTTGGGTTTTTTGTTATTATTTTTGCTTTTCCGTTCTCTCTCTGGTGAACTGGAGGTGTCTTCATTTTCAGAGGTTGGTCTAGTCCTTTTGGGACCCTGGGATTCAGGCTGTGAACATTGTGTTAGGAGAACGCTTAGAACTTTTTTAGGAGTATCTACTTCTTCAGGGGATTTCTTCTCTGTTTGTTTAGGGATTTTTGACTTATGTATATTTTTGCTGTCACTCGGCATAGGTTTGTTTAAAAGTTCTTGGAGTTTCTGGGTATCTTGTGCGTCCTTAAACGCATCAACATATTGATTAGACTTCAAAGTGAGTTCTGAAGGATGTGGGGCATCTAAAGCTCCAAATGGCTGAGTTTGGCTATGGAGAGGGATGTCTTCTTCCATAGATGAGTCATCACTAAGATCGCGTGGACAGTTATCTGGAATAGTTTCACATGAAGAGGGGAGACTACATCCTCTTTCTGTTTGGTACATTGTTTCAGGAACATTTTTTGGATCCGTAGAGATAGTGGTTGGTTTCCCTTCTTCTGGAGAAGGGTCTACAACTGGTGTCGGGTTAAGAGGTGTAAGATTGTGTTCACCTTCTTCCACAACCTGTGTTGTGGTACTTGGTTCAGGGGGATTTATTATTTTTTTGGTTCCTCGGAGTCACTTTTTTCCTGAGGTACTTTTATTGGAAGTGGTGGAAACTCCTCGTTAGAGACTATTGGAGGAATCAGTGTACTGCACTCATATTTCCTGTGGGAAGTATCATTACAAATTTTGCAGGGAGCTGTGCAGACGAGTTGCGAGTGACCATAAACGTCACAGTTACCGCATCTGTTATTGGGACAGACCTTGGCTTCATGGTTAGGTTGTTTACATTTGGAGCATACTCTGGTCACCCCATCGTAAGAGACCATGACTAGATGCCCTTGAATAGATACAAAGTTAGGGACTGTTTTTTGCATATTAAGTTTGACGCTAATTTTGTCCCCTTGCTCAATATTGGGGTATTTGGAAAAATGAGCTCTGTTAATTTTGAGAACTGTGCCGTAAAGTTTAAATGCAGAAACTATCATGTCATCAGTTATTTCTGCTGGAAGTTTTCTCAGGTATATAAACTTAATGGAACTGCCAACCGAATTTGGAAGAAATTTGGCTCCATTAACCGTGACTCCTTCTCTCAGGAGAAGGTCTTTGGTAAAATGGTCCTTAGCCGTTACTTCATACAGTCCTTTAGGGTAATCCCAACAGTTGATGTTACATAGCTGACTGGGATTGACAATATTGGCTAATGCGTCAGCCAAATCTTCTGCTTTGACTGTTTGTTTGAATGTGAATCTTACTGTGCAGGTTCTGTTTAATTTAGACATTTCTATTTTATTGAGTAGGACGGAGCTTCTTTATATACGAAGGCAGAAGCTCTGAAACTGTTACGGTGGAATGTGTTGAGGATTGTACTTGGCTTCGGTCTATTATCTCTACTCCTGGATAAGTACCAACGTACATCGAACACTGGTCCTCGTTGCGGTTGGAGCCGGCCGGCTATAACCCTCGTACACCTAAATGTAGAGGGGGAGCTAGAGGTAAAGACTGATGTCACCAGTGCAGTGTACTTTCCACCAACACCTCTGAAAAAGACAAGTGTTTATTGTTGCCCCTGTCCGGGGTTTTGGTCAGACACGACCTGTGTAGCTCTGTAAGAACAGATACTACACAACCAATTCGCTAACTAAGCTAAGCTTAATATCTTGGGTCCCAATGGGACCCGTAATAGATTTAAGCACAAGAAAAACACTATCTAGAAAGCTGATAAGAACAGATCAGACTAGTACCGATCACTTTAAGTGTGAACACAGGTTACCCGTCATCATTTCTATTCAAGAGCTTAAAAGCTCTTCGGAAGTGTGGGTAAACTTTAAGGAAGGTGGATTTTAAAATCCATTAAACCTAACCTATAAATTTTGCCTATATCTGCTTTTCGTGGAGTTGCAATAGAACCACATCCACGAGGTAATCAGTAAACAAAAATAATTAACTTAACCTAACCTCTGAAATCAAATTTCTAGATCTATAACACTTTCAGTCTCTTTATATAACATCATTGACTGTCCTTGCTAATGGCATAAAAAAAAATAGATCCCATTATCTGGAGAGGCGTGCTGAAGCAGCCTCCCAAGACAACAGGGACAAGAGAAAAAAAAGAAAAACTAGCAAGGAGTTGTAATAACTTTTACAGACAACATTAACTTTAAGGATTACAAAAAGACTGTACTGAACTAGGTTATACTTATTTTGAAAGTGGTCAGAAATTTCCTTAAGTTTGTTTCTTCTTTTTTTTTTATTTGGTCTCGTCTATCAGAGTTCTTTGTAACACTAGCAACAGACCTTGTTCTTTTGGGACCTGGACTCTCTAAATGAAGGGGGTCCGTGTCCTCCAACAGTACTACAGGTTGTTCATCTATCGTTGTTTTTTCTTTAAAACTTGCGAGTGATTTTTTAATCATATGTTGTAAGATATTAAATTCATCGGCCAGGATATGAATTTGTTTTTGTGGTAGCTGTGAAAACGGTTGCGGGAATTTACCCTTTACCCTCATGCATGCACTTTGGTAAGCAGCGAGACATTCTTCTATAGATTTCTCTTCTATAATCGCAGGTTTTAAACTTGTTACTCTTTTGGCAAAGACCTCAGATTCTTTACTAATTATTTTAATATCTTCTACTAACTTTTTATACTTTCGCTCAAGACAAAGAGCATTCATGTGGATTTCTGTGTCAACTTTTAAATGTTGGGAGGAGTTGTTTTCTTTCGTATCTTCAGTTGAGGGATTAGTATATGAAGCATTAGATTTCTCAACTGCTATTATTTGGGTGTCTTTAAGGTTTTCTGTTTCCATTTCATCATCTTCACTTGAGGTTTCTTCATTTTCAGGAGATGGGTTACTAGTAGTTTGACACTGGGGGAGAACAGTTGTTGTTTCTTGTTGTTGTTCCTTTGTGATTTTAGGAAGATCAGATTCAGAGATGGTTTCAAGAGAGATACTTTCCTCTTTCTGTTGGGTTTCAAGACATTCCGTATTATCAGAAGAAGGAATTGTTTGGTCCACTTTAGGTTGTTTGGAGATGTCCTCCTCAACATCAGAATTCAATATAACTACTAAAGGATTGATTTCTGGTTGTTTAGCGATGACTGTTTTGGTAGGAGGTAACGGAGGAAAATCTTCCATATTAACTATCTTTGAGTTAGAAATTGATTGTATGCATTCGAACTTTTTGTGAGATTTATCACCACATTTATTACACGGAGATGTGCAACTGAGCTGAGAGTGGCCTATTACTTGGCAGTTGCCACATCTGTTCAAAGGACAGTCTCTAGCAGGGTGACCTTCAAGTTGGCATCTGCTACATAATCGAGTAATGCCAAGGTAGTTGGTCATAATGGTGTAACCTTTCATGGAGATAAAATTTGGAATGGTTTTTTTCATTATTATTTTAACATAAATTTTATCACCCTGCTCTATAGATGGAAATTTCTTAAAATGGCTACGGACTATCGCTAGTACATGGCCATATTCTTGGAATGTCATTTTTATTGTATGGTCATCAATTTCTGCAGGTAATTGTCTTAGGTAGACAAACTTTACTCCTCCTCCGCCAATGGTGGTGGGGAAAAATTCTTCATTGTCCAAAACTAATGGTGATTCCATCAGCTTGTCCTTGGCTGAAAGGCTAGTGGTAGTCACTTCATATAAAGTCCTTTATTAAAGTTCCAACAATTTATGTTTCTGATGTTGTTAGGTCCAACCAGATTAACTAAGGCATCTGCAATAATGTCCGGTTCTACAACTTTCTTTAACGTGTACCTGATTGAAAGGTCCCTAGAAAGTTTGCTGTTTGCCATGATGTTTTAGGCAGAACAGATACTACTTATAAACAGCTTTATATATAAGGCAGCTCCTAGATAGCGAAGATATACTAAACAGAAGGGCAGTCCGACCTTATATGAGGCGGTGGCACTGTTTTTGTTTGGGGGGAATGTGAGGAAGACCCTCTAGGTCTAAACCTGTGGATCCCTTGTCCTAGCTAGTATACAAAATACTCACTACCACCACTGGTCTACGTTGCGGGTGGAGCCTGCCGGCTACCTCTGACACTAAAGTGTACAGAGGGGACAGTGAATCTACAGGCTGATAGGCCTGTGCAATGAGGGAACAAACACTCACCTCTGAAAAGAATTTGAGTTTGTTCTTACCCCAGTCCGGGGTTTTGGTCTTTACTAGACCTTGTACGTATTGTTCGCAGAACAGATACTACAATTTGGTATTAGCCCAGCAGCTTATAATATCCAGGCCCCCCCAAAGGGAACCCTATAGATATTTAAGCTGCTAACGCTAATAAAACTTTAGCAACTATAAACATAAACAGATCAGACTGGTACCGATCACTTTGAGAGTGTACTCGGGTTACCCGTCATCATTTCTGTATGCGGGCTAAAAAGCCCGACTTTGGGGGTAAACTTAATGAAACCTAAAAAGTAAACAAACTGTTAAAACTAGATATACATTAAAGTTAAGACTGAACCTCAGTGAAGTACTTCATTGGTTCTGAGAGAAAATAATACATAAAAATTACTGTTAACAAATCAAAAGGATTGCGTTAGTTAAAGGACAAAATTAGATAGTTAAATTAGTGAAAAGGTAGTGGGAATCAGGTAGCTTACTGAAAAAAGGATACACTTTGGGTTAGATTGTGATCTTTATCTGGTTATTCCATAGATAGCACAAGGTACTTGGGGTACACCACTGTCTTCTAAAATTATCTGGACCTAACTCTTCCAGTTTCATCCAGAGGTAGAACTTGAGGCTCGCCCGGAAGCTCCTAATAATGTCTGGAAGACCTCTTCTGCTGTTCTGGAAAACGACCACATTGCGAATCTTCCAGATGTGGAAACGGAACTCAATGATGGTAAATAGTAAGAGCTTACGTTGTATTTTGGAGAAGGTCACAGGAAGGTTTGTCAATGATAGCACCAAGTCGGAAGAGATTTCGGTGTTAAATTTGTTCCCAACCAAGCGCCAAATCGCTTGACTTCTGAAGCAGTCAAAAAAAAGATGAATGATGGTTTCACTTTCTTCACAAAAGGGACATTTGTCTCTTGTCCACCTATTCCATTTTGCAATCCTATGGGTCACCGGAAGAATCTTGTAAGTAATTTTAAAATTTAACTGTTTTCTGGTGGTATATATACAGTTGAGAGTATTATTCTTCCATGTGCTTTTTTGTTGTTCAGTAACAATATCCGGATCTTTTATGTTTCTTAAAATAGTATAGATTTTTTCTCTATTTAGGCTTGGAAAGTTTGGATCCTGAAGGTGTGTGGAGAGGCTTTGAAGAGTTTGAATAACATTATGGTATTCCTTCGGAGGAAGTATCGCTTGGGGACCTACATACTTTATACCAAGAACTTTACAGTATCTGCAGCCGAGCCAGTATTTCACGAGACCATTACCAACGTGGGACGGATTGATCAAAGTTTTCTTAATTTCAGTGAATTGAAGAGCTGAGATGGCTTCTGGAAGTAAAGAGATGTTAAGACCCCCTTCCCTTAAAGGGTGGGTCATCTTAATTCTTTTAACTTTGTCAATTTTTCCTTTCCAGAGGAATCGGAACATAATTGATTCGCACTGCTTTAGACAGGATGAGGATACAATAAAAGGTGACAAGTAGTAGGAAACAATAGGCCACATAAGCTTTAATAATTTGTGGCCTACTCCAGTAATCAATGAGCGTAGAGTTCCACTTCTGACTGATGTTATTTAGTCTATCAAAGATTTCTTGTTGGTTTGAGACAGAGTTTTCATTATTGAACCAGAGGCCAAGGATTTTAATAGGAGGAACCGGTGAGTGGATATCCTCCCAATATCCTATCGGTAACTGTGCAGACTTTAAATGATTGATTCTAGCACCAGAAGCTCTACCAAAGAGATTAATGGAGTTAGCTAAGCCCTCTTTAGATTGCTCATTACGGATGAAAATGGTAATGTCGTCTGCATACAAAAGGCATTTTAATGTAGAACCTACGTAGTGGGGGAGTTCTATTCCTCTGATTTCATTGTTTTGTGTGATAAGGGTGGCAAGAATTTCAATGTAAATAACATAAAGTGTAGGAGAAAGTGGGCATCCCTGCCTGACTCCTCTGGTGATCCTAATTGGGTCTGACAGAGTATCGTTGATGGAGATCTTACTGGTAGGGTTGTGGTATAGCGTTTTTATTTGAAGTAGGAAATTTGGGCCAATTCCATTCGCCGACAGCTTCTGGAACAGCAGGGCATGGCAGACACGATCAAATGCTTTACTCTGGTCTTGAGTAATTACTGTTGCAGGCAGTTTCTTATAATTTAAGTAGGTGATAACATCACGGAGAAAAAGAGAGTTATGAGACATACCTCTACCAGGGACGGCGCAAGCTTGGCCATTCGGGATGATGGAAGATAATACATGGGAGAGGCGTGTAGAAAGGCATTTTGCAAAGATTTTATAGTCCAGATTAAGTAGAGTGATGGGTCTCCAATTGGAAACTTCCATTGGGTCCCCTTTCTTTGGTACGAGGGTTATAATGCCTTCTTTTTGAGATTTGGAAAGATCGCCATGTTTAATGCAGTAGTCTAATGTGAGTAATAGAGAAGGGCCAAGAGAGGGCCAGAATTTTCGATAGAATTCTACGGGAAGACCATCACTGCCCGGTGCTCAATGAAGTTTGAAGGATTTCAGTGCTTTTGTTAATTCCTCTAACATCAGAGGTATCTCCAGGAGATCTCGTTGAGATGCGGATAATGCGGGAGAGGTTTCTAGAAGGCGAGGCCACAAAGATTCATCTACTGGTTCGGCTGTGTAGAGGTTGGAATAGTAAGATGTAAATGCTTCAGTAACGTGTTCCCTGGAAGATGAGATGATGTTATTGAATTTTATGGATTGGATATTGTTATTTTTCCTGTCATCTTTTATCTGGTTGTAGAAGACACGGGTAAACTGTTTTTCTGCTGAAAGGTTTTTTATTCTCGCTTTTAAGGATTGAGTTTGAATGTCTTCTTGTTCCAAAAGTGCAATTTAATCTTTATATTGTTGAATAGTTAGTTGTATCTGTGGTATATTCTTGTTATTGCTGCCATTCCGAAAAATTTTGATTAGTTTGTATAAGTGTGATATTCGCCTTCTGGAAGCGGATTTTAACTCAGCGGCGAGAGATTGGAGTTTCAGTTTGCATGCTAATTTCAGGTTGTCCCACCAGATATCTAAATCCTCTGAGTTTCTTCTTTCTATATGATCTAAAATAAGTTGATTAAGTTCTTTCTGAATACTGCTGTCTTCTAATATTATTGGATTGCATCTCCAGAGACCAGAGCCATGAAATGAATCGCTGGGGAATTGCATGGTCATTACTACGGCAGAATGGGCCGAAATATTTTGTAATTGGCTAGAATTAACTATGGCTGTTTGTCTTAGAAAGGGTATGAGGTTAATGGAAATATAGAAACGGTCCAGTCTGGAGTTAACACCCCTACTAGAACTCCAAGTAGTGGCCCTGCGTTCTGGATAAAGGATAGACCAGCTGTCTGCAAGATTCAGTTCGGTACATATTTCTCCTAATTGATATTTCCCGGTGTCACCCTGGTTGGGATCACCTCCTGTTTTGTCCAAATGAGTATCCATGACAAAATTAAAGTCTCCACCTATGATGATTTCAAACTCTCCCACTAGATACGGGTAGAGACCGTTCAGGAAGGTTTTCCTTTCTTTTTTATCATTTGGAGCATAGATATTTACAAGTTTAATGGAAAGATTGTTAATTTTTGTATGTACAGAAATGATTCTCCCTTCTTGATCTCTTCTAGAGAAAAAAATTTTGCCTTTGAAGTTTGAATTAATTAGGATGCCAACCCCTCTGCTTCTATTAGTGCCAAAACTCCAAAAAGATTTGATCTTGAATTTATTCTCTATATTTTTTATGGCCTGTAATTTATTTATAAAAGTCTGTTGCAAAAAGATTACGTCCCAGCTACGAATGGACATGATATTGTATAACCACTGTTGTTTATGCAGACTGTTGAACCCTTGAATATTTAAAGTGATAATCTTCAATGGTAGGTCCATTATTGTCGCTTGGAAGAGGGTGGTTTATTTTTAGACTTTTTGTTAGATTTTTTACCTTTATGTTCAGTTGCTGGTAAGTTGTTATCATCTGTACTACTGGAACTAGAACTAGAGCGTGTTCTTTTAGTATTACTGGTGGAATCCGTAGGAACCTCTGAAGGAGTGACTGTTTCATTCAGAACTGTTTCTGGATCATTAACCTCACATTGTACTTTTGCGTCAACGATCATGCAGTCTTCTGATGAGTCCGAGGAAGGGTCATCAAAAGATTCTCTACTTTCATCAATACGTAGTGGTTTAGGATCGTTCGATTCGTCACTATCGACAGGTAAGTTATCAGGGAAGGAAGAGCAGGAGTCATCGTCTGCGGCCACGTTCTCCCTTGGACTGTCTGTCTTAGTACTGGCAAGGTCTAAGTTAGCGTCATCGCCTATCATGCTAGCATTAGAAGAGCCGTTTACGGCATCGTTTGTCATAGAGGGAAGACTTTGCTCTACTTCTTGATTACTGTCTACATCAATATCTATTGGAGGGACAGAACAACTAACTTTTCCGACCTCATTATTTTCATCAATGTATGTATCTGGAGCAGGAGTGAGTGCCCCTTCGATCTTTTCAACAGGGCTCTTGTCAGTGGCTGGAGTTGTAGGAAGAGGTGGGAAGTCCTCCAGTGACACAGGAGATGGAGTGGTTGTAAGGCACTGAAACCTTCTGTGAGACAGGTCACCACATAGGGTACATGGTTCTAAGCATCTTGGCTGGGAGTGGCCAACTGTATTACAATTCCCACATCTATTTGCGGGGCAATCCCTTGCAATGTGGCCGCCAGTACGACACCTGGTGCACAGTCGGGCCATACCGGAGTAGTTCACCATTATGTAGTGGCCTTTGATTTGAACAAAGTTTGGCACTGGTTTTGACATATGTATTTTTACGTGAATCTTGTCACCTTGTATAATTTTAGGGTACTTGGCAAAACCGGGACGGACTATACCAACAACATTGCCATATTCTTGAAATGTAGTTTTAATAGTTACATCGTCAATTTCCGCTGGGAGTTTCCGTAGGTAAACAAATTTAAATCCTATGGAACCCACAGCAGTAGCTACAAAGGTTTCATTATCTAACTTTATCCCAGTTTCCGTAAGCTTATCTTTTGTCACCAGATCTTTAGTTGTGACCTCAAACAAACCTTTTTGGTAATCCCAACAGTTTATATTGGTAACATTGTCTATACCAGCAATATTTACAATGGCATCAGCAAAATCTTCAGGTTTAACTGGTTTATTCAGTGTATACCGAACTGTTAATGATCTTGCAAGTCTTTTGTTGGGCATCTTGGCAGAAAGAGAAATGAACAGGATGTTAAAGGAAGAACTATACAAGTGTAGGACAGTTCCTCTTTATTGGAGGCAGAGGAACTGAAAGATGTTACGGGGGGTACGTGAAGAGGCTCGTACTGGTCTCAGTCTGACTCCCTTACTCAGTTGTTACGTACCTAAGTACACCACTACTGGTCCTCTTGGCGAGTGGGGCCTGCCGGCTATAACCCTCGTACACGAATGTGTAGATGGGGAGCGTCGGGATACAGACCGGTATATAACCAGTGCAATGTACTTGCCTGCTACACCTCTGAAAAACAAAGTGTTTATTATTGCCCCGGTCCGGGGTTTAGGTGTAGATCTGTAAGAACAGATACTACACACAGCAGAAAGGCGAGAAAGCTTTATATCCTGGGTCCCAATGGGACCCGTACTAGATAAAAGCACAGAATCACAATATAGCAAATTCTGATAAGAACAGATCAGTCGGGTACCGATCACTTTAAGTGTATACACGGTGTTTACCCATCATCATTTCTGTTCGCGGGCTAAAAAGCCCGCTATAGTGGGTAACACTTTATAGAAGGATAAAAAATTGTTTTAAATTTGCCTTAACCTGCATTCAGAGGAAAGTGGGAACTTTTCCTCTAGGTTGCAGCAACCAGTTAAAAAAACTCTAATAAAAAAAACTTTGTTTCTAATGATTGCCTCGGTATTTAACTTCATTGGCTCAGATTGAAATGTTAATTTTAAATTTTAACGTGTATCTTTTGAAATATAAATTTAGTCTACGTTTGTAGGATGTTTCTTCCTAAAAAGTTTGTGGAGTTATGGTCCTATGCCTGTTGGATCTGTGATTTCAGAAGTTTTTCCACGAGTTCCTTATCATCTAAAACGTTTAAAACATTGATTGCTTTCATAATTTCTGCAGCGCCTGCGAGGTCTGGAATTATTCTGAGCTGATTTTTAGTAACTTTCCTGATGTTATGGAACCTCTTATCTCCCCATCTGAAGTCCAGGGTCTCGAAATTGTTGGTACAAATGAAGGGTAACCCTCTAGTTTCAACTACGTTTTGAATTTCTTTGAAATGGCTAACGTTTAGGGGGAAAGTTACTTCAGGCATGTCATCTTCCCCTTCAGAATCATTGGGGGTCGAACCCTCATCTTGCTTAGTCTTCTTTCCTGCTCCCTCCTTTAGGCTTCCTGCTCTCTTAGTTGCTTTCTTTGGAATATTGTCTAGTTTTGGGATTTCAACTGTGGCGGTCATTTCATCTACATTTTGAACATCTGCAACTGTGGGGGTCATATCATCAATACTCTGAGCATCGTCACTATCGGAGAGGCACACTACATCTGATGGAATCGGAGTATGTTCCGAATCAAAAGATAAGTTCTGTTCTGATATAGGAGAACCGGGAAGATCTAAAGTAGTAGGGTTGTTTACTACATCCTCTTTAGGGCTGTTTGCTACATCTTCTTTAGGTGGTTCTTTGCTAGGGAGGGGAGGAAAATCCTCAGGTGACAAAGATGGTCTATCTCTCCCACACTGATATTTAATGTGATCCCTTTTTCCACACTGGCTACAAGGCTCTGTGCATGATGGTTGTGAATGGCCAATGACGCCACAATTCCCGCATTTATTCCTTGGGCAATCTTTTGCGGTGTGATCGCTAAGGTGGCAGCGACTGCACAGTCTAATCATACCTGCATAGCTGGCCATGACACTATACCCTTGTATGGAGATGAAGTTAGGGATTACTTTTGTCATCTTGATCTTCACGTAGATTTTGTCGCCTAGCTCGATGTTTGGGTATTTCTTTAAGTGCTACCTGTGGACTGATTCAACGGTCCCGTACTGATGGAAAGCAGCTTTAAGGGTCTCATCAGATATTTCTGCCGGGAGCCGTTTTAGGTAGACATATTTGGTATTGTCATGTTTCAAGGAGGTGGGATGGAAATCTTCACCATTCAAATCAATACCTGTTTCTATAAGTTTATCCTTGGTGTCATGGAATTTTAGAGTCACCTCATAAAGTCCTTTGAAGAAGTCCCAGCAATTGATGTTGCAGATGTGCTCAACATCAATTACGCTGATTAGTGCCTCTGCAAGGGCTTCAGGATCTACAGATTTATTGAGGGTGAACCTGACGGTCAAATCCCTCGGCTTTCTTACAGATGTCATTCTAGGGGGAGGGGGGGGCCTAGCCCTAGACCCACTCCCAAGTGTTTGTCCTTGCCCCGGTCCGGGGTTTGTACTGTAGATTTGCTCACGAAACTTGAAACCAAGAGTTTCAAAAGAAACCCACACACTGATATCAAGCGTCTATGAACAGATGCTACAATATGGATTAGCCCAGCAGCTTATGATAACCAGGTTTCCAAATGGGAACCATATAGATATCTAAGCTGCCAGCGCTAAAAAAACGTTAACAACTATGAACAGCTAATAAACTACTCACAGATCAGACTAGTACCGATCACTTTAAGAGTGTACACGGGTTACCCGTCATCATTTCTGTTTGCGGGCTGAAAAGCCCGACTTTTGGAGGGTAAACTTATGTCCTAATAATTTACCTTACACTGCTTTTAAAGGGAAGTGTAAACCTTCCCTCTATGGCGCAGTTAACCAGCTAGTTTGACCTAAACAAAACTTTGTTAACGAATGCCTCCGTTTTCACTTCATAGGCATAGTGTTATGCTGAATTTATTGGAGAAATTTAATTTTTGAATGTTATAGTATTAAAAAAACTTAGAATTTAGACTTATTAAGTTTGGTGCAAGAGCACCCAACTTGCTCGCAGGGTGTTTCTTCCTATATCATTGTGGAATTAGATCCCTATACACGTTGAAAGTGTGATGTCAGGAGTTTCTCCGTTCGCTCTCTCTCGTCTAATTTTTACAGGACATTAACAGCCTTCATGATTTCTGCTGCGCCAGTCTCGGAGAGTTCCGGTATTATCTTTAATTTATTTTTGGTAATTTTCTTTATGTTGGGGAAGTTGAATTCTCCCATGTGAGTCCGAAGATCTCAAAGTCATCTGTGAAGATGGTGGGTGGACCAATGCGGTCTACAACGTTTGTTATCTCGCTGAAATGGTTGACGGTTAAGGGAAAGGCTGTAGCCTTCTGGGCGGCTTCTTCCTCCGAGTCCTCGGATGTTGTGCCCTCGTCTTGTTTGATTTTTTTCCCTGCTGATTCTTTAATGCTTCCTGGTCTCTTCGCTGCTTTCTTTGGCGTCATGTTTTCGGCGATTATTTCGCAATCACTTTGTGATTCTTCATTTCCCTCCAACCAAACCATTGATGGCGGCTCCTGGGAATCTGCTGAAGATAATACTTGTGAATTGTCATCTGCTGAGGATAATACTTGTGAATTGTCATCTGCTGGAGATAATACTTGTGAGTCTACATTTGCTTCACTCTGTGAGGTTTCTTGGTTAAGTTTTGGAAGAGACGTTGTGGCTTCAGTTGGCTGGTCTCTGTTCGGGAGAGGAGGGAACTCCTCCGATGATAAAGTTGGGCTCCCTTTCTTACACTGATACTTGATGTGGTCAATATCACCACACTGACTGCAAGGCTCTGTGCATGTTGCTTGGGAGTGGCCGATGGTGCCACAGTTCCCACATTTATTCTTAGGGCAATATCGGGCAGTGTGGCCGCCAAGACGACACCGGCTGCAGAGGCGGGTCATGCCTGTGTAGCTTGCCATCACTGTGTATCCCTGGATAACTAGGAAGTTGGGGATGACTTTTTTCATTAGGATTTTAACATGAATTTTGTCACCCTGTTCAATGGAGGGATAGTTTTTAACTGTGCCTCTGCACACCTCTTGTACGGTTCCGTATTGTTGGAAAGCGGCTTTGATGGTTTCATCGGTGACCTCGGCCGGTAATCGTCTTAAATAGACATACTTCAGGCCGACTTGGTCGAGAGAGACGGGGAGGAAATGTTCTCCTTCGATGTTAATTCCTTCCTTTAGTAGTGTATCCTTGGTTGGATGGTACTTGAGAGTCACTTCATACAAGCCTTTCTGAAAATCCCAACAGTTTATGTTCTTAATATGCGCGACATCAATCACTTTCACAATGGCGTCTGCCGAAACTTCTGGTTGAATTGGTTTTTTGAGGGTGAATCGCACGGTCAAATCCCTCATCGTTGCCAGCGTAGACATTATCCTGGAGGAGAGAGGTCCTAATCCTTTAGTGTAGGACAGTTCACACCTTATAGGTGGAAGGCGGTGGAACTGAAGCTGTTATGGGGGGATTGCGAGGAAGTCCCTCTAGGTCTATACCTGTGGGTCCCCTGTCCTGGTGTGTATACACGATACACACCACCACCACTGGTCTTCTTTGCGGGTGGAGCCTGCCGGCTACCTCTGACACTAAAGTGATCAGAGGGGACAGTGAATCTACAGGCAGATAGGCCTGTGTAATGAGGGATCAAGCCTCACCTCTGAAAAAAATTAGTTTGTTCTTGCACCAGTCCGGGGTTTTGGTCGTATTGTTCTAAGAACAGATACTACACTTTGATCTTAGCCTAGCAGCTTAAAATATCCAGGCCCCCAAAAAAGGGAACCCTATAGATATCTAAGCTGCTAACGTTAATAGCACTTTAGCAACTATTACACTTCTCACAGATCAGATCAGACTAGTACCGATCACTTTAAGAGTGGACACGGGTTACCCGTCATCATTTCTGTTTGCGGGCTTAAAAGCCCGATATGGGGGGTAAACTTATAAATATTAACAATTTACCTGACTCTGCTTTAGGAGGGAAGGAAAAAACCTACTCTCCAAGGTGTAGTAAACTAGCTAATGTAAACTAACTAAAAAAACTGTGATGTTAATTGCCTCAGATTCACTTCCTAGGCATAAAGAGTATCCGAAAAATAAATTTATTTTTAATTTGAGATATTTAGAAATTTGACTTAATAGGATTGGCATGAAAATAGCCAACCTTATTTACAGGGTTTTTCTTCCTTCATCTACTGGGGGTGTGAAGACAGAAGTTTTCCCACCAGTTTTTTTTCATCAAGGTTGGCCAGAGTGGTAATTGCCTTGTGGACTTCTGTTATTCCTGCTTCCGTCAGTTCCGGGATAACCTTTAGTTGATTTTTGGTTATCTTTTTGATGTTGGGGAATGATGTTTTTCCCCATCTGACTCCAAAGGTCTGGTAGTCATTGGTAACGATGAAGGGTGGACCTTGAATGTCTATGACATTGGATATCTTTTCTAAATGGTTAACACGAAGAGGGAAGGCTGTAGGCTCCAGATCAACGTCCTCATCGGAGATCGACCTTTCGTCTTGTTTTGTTTTCTTCCCCTTGTTCTGCTTTACACTTCCTGGACGTTTTTTCTTAATACTTTGAGCAACAATGTCGCTCCATGATCGTGATTTGGAGGTATGCTCTTGAAAATCATCTTCTGGGAAATCTTCGTTGTCAGAGCCCCAGTTTAACTTTGAACAGATGTCTGTGGCTGGCTGCCCATTGTCTATGGGTGATATAGTGGAAGGGATGTCACTGAGAGTAGGAAGAGGGATATCTTCTGATATAACGGAAGAGATGTCACTGATAGAAGGAAGAGAGTTAACTTCTGATGTAGTGGAAGGGATGTCACTGAGAGAAGGAAGAGAGATAACTTCCGATGACACTAAATTCTCTGCTTCAACTGGGAGAGTCGGCACAATACTTGGTTCAACGGTTGCTGTAGTAACAGGATCTTTACTAGGGAGAGGTGGGAAGTCTTCCGGAGAGGTGGAGACGTTGCCCATCGTGCATTCGTACCTTCTGTGTTCTTTTTGGCACAAGCTGCATGGCGATGTACACTTTGGCTGGGAGTAGCTGACAACACCGCAATTCCCACACTTGGTTTTGGGGCAGTCCCTAGCTGTGTGACCGCCAAGACGGCAGCGTCTGCAAAGCCTGGTCATGCCGGCGTAGCTGGTCATTACGCTGTACCCGTCGATGTTTATGAAGTTTGGGATGTTTTTCTTCATTTTAATTTTGATAGAGATTTTATCACCCTGCTCAATGGAGGGATATTTTTCCATGTGAGCCCGGCAGATACTTTCGACTTCTCCGTAGGTTTGAAATTTCTCCTTGAGACTTGCATCAGTTACTTCTGCAGGGAGTTTTTTCAAGTACACGTATCTTAGATTTTGATTCTGAAGATGCGCAGGATGGAAGCGCTCTCCGTCTAGTAGGATACCTTCAGAAATTAATTTGTCTTTGCTGAGGTGTAAAGACAAAGTCACCTCGTAGAGACCACGCTGGTAGTCCCAGCAGTTGATGTTCTTTATGTGGTCCACTGGGATTACTTGTATCATGGCTTCTGCCAGCAAGGTTGGATCAAATGGCTTTTTGAGGGAAAACCTAATGGTTAAGTCCCTCGCCATCCTCCCTGATGCCATTGAGGAAAGGGGGGGGGCCTAGGCCCGCTCCCAAGTGTTTTTACTTGCCCTGGTCTGGGGTTTGCTGAGCTAATGAGAACAGATACTACACTTTGATCTTAGCCAAACGGGCAAAGGAACTAATTATGAAAGTTTTAACCCAGCTTTATATATAAGACAGCTTTCCTAAATAGGACAGATCTTTAATGTAGGACAGTTCACACCTTATAGGTGTAAGGCGGTGGAACTGAAGCTGTTACGGGGGAATTGCGAGGAAGTCCCTCTAGGTCTGTACCTGTGGGTCCCCTGTCCTGGTGTGTATACACGATACACACCACCACCACTGGTCTTCTTTGCGGGTGGAGCCTGCCGGCTACCTCTGACACTAAAGTGATCAGAGGGGACAGTGAATCTACAGGCAGATAGGTCTGTGTAATGAGGGATCAAGCCTCACCTCTGAAAAAAAAAACAGTTTGTTCTTGCCCCAGTCCGGGATTTTGGTCGTATTGTTCTAAGAACAGATACTACACTTTGATATTAGCCTAGCAGCTTAAAATATCCAGGCCCCCAAAAAAGGGAACCCTATAGATATCTAAGCTGCTAACGTTAATAGCACTTTAGCAACTATTACACTTCTCACAGATTTTGTTTGAGTACCTTGACTGTTCAAACCTAACTTTCGTTAAGCGTCCTCTGTGACCTGGGCATTGCTTAGCCAAGGCCGTTGGAGGACATACTCACCGAGAAAGCACAGCTTTTCGAAGTTTACAGCCTCCGCTTTCACTTCTCGAGCTATACTTTATACCTTTTGTAAATTACCATTTTGAATCTATTAAATCCCCATTGGTCTGCTTTCGTCCCTTCTCGCCCCGGCCACTGTATGAGCCCGAGGGGTTTTTAGACTTGGCAGCCCTGGGAATCCTGGTGAAACTTATGGTCTTGAAGGTAGAAGAGAGATAGGAAAGTTAAGAAAAACTGGTCTTAAAGAGGGTGGGATTGGTGGATTACAATTAAACATTTGGGTTAGGGATCTAACTAGCAAAGGTGCCAGCCCCTTTTCTAGTTTCTGCTCACCCCGCAAACTACCCTACTTGCGTGGGTTTGCCCGTAGAGTGCGCGGCGAGCAGGAATTAATATAACAATTATATTTCAAATATTACATAATGCTTACAAGTAGGTTACTATATTGATGTATGTATACATACTTACATATTAGCCATAAAATCGTTATTCAGTTAGTATTTTCCACAGTTACTTCTGGGTAAGGGTTAGTTATTTACGTACACTAATGAAAATTTTTTTTTTTTTTTTTTTTTTTTTTATATTTAGAAACAAGATTAAATATATATTCATTTATTGGCCAATATGCAAGGTTAGTGGAGTTAGTGAAAATTCGACAAAATCATACCTTTAGAGCACTTGGCGGCTTTGTAGTTCTTCCATCCCAGAGGCCGCCCGAGCTTGCTGCGATGTAGGGTCCTAAAGTCTTCCATACTCTAAACTTCCTGAAAAGAGAAGCTTTTCAAATTCCGTTAGTTCCTTAGTCCATTGCATTATGTGTGTTTTTATTTTAAAAGTCACATCTGAGTCGTCCTTCATGCATGTCGGCTAAAATGGGAGGGGTGCACCATGTTTTGGTGAAATTGTACTCTCCCATCAGTGTTAGGTTCGTGTGAAAGTAATTTCTGATCGAGCACCTCGCCGAAGCCAGGATGTCCACCAAGCCAAGTTGGTGGATTGAGTGTGCTCGAGCATTTCTTACTTTCCATATATGATACCGTAGTTCTTTGATCGTAAAGAGGAGGAGTAGATTCTTTATTGGTTTTGTGTCTATGTCTAGGTATACTATAGTCTCCTTTGAGGGGAGAAGGATACTAAATTTATTTCCCACGTAAGTCCATACTCCCTGCGCAACTGGGCAATCGTACAGTAGGTGCTCGACTGTCTCTTCCCCAGGGCAGAAGACGCATGTCTCATGTGGGGATGTCCCTCTCCTATGTAGTTCGTGCCGTGTTGGGAAGAAGGCATGAGCCATTCTCCATGCGAGCGCACTTCTGGATGGGTATGTGACGTCGTGTTTATGTATGTTTTCCCAGGTTTTTTCCGTTGTCCGTCGTGGATGTTTTTGTAAGCTGTATGGTGTTATTTTGTTGGATAGTTGACGAAAGCTATCAGATGATAGGTTGATGATTTCCCCCTTGTTTTTTTGGTTTTGTAGTTCTGTTATTATATTTGAGTAATATATTGTTGGGTTTAATGTTATGTGTCTCGGAGTTCTGGTTTCGCCAAATAATGGGATTTTTATTCCAAGCCAGTATCTGGCGAACCATTTAGCTTGGTGTTGTTCGTGTTGTAGCACTTTTTTTATTGTTTTCATGGATGCTGCTGTGATTTTTGATTTAAAGTGTGGGAAGTTAAACCCTCCCTGTGTTGTAGGTCCATACATTTCGTCTCTGGCTACCTCTTCCGCTTGGTAGTTCCAAAAATAGCGGAATGCCATCGACTGCCATTTATGTATTGTTTTTGTTGTGATGGAGTGTACCTGTGCTGTGTATAGGATTGTCGGTAGGAAAATGGTGTTGATGATCCGAGCTCTGGCCTGTAGCGAAAATATGCTCGGTCTCCAGTTTTCCATCTTGGTACGTATGGTTTGTGTGATTTCTTTTGCAGGGTGTTTTCTCTCGTCTTGTGTGAAAGGGACTCCCAGGATTTTCAGTGGTCCCGTGATTATGTTCCATCCCTGGGGGGGATTCTCATTTGTATTGTTTATGTGTTTTAGGGCGGTTTTCTTTTGGTTTAAATGTAAACCTGATGTTTTGCTAAATTGTTGTGTAAGTTTTATTAGGGCGTGCAAAGATTCCTGTTGTGTAATGGTTGCCGTGATGTCGTCTGCGTGGCAGATCGCTTTGCATTCTTCATGCGATCTGCCAGGCAGAGGCATCCCAGCAATGTTTTTGTTGGTCTGTATAGCTTGTAGTAGTGGTTCCATACATAATGTAAAAAGTGTTGGGCTAAGTGGGCAACCTTGTCTTACCCCACTTTGAATTTTAATGGGGTTCGTGATTGTTCCGTTGATTTGCAATTGTGTGGTGCTGTCTTTATAGATGGTCTGGATGCATTGTATTTGTTTTGGGTGTATTCCGAAATTTCGTAGTATGTTGAACATGTATTCATGTTTAACGGAATCGAATGCTTTCGCGAGGTCAAGGTTTACGAGGTAAAGGTTTGTTTCTTTGTCGTTGGCATAGTTTATAATGTCGCATATTAAGCTTAAGTTTAAGTGTATGCTTCTGTTGGGTACACCACTCGTTTGGTTCGATTGTATTATGATCGGCATTGTGTTTTTTAGTCTGTTATCCAGTATTTTCATGAAGATTTTATAATCGGTGTTTATGAGTGTTATCGGTCTCCAACTTGTGACCTCGTTTTTGTTGTTGTCTTGTTTCGGTATAAAAATTGTCACGCCATTTTTAAAGTCGGCGTATATTTCGTTCGTGTCGAGGAAGTTGTTAAATAGTTCTGTTAGTGTTGGTCCCAGTAAGTATAGAAAAGTTTTATAGAATTCGATGGGAATTCCGTCTATTCCGGGTGTCTTTTTGTTACTGAAGGATTTAATAGCTTCAGAACATTCGTGTAATGTGATGCGTTTGGCTTGGTATATTTGGTGGTGTTCTGGTGCTTGCGGTAAGTTATTGTATTCCCATGGGTCTCGGTTTTCAGTGATTTCTTGTGTGAATAATTTTGTGTAGTGTTTGTGAAAGGTCTGTGCTATTTCTTCGGTAGTTTCGACAATCTTTTCGTTTTCGTTTATTATTTTTCTTATTAGGTTGGTGGAGTGTTTGTTATTCAGCCTTTCGTAAAATGCTGCGTTGTCTGTTTCTTGGAGAAGCCATTTGGTTCTGATTTTCCATTTAAATTTTCTGGTTTCCTCTATGTCTAGTGTTCTAATGTCTTTTTGTATTTCTTGATTGTGAGGTGGTTCAGTGACCCTGGCGGGGTGTTTCGTGAAAACTGTGTTAGTTTCCGGTATAACTTTCTTCTTTTTTCTTTTTGTTCAGCTGCCTTGTGTTTTGGTGTGTTTCGGAAGAAATCCGCAGTGAGGATTTTCATTTCGGCCCACCACTTTTGGATTTCTTCCTGTTGTGTGTGTTTTCCATGCCATATTGTTTCGTACTTAGTTTTTATGTCCAAGTCCTGGAGGAGGTTGGTGTTCAGTTTCCAGTAGCCTGGTCCTGTTTCCATGCCTCCTACCAAAGGTATTTTGGCTTCGACCATTTTGTGGTCGGATACGTGTTCAGTGGTGTTCATGTTGATGTGTTTTATGCTTCCGTCTCCCGTTGCTAATGCTGTAGTTGTGTATATTCGGTCAATTCTCGTTTGTATGTTTTTGCAGGTATTGCTCCAGGTTGCGGAGAAAGTGTTACCTTTTTTTGCCACCCAGTAGTCTATTAGGTTTGTTTCCCGGCATGTTCTGACGATTTCGGCTGCTCCCGAGTTTCCCGTCAGATTGTTTCCTCCCCGTTTATCCCTGTCTGGTACCTCGACGCAGTTCCAGTCTCCTCCAATGACGAGGAACTCATGGCCTGCGAGGTAGTTGTGTAGTCGCGATAGAAATGTGTATCGTTCTGCTTCTCGTTTGGGTGCGTATATGTTTACGATTTTGTATGTGATGTTGTCGATTGTCCAGTCAATTGTGATTAGTCTTCCCTCTATGTCCCTGCGTATGTTTTTGATGTGTCCCGTGATAGGGGTTTTGACCAGAATACCAACTCCTCTTCCTCTGTCGGTGCCAAAGCTCCAGAAGCTTTGGAGGTGGTATGTCTGTTCAATTTTCTGTATTTGTTTTATGGTGTTTATGTGTGTTTCCTGTATGAGCAGGAATTGTATGTTTCTTTGTTGCATTGTTGTTATTATTAATTCCTGCTTGTTTGTGTTTTTGAAACCCTGAACGTTCAGGGTTGCTATGTTGATTTTTGCTGTCATGTTGGTTAATTTTAGAATTTATACGTGTTTATTGCATCATCCCAAGCTTTTTGGGCAGCTTTTGCCATGTTTTGGGTGTAGGTTTACTCCCATGGTTTGGCAAGCTTGGTAGATGTCTTCTTCCAATGACTGGCTGTCCGGTGGGATGTGTTGATTGCCCCAATCTAGGTGGGGTCGAAGTGGGACATCATTCTCGATTTGATATACTAAAAGTGGTATACCCGTGTTTGGTTTGGCACTGCTGAAGGCTTCATCAGTAACTGGGAATATAAGTTTTTCTTGTGTTGGGGAGTTTGATGTGTTTTGTTTTCGCGATCGCGAGCGGGTGGTACGTATTTCTGTGTCAGGTTGTATAGGTACTGGTATTTTGGTCTTTTTTTGCTCTTGTATTACTGCTTCCGGAGTTTTCCTTTCAGGTAAATTTTCCTCTGCAGTTGCAGGCGAATTTACTACCGTTTCGGCTGTTACTGGTGTGGTTTCCACCGGTTCAGCTGTCACTGGTGAAGTTTCCACCGGTTCAGCTGTCACTGGTGTGGTATCTACCGCTTCTGTGTTTGCTGGTAGTTTTTCCCATCTCCTTCTCTGTCGAGGGCATGCTGCACTTAGATGGTCCTTAGCGCTACACCGTGTGCACTGTAGTGCTACCCCAGCATAACTCATGACGAGTTTCCAGCCGCTTACTGTTAGTATATTGGGGACTGGTCTTTCCATCGTCATTGAGATGGTCATATTCCCTGTTATTATGTGTGGGAAATCTTTCACAGTTTGCCTCTTAATAGAGATATCTTTCCCATAGGGACTAAGTGCTTCTTTGATCCAGATATCTTGGAGTTCTATGGGAACTCTTTGGACACTGATAATTTTCCGTGGCAATCCTACTGCGTTTGGGATGGTTCTCTTCCCATTGAACTCAAATCCCTCCAGGAGAGTGTCTCGGGATTTGGGGCTTTTCAGCGTAATTTGGAACCGGTTTCCCGGAAAGTATGTAATCCAAACTACTTCTTTCTCATCTCCTAATATTTTTATGATCTCTTTCAGGAAAGTCCTTTCGTCCACTACCTCATCTTGAGCAATGTGGATCTGTATCGTGTTAGGGCGGGTAAATGATGGTGAGGCCATGTTCCTGTACTGTTTGTGTGTGGGGGTGGGGTGTAGTGTCCCCAGCCAAAAGGAAAATAAGAGGAGAACTTACCTTCGGACTACGTCATTTACTTGCTTTGTGGCTAGGCCACGCTGGTAGTATATTCTGGGCTCGGGAGTGCCCTGCTTCTGGATCTGGATTTCTGGAGCTGGAACACTGCAACGGATAGTCTGGTAAACTCCTCACGAACAGGTACTACGTTGTCGACTTAGCGTTGGATCTCTCACTAGGGTCTGCGTTGTAGAAAGGCGTAATCCGCTAAACACAGGTACTACACTTTGGCTGTAGCCAAGGGTCAAGGCGCTAAACACAGATCAGACTAGTACCAGATCACTTTGGTGAAATTTTTACCCAGTCATCATCTCTGTTCAAGAGCTCAACAGCTCTTATAAGATGTGGGTAAACTATTTAGGAAGGTGGACTCTAGAGTCCACTAGGATCCACTAACCTACTAACTTTTACCTGACGCTGCCTTTCGTGAGGTTGTGAGATACACAACTCCCACGAGGTGGCAGTAAAACCTTCATAATAACCTTAGTTTAAAATAGAATCTGTAGATAAAACATTTAGCATTTAAACAGTCTCTGTGTATTACTTCATCGACTGTCCCTGCTATTGGCCTAAAAGGAAAGAAAGAGAAAGATCCTGTTGTCAGGGGGAGCGTGCTAATGCAGCTTCCCAAGACCACAAGGACAGTTAGTTTAAAACAAAATAGCAAAGGACACTTTAAAAAAATAGTTAATTTTGAACTGTTATATTATAAAATTTAAAAAGAAATTCTCTACTTTAAAAACGAAAAAGAAGGTTAAATTACTTTAAAAAATCACCTAATTTCATTACTTGTTTAGTTTTAAGTTTATGTTTTTTTTTAGGAACATTTGAAACTTTAGTGACATCAGAGTCCCCACTAATGGATCTAGGTCTTTTGGGACCAGCATTTTCAACTTTTGGAATAGACAAATCGTCGACAACGACACTACAACATTTGGTTAGATCTATTTTTTGTTTCATTTTAACTTTTGAGGTATCTTGACTGTGTGTCGAGGGGGTACTGTCCTCAGACTGGATCAACCGTTCAAGCAATACACATTCTTTCTGTAGGATATCAAAGTCATCTTTAGGATTTAAGTTGTTAACCTTTTCTTCTGAAACTGAAATTGACTAGAGATTCTACGACTGTATCGTTGTTTGTACCCTGGGTGTCGTCTACTGAAGCGACTATGTCATCTATAGTAGAATCAGTAACGGCAGATGGAATAGTTACAGGAATACTTTCTTCTTCTTCAATAGTCTCCAACATAGGTTCTTCTACTATATCCGTACGACTCTTAGTAGGATTTGGAGAAACATGGTCTGATTTAAGAATAATACTTTCTTTTTTTGGAAGAGTGGGAAACTCTTCTAGAACCAGAAGTGAAGTGTTGAATCTAGGACATTGGAACTTGGAATGGGAAGAATTTCCACATTGACTGCATGGATCTTTACACGTGACCTGGGAGTGACCGATTTTTGCACAGTTGCCACATTTGTTTAAGGGACAGTCTCTAGCTGAATGCCCTTCTACTTTGCATCTGCTGCACAGCCTGGTCATTCCACTATAATTGACCATAACTGTGTAGCTACAGATGTTTACAAAATTAGGAATTGTTTTGGCCATTTTTATTTTGAGATATATCTTTTCTCCTTGCTCTATCTGTGGGTACTTCTGAAAGTGAGGGCGGGTGATTCCTAGCACCTCACCAAAATGACTAAAGGTATCTTTTAACATTTCATCATCGATTTCTGCTGGCAACTTTCTCAAATACACATATTTTACACCACTGCCGCCAACGGTAGTGGGAAAAAATCTCTGGCCTTGAAGAAGGATACCTTCGTCTAACAATTTGTCCCTGATATCATAAGTTTTGGTGGTGACTTCATACAAGCCTTTCTGGTAATCCCAGCAATTGATATTCTTCAGTAACTTTAAGTTCTGGACACCAAGAAGGTCAACGATGGCATCAGCAAATACCTCAGGTTGGTATGCTTGTTTTAGAGTGAATCTAACAGTCAGGTCTCTGTTTACTTTTTTGGTGTTAGACATCTTGATGAAACACAGGTAGTCTCAAAGGAATAAGTTTATGGCTTTATAAGAGGGAGCCTCTAGTAATCACAGATGCTACACCTTAGTGTAGGACAATCACACCTTATATAAGGCGGTGGGACTGATGGTGTTACGGGGGGAATTGTGAGGAAGACCCTCTAGGTCTTAACTTGTAGATCCCCTATCCTGGTCTGTATACCCAAATACACACCACCACCACTGGTCAACAGTTGCGGGTTGAGCCTGCCGGCTACCTCTGACACAAAGTGCACAGAGGGGACAGTGAATCTACAAGCTGATAGGCCTGTGCAGTGAGTTGTCTTCACTCACCTCTGAAATACAACAAATGTTTGATATTTCCCTAGTCCAGGGTTTTGGTCTTTACTAGACCTTGTACGCACTGTTGACAGAACAGATACTACAATATAGTATTAGCCCAGCAGCTTACGATATCCAGGTTCCCAAAAGGGAACCCTATAGATATCTAAGCTGCTAACACTAAAAAAACTTTAGAGCTGATAAGAACAGATCAGACTAGTACCATTCACTGTGGTGAGGTGTTACCCAGTCATCATTTCTGCATTAGAGTTGAAAAACTCTAGGTTCAGGGTAAACTTGTAAAGCAGAAGAAAGCAACCTAGGATTACATGTAATGAGTTTGTAACTTAAATTAGTTTATCTCATAAACCTGTACTGGTTATTTTATAATATGTAAGAAACTAAGTTATACTTAAGTATTGAAATGGTTGCTATTTTTAGCCTCAGAGTAGTTCTTCCTTGGCTATAATATATAATTAGCAGAAAATTTATTGCGGCATCACAGAAGATTTAGGGAGAGGAAATTGAGAGACAGGAGCAAAAGGAAGGTGATTAAATTTTAATTCTTACCTGGTTATTCCACAGATAAGACATTATTGGAGGGACGCACCATTGATTGTAGAACTCATTTGGACCTAGTTCTTCTAATTTCAGAGTGAGAAAGTTCTTGATACTATTTCTGCAGCTTCTTATAATGTCAGGAAGTCCTTTCATGCACTTGTTGTAGTACGCAACATTCCGGATCTTCTAAATATGGAATCTAAATTCTATGATGACATAAATAAGGAGTTTCCTTTGATTTTTTGACATGTGAGTAGGTAAACCTGTTAGACTGAGAGCTAAATGCTGGGTAATAGTAGTATTGAATCTGTCCCCAACTAGTCTCCAAACTGCTTGTGCAGTGAAGCAAGTGAAGAACAGATGATCAATGGTTTCATTTTCTCCACAAAATACACAACAGTCAGCCACTCTTCTATTCCATTTGGATACGAGATGGTTCACTGGGAGGATCTTGTGGGTGATTTTGAAGTTAAGCATTTTCCTTGTAGCATATAAACAAGGAAGGGTGTTGTGTTTCCAAGTTGTTCTATCATCTATTGATGGAATTTCAGTGTCTTTTAAGTTTCTTAAGCTTTGGTACAGTAATAATCTTTTGTTTGAAAGTATAGGAACTTGCAAGCTAGGGATGATTGAGTTGAGGGATTTAAGAATGTCTTGATAGATACTCGCAGGAAAAATTGATTGAGGACCGGAATATGTTATATTAAAAGTTTTACAGTGCCTTGATCCTAACCAGTACTTTGTCAATCCATGCGCAATGTGGGTATTGTTGATCAGACTTTTAAAGAGCTCACTTAATCTAATTGCCATGATGTGTTCTGTTAATAACGGAATGTTCATCCCACCATTCTCTGTTGACCTTGTCATTTTTAATCTTTTTATTTTGTCCTTTCTGTTTTTCCAAAAAAAATTGAACATAATCTTTTCACATTTCTTAATAAAGATTTTTGTGGTAGTGAAAGGAGACACATAGTAGGAAAAGGTTGGGATCATAATTTGCTTTATTATCTGGGCTCTGCCATTGAAGTCTAAGATGTTTGACTCCTATTTTAGTTTGGTTTGTTGTAGTTTTCCTAAAATTTCTTCTTGGTTGACCAGAGTGTTCTCATTATTGAAGTAAATGCCTAAAATTTTGATTGGAGGGTTAGGAGATTTAATATCCGGCCAAAAACCTATAGGGAGAGTGGCAGTTTTGTCATTATTAATTTTTGAGCCTGATGCAGTTTCAAAAGTTTTGAGAATGTGAGCGAGACTTTCTTTTGAGGCCTCATTTCTGATAATAATGTTGATGTCATCTGCGTATATTAGGACTTTAAGCGGAGGACCGACTATTGGCGGAAATTCCACACCTTTTATTTCTGGAGAGTTTCTAATCAAATTTGCCAAAATTTCGATATAGATAACATAGAGGGCAGGGGAGAGAGGACATCCTTGGCGGACTCCTCTTGTAATCTTCATAGGTTCAGACAATATTTCATTTATCAAAAGTTTACTGTTTATGTCATGATAAACTGTCTTAATCATGTGAAGTAAAGACGGACCAAAATTGTGCTTGATGAGAGATTCCTATAAGAGGTTAAGGCACACTCTGTCAAAAGCTTTACTTTGGTCTAAGGATATGAGCACAGCTGGGATTTCTTTGTAATTCAGGTAAGAAATGGTGTCTCGGAGGAAAAGAACGTTATGTGAGCTCGCTCTTCCTGAAACTGAACTTGCTTGGTTGTTATTTAAAATGGTTGGAAGAACTTGTGCTAAACGGAGAGAAATACATTTAGTTAAGATTTTATAATCCGAGTTTAGTAAGGTTATTGGCCTCCAATTTTTTATATCTTTGAGGTTTCCCTTTTTTGGCACTAGGGAAATGATTCCTGATTTTTGGGAGGATGTCAGATTTCCTCGAGAGATGCAATATTCAAATACCAGTAGGAGCGCTGAAGCGAGTTTATGCCAAAAAATTTTGTAAAATTCCGTGGTAAGGCCATCTGAGCCAGGAGCAGAATGGTTTTTGAAGGATTTTAATGCTACCTTTAATTCTTGAACAGAGAGGGGTCTGTCCAGCCATTCTTTTTGAAGATTTGAGATCTGTGGGTTTTTTTGAAGGAGCCTGGGCCATAGGGATTCATCCACGTTTTCCGCTGTGTAAAGCTGAGAGTAATAGGATTTAAAAGTTTCAATTATCTGTTCCTTTTCGGTGTAACTAATATTTTTATGGATAATTTCTTGTATCTCTCTGTTTTTCCTATCTTCCTTGATTTGAGAGTAAAAAATCCTAGTGAATTGATATTCGGCGGCAACTTTTTTTATTCTGGATTTGAGGAGTTGCAATCTGATGTCTTCTTGTTCAAGGGCTAAGATCTGATTTCTCATGTTTTGAATGGATTGTTGAATTTGAAGAATATTTTTATTATTGCTTCCTTGTTGGAAAAGGAAAATGAATCTGTAAAGTTGTTGTGCTTTGGATCTCTTATTTTGTTTTCTTTTTTTGGAGATTTCTTGTAATTTGTTCTTACAAGCAGATTTAAGCTCTTCCCACCATTCTGCTTTATTATCAGATATGAGGTCTAAATGTTGTGAAATTAAATGGTTGATTTCATTTTTGGTGTCCTCGTCCTCTAAGAGAATGGGATCACATCTCCAATAACCCGATCCGAGACAAGACACGGATGGGAAGAGAAAGGAAGCTACAACAGTTGAGTGATCCGAGATTTTTGTAGCATAACTCGTATGGTCTACTAAATTTTGTTTCAATATAGCCGAAAGATTTTCAGAGATATAGATTCTGTCAAGTCTTGTCCTGACACCTCTGCTGGATTTCCACGTGGTACAAGATTTATTGGGGTAAAGAAAGTTCCACGTGTCAATGAGATTATATTCGAAGCATATTTCCGCCAGTTGCAACTTACCGAAGTCACCTTGTTTGTGGTCTCCTCCTATTTTGTCTTGTGCTAAATCCATTACAAAATTAAAATCCCCGCCCATTATAATTTCAAACGATCCGTCAAGATATGGAGGCAGATTTTTTAGAAAATTTTTCCTCTCAGCTTTATCTGTTGGGGCATAAATGTTGACTAGTTTAATGCTATAGCTGTGAATTTTGATGTGGGTAATAATAATACGTCCTTCTTGGTCTCTTTTAGAAAATAAGATTTTGCCTGTAAAGTTAGGGTTAAAAATGATGGCTACTCCTTTACTTTTGTTTGTTCCAAAACTCCAGGATGATTTAAAATTAAATTTGTTTTCCAAAGTTTTAACTAATTTCAATTGGTTGATGTGTGTTTCTTGTAAGAAAATAATATCCCAATTTTTAAGGATCATGGTGTTAAACAACCAATTCTGTTTTTTGTTGTTATTGAAACCTTGAATGTTAATTGTAGCTATGTTTAAAGCAGTTGGAGGTTTCATTGCTGGGATTTGGAGGTGGATTGACTCTTGGATTTTTTGTTATTTTTTTTGTTTCTCCGTTCTCTCTCTGGAGAGCTGGAGGTGTCACCGTTTTCAGAAGTTGGTCTAGACCTTTTAGGACCTTGAGAATCAGGCTGAGTATATTGTGTTAAGAGAATGAGTGGGACTTTTTTAGTGTTATCTATATCTTCCAGGGGTTTTTTCTCTGTTTGTTTTGGAATTTTTGACTTGAGGATATTTTTTTTGTCAGCCGACGTAGATTGATTTAAAACTTCTTGGAGTTTGTTGGTATCTTGTGCGTCTTTACTTGGATCAATAACTTGTTTAGATTCTATGGTAAGTTCTGAAGGGTGGGAAGAGTCAAAAACTCCCAATGACTGATTTTGACTAGGAGGGGAGGTTTCCTCATCCATAGCTTCAGATGAGTCCTCACTGAGATCAAGTGGACAATTTTCTACAATAGCTTCACAAGACGAGGGAAGGCTAATCTCTCTTTCTGTTAGATGCGTTTCTACAGAAGCATTTTTTGTATTTGGAGGAATTATTGAAGATTTCCCTTCTTCAGAAGAGGAGTCTACCATTGATGCAAGGTTAAGAGACATAGCACTGTGTTCATCCTTATCCATAACATGGGTTGTGGTATTAGGTTTAGGAGACTGTATTCTTTCAGATTCCTCAGATACACTTTGATTCTGAGGTGCTTTTATTGGAAGTGGTGGAAATTCTTCCCTTGACAATATTGGAGATTTTTGAGAATTACACTGAAATTTCCTATGGGAAGGATCATTACAAATTTTGCAGGGGTCTGAACAGGTAAGTTGTGAATGACCCAAAGTGTCACAATTACCACATCGGTTGTTGGGACAGTCCTTGGCCATATGGTCTTCTTTTTTACATTTGGAACATGCTCTGGTCACTCCATCATAAGAAACCATGACTAGATGGCCTTGGATACGAACAAAGTTAGGAACTGTGGTGTGCATATTCAATTTGACACTAATTTTGTCCCCTTGCTCAATATTGGGGTATTTGGGAAAATGTGCTCTGTTTATTTTAAGGACTGTGCCAAAGCCTTTAAAGGCAGAGAATAACATATCGTCAGTTATTTCTGCTGGTAATTTCCATAAATATATATATAAATTTGATAGAACTGCCAATGGAATTGGGGAGAAACTTTTCCCCATATACTGTGACTCCCTCTTTCAAGAGAAGATCCTTGGTATAATGATCTTGTGCGGTTACTTCGTAAAGACCTTTGAAATAATCCCAGCAATTGATGTTACTTAATTTATTGGGGTTTACTACATTAGCTAAGGCGTCAGCCAGATCTTCTGCTTTGACAGCCTGCTTAAAGGTAAATCTAACTGTGCATGTTCTAGATATTTTAGACATTTTACTTGTGTAAGACAGAGCAACTTTATATAAGGCAGAAGCTCAAATGACTGTTACGGTGGGAATGTGTTGAGGATTGTGCTTGGTTACAGACAATTATCCCTGCTCCAATCTTAGTACCAAAGTACTTCCAACACTGGTCCTCGTCGCGGTTGGAGCTGGCCGGCTATAACCCTCATACACCTAAGTGTAGAGGGGGAGCTAGAGGTAAAGGCTGATGTCACCAGTGCAGTGCACTTTCCAAAAACACCTCTGAAAAAGACAAGTGTTTATTATTACCCCTGTCTGGGGTTTTGGTCTGGCAAGACCTGTGTAGACCTGTAAGAACAGATGCTACACTTGCAAATAGCTAGCTAAGCTTAATATCTTGGGTCCCAAAGGGACCCGTGGTAGATATAAGCACGGAAAAAAACACTAATTAATAAAGCTGATAAGAACAGATCAGACTAGTACCGATCACTTTAAGAGTGTATACGGGTTACCCGTCATCATTTCTGTATGCGGGCTAAAAAAGCCCGAGTTGGGGGTAAACTTAAAACTTTAAAAACTTTTGCCTGACTCTGCTTTTAGAGGGAAGTATGAAACCTCTCTCTATGGCGCAGTGGACCCGCTAATGTAAATTAACTGAAAACTATGGTGCTGATTTGCCTCAGTTATATACTTCCTAGGCATTATATTAGAAATATTCCAAAAAATTTGTATTTTAAAATTTTGGTTTAATGGGATTGGCAAAGTGTAGCCAACTTTGTTAACAGGGTGTTTCTTCCTATATCTATAGGGACAGAAGCCTTTCTATCAGTTCCCGCTCATCTAGGTTGGCCAATGCGGTGATAGCCCTGTAGACCTCTGCAATGCCTGCATCAGTCAGTCCTGGGATGGTCTTCAACTGGTTCTTGGTTATTCTTTTAATGTTGGGGAATGATGATACTCCCCAACTGAATCCGTAGGTCTGGTGATCCTTGGTGACGATGTAGGGTCTACCTTGATTGTCTATTACATTGCATATCTTGTCTACATGGTTTACTTTTAGAGGGAAATACATAGGTTCTAGGTCATCATCTTCTTCGGAGGACGTCTCTTTATCCTGTCTGGTTTTCTTCCCCTTACTTTGTTTTATACTGCCAGGTAGTTTTTTTACACTTTGGGCGACGATGCTGCTCCATGATGGTGGATTAGGGGTGTTCTCCTTAAAGTCGTCTTCCGAGAGATGCTCATTATCAGACCCCCAGTTCATGGCTGAAAGCCTTCCTGAGGCTGACTCACCTGGGTCTATTGGAGTTATAGCAGAAGGGATTTCGCTAATAGGAGGAAGAGAGGAATCATCTGGTGGTGCTATGTTCTCAACTTCAGCTGTAGTAGAAGGGATATCACTGATAGAGGGAGTAGAGATAACGTCTGATGGCACTATATTATCTACTTCGACTGGGAGAGTCGGCACAGGATCTTTACTTGGAAGAGGTGGGAATTCTTCCGGGGATGTGGTGACGTTCCCCATTGTACATTCATATCTTTTATGATCTTTTCCGCACAGGCTGCATGGTGCTGTGCACTTTGGCTGGGAGTGGCGTATAACGCCGCAGTTCCCACATTTGGTTTTGGGGCAGTCTTGAGATGTGTGACCGCAGCCGTGGCAACGTCTACAGAGCCTGACCATGCCGCTGTAGCTGGCCATGACATAATAACCTTGTATGGATACAAAATTTGGGATTGTCTTGGTCATCTGGATCTTTAAATATATTTTATCACCAAGCTCAATGTTGGGAAATTTTTTCATGTGAGACCTGTGGATAGAATGGACGGTCCCATACTGCTGGAAGGTAGATTTAAGGGTCTCGTCAGAGATCTCAGCAGGTAGCCTCTTAAGGTAGACATACTTGATGTTGTCGTTCTTTAAGGGTGTGGGATGGTAATGCACACCATTCAAGTCAATTCCTTTTTCAACTAACTTGTCTTTGGTAACGTGGTATTTAAGAGTTACCTCATATAGGCCTTTAAAGAAGTCCCAGCAATTGATGTTGCAGATGTGATCAACATCAATAACTTCAACAAGAGCCTCTGCAAGGGCTTCAGGATTAGCAGTCTTATTTAGGGTAAACCTGACGGTTAAATCCCTAGACTTCACTAAAGACGTCATTCTAAGGGGAGGGGGGGCCTAGCCCTAGTTCCCAAGTGTTTGTCCTTGCCCCGGTCCGGGGTTTGTACTGCAGATTTGCACACGAAACTTGAAATCAAGGGTTTCAAGGAAACCCACACACTGATGTCAAGCGTCTATGAACAGATGCTACAATATGCTATTAGCCCAGTAGCTTATGATAACCAGGTTTCCAAATTGGAACCATATAGCTATCCAAGCTACCAGCACTAAAATACGTTAATAACTATGAACAGCCAATAAACTAGTCACAGATCAGACTAGTACCGATCACTTTAAGAGTGTATTCGGGTTACCCGTCATCATTTCTGTATGCGGGCTAAAAAGCCCGACTATCAAAGGGTAATCTTTAAAACTAAGGTTTACCTTACGCTGGTTTGAGAGGAAAGTAAAAAACTTACCTCTCAGGCCCAGTTGGCCAACTATTAAATCCTAAAAAAAGGTTCCCTAATAAACGCCTCAGTAATTACTTCATTGGCTTTAAGTTTTAAATTTTGAAACTATCTGGATTACAATTTTCATAACTATTAAAGGTTAATATAGTGCAGGGTGTTTCTTCCTGTTTTTTTTTTTTTTTTTTTTTTTTTTTTTTTTTTTTTTTTTTTTTTGTCTGACACCATGTACAACTTAGTTGGTAATTAGGTTACTAGGGTTTTCGATCTTTTTAAAGTACAACACATTATCCGAGAGCTTCTCCACTGCGTCCCAAAACTTCACTTGGGAAACCGTGCCTAACTGACTGGTGAAACGGCACAAGTCTGATTCCAAGCCTTGGTGGAAGTTCATGTGACCTATCAGTTGTTCTCTAGTGAAATTGGTGATGTCATTAACCATATTATCTCCCCATTTAAGGCCAATCCTCCTGGGGCCAGTGATGACAAAAATCGGAGGACCAATTTTCTTTATGAGTTTACCAAAAAGAATTGTTTTTTGTGTGCCTCTTATCATCACTACCTCACCATTGAATCTAAATGGTTTGAAGCTCTGTTCTTTTGGGGTCTCTGGTTTTCTTTTCCTTGTGTTCTCATCATCAGAGTGGCTTCCTGATCTTTTAGCTGAGGTCTGTGTGTTGAGAATGTAGTCTTCTTCCTGTTTTCTCATGGGGTTCTCTGTCTCCATTTCCTCTTCACTAGATTGGATCTCTACGACTTCTGACCAGTTGCTGGGTGAATGTGGATTGGGATCTGTAACTAGTTTTGGAAGTAGGAGGAAGGCTTTGTGCTTGAAGAGTGGAAGGTGGGGCCTCTTTTCCCGACTGGGTGGTAGTATCGAAGTCAACACAGAGTCTTTCATCATCTGAAGATTCTTCACTTGGTGGCGGATGTTGATTAGTAGGTAAGTTTGGAAGAGGTTGAGATTCTTTTATTTCTTTGTTGTGTTTCTCCGGAGCGTTAGGTTTAGTAACGTTCTCTTCTTTATCGGGGGTTATGACTTTGGTAGGCCGTGGGTGAAAGACTTTTGGAGTTGACTGCAGTGTATCGTGTGGAGGTTCCTTATCCACTACCTCCTTGCTTGTGTCTGTTTGGTCTTTGCTTTCAGCATCTTTTGAGGTTACTGTCATTTCATTAATTGGTACTGTAGTTAGTTGTTCTTTTGATGGGAGAGGAGAGAAATCTTTTCCATCTTTCTGGGGCTTGACCCCTGGCTCTATTGGGATAGGTATGTTGTCGCTTGACTTTGAAACTGTTGTGGACGGTTGGTTACCCGATTCTTTAGTGGGTAACGGAGGAAATTCTTCACTATCTATGGTTGTTCTACTGTCTTTTGTGCATTGGTATTTTCTATGGTCTTTATCTCTGCATCGGGAGCACGGTTCGGAACATGTGAGTTGTGAATGTCCGATCGTAGCACAGTTACCGCATCTGTTAAGTGGGCAGTCTCTTGCAGTGTGGTCTTCTTTTCGACAGTGCGAACACAATTTGGTCATGCCTGAGTAACTGATTATGACGGAGAAACCTTGTATATTTACGAAGTTGGGTATGTTCTTCTTCATTTGGATTATCATGTAAACCTTGTCTCTGAGTTCGATGCTCGGGTATTTCTTTAAGGTTGATCTTGAGATGCGTTCTACTGTTCCGCATTGTTGGAACGACGATTTCAAGGTGTCGTCCGTAATTTCTGCTGGCAACTTCTTCAGGTATACATATTTCCTACCATATGGATCTAGAGCAGTTGGGTGATAGCGTTCACCATCAAGAACTATGCCCTCCGTGATCAGTTTATCTTTAGAAAGATGTAGTTTAACTGTCACTTCATAGAGCCCTTTTGCGTAGTCCCAGCAATTAATGTTTTTTACATGCTCTAGGTTGATGACCTTAATAATAGCATCAGCTAATAATTCTGCATCCACAGGTTTATTCAGGGAAAAACGGACGGTTAAATCCCTTGATAACCTCGACATTATGCTGGGGAGGGAGGGCCTAGCCCTAGTCCCACTCCCAAGAGGTTGTCCTATCCCTTAGTGTTGGACAGTTCACACCTTATAGGTGGAAGGCGGTGGAACTGAAAACTGTTACAGGGGAATTGCGAGGAAGTCCCTCTAGGTCTATACCTGTGGGTCCCCTGTCCTGGTGTGTATACACGATACACACCACCACCACTGGTCTTCTTTGCGGGTGGAGCCTGCCGGCTACCTCTGTCACTAAAGTGATCAGAGGGGACAGTGAATCTACAGGCAGGTAGGCCTGTGTAATGAGGGATCAAGCCTCACCTCTGAAAAAACAAGAGTTTGTTCTTTGCCCCAGTCCGGGGTTTTGGTCGTATTGTTCTAAGAACAGATACTACACTTTGCTATTAGCCTAGCAGCTTAAAATATCCAGGCCCCCATAAAAGGGAGCCCTATAGATATCCAAGCTGCTAACGTTAATAGAACTTTAGCAACTTTTACACTTCTCACAGATTTTGTTTGAGTACCTTGACTGTTCAAACCTAACTTTCGTTAAGCGTCCTCTGTGACCAGGGCATTGCTTAGCCAAGGCCGTTGGAGGACATACTCACCGATAAAGCACAGCTTTTCGAAGTTTACAGCCTCCGCTTCCACTTCTCGAGCTATACTTTATAGCTTTTGTAAATTACCATTTTGAATCTATTAAATCCCCATTGGTCCGCTTTTGTCCTTTCCCTCCCCGGCCACTGTATGAGCCCGAGGGGTTTTTAAACTTGGCAGGCCTGGGGATCCTGGTGAAACTTATGGTCTTGAAGGTAGAAGACAGATAGGAAAGTTAAGAAAAACTGGTCTTAAAGAGGGTGGGATTGGTGGATTACAATTAAACATTTGGGTTGGGGATCTAACTAGCAAAGGTGCCAGTCCCTTTTCTAGTTTCTGCTCACCCCACGATCCACCCCACTTGCGTGGGTTTGCCCGTAGAGTGCGCGGCGAGCAGGAATTAATAATACTACTATATTTCACATACTAAATAAAGTTTACAAGTAGGTTACTACATTGATGTATATATTTACTTACTTACATATTAGCCATAAAATCGTTGTTAGGTTAGTATTTTCCACAGTTACTTCTGGGTAAGGGTTAGTAATTTACGTACACTAATGAAAATTTTTTTTTTTTTTTTTTTTTTTTTTATATTAAAAAACGAGGTTAAATATATATATTCATTTATAGGCCAATATGTAAGGTTAGTAGAGTTAGTGAAAATTCGAAAAATCATACCTTTAGAGCACTTGGCGGCTTTGTAGTTCTTCCATCCGAGAGGCCGCCCGAGCTTGCCGCGATGTAGGGTCCTAAAGTCTCCCATACTCTAAAGTTCCTGAAAAGAGAAGCTTTTGAAATTCCATTAGTTCCTTAATCAATTGCATTATGTGTGTTTTTATTTTAAAAGTGACATCTGAGTCGACCTTCATGCATGTGGGCTAAAATGGGAGGGGTGCACCATGTTTTGGTGAAATTGTACTCTCCCATCAGTGTTAGGTTCGTGTGAAAGTAATTTCTGATCGAGCACCTCGCCGAAGCCAAGATGTCCACCAAGCTAAGTTGGTGGATTGAGTGTGCTGGAGCATTTCTTACTTTCCATATATGATGCCGTAGTTCTTTGATCGTAAAGAGGAGGAGTAGATTCTTTATTGGTTTTGTGTCTATGTCTAGGTATACTATGGTCTCCTTTGAGGGGAGAGGGATATTAAATTTATTTCCCACGTAAGCCCATACTCCCTGCGCAACTGGGCAGTCGTACAGTAGGTGCTCGACTGTCTCTTCCCCAGGGCAGAAGACGCATGTTTCATGTGGGGATTTCCCTCTCCTATGTAGTTCATGCCGCGTTGGGAAGAAGGCATGAGCCATTCTCCACGGGAGCGCACTTCTGGATGGGTATGTGACGTCATGTTTATGTATGTTTTCCCAGGTTTTTTCCATTGTCCGTCGTGGATGTTTTTGTAAGCTGTATGGTGTTATTTTGTTGGATAGTTGACGAAAGCTATCAGATGATAGGTTGATGATTTCCCCCTTGTTTTTTTGGTTTTGTAGCTCTGTTATTATGTTTGAGTAATATTTTGTTGGGTTTAATGTTATGGGTCCCGGAGTTCTGGTTTCGCCAAATAATGGGATTTTTATTCCAAGCCAGTATCTGGCGAACCATTTAGCTTGGTGTTGTTCGTGTTGTAGCACTTTTTTTATTGTTTTCATGGATGCTGCTGTGATTTTTGATTTAAAGTGTGGGAAGTCATACCCTCCCTGTGTTGTAGGTCCATACATTTCGTCTCTGGCTACCTCTTCCGCTTGGTAGTTCCAAAAATAGCGGAATGCCATCGACTGCCATTTATGTATTGTTTTTGTTGTGATGGAGTGTACCTGTGCTGTGTATAGGATTGTCGGTAGGAAAATGGTGTTGATGATCCGAGCTCTGGCCTGTAGCGAAAATATGCTCGGTCTCCAGTTTTCCATCTTGGTCCGTATGGTTTGTGTGATTTCTTTTGCAGAGTGTTTTCTCTCGTCTTGTGTGAAAGGGACTCCCAGGATTTTCAGTGGTCCCGTGATTATGTTCCATCCCTGGGGGGGATTCTCATTTGTATTGTTTATGTGTTTTAGGGCGGTTTTCTTTTGGTTTAAATGTAAACCTGATGTTTTGCTAAATTGTTGTGTAAGTTTTATTAGGGCGTGCAAAGATTCCTGTTGTGTAATGGTTGCCGTGATGTCGTCTGCGTGGCAGATCGCTTTGCATTCTTCATGCGATCTTCCAGGCAGAGGCATCCCAGCGATGTTTTTGTTGGTCTGTATAGCTTGTAGTAGTGGTTCCATACATAATGTAAAAAGTGTTGGGCTAAGTGGGCAACCTTGTCTTACCCCTCTTTGAATTTTAATGGTGTTCGTGATTGTTCCGTTGATTTGCAGTTGTGTGGTGCTGTCTTTATAGATGTTCTTGATGCATTGTATTAGTTTTGGGTGTATTCCGAAATTCCGTAGTGTGTTCAACATGTATTCGTGTTTTACAGAATCGAATGCTTTCGCGAGGTCAAGGTTTACGAGGTAAAGGTTTGTTTCCTTGTCGTTGGCATAGTTTATAATGTCGCGTATTAAGCTTAAGTTTAAGTGTATGCTTCTGTTAGGTACGCCACTCGTTTGGTTCGATTGTATTATGATCGGCATTGTGTTTTTTAGTCTGTTATCCAGTATTTTCATGAAGATTTTATAATCGGTGTTTATGAGTGTTATCGGTCTCCAGCTTGTGACCTCGTTTTTGTTGTTCACACCTTTTTTAAAATCGGCGTATATTTCGTTCGTGTCGAGGAAGTTGTTATATAGTTCTGTTAGTGTTGGTCCCAGTAAGTGTAGAAAAGTTTTATATAATACGATGGGAATTCCGTCTATGCCGGGTGTCTTTTTGTTACTGAAGGATTTAATAGCTTCAGAACATTCGTGTAATGTGATGCGTTTGGCTTGGTATATTTGGTGGTGTTCTGGTGCTTGCGGTAAGTTATTGTATTCCCATATGTCTCGGTTTTCAGTGATTTCTTTTGTAAATAATTTTGTGTAGTGTTTGTGAAAGGTCTGTGCTATTTCCTCAGTAGTTTCGACAATCTTTTCATTTTCGTTTATTATTTTTCTTATTAGGTTGGTGGAGTGTTTGTTATTCAGCCTTTCGTAAAATGCTGCGTTGTCTGTTTCTTGGAGAAGCCATTTGGTTCTGATTTTCCATTTAAATTTTCTGGTTTCCTCTGTCTAGTGTTCTAATGTCTTCTTGTATTTTCTTAATTGTTAGGTGGTTCAGTGACCCTGGCGGGGTGTTTCGTGAAAATTGTGTTAGTTCCCGATATAACTTTCTTCTTTTTTCTTTTTGTTCAGCTGTTTTGTGTTTAGCTGTGTTTCGGAAGAAATCCGCAGTGAGGGTTTTCATTTCGGCCCACCACTTTTGGATTTCTTCCTGTTGTGTGTGTTTTCCATGCCATATTGTTTCGTATTTAGTTTTTATGTCCAAGTCCTGGAGGAGGTTGGTGTTCAGTTTCCAGTAGCCTGGTCCTGTTTCCATGCCTCCTACCAAAGGTACTTTGGCTTCGACCATTTTGTGGTAGGATATGTGTTCAGTGGTGTTCATGTTGATGTGTTGTATGCTTCCATCTCCTGTTGCTAGGGCTGTAGTTGTGTATATTCCGTCTATTCTCGTATGTATGTTTTTGCAGGTATTGCTCCAGGTTGCGGAGAAAGTGTTACCTTTTTTTGCCACCCAGTAGTCTGTTAGGTTTGTTTCCCGGCATGTTCTGACGATTTCGGCTGCTCCCGAAATCGTCAGAATTTTTCCCGTTTATCCCTGTCTGGTACCTCGACGCAGTTCCAGTCTCCTCCAATGACGAGGAAGTCATGGCCTGCGAGGTAGTTGTGTAGTCGCGATAGAAATGTGTGTCGTTCTGCTTCTCGGTTGGGTGCGTATATGTTTACGATTTTGTATGTGATGTTGTCGATTGTCCAGTCATTTGTGATTAGTCTTCCCTCTATGTCCCTGCGTATGTTTTTGATGTGTCCCGTGATAGGGGTTTTGACCAGAATACCAACTCCTCTTCCTCTATCGGTGCCGAAGCTCCAGAAGCTTTGGAGGTGGTATGTCTGTTCAATTTTCTGTATTTGTTTTATGGTGTTTATGTGTGTTTCCTGTATGAGCAGGAATTGTATGTTTCTTTGTTGCATTGTTGTTATTATTAATTCCTGCTTGTTTGTGTTTTTGAAACCCTGAACGTTCAGGGATGCTATGTTGATTGTTGCTGACATGTTGGTTAATTTTAGAAATTATACGTGTTTATTGCGTCATCCCAAGCTTTTTGGGCAGCTTTTGCCATGTTTGGGTGTAGGTTTACTCCCATGGTTTGGCAAGCTTGGTAGATGTCTTCTTCCAATGACTGGCTGTCCGGTGGGATGTGTTGATTGCCCCAATCTAGGTAGGGTCGAAGTGGGATATCATTCTCGATTTGGTATACTAAACGTGGTATACCCGTTTTTGGTTTGGCACTGCTGAAGGCTTCATCGGTAATTGGGAATATAAGTTCTTTTTCTGGTGTTGGGGATTTTGATGTGTTTTGTTTTCGCGATCGTGAGCGGGTGGTACGTATTTCTGTGTCAGTTAGTATGGGTACTGGTATTTTGGTCTTTTTTTGCTCTTGTATTATTGCTTCCGGAGTTTTCCCTTCAGGTAAATTTTCCTCCGTGTCTGCATTTGCGGGCGAATTTACTACAGTTTCAGCTGTTACTGGTGTGGTTTCCACCGGTTCAGCTGTCACTGGTGAAGTTTCCACCGGTTCAGCTCTCTCTGGTGAGGTATCTACCGCTTCTGTGTTTGCTGGTAGCTTTTCCCATCTCCGTCTCTGTCGAGGGCATGCTGCATTTAGATGGTCTTTAGCGCTACACTGTGTGCACTGTAGTGCTACCCCAGCATAGCTCATGACCAGTTTCCAGCCGCTTACTGTTAGTATATTGGGGACTGGTCTTTCCATCGTCATTGAGATGGTTATATTCCCTGTCATTATGTGTGGGAAATCTTTCACAGTTTGCCTCTTAATAGAGATATCTTTCCCATAGTGACTAAGTGCTTCTTTGATCCAGGTATCTTGGAGTTCTATGGGAACTCTCTGGACACGGATAATTTTCCGTGGCAATCCTACTGCGTTCGGGATGGTTCTCTGCCCATTGAACTCAAATCCCTCCAGGAGAGTATCTCGGGATTTGGGGCTTTTCAGCGTAATTTGGAACCGGTTTCCCGGGAAGTATGTAATCCAAACTACTTCTTTCTCATCTCCTAATATTTTAATGATCTCTTTCAGGAAAGTCCTTTCGTCCACTACTTCATCTTGAGCAATGTGGATCTGTATCGTGTTAGGGCGGGTAAATGATGGTGGGGCCATGTTCCTGTACTGTTTGGGGGGGGGGTGTAGTGTCCCCAGCCAAAAGGAAAATAAAATGAGTACTTACCCTCGGGCTACGTCATTTACTCGCTTTGTGGCTAGGCCACGACAAGATCAGTATCTGGGCTGTCGCCCCAGGTCCGTAATACTGGAAAAAGGTGCTGGAACTCAGGAACACTGGAACTGGACGCAGGAACTGGCTCTGAACAGGTACTACTTTTTGGCAATAGCCAACGGTGAAGGCGCTAAACACAGGTACTACACTTTGGTATTAGCCAATGGTCAAGGCGCTAAACACAGGTCAGACTAGTACTAGTTGATCACTAATTGAACTATTTACCCAGTCATCATTTCTGTTAAAGAGCTAAACAGCTCTTCTGAAATGTGGGTAAACTCTTAAGGCCGGTGGATTCTAGAATCCACTAGAAATCACTAGCCTACTAACTTTTTCCTAACCCTGCCTTTCGTGGGGCGGAAAATACACCACACCCAGCGAGGTGGCAGTAAAACCCTTTATAGTACTCTACCATACAATGGAATCTAAAAATCTATGATACAGTTAGCACATTAAACAGTCTCTGTAAGTAACTTCATCGACTGTCCCAGCTATTGGTCTAAAAGAAATGAAAGAAAAGATCCTGTTGTCAGGAGAAGCGTGCTAATGCAGCTTCCCCAGACCACAAGGATATAGAGAATAATATAAAAAAAAATAGCGAAGGACACTTTAAAAGAAATATAATTTTTGCACTGTTAAACTATATTAAAAAGTCTTTTAATGATAAAACTTGTTTATTCTTTTTTTTATGTTTCTTTTTGGGAAAATTTGAACACTTGGAGACATCAGAGTCTCCGCTGACAGATCTGGATCTTTTAGGGCCAACGATAGCAGGTGTAGGTAAAGACAAATCTTCTACCACAATGCTACACTGTCTAGTGAGGTCTACTTTTTTAAAATTATTTTTTGGAGTGTCCTGAGTGGAAGACAAGACAGGACTGTCTTCAAGCTGGATGCAACGTTCTAGCATAACACATTCTTGTTTGAGAGTCTCAAGGTCATCTATTGTATTTGAGGTGTTACTGATGTCTTTTGGTGCTGAAGTAGACTTATCTTCTGAAAGTTCCGTATCTGTATCTTTGTTTGTAGCAACTACATCATCAATTAATGAAACTTCAACAGGAGATGGAAGCATATCAGGAATACTTTCTTCTTCCACAATGGTACCCAGCTTGGGTTCTGCTTCTGTAATAGTAGTACTTTTCTGAGGAATTTCATGAATATGGACTGATATAGGTTTAACACTGATACTTTCTTTTTTTGGAAGAGAGGGAAACTCTTCTAATGACAGAAGTGAAGAACTAAATTTACGACATTGATATTTAGAATGGGAAGAGTTCCCACATTGACTGCATGGCTCTTTACAAGTAATTTGTGAGTGACCTATTTTGGCACAATTGCCACATTTGTTTAAAGAGCAGTCTCTAGCATTATGACCTTCACTGTGGCATCTACTGCACAGTCTGGTCATTCCTGAATAATTGACCATGACTGTGTGGCCACTGATGGTTACAAAATTTGGGATAGCTTTGTTCAGTTTCATTTTAATATGAACTTTGTCGCCCTGCTCAATTTGTGGATATTTTTCAAAATGGGGACGAACTATTGCAAAGATATGACCGTAATTATTAAAAACTTTTTTAGGGTGTCATCATCTATCTCCGCAGGAAGCCTGTGTAGATAGATGTATTTGATGGTACTTCCACCTACAGTTGTTGGAAAAAATCTTTGGTCTTGAAGCAGGATTCCAGTCTCAAGAAGTTTGTCTCTTATGGTATACGTTTTAGCTGTAACTTCGTAAAGCCCTTTTTGGTAATCCCAGCAGTTGATTGATTTTAGATATTTCAAATTATCCACGCCAAGAAGATCTAGTATGGCGTCCGCAAGTGATTCAGCTTGAACAACACTCTTAAAGGTGAAGCGTACTGTGAGGTCTCTGTTGATTTTATTAGCCATTATGTGCTTTATATATAAGGCAGCACTTATCAGATGTTATAGTTTAATGTTGGACAATCGCACCTTATATAAGGCGGTGGAATTGAACTTGTTACGGGGGGATTGTGAGGAAGACTCTCTAGGTCTTAGCCTGTGGATCCCTTATCCTGATGTGTATTCACTAATACACACCACCACCACTGGTCAGCTTTGCGGGTGGAGCCTGCCGGCTACCTCTGCCACAAAAGTGTACAGAGGGGACAGTGAATCCACAGACTGATAGGCCTGTGCCGTGAGAGAACAACACTCACCACTAGAAATAAATAAGAGTTTATCCTTGCCCCAGTCTGGGGTTTTTGCAGTACTGTTGCAAGAACAGATACTACAATATGGTTTAGTCTGGATCTATCAGCTTAGGATATCCAGGTTCCCTAATAGGGACCCGTATAGATATCTAAGCTGATAGCACACTAACAACTTTAACTCTCAAAGCTGATAAGAACAGATCAGACTAGTACCGATCACTTTAAGAGTGTACACGGGTTACCCGTCATCATTTCTGTTTGCGGGCTAAAAAGCCCGACGGTGGAGGGTAAACTTAAAACTTAAAACAATTTACTTTACGCTGCTTTTAAAGGAAAGTAAAACATTTCCCTTTATGGTGCAGTTAACCAACTACTAAACTTAACTAAAACTTTGGTGATGATGCCTCAGTTTTCACTTCCTAGGCAATGTTAAAAGGAACCGAGAAAATAATTTTAACTATAATTTAAAATACTTGTAATTTTGACTTTAATAGGTTGGCACAAAAAAAGCCTACCTTGTTTACAGGGTGTTTCTTCCTGTTTTTGGTGTGTCCTGAGGACAACATGAGTAGCGTATTAGACACAAATGAGATTGCTAGGGTTTTCTAACTTCTTAAAGTACATTACTTTATCTGAGAGCTTTTCTACTGCATCCCAAAACTTCACTTGGGGTTTCTTACCTAAACTTCTGACAAAATTCCACATGTCCGATTCTAATCCTTGGTGGAAGTTCATGTTCTTCGTTAGTTGTTCTCCAGTGCTTTTGGTGATATCTGTTACCATGTTATCTCCCCATTTAAGGCCAAGTTTCCTAGGGCCGGTGATGACAAAAATCGGTGGACTGATTTTTTTTACAAGTTTACCAAAAAGAATTGTTTTTTGTGTGCCACCTATCATCACTACTTCACCATTAAATCTGTATGGTTTGAAGTTCTGTTCTGTTGGTATTGGGGTCTCTGACTTTCTTTTCTTACTGTCATCATCATCAGAGTGGCTTCCTGGTCGTTTTGCTGTGGACTGTGTGTTGAGATTGTAGTCTTTTATCTGCTCTCCTATCGGGATCTCCATCTCCATTTCCTCCTCTCTAGATTGGATTTCCCCGCCTAAGGACCAGTCTCTGGTTGATTCTGTGTTAGATTCCTTGACTTTGGTTTTAGAAGTATCCGGAAGTCTTTGTATTTGGAGAGTGGAGGGTGGGACCTCTTTCTCAGACTGGGTGGTAGTGTCAAGGTCAATACTAAGTCTATCCTCGTCTTCAGAGTCATCACTTATTGAAGGGTTAGCTTCATCTGAGGATTCTTCACTCAGTGGAAGATTTAGGTTAGTAGGTACGTTTGGGAGGAGGTGAGTTTCTTCCGCCTCTTTGTTAGGTTTTTCCGGAGCTTTAGATTTAGGCACGTTCTCTTCGTTATCAGAGAGGTGTATTTCGGGGGGTATAACTTTGGCAGTTAGTGGAGGAAAATCTTTTTCAGAAAACTGTAGAGAATTAATTTTGGTGCACTGGAATCTTCTGTGGGAGAGATCCCCACAATGTTGACATGGCTTAGTACATGTTGGTTGAGAGTGTCCCAGTGTTGCACAGTTCCCACATCTGTTGAGGTGGCAGTCTCTGGCTATATGATCGCTCTTTTTACATCTGTGACAGATCTTCGTGACACCTTGATAGTGTGTCATTACCGTGTACCCTAGGATGTTAATGTAGTTTGGTACCGGTTTCTCCATTCTCATTTTGATTTCCAATTTCTCGCCCTGTTCGATGGAGGGATAACATTCAAATTTTGGTCTAGTAATGCTGATAACTGAGCCGTGGGTTTGGAAGAAACTCTTTAGAGAATCATCATCCACTTCAGCAGGGAGCTTCCGAAGATGGATAACTTTGATTCCGCTACTGCTGACAGTTGTTGGGAGATGAAGTTCATCGCCGAGATTAATTCCTCCTTCTAATAACAAGTCTCTAGATTGGGCATCTTTGGTCGTAACTTCGAACAAGCCTCTGGAGTGGTCCCAGCAATTAATGTTGACAACTTGTGTTCTTCGCTGACTTTAGAAACTATAGCTTCAGCGATGTCCTCCGGACTAATGTTCTTTCTAATAGTAAACCTAACGGTAAACTCGCGAACTAACCGCTGGTTTGCCATTTGTGAATGGCTTAACAAGACAGCTTTCCTAAATAGGGCAGGTATCCTAAAGTGTAGGACAGTTCACACCTTATAGGTGGTAGGCGGTGGAACTGAAGCTGTTACGGGGGGATTGCGAGGAAGTCCCTCTAGGTCTATACCTGTGGGTCCCCTGTCCTGATGTGTATACGCAATACACACCACCACCACTGGTCTTCTTGGCAGGTGGAGCCTGCCGGCTACCTCTGACACTAAAGTGCACAGAGGGGACAGTGAATCTACAGGCAGTTAGGCCTGTGCGATGAGGGATCGAGCACTCGCCTCTGAAAAAAAATTAGAGTTTGTTCTTGCCCCAGTCCGGGGTTTGGTCGTATTGTTCTAAGAACAGATACTACACTTTGATATTAGTCTAATAACAGCTTATAATATCCAGGCCCCCCAAAGGGAACCCTATAGATATTAAAGCTGCTAACGCTAATAGAGCTTTTGCAACTTAAATACTTTATGCACTTCTCACAGATCAGACTAGTACCATTCACTGTGGTGAGGTGTTACCCAGTCATCATTTCTGCATTAGAGTTGAAAAACTCTAGGTTCAGGGTAAACTTGTAGAGCAGAAGGAAAGCAACCTAGGATTACATGTAATAAGTTTGTAACTGAAATTAGTTTATCTAATAAACCTGTACTGGTTATTTTATAATGTGTAAGAAACTAAGTTATAGTTAAGTATTGAAATGGTTGCTGTTTGTAGCCTCAGAGTGGTTCTTCCTTGGCTATAACAAATACAGGGTGTTCGGGATAAATTTGACAGTTTCGTAAGGAAAAAGAAAATCTTCTTTATTAATTTATTGAGAGAGCAGTCTCTAGCATTGTGACCTTCACTGCGGCATCTACTACACAGTCTGGTCATACCTGTGTAGTTGACCATGACTAGGTGTCCACTGATGGTTACAAAATTAGGTATAGATTTGTTTAACTTCATTTTCAGATGAACTTTGTCACCTTGCTCAATTTGAGGATATTTCTCGAAATGAGGACGTACGATTGCCAGAATTTGACCGTAGTTGTTAAACACTTTCTTTAATGTGTCGTCATCTATTTCCGCAGGTAGTCAGCGTAGATAGATGTATTTGACGGTACTTCCTCCTACTGTTGTCGGGAAAAATCTTTGGCCTTGTAAAAGTATTCCAGTCTCCATAAGTTTGTCTCTGATGGTGTATGTCCTAGCTGTGATCTCATATAACCCTTTTTGAAAATCCCAGCAATTAATTGATTTTAAATGCTTCAGATTATCTTCGCCAATAAGATCTACTATGGCGTCAGCAATTGCAGCAGGTTGAGCGGCTTGCTTAAAGGTGAAGCGTACTGTTAGGTCTCTATTCAGTTTGGTACCCATTATGTGCTTTATAAGTAAGGCAGCACTTATAAGATGTAGTGTTGGCCAGTTCACACCTTATAGGTGGAAGGCGGTGGAACTGAAGCTGTTACGGGGGAATTGCGAGGCAGTCCCTCTAGGTCTGTACCTGTGGGTCCCCTGTCCTGGTGTGTATACAAGATACACACCACCACCACTGGTCTTCGTTGCGGGTGGAGCCTGCCGGCTACCTCTGACACTAAAGTGATCAGAGGGGACAGTGAATCTACAGGCAGATAGGCCTGTGCTATGAGGGATCAAGCACTCACCTCTGAAAAACAAAAAGAGTTTGTTCTTACCGCAGTCCGGGGTTTGGTCGTATTGTTCTAAGAACAGATACTACACTTTGATATTAGTCTAATAGCAGCTTATAATATCCAGGCCCCCCAAAGGGAACCCTATAGATATTAAAGCTGCTAACGCTAATAGAGCTTTTGCAACTTAAATACTTTATGCACTTCTCACAGATCAGACTAGTATCGATCACTTTAAAAGTGTACACGGGTTACCCGTCATCATTTCTGTATGCGGGCTAAAAAGCCCGCCTTTGGTGGTAAACTTAATGAAACCTAAAAAAAAACAAACTGTTAAAAACTATACATTGAAGTTAATACTGAACCTCAGTGAAGTACTTCATTGGTTCTAAAAAAATACTGATATCAAATTACAAGAATTACGTTAGATAAAGGACATGAGGAGATAGTTAAACTAGAGAAAAGGTAGTGGGAATCAGGTAGCCTACTGAAAAAGGATACACTATGAGTTAGATTGTTATCTTTATTTGGTCATTCCACAGATAGCACAAGGAACTTGGGATGCACCATTGATTTCTGAACTGATTAGGACCTAGTTCTTCAAGTTTCATCTGGAGAAAATACTTGAGGCTGGAACGGAAACTTCTAATGATGTCTGGAAGGCCCTTCCTGCATTTTTGGAAGTAGGCAACATTCCGAATCTTCCAGATATGAAAGCGGAACTCTATGATGGTGAAGAGGAGTAGATGCTGTTGGTTCTTGGGGATAGTAGTAGGAACAGGTATTAGGAACAGTGCCAAGCTTGAGGAGATAGAGGTGTTGAATCTATCTGAGACCCGGCGCCACACGGCTTGCGCTGTGAAGCATTCATAAAAGAGATGGCTGATGGTTTCCTTCTCATCACAGAAAACGCATTTATCTTTGGTCCACTTATTCCATTTGGCTACACGATGGTTAACTGGAAGAATTTGATGAGTCAATTTAAAATTTAGTTGTCTTCTTGTAGTGTAGATACCGTTAAGGTTGTTATTACTCCAAGTACGTTTTTGGTCATGGGTCAAAGGTTCAAGGTCTTTCAATGTCCGTAACATAGCGTAAATTTTGGGTCTTTTAAGAGACGAAAAGTTGGCATCACCAAGATGAGGCAAGAGAAGTTGAATGGCTTTTATAACTGTTAGATATTCTTTCGGGGGAAGAATAGCTTGTGGGCCGACATAATTTAGGCTGAATGAAGAACAGTATCTCGAGCCAAGCCAATAAGCAGCGAGACCATGACCGACATGATTTGGGTTGATCAAAGTTTTTCTCAGTTCCTCAAATTGAATAGACATAATGGCTTCTCGGGGCAGAGGGATGTTTAAACCACCTTCGTCAGTTGGACGAGACATTTTAATGCGCTTGATTTTATCAAGTTTGTCTTTACAGAGAAATTTAAACATGATGGTTTCACATTGTTTGAAGCAAGACGTGGAAACTAGGAAAAGAGGTAGGTAGTAAGCGATGATGGGCCACATCAGTTGTTTAATTATTTGGGCCCGCCCCCAGTAGTCAATGACGGTTGAATTCCACTTTTCCTTGATGTTAATAAGTTTGTCATAAATTTCTTGTGGGTGTACTAGTGAATTTTCATTGTTAAACCAGTGGCCTAAAATTTTAACAGGAGAAATAGGGGTTTGTAAATTATCCCAGTAGCCGATTGGCAGTTGAGTAGACTTTTGGTGGTTGATCATGGAACCAGAAGCTTTCTCAAAAATTTTGATAGAATGAAGAAGCCCCTCTTTAGACTGTTCGGAGCGGATAAAGATGGAGATGTCATCAGCGTACAGAAGACATTTTAACGGTGCACCAACTGATTGAGGAAGTTCAATACCTTTAATTTCCTTGTTTCTATTTATCAAAGAGGCTAGAATGTCGATATAAATGACATATAGGGATGGAGAGAGAGGACATCCCTGTCTAACTCCTCTGGAAATATTGATAGGATCTGACAGTGTATCATTTATGGCGATGCGACTTGTTGGTTTATGATAAAGCATCTTCAGATAATGGAGGAACTTAGAACCTATACCATGCGCTGCCATCTTTTGAAAGATGAGATCGTGACAAACGCGGTCGAAGGCTTTGCATTGATCAAGGGAAATTAAAATTGCAGACATTTTTTTGTGATTGAGGTATGCGATGACATCACGGATGAAGAAAGTGATGTGTGACATCCCCCGTCCAGGAACTGCACACGCTTGGTTGTTCGGAATAATGGTAGACAGTACTAATGAGAGGCGTGAGGAGAGACACTTGGCAAGGATCTTATAATCAACATTGAGGAGAGTGATTGGCCTCCAGTTGGTGACTTCAGACAAATCGCCTTTCTTAGGTAACAGAGTAATAATGCCTTCCTGTTGTGTTTTAGATAAATAACCGTTTTTAATACAATATACTAAGGTGATCCCCCCACCCCCCCCCCCCCCCACCCCCCCCCCCCCCCACCCCCCCCCCCCCCCACCCCCCCCCCCCCCCACCCCCCCCCCCCCCCACCCCCCCCCCCCCCCACCCCCCCCCCCCCCCACCCCCCCCCCCCCCCACCCCCCCCCCCCCCCACCCCCCCCCCCCCCCACCCCCCCCCCCCCCCACCCCCCCCCCCCCCCACCCCCCCCCCCCCCCACCCCCCCCCCCCCCCACCCCCCCCCCCCCCCACCCCCCCCCCCCCCCACCCCCCCCCCCCCCCACCCCCCCCCCCCCCCACCCCCCCCCCCCCCCACCCCCCCCCCCCCCCACCCCCCCCCCCCCCCACCCCCCCCCCCCCCCACCCCCCCCCCCCCCCACCCCCCCCCCCCCCCACCCCCCCCCCCCCCCACCCCCCCCCCCCCCCACCCCCCCCCCCCCCCACCCCCCCCCCCCCCCACCCCCCCCCCCCCCCACCCCCCCCCCCCCCCACCCCCCCCCCCCAGACCCTTAAGCACCCCTACGACTTAGTTTACTTGTTCATTTTTACCTCTAATTACAATTTGATCGTTTTTTTTTGTTTTTTTTTTACTACAAATTACTACTATGTAATTTGCCTCTTGTCGAGCAACATCTCTTCCTTATTTCCATGTATAGCGTCTTTGTTTGGTACTTCAAAATGCGTACTGCCAACTATAAGGTCATATTATTTATAGAAATGTAGAAGTCGTTCTCCTCTTAAATTCTTCCAAAAATCTTTAATTTATTTCACTTTCAGTGTCCTCTCCAATCACTCCATTAAAGCCACTACAACCAACAACTGCGTTGTACTGAAATATAAATAAGCAGGTAGCGAGGTGACCATTTACAATCTCTAAAATTGTGAAGTAATCTGAGGTAGATTCGAAGTTCTGATAATAATCCATGCATAAATCCTCACACTATGACCGAAAAGTGAAGTTGCAAGAAAGAGTTTTGTTACAAACCTATATATGTTAAGAGGAATAAAATGCTTTTGACCAGTACCGTCAAAGGGTGTAAGATAAAGGCAGCCTGCCTCACGGCGCCACTTAATAAGGGTGCTCGTTCAGCCATAATTGCGGTAGGCGTCTTATCACAGCAACAAGATATATCTTTAACATATATTACTACAGCATTTAGTTTACAAAAAAAAAAAAACGGCGCCATTTCCCATTACAGTTAAATATGTGCTTATTATATTTTAATAATAAAAAATATAATCACGCATACTAAAACTGAACATTTTAGAACCGACTTATTAGATACTAAAGGAAACAACCCATAAAGCAGCGTTTCTCAATTTTCCTACGACGAAACGCTTCACAAATCCTGACATTTTAACGGAACATCTTGATTATTTTGTAGGGTAGCTCGCAAATACAAATAAAATAAATGAGTAAATCTAAAAAGTTTATAAAAAAACAAACATTTATTCTCAAAATAGTGAAATAAACTATAGTAATATATGTTAAAGATACCAAGCAATTTTAAACCTGGTTTTACTCCATTTCCCAAGTAAGCAAACAGACAAACAAGTCAAGTTTGCCCTACAAGTCTAGCTGATCCTACAGGTAGTGCAAGACCAAGGCAACTCGTGGTAAAGGTGATATAAGCTCTGATCACTAATCTTAATATTTACTCTTAATGACAAAACACATCTCCTAGAGGAAGTGTATGATGTTTTGTATTAAAGGCAAGGGGGCCACTACCCAGACCGGTTTCGACCTTTATTTAGGTCTCCTCAGTGGGAGCCAGGCTAGAAATACCAAGATTTTAGTAATACAGAGCTCATCAGTATTTTAGCAGAACAAGTTACCATAAGGTGTTTTAACCTTATTAAATAAAAATCTCAGGAGGAGATATAAATGTAGAAAGTTTTTTACCTTGGGTATAGTAAATGTTAAAGATACCAAGCAGTTTTAAACCTGGTTTTACTCCATTTCCCAAGTAAGCAAACAGACAAACAAGTCAAGTTTGCGCCTGCAAGTGTTGCAAGTCTAACTGATCCTACAGGTAGTGCAAGACCAAGACAACTCGTGGCCTTAATAGCAAAATCCACACGCCAAGTGAGGAGGGCTTCAATTTCAAACATGTTGGAACTTGTCTCAGAATTTAAAACCATATAAGACTCATGTTAATTTTCACAATGTTTCACGGAACACGTATTCACTTTCCGAGTAACAGTGCAAAAACTCGATCTAGCTTAAAAAATTCCAAAGCACATTACATCGATTTTTTACATAGCTGAAGTCCCATGAGAACTATAAATAGCCTTGTCTTTTTCTATGTATATTAGTAAAATATTAATGTAGTTAACCCTGTGGGAAGTGAATGTATTTACTGTTTTGGCGTCAAAAACAGGGACAATGCTTTGCCATCGGAACTTTGATTGTATATAATTATGTGTAAGGGCACAGGAATGTTGTTTACTAATTTTGTGTTTGAGCTCTGCGCTAACACCTTTAAAGTATCTAAGAGTGCCACTAGGTTTGGAGAAGTTTCCACAGCCTGAAAGGACAAGCAAAGTATCAAAGAGGTCCGCAAGTTTTAGACAAGTTTCCGCGCCGGGCAAAATAAGATCAAAAGATTGCACGAAGAACAAAGAGCGGGTTAAACTTAAAAGAATATGCCAAATTCTTCGGGGTTTAGTACTCTTAGTGCAAAGTTCTGAGATCTCAGAATAAAAGGAGACTGAGACAGGGGAGTTCCTGGTTCCAATTGTCGCCAGAAAGAGGTCTTCCAGATGTTGCCGGAGAAGGAAAGTCTTCCAGATGCCAAAGAGAGGGATCTGGGTTGAGAGTTGGCAGCAGTTTCAGTTTCTTGGAGGCAATAGTTCGAGCTATTGGAGACGGCAGTCATCCAGGCATTTTCGGCAAGCCAAAGCAAAGAAGAAAAGGCGATGTAAATTAGCCGAGGCAGCTTGGCACGGAAGTATTTTTTTTCGCCATGGGATTACAACTTTTTAGATGAGCTGTATGAATACCGCAGGTAGCAGCCCGCAATTTTCCCAATGAGATATTGCTGGAGCCAGATATTCCTGAGGAAGCTCAAGATATGAGATGAAAGAATCTCCCTAGAACTATTTGTGCAAGACTTCTGACTGAATGTGCGATACAGAGCCTTTGCAAGTTCCGTACTTTTGTATAATCCTCTTGTAGTATGTTTTAGAAAGACTTTTAAGAATATGGTTAATAGCAGTAAGAAGTGTCATTAAGAGAATCGGGCATGTTGGAAGTTGATAAAAAAAAATTGTGAAAATAACTTAACAGAGTTAGCTCACCTCTTTGCGAGTAAAATAGGAGTTTAATAAGTGGAAACTGTAAACAGAGAGTAAATAAGTTTTTGAGTTAAAGAGATTATTTAGTATTAAAGTAAAAGGGTTGTAATCTTATGGTAAAGATTTTTTTTTTAAATGGATAGAGAAAGCAATCTCCATATTATTTAATTCATGCATAAATTGTAAATAAACGTGTTTTAATTATTTGTTAAAAGTGCTGTCTAGTCTTTTATTTTACAACTGCGCTGTTCTTCAATAAATCGGACTTGTGAGCGGGAAATAATTTAAGGCAATAAAAGCGCAGTTCAGTTAACGAACCACGACTGTTAAAGTAAACATTGATAAAAGAAACTTCGCTCGTGAGAGAGAGAGAGGGAGGGAAATCTACCGGAAGTTTTATTTAGTCTTATGCCAATTAAAAAATATATTGGTGGTGCAGTCTAACAAATAAATTTCCAGTATTCATAGGCATTCGACTAGTAAATAGGGAAGATGGATAATCATGGTATGCAGTAGAATAAGACAGAAAGGACAAAATAAATAATAGCAACAAAAAGCATAATATTGCAATGGCACAGCAATATTTTTCAGTAGTTTGTGAAACGCTGCCATAAAGTATGGTGTAATGTGAATTTCATAAACTTTTAGTCTATCCAAATATTTAGTTAAATATTATTATATTATGTTCAGAATTAATGTTTCTCTTGTAATATAAACAAACAAAATAGCAATTGTAGATATTCTTATATTTTTCTCTTATAATACATCACGGGCGATATTTAATTGTTTGCCTCAGGGGGCGATCTTATATGGAGAAGACCCTGCTTTTGTTGACTCGTAGTTTGTTTAATGCAATAAAATACAAATTTCTCTCAAAAACAGCTCTTCGAGACTCATGCAGTTCTGGAGAACCTCTTATGGGATGTATTAACTTTCATAATAAAGATTTTTATTTTAAAGCTAATCTGTGTTCATTATCAGTGGGCAACGTGTAGTATTGCAATTATATTCCCCAACCGCGTGCTGTTTTTCATGTTGCTCTCAACTACGAAAAGCTGCAGACGACAGTTTGAAGTGGAACAGAAACAAATGCTTGTATACGAATAACAAGTGTTCAAATGCTTGAATCCATCCAGAGATATGATTTCTATACACCATGAGGATGCTCCATTTAGAATTACAAAAGTAGATGAGGAGCTTTGTGAAGGTTGCTCAATGGGAGAAGGATCACTATTCTTCTCCCATTGAGCAAAGAATTCAAACCACAACTCGATTGTGGTTTGAAATGTCTACAGGACAAGCAACTTCAATAGTACAGTTAGAAGGTCTAATTACAGTTAGAAGTTACAAGGATGTAATTGTTAGTACAGTTAGAAGGATGTAATTGGTTGCCAACACTCGAAATCACGTGCTTTACAGATAAAATTTCCCAACAGTTATACAAGCAAAAGAGTTCACTTTAAAAACTACAATGATCCTTAAAGAGAAGTTAATTTTCCAATGGGTAATAATAAACAACTCATTCCAGAAGACGGATTGATTACCCTATTGATTACCCATCGAAGGATCTCCAATCCGTGGCGTACTATAGCAAACGACATAGTGTACATGGAATTAGTGTAGTTACCAATAAAAATAACTTTGTAAAATGTTTTATATCGGTAACTAAACTATTTGTCTGGTGAGTGATTTTTTTAAAATAGTTAGCCATAAAAATGTATAGATAGAAAATTATTAAAATCTGTAACATTTATTTTTGTGATGTGTACAGGAGCACTAATCGAATTTGGATATCGAAAAAGAATGTCGCATTAATCGGGGATTACTGTAAAAACACAGACATAACTATATCAGGAGAAATAAGAATTGCAGAAATCGTCGTTCAGACCCAAAGGTATGACAAAAATTTTCTAAAGTCAGATCCAACGATTAATAGAAGAGCAGCATAATAAGAAAAGAGATTATTTAACAAATATATTGATGCAGATGGTGTCATCCTAGCTTTTCTATTACCCACCTGCACTTTATGCTTACCCTCTGCCACCAAACATTGCACTCTTTGATTGATATAATCAATTATTACCCACCTGCACTTTATGCTTACCCTCTGCCACCAAACATTGCACTCTTTGATTGATATAATCAATTATTACCCACCTGCACTTTATGCTTACCCTCTGCCACCAAACATTGCACTCTTTGATTGATATAATCAATTACACGCATTCTTTGACGACTGACTGACAGATTTCCCCTTTTTCAGAACGTTTCCTCCCCTATGTGACTTTGTAGGCATTGGCCACAAAGTATTCCTGGTGAGATTTTTACAGAGTAGTTCACCATTGCTCCCCCCCCCCCCCCATTTTAACCAGGCTCAGGATAGGCATATGGCTGGGACGTATTCATGACTGTACTCCATGTGCATTCAGGGGGTCAGTTCGCGGGAGGAAAAATCCCAGATAAACTTGGGAGAAAAACCCTGCTGTCCACGCCGAAGACTGGCTAACTTGACTATGGCTGAGAAAGATCCTTAAGCTCCTCGCGTCGTTGACGGGATTCGAGCCTAGGACACTCCTTCCCTAGGCGTATGGTTGCGAAGCGCAAAGCCACTAGGCTAACCGTGCGGACTTCTTTATACGAAATGGAGGCTTTACGCAATGGTTTAAAGTGAACACTTCATTCTCCCACCCCAGAAAATCTCCCTAGAAATGAATATAGTATTGCGATTTATAAAGACCAATTTCATTATTCCAATGAAAATATTCCAGTTCTTGTTTAATGCGAACATAATCCGCATACTGGTTTATATTGAGAATTCAGAATATGGTAAGGCTATTTTCCGATATTAGTGTATAATAATAAGAATAATTTTGTATTTCAAATAAAAATGTCTGATCTTTTGTCCTCTGAGAACTGGATTTTTTTTTTTTTTTTATCAAAAGAAGATATTATTTTTAAAAAAATAATTTTTTTTTTCTTTTTTTTTTCGTAATATACAAATAAGGACTTCATTACCAATCAGATTATATGCAGGCACTCGATTAAAACTGACCTTTAGAGAGTTGTTGAAGGGTTATTGTTAATTATTAAATCATAATGGGAAAACGATTACTGTTGAATAATAAATTCAGTATAATAAACTTTACTCAAATTTTAAAATAAAAAAGATATTATTTTCATATTTTTAAAAAAGCAAGTTGCCATATAATATAATATTAAGGGGAACAGGTGAAATATCCTCAAAAAGTATTAGGAACCATTTTAAATAGCATCATTCAAACTCATTCATACTTTTCACAGAATTCCTTTACAATATTCTGCTGATTGTTATACTTGCCTTGTTCTGTTATGATGCTCCATTCCTGTCGTGCAAATGAAATAAACGTTTCTCTGCTTTCAAACATGCTGAGGATTCATTTAATACGAATACATGTGCGACTTTGTTTTCCTCTTTAGTTCTGCTTGCTTTTGCGATTTTTAAATTTCCTTAAACTATTCATTTCACAAAAGAATGAAGATTCACTGATCAAGTAAATGAATAAATTCATTAAATGCCCTCGATCTCGGAAATTCTTGACATTTCCAGTGGACGGTTTGGAAAACACTGATTGTGAAAATAGTTGCACTCTCACTTTACTCTCTACAAGATCAAATCATCCCGCACTAGTCGCTCCATGAAATAAACAGCAGATGGCAGCAGAAGAAAATCTTGAGCACATTTCGTCATCCATTGTGACAGTGAGCGCGAAAATTCGTTAAAAATTATGGAACAAAAATGAAGCAATGTTGAGAAATTATTTATGCAAATATTTCCTTTATATAAGTTCTTGTTCATAATCAATTTTAAACCATTTCACTTCTCTTTAAACCATTTCACGTCATTCTTTGAAACTAGTAGTGTTACAGTTGTTGATAAAAGAAATCTGAAGTAGGAATTTCCAAATGAATGCAATACAGCTAAGCATGTCCATACGGCATCCGTTTCAATCAGCTTTTATTATACACCATGACAATATCAGATGGGGGTGGAGATTGGCAACTATTCGATTTGCACATCACAGCAATCCTCATCTTCACAAACCGGTGAAAGAAAAAAAATCTTCAATTTAAATTGCTCAGAAATACCTGTCTCCAATTAATTAGCCATCTTAAATGGAAACGTACACAATATTGCGTATGACAATATCAGATGGGGGTGGAGATTGGCAAATTCTCAATCTTTTCTCAAGGTTTGTAATTCAGATCTTTACCATCTTACTTTCAGATGTCGCATTATGCGGCAACCTTTCATTAGATTAGTGTCATTCTTACTAAGAAAGTGGAAAAGAAATGAGTTCAAATCTTGCAGAGAACATGGGTTTGAAACGAACGTTTGGGAGATGAATTTCATTTGCCGATACGAGATTTCTGCATAACTAACTGGGGTGCCGGATGGAACTTCAAAAATTTCCATGTCCGCCATCTTGAACACCGTTTGAGGGCTACAAAAATCAATCAAAACGCAACAGAATTATGATACTAATAAACAACAGTAAACGATAATTAGGCAACGCAAGGTCCGAAACTACTATAAGTTTACAAAATCCATTCACATAGAAAAGCAAGATAAAAAGAGTTTGAATATTTTAAAAGTGTGGAATCAGAAATTGGAAGGAGGAAATAGCAGAACAGTATAAATCAACAAATTACTCGAATTTTCGAGATAACTCTGTTTCATGCCGTTGGTGATTGAGGTAATGGTGTGGAAAAGGTATTAAATTTGGTAACATTGGATAATGAGAGGGTAGACAATAAACTACCTTTCGATGCCGAAAACATCTCAGATAACAGAACTTCTCTTCACCCTTCAGACAGAAGGCTATAAAATACATAAAAATCGACTTGGAGTATTATGAGTAAAAAAAAAAAAAACCCTGAATGTGAGAGATGAAATGATAATGGCGTGTAACTGGTAGAGAGCAACAGCTCACTATAAAACAGGGATATGTGAGAAGTAAATGAACAGAGAAAACAAGCAAAGCAACAACGCCACGTAGAAATATTTCACAGTCACATTATTTCTAAATAATGATTCTGATGTTTTTTTTTTTTTTTTAGGATTTCGAGAGGATACCCCATGGAATACTGGTAAGCAAACTAGAACAAATGGGGATGGATATTAATCTGGTGATGTGGATAAGAGAATGGCTCATGGACAGATACCAAAAAAATAGTGTATGGAGAAGCAGAATCCAGGATGAGGCAGGCGACCAGTGGTGTGTCTCAAGGTTCTGTGCTCAGACCATTATTGCTTACTTTGTATATAAATGTTATAGGAAATGATTGAAGAAAGATATTCAGTTGCTTGCTGATTGGTAGCGCAATAATTAAATAAGCTGATGTAGAGAGCTTGAAAGGATGATTTAAATAAGCTGGCAAATGGACAAAAGATAACGGATGTAAATTCTAGTTGAAAAAGTGTCCAGTTATGCATTTTGAAATTAAAAAATTACAAGCAGTGTAAGTGACAGAATTGTACCCTGAGAGGTTGATGAGGTTAGGGACTTGGGGTGTTGGTGGACAGGAAGATGAGGTTCAGAGGTCATCATAAATCCCTGTAGTGTTATCTGAAATTGTGCGAGTCCTACGTTGTTTTCCTTCCAGAATTTTCTGGAATGAAAAAAATCCTACTTGCTATGCCTGAAGGTCGACTATCTAGAGAACCACCTACAAAAGATGTCTAAAAAACCCAACTCACCTCAGAGAGTCGTCCAGTGTAGTCATTGTCGGCTCTAGGGCTTCTGGTCCCCCGCTAATTTTAAATTGTGCGTCCCGTGCCTTTTTTTTAAAATATAATTAACGTTGAACTGGAAACACATATTTTTATGTAACATTGTGTACTGTACTTTGAAAAATAAATATATTATCCTCCCAACCTGCCAGGACGATCCGTCCAGCAAAATTAGACACGATGCATGCTGTCTGTTGAAAGAACATAGATAAATTTGGCGGTCATGTTTATTTGAATGTGCGATAATCCTTGACACTGAAGAGAAAACTTAATCAGATTATCTCGCGATCATAGCTGTCTCAGTTGCCTATGACAAGAAATGCAGTTCCTTGTTCTATGCCGGGTAACTGGACTATCAGTTATATTGCATAGACTAAAAATATAGAAATTGTTATTTTTGTTTTCTCCTTTTATTGCGCAATTTTTAATGCCAGAACAAAATCAGAGATTCTTCCATACTTTCTTCACTTAAATACTGCCTCACCTTGGAGAACCAATGTCATTTTTAATTATTTCTTCTAAGGTTGCGGAATCACTTAGTCGACAACACATTTTATTTGTTTTCAACGAACTTAATTGACGATAATTATTCGAAATGTTTTTAAAGAAAAAAAAAACGGACTATTGACGTTCCAATTTTGTTGCTTTTATTTTTGTTCATAATCAAATTTCTTAGAATACGTCGCAGACTGCCTGAATGACGCATTTTGACGACTTTATGTTATAGATAATAATATGAAAATATTTAATCATATCAAATGTGAAGCGAAATTAGAAGAGAGTATACATCTATAATTCATTTACTATGAATGGTTTGGCAATGGTGTGGGGGGGGGGGGGAATACTCCCAAACAAACAAAATTTTAACAATTTTGTACTGCGCATGTCTCAGATAATTTCATCATATCTCGCATGCATATTTCCATACATCGTAGTAGCGCAAGGTTGATTAAGAAATATTGTTCAAACCTTATTTATTTGAATAAATTTTGCTTAATAGCATTTTTTTCCCAAGAATATTTTAAAACAGCTGTTTAGCACAAGCATAGGATAGGGCAGGTAGTACCCCACCCAAAAAAAAAAAAAAAAAGCTGAACGCTTCTGCAAAAACATGCACTATCTTTTTTTAAAAAAAAATAAATAAATAAGTTTTCGATATGAAAATTGAAATTGTGGTTATTACAAATTAAAAAATTATTTAGAAATAAATGTTATATCAGACATTAATGGAAATCGCCGAATTTCTATTTAGAATATAACTGAAAACAAAACAAGATCGCTGATGTATGACGTACTACTGCTTGAGGCTCTTTAGTGTCACTTCTAAAGAAGTGGTCTTTCATTCACAGAAGCATTTAGCTGAGATTATTGTTAAGACAAAAGTTATTTCCAAGCTGTAAAAGTCATCACATTTGGAATCTTTTAAGAAAAAACAAAAACTCTATTGAACTTTCTTTTTTGTTTCATAGATGTAAACGGTTATTAAATGGTGAAATTACAGAAAAGAATTTCTAACACTAAGAATAATGTCAACAAACAGGTGAACAAATGATTGTAGAGTGCAACACAAAAAGTCGTGTAATTAGAAATATCTGCTTCGGCTGAGTACAACAATATTACTTCTTTTGATAAGCAGTAAAATGAAGTAAGAGATATTGAATACTGCCTGTGAAAACTTTCAAACCAGTAGAAAATTAAAGAGATTGGTTACACACCTTTTCATTTAAAAAAGAAAAACATAGTTCTCACTTCATGAATTTTAAGTCGAATTATTAAAAAAACAAAGGATAAAAACATTATACTACAACAGATTAAAACAAATTTACCTGAAATAGCAACAGAAGTATTAAGGGTAAAAAAAAAAAAAGGAATAACAAAATTAAGATGTACTCCATGGTTTAACAAAGAAATAAAAATATTAACGAAAAAAAACTATCTACAAATGAAAACAACAGATAATTGGATCGAATATAAACATAGGTGGCGTGTCGTGTTAGTTAATATCGGATAATTTTCAGTTGTCGTGTTTACATTATTAGTTTGCGCAGAAGTTCAATTGTATTGATGGTATGTGTGATCAGACATTCCTAGGATAAATGACGTTATTAATGTGGCGAGTAAAGTCAGTAATGCGGTGTCATTTTTCACTGATTGGGGTTTCGTGTACGCGTCGAGTTAGGCCTAATTTACACGTGTATGACAACCATTGTATTGCTGATAAAGATATAACAATTTAGGTGCTAGTTTCATTTTAACAACTTGTTATTGGTTAACTTAAAAAAAAAAAATGTTACTAGATCATGAAGATGGTGGCTCAGCAGATCTATTTAAGAAGGAATAATCACCATGTCAATGTACTAACTACTTTTAAGGAATACTACTTTTTACTGAAACTTTTGTAGATGTGACTTTAGTATGTGAAGGTAAGAGACTTAAAGCACACAAAATAATGTTGTTTGCCTGCAGTTCTTTCTTCTATGGCATATTTCTTGAAAACTCTTGTAAACATCCAGTTGTTATTGTCAAATATATAAAATAAACGGATTTAAAAATGATAATAGATTTTATGTACAAGGGTGAAGTGATCATTTCGCAGGACCAACTTGCTACACTGCTGCTAAATGTCTGAATGTCGAGATCTGTACAGAAGTTGCACAGCGGGATACTTCCAGTATTGATATTCAGGAGAAGAGTGAACATGACTCAAGTAAGCCATGTTACTTGCTGAGGTGCAACCGAAAAAACGCAGCACAGAATTGTCACTGGTAATTAAGAAGAAAAAAGGAAGACCTCGGAGTAGATATCTTCAAGGTTCTAACAGTAAAGGCATGAAGACCAATGTGTCATCAAAAGAATTAGACACACCAGAAGTTACCAACAGGTCAATAAAGTCGTTCACAAGTGAAGGAGGTTAGAACTGTCAGGAACTGATTATCCATTAAATGAGATTTCTGTTTATAATTCAAATATATATCCTAGTCCAGCTCAGAACTCATTTCCATCTATACATAGTTCAGTGTTGGTAAAAGGATCTCAACAAAGTGAAGATACAATAATAGAATTGGAGGATCACAGGCGGCAGCAAAATCTTTTGAGAATTTGCTCAAAGATTCATTGTCAATCCAAGTAATGAATACGATGCCTATTCTTAATACCGTTGAGTTCATTGAAACTCACTCAAATAACATAGAATCAGGGCTAAGTACAGATAGCCAAATATTAGCTTGTTCTTCTTTTCAAGTTGCACAAAGTATTATAAAAGATATCAAACCTGGTATCTCATTCTTATTACCTGGAGCTTTCACCTTTTGCCAGTTCATCACGTCAAGACAGTAGATCCATGATGATGTCTTGGGATACATCCAGGCCTACTGCTTATTACAATGCCAAAGATTCCTAAAATACATGATCAGCAGCTTCCATTACAGGATCAGAATGTTGCTCAAGAGAAAGAAAATGGGTCAGTTAATTATCCTTGGAAATCCTCGTCAGAACATCAGTGTGAGGACTGTTGTGGTTGCTGCACGACCAAATATATCCAAAGACATAATATGAAACTACATTAAAATGTCAGACAGGAATATATATAGCGGATGCGGACATGAAAGCAGAGTTGATAACAATGAGGCAAGAGATGAACTGCATGCAAAATGAAATGAAAAGAATTACAGACATGCATGGAAGAATGAAAAAGAGCAGAAGGAAAGATGGCCATGCAAAAGATATATCGAATGATTCAAGAGTGGCTTTCTATGGAGATTCCATTATCAGAGGTGTGGTGAATGAGAAGATGCATGAGGTTTGTTTTCTTGATGGTAGAATGGAGAGCGATTGAGGTGTTGGACATGAGGAATAAGACAACACAGGAGTTGGTGGTTGTAGTAGGAACAAATGATTTGGATGGGAACAAGGAAAATGCCAGATTGGATATAAGGAGATTGTTAAGGAGAGTAAAAGATAACAGTATGGTAGGAAAGGTAGTCAGTGTGTTGCCAAGGTATAATAGTGATGAATTGAGGAGGCAAGCAAAGAGTATGAATGATATGTTAGCGTAGTTATGTGAGGAGAATGGAGTGCATTTTGTGAATGTGTGGGAGGAATTTGAGGGACGGATGGAATTGTATAAAGATGGGCTGCATTTAAATGGTTTTGGTGTGAGTCTGCTGAAGAGATTGCTACTAGCAGAAGAGGTAATGACTGTAATGAATATATCTGAGGTGGTGCAAAGTGATATGAAAGAGCAAAAAAGCAAGGTAGGAGAGGTATTTGTTCACTTGCAAATGGGGAGGTGAATATAATGAATGAAGTAAATGAGAGAGTGGAGATACAACACAAACAGGTAAACGGGGGGGGGGGGGAGTCAGGGTGGATGGAGAGAAACTTTATGAAGCATGTGGATGCCGAATTCAGAGGTGAATGTGTAAGTGGACAAACACAGAATGAGATAACTTGGGATGGGTGGGAAGAGTTTAGGTGTGAGGAAAGTTGTAGAATTGGTGATAATATAGAGGAAGTGACTGAGGAAGGTATTGAAGAGTCACATCGTAGGACTTTTAGAAGCAGTAATGATTTCTTAAGTTTATTCACTAATGCTAGGAGGATTCGAAATAAGGAGAACGAAATTATTGCTTTGCTTGAGTCTGTTCGTCCCAAAATTGTTGATATAAGTGAGACGTGATAAGATGATGATGATGATATCCTAACAGGAATAGAGATAAACGGATATGATTTTTTTCGTGAAGATAGACAGGGAAGAAAGGGAGGAGGAGTACTGTTAATGGTAGCAGATGAGTTGGGCCCATCTAAGGCAGATTTGCAAGGTGCAAATAGTGGTCACGGTTTTGAGGCAGTATGGTGTGAGGTAGAAGTAAACAGGATGAAATATTTAGTTGGGTGTTGCCATAGACCTGGTAATATGGAGGGTAATGAGAATGAAATGTATAGGCAAATTGGCCTAGCTAGCAAGAAACGAGTTATCATTATGGGCAACTTTAATTATGGTAATATAGACTGGAAGCAAGAGACTGCATCTGAGGTTAAAGAAAATGAATTTTTGGAGTTTTTGAAAGATAATTACCTTAGGCAGCATGTAATGGAGGTACACGAGTATTCGATTTGATCATCTCATTGGATGATGTTATTATAAATGAGGTGTCAAATCTTCCACCAGTTGGTGAGATTGACCACGAGGTGATCACCTGCAGGGTGACCAGTCATTCGAGGATGTCTGTTAGAAAGGGATATATATGCAATTATAGTACTGGTAATTATGAAAAGTTCAGGAAACAGCTTGCTATAATAAATTGGAAAGAAAAACTGGATGGAAAGGATATCCATGTTGCTTGGGCCATTGTCAAGAACTATTTGGTGGAGGCAGTATCAGTGTATTCCAAGGGTTAGGAGGGTAAATAGAGTGGGTGTAAAATAGATGATCAAGAGATAAGGTATGCATTCTGGAAGAAGAAGAAGGTATTATGGAAGAAACACAAAATGTGTATTTATAACAACCAGTTCCATGAGAAGTACAAAGAGTAGGCGAGGAAGGTGACTAGCTTGATAAGGGTAGCAAAAATGCAATATGAGCAGCAGTTAGCTAAAGCGGCCAAAAAGAAAACCTAAGGAGTTTTTTCGATATGTCGCCAGTAGAAGAAAGAATGATTATGGTAGAATGGGATTGATTGGTGAAAACAGGGGAATGATAACTGCTGCGGAGGTTATAGTTGAGATATTTAGTGAGCAATTTCTAAAAGGTATTTCATTCTTGTGAATGTGGCATCATGCAGAACTTGAAAGCAGTGGGAAAGAAGGAGGGGGAGGAACTGTTAGTAAGTGAACAGGAGATATATGAGGAATTGAAGAAACTTTATATAAATAAGGCTGTGGGACTTGATGCTATTTCACCACATGTCTTCAGGGAATGTGCCAAAGAGTTAACAACAGCTATTATATATCTTTTCAACATGCGTCTCTCACTGGACCAAGTTCCAAAAGAGTGGAAAGAGGGTAAAATTGATTCAATACATAAGGGGGGGGGGGGTTAAGAGTAAGGCTTTCAATTATTGACCAGTATGTGTGTTTGGAATTGTGGTCAAGGTATTAGAGAAGAGTTAGTTAGGAATAAGATTCAGAATTGGGTTGTGTTAGATCTGAAACAGGCGACCTCATTCTAAATGACATCACCATTCCAGAGTCTAACAGTAAACATAAATTAATAAGCATACTTATCATTTAGCACAGTGTGACTATGTTTTATAGGAAATAACATCTTGTAAATAAAATTTTGAACTGTTTGAATTGAAATTAATGTATCTGTATATCAAATGTAACTAAGTCAACAAAAAGGGGCAATTGTAAGAGAAATTATTAGTGATATGCTACACGTAAAAGAATGTAAATTATTCGGCAAGATGGGGCAAAGGTCGCCCTAATGCTACAAGAGGAGTGTAAGCGCCCACAGGTGTTACATCTGGGAAAATATCATGATGCATACATTCCCGGAATTAGAAAGCCCCGTATGAGGATCAGTGAGGTCACCCAGTTGGGGACCAATCGGCAGGACGATAGGAGAAATCAAACTCGGAAAGGTGACACTCTTGGGGAGCGAATAAAACCCACAACACGGAGAGAATCCCCCCCCCCCCATTTTGTTTGTTCCTGTACGCTCACTGTGTGCTACAAGTGTTCATCACCCCCCCCCCCCCCCACCCCCCCCCCCCCCCACCCCCCCCCCCCCCCACCCCCCCCCCCCCCCACCCCCCCCCCCCCCCACCCCCCCCCCCCCCCACCCCCCCCCCCCCCCACCCCCCCCCCCCCCCACCCCCCCCCCCCCCCACCCCCCCCCCCCCCCACCCCCCCCCCCCCCCACCCCCCCCCCCCCCCACCCCCCCCCCCCCCCACCCCCCCCCCCCCCCACCCCCCCCCCCCCCCACCCCCCCCCCCCCCCACCCCCCCCCCCCCCCACCCCCCCCCCCCCCCACCCCCCCCCCCCCCCACCCCCCCCCCCCCCCACCCCCCCCCCCCCCCACCCCCCCCCCCCCCCACCCCCCCCCCCCCCCACCCCCCCCCCCCCCCACCCCCCCCCCCCCCCACCCCCCCCCCCCCCCACCCCCCCCCCCCCCCACCCCCCCCCCCCCCCACCCCCCCCCCCCCCCACCCCCCCCCCCCCCCACCCCCCCCCCCCCCCACAGAGGTACCTATGATGTTAGTTAAATTAACATAAACAATTTGGATCTGATCTTGGCATATTTCATCAGACCATGCAATCTTACGGTGAGGAGTCTGTCTCTCGTAAATTTCTTTGAGAAGAATAAAGTCTGTTTCAGAGTCTGGGTCATTATCAAAACAAGAAATGGTTGGGGGAGCTTCCTCAGGACGATTCCAGTATTTGAAACCTAACTGTTTCATATACTCACTTATTGTTATGTTGTCGGGCTCTGTTGTGGAGTCGTCTGGTGGGATGCATTTCTTTGAATCTTGCACATTAATAGTTTGGTTTGTCGTATCTAATTTTTGATCTGTTTCCATACCTTCTTCAGTTGAGGAATCTTCACTATCTGAATACCATTTTTTCTTTAAAGGGACTACGGTAGTATTTTCTTGATTGTTTTCTAGAATTGAAGTAGAGATATCTTGTAAGTGTGAAGCTTTCTTCTTATCAGGTATGGTGGAGGGATCTTCATCGCAACTATTCAAAGATTCTTTTGGCACGGGCTGTTGTTCTTCTTCTTTTTCATTAAAATTTGTCTTTTGGATAGTGTCTTGGGATTTAATAGACTGAGTGTTTACAGATGGTGAGGGTGTAATTTCTGTAATGTTATCCTTTTCTGCGTGAGTAAAAGGGGGCGGCGAGATTACTTCGTTTGATTCTTCCAGATTTCCTTCTTTTGGTTGTTCCTGATTTGATATTGTACTTTCTGAAGACGTTTTTGGATCTTCAGTGATATTTTTGTTAAGGGCTGGTTTTTTTGGCAATGCAGGAAAATCTTTTTTAGAAAACTTGGGAGTGTTCGGGGAACAACATTCGAATTTCCTGTGAGAAGGGTTTTTACAGATTTTACAGGGTGTTATGCAAGACAATTGGGAATGGCCGTAGACATCACAATTTCCACATCGATTATTAGGACAATTTTTGGCTTCGTGTCCATCTTTCATACATTTGGTACATAATTTGGTAATTCCCGGGTAATAAACCATGACAAAATGTTCATGTATGGAAATAAAGTTTGGAACAGTTTTTTTCATATTTAGTTTGACACTAATTTTATCTCCTTGTTCGATGTTGGGGTATTTGGAGAAATGGACTCTGTTGATTTTAAGGACTGTTCCGAATTCTTTGAAAGCTGTTGTTATCATCTCATCTGTGACTTCTGCAGGCAATTTACGAAGGTATATTATTTTTATGGAGCTGCCGATAGTGTTGGGAAAAAACCTTTCTCCATCTACAGTTACTCCTTCTGTCAAGAGAAGATCTTTGGAGTTCTGATTAGCAGTGGTGACTTCGTAAAGTCCTTTGGGATAGTCCCAGCAATTGATGTTATTTAGCTGACTTGGTTCCACAACTTTCACTAAGGCGTCGGCTAGGTCTTCGGCCTTGACTCCTTTCTTGAAAGTGAAACGTACTGTGTGCGTCCTTGCTAATTTAGACATTTAAAGCTTTATAAAAGGCAGCTTCCAAGAGAATAGATACCCTAAAGTGTAGGGCAGTTCGCACCTTATAGGTGGAAGGCGGTGGAACTGTACTTGTTACGGGGGGATGTGAATGAAGACTCACTTAGTCTGAGCTTGGTATATCTCTACCCTACCTGTGTTACACACGACCACCGCTGGTCTTCGTTGCGGGTGGAGCCAGGCCGGCTATATACCTCTGCACACGAAAGTATGCAGAGGGGGCAGTGAGTATACCAGCTGGAAGGCTAGTGCAATGTAAATCCTCAATCACCACTGAGAACAAATAAGTGTTTGACTTTTCCCCAGTCCGGGGTTTTTTGTAGTACTGTTACAAGAACAGATACTACAATCTGATTTAGTAGGTATCTATCAGCTTCGGATATCCAGGATCCCTAAAAAGGGACCCGTATAGATATCTAAGCTGATATCACACTAACAACTTTAACACTCAAAGCTGATAAGAACAGATCAGACTAGTACCGATCACTTTAATAGTGTACTCGGGTTACCCGTCATCATATCTGAATGCGGGCTAAAAAGCTCGACTTTGGGGGTAAACTTAATGAAACCTAAAAGGAAAACAAATTGTTAAAAACTTAGTTATACATTTAAGACTGAACCTCAGTGAAGTACTTCATCGGTTCTGAAATAAAGCAGTACATAAAGATTACTGTTAATAATTCAAAAAAAAAAAAAAAAAAGGAATACATTAGTTACAGGGCTTAAGGAGATAGTTAAGTTAGTGAAGGTGGTGGGAAGCAAGAGTAGCTTACTGAAAAAGGATACAAGATGGTTTAGATTGTAACCTTTATCTGGTTATTCCATAGATAGCATAGAGTACTTGGGGTACACCACTGTTTTTTAAAATTATCTGGACCTAGTTCTTCCAATCTCATTCGGAGGTAGTACTTGAGGCTTGCCCGGAAGCTCCTGATAATGTCTGGAAGACCTCTTCTACTGTTCTGGAAACAGACTACATTGCGAATTTTCCAGATGTGGAAACGGAATTCAATTATGGTGAATAGTAGGAGTTTGCGTTGAATTTTGGAGAATGTTACAGGAAGGTTTGTCAAAGAAAGCGCCAATTCAGAAGAAATTTGGATGTGAAATCTGTTCCCAACCAAGCGCCAGATCGCTTGACTTGTAAAACAGTCATAAAATAGATGAGTGATGGTCTCACTTTCTTCGCAAAAGGGACATTTGTCTCTCGTCCACCTATTCCATTTTGCAACTCTGTTGGTCACTGGAAGGATCTTGTAGGTAATTTTATTCTTCCATGTGATTTTTTGTTGTTCGGTAATGATATCTGGGTCTTTCAAGTTTCTTAAGATGGTGTAAATTTTATCTCTGTTTAGGCTAAGAAAGTTTGGATCTTGAAGGTGTGAGGAGAGGCTTTGAAGAGTTTGTATGGCATTATGGTATTCCTTTGGAGGTAGAATCGCTTGGGGACCAACATACTTAAGGCCAAGAACTTTACAGTATCTGGAGCCGAGCCAGTATTTAACGAGACCATTACCCACGTGGGACGGGTTGATCAAGGTTTTCTTAATTTCTGTGAGTTGAAGAGCTGAGATGGCTTCTGGTAGCAAAGGAATGTTAAGACCCCCGTCCCGTAAGGGGCGGGTCATCTTGATTCTTTTAATTTTGTCAATTTTTCCTTTCCAAAGGAATCGAAACATGATTGATTCACACTGCTTTATACAAGATGAGGAGACAATAAAAGGTGAAAAGTAGTAGGAAATAATAGGCCACATAAGCTGCTTAATAATTTGTGCCCTGCTCCAGTAATCAATGAGTGTAGAGTTCCACTTTTGACTGATGTTGTTTAGTCTATCAAAGATTTCCTGTTGGTTTGAGACAGAGTTTTCATTATTGAACCAGAGGCCAAGAATTTTAATGGGAGGAACCGGTGAGTGGATGTCTTCCCAATATCCTATAGGCAACTGTGCAGACTTTAGATGATTTATTCTAGCACCAGAAGCTTTACCAAAAAGATTAATGGAGTTAGCCAAGCCCTCTTTAGAGTGCTCGTTACGGATGAAGATGGTAATGTCGTCCGCATACAAGAGGCATTTTAATGAAGAATCGACGTAGTGGGGGAGTTCTATTCCTTTGATTTCCTTGTTTTGTCTGATAAGGGTGGCAAGAAGTTCAATGTAAATAACATAAAGTGTAGGAGAAAGTGGGCATCCCTGCCTGACTCCTCTAGTGATCTTAATAGGGTCTGACAGAGTAGCGTTGATGGAGATTTTGCTGGTAGGGTTGTGGTATAGAGTTTTTATTTGAAGTAGGAAATTTGGGCCAATTCCATTCGCTGACAGCTTCTGGAACAGCAGGTCATAGCAAACACGATCAAACGCTTTACTCTGATCTAGAGTGATTACTGTTGCAGGTAATTTCTTGTAATTTAAGTAGGTGATAACGTCGCGGATGAAAAGAGTGTTGTGAGACATACCTCTGCCAGGGACGGCGCAAGCTTGGCCATTCGGGATGATGGAAGGTAACACATGGGAGAGGCGGGTAGAAAGGCATTTTGCAAAGATTTTATAGTCCAGATTAAGTAGAGTGATAGGTCTCCAATTGGAGACTTCCGTTGGATCACCTTTCTTTGGTACAAGGGTGATAATGCCTTCTTTTTGAGATTTGGAAAGATCGCCTTGTTTAATGCAGTAGTCTAATGTGAGTAATAAGGAAGGCCCAAGAGAGGGCCAGAATTTTCGATAAAACTCAGCGGGAAGACCATCACTGCCCGGAGCTGAGTGGAGTTTGAAGGATTTCAATGCTTTAGTTAATTCTTCTAACATCAGAGGTATCTCCAGGAGATCTCGTTGAGACAAAGATAATGTGGGGGAGGATTCTAGAAGGCGAGGCCACAATGATTCATCCACTGGTTCAGCTGTGTAGAGGTTGGAATAGTACGATGTAAATGCTCCAGTAACGTGTTCCTTTGAGGATGAGGTGATATTATTAAATTTTATGGATTGGATATTGTTATTTTTCCTGTCTTCTTTTATCTGATTGTAAAAGACGCGGGTAAACTGTTTTTCTGCTGATAGGTTTTTTATTCTTGCTTTCAAGGATTGAGTTTGGATGTCTTCTTGTTCTAAAAGTGCAATTTCATTTTTATATTGTTGAATAGTTAGTTGTATCTGGGGTATGTTGCTGTTATTGCTGCCATTCCGAAAAATTTTGATTAGTTTGTATAAGTGTGATATTCGCCTTCTGGAAGCGGATTTTAACTCAGTGGCTAGAGACTGGAGTTGTAGTTTACATGCTAATTTCAGGTTGTCCCACCATATATCCAGATCCTCGGAGTTTCTTCTTTCTATATGTTCTAAAATAAGTTTATTAATTTCATTTTGAATATTGGTATCTTCTAATAACATTGGATTGCATCTCCAGAGACTAGAGCCATGAAATGAGTCGCTGGGGAATTGCATGGTTATTACAACGGCAGAATGGTCCGAAATTTTTTGTATTTGGCTAGAATTGACTATGGTTGTTTGTCTTAGAAAGGGTATGAGGTTATTGGAAATATAGAAACGGTCTAGTCTGGAGTTAACACCCCTGCTAGAACTCCAAGTAGTGGCCTTGTGTTCTGGATAAAGGATAGACCAGCTGTCTGTGAGATTCAGTTCGGAACATATTTCTCCTAATTGGTATTTCCCAGAGTCACCCTGGTTGGGATCACCTCCTGTTTTGTCCAAGTAAGTATCCATGACGAAATTAAAATCTCCACCCATGATGATTTCAAAATCCCCTACCAAAAACGGATAGAGACCGTTCAGGAAGAGTTTTCTTTCTTTCTTGTCATTTGGAGCATATATATTTACAAGTTTAATGGAGAGATTGTTGATTTTGGTATGTACAGAAATGATTCTCCCTTCTTGATCTCTTTTAGAGAAAAGAATTTTGCCTTTGAAGTTAGAATTAATTAGAATGCCAACGCCTCTGCTTCTATTTGTGCCAAAACTCCAAAAGGATTTGATCTTAAATTTATTTTCTATATTTTTTATGGCCTGTAGTTTGTTTATGAAAGTTTCTTGCAAAAAGATAACGTCCCAGCCACGAATGGACATGAAATTGTTTAACCACTGTTGTTTGTGTAGACTATTGAACCCTTGGATGTTTAAGGTAACAATCTTCAATGGTAGGTCCATTATTGTTTCTTGGAAGAGGGTGGTTTATTTTTAGACTTTTTGTTATGTTTTTTCCCTTTATTACCTTTGTCTTCATCAGAACTACGGGAAGTAGAACTAGAGCGTGATCTTTTGCCATTAGTATTACTGTCAATATCTGCAGGGACATTTGTATGAGAGACTGTTTCATTCTGAACTGTTTCTGAATCCTTGACCTCACTTTGTATATTTGAGCCAACGTACATGCAACTTGATGAGTCAGAGAGAACATCTTCAAAGGATCCTCTACTTTCATCATCTGCGACATCCATTGGTTTGGAATCGTCTGATTCGTCACTGTTAATGATTAAGTTACCTGGGAAGGAAGAGCAGGAGTCTTCGTCAGAAGCTACGTTCTCCCTTGGCCGTTCAATATTGGTAAGGGCAAAGTCCTCAAGAGAGTCATCCTCAGGTACGCTAGGCGGAGGAGAGCCGATTACAGCGCCATCCGTCAAAGAGGTGAGACTTTGATTTATTTCTTGATTACTGCCTACATCGGTATCTGTTGGAGGGACCGAAGAACTAACTTTTCCGACCTCATTATTTCCATCTATGTGTGTATTTGGAGCAGGAGTGGGTGCCACTTCAACAGTGCTCGGAGTTGTAGGAAGAGGTGGAAATTCCTCTAGAGACACAGGAGATGGAGTGGTTGTAGGGCACTGAAACCTTCTGTGAGACAGGTCACCACATAGGGTACATGGTTGTAGGCAACTTGGCTGGGAGTGGCCAACTGTATTACAATTTCCACATCTGTTTGCGGGGCAATCCCTTGCAATGTGGCCGCCAGTACGACATCTAGTGCACAGTCGGGCCATACCGGAGTAGTTTACCATTATGTAATGGCCTTTAATTTGTATGAAGTTTGGAACTGGTTTTACCATGTGTATTTTAACGTGGATCTTATCACCCTGGATGATGGAAGGGTACTTGGTAAAAACTGGACGTACTATACCAACAACGTTGCCATATGCTTGAAATGCTGTTTTGATAGTTGTATCGTCAATTTCCGCAGGGAGTTTCCGTAGGTAAACAAATTTAAATCCTATGGAACCCACAGCAGTAGCTACAAAGGTTTCATTATCTAACTTTATCCCAGTTTCCGTGAGCTTATCTTTTGTCACCAGATCTTTAGTTGTGACTTCAAACAAACCTTTTTGGTAGTCCCAACAGTTTATATTGGTAACATTGTCTATGCCGGTAGTATTTACAATGGCGTCAGCAAAATCTTCAGGTTTAACTGGTTTATTCAAAGTAAACCGAACTGTTAATGATCTTGCAAGTCTGTTGTTGGGCATCTTGCCAGAAAGAGAGATGAACAGGATGTTAAAGGAAAACCTATACAAGTGTAGGACAGTCCCTCTTTATTGGAGGCAGAGGAACTGAATGATGTTACGGGGGGTACGTGAAGAGGCTCGTACTGGTCTCAGTCTGACTCCCTTACTCAGTTGTAACGTACCTAAGTACACCACTACTGGTCCTCTTGGCGAGTGGAGCCTGCCGGCTATAACCCTCATACACGAATGTGTAGAGGGTGAGCGTCGGGATACAGACCGGTGTATAACCAGTGCAATGTACTTGCCTGCTACACCTCTGAAAAACAAAAAGTGTTTATTATTGCCCCAGTCCGGGGTTTAGGTGTAGCTCTGTAAGAACAGATACTACACACCGCCGAAAGGCGAGTAAGCTTTATATCCTGGGTCCCAATGGGACCCGTACTAGGTTAAAGCACAGAAATCAAAATATAGCTAAGCTGATAAGAACAGATCAGACTAGTACCATTCACTGTGGTGAGGTGTTACCCAGTCATCATTTCTGCAATAGAGTTGAAAAACTCTAGGTTCAGGGTAAACTTGTAGAGCTGAAGGAAAGCAACCTAGGATTACATGTATGAAATTTGTAAGTTAAATTAGTTTATCTCATAAACCTGTACTGGTTGTTTTTTAATGTGTAAGGAACTAAGTTATATTTAAGAGTTAAAATGGTTGCTATTTTTAGCCTCAGACTGGTTCTTCCTTGGCTATAATATATAAATAGTAGGCAATTAATTACGGCATAAAAGATTTAGAGAGTGAGAATTAAGAAATAGGAGTAAGGAGAGGGGATTAAATTTTAATTCTTACCTGATTGTTCCATAAGTAAGCTATTATTGGAGGGACGCACCATTGATTGTAGAACTCATTTGGGCCTAATTCCTCTAATTTCAGAGTGAGAAAGTTCTTGATACTGTTTCTACAGCTTCTTATGATGTCAGGAAGTCCTTTCGTGCACTTGTTGTAATAAGCAAAGTTCCGGATCTTCCAAATATGGAATCTGAATTCTATAATGATATAAATGAGGAGTTTCCTTTGTTTTTTTTGACATGTGAGTAGGTAGACCTGTTAGACTGAGTGCTAACTGCTGGGTGATAGTAGAATTGAATCTGTCTCCAACCAATCTCCACACCGCTTGTGCGGTGAAGCAAGTGAAGAACAGATGATCAATGGTTTCATTTTCTCTACAAAATACACAGCGGTCAGCCACTCTCCTGTTCCATTTGGAAACGAGATGGTTCACTGGGAGGATCTTGTGTGTGATTTTGAAGTTCAACATTTTTCTAGTAGCATATAAACAAGGAAGGGTGTTGTGTTTCCAAGTTGTTATATCATCAATTGATGGAATTGTAGTGTCTTTTAAATTTCTTAGGCTCTGGTACAATACTGATCGTTTGTTAGAAAGTATAGGCACTTGCAAGCTTGGGGTGATTGAGTTGAGGGATTTGAGAATGTCTTGATAGATACTTGGAGGAAAAAGTGATTGAGGACCAGAATATGTTACATTAAAAGTTTTGCAGTGTCTTGATCCTAGCCAGTATTTTGTCAATCCATGTGCAATGTGGGTAGGGTTGATCAGACTTTTGAAGAGCTCGCTTATTCTAATTGCCATGATGTGTTCTGAAAGTAGCGGAATATTCATCCCACCATTTTCTGCTGTCCTTGTCATTTTTATTCTTTTTATTTTGTCTTTTCTGTTTTTCCAAAAGAAGTTAAACATAATCTTTTCACATTTCTTAAGAAAAATTTTTGTAATAGTGAAAGGGAACACATAGTAAGAGAAGGTAGGGATCATAATTTGTTTTATTATCTGTGCTCTGCCATTGAAGTCTAAGATGTTTGACTCCCATTTTTGTTTGGTTTGATGGAGTTTTTCTAAAATTTCTTCTTGGTTGACCAGAGTGTTCTCATTATTGAAGAAAATGCCTAAAATTTTGATTGGAGGGTTAGAAGGATTAATATCTGGCCAAAGACCTATGGGGAGCGTGGCAGTTTTGTCGTTATTAATTTTTGAGCCTGATGCAGATTCAAAAGTTTTGAGAATGTGGGAGAGGCTTTCTTTTGAGGCTTCATTCCTGATAATAATGTTGATATCATCTGCATAAATTAAAACTTTAAGCGGAGGACCGACTATTGGCGGAAATTCCACACCTTTTATTTCTGGGGAGTTTCTAATCAGGTTTGCCAAAATTTCGATATAGATAACATAGAGGGCAGGTGAGAGAGGACATCCTTGGCGGACTCCTCTTGTGATTTTTATAGGTTCTGACAATATTTTGTTTATCAACAGTTTACTGTTTATATCATAATAAACCGTCTTAATCATATGCAGTAAAGACGGACCAAAATTGTGCTTGATGAGAGATTCGTATAAAAGGTTAAGGCACACTCTATCAAAAGCTTTGCTTTGGTCTAAGGATATAAGAAGCGCAGGGATCTCTTTGTACTTCAGATAAGAAATGGTGTCTCGGAGGAAAAGAATGTTGTGTGAGCTCGCTCTTCCTGGAACTGAACTCGCTTGGTTGTTATTCAAAATGGTTGGAAGAATTTGTGTTAACCGGAGAGAGATACATTTAGTTAAAATTTTATAGTCTGAGTTTAGTAAAGTTATTGGCCTCCAATTTTTTATATCTTTGAGGTTTCCTTTTTTTGGCACTAGGGTAATGATTCCTGATTTTTGGGAGTTTGTCAGATTTCCTCGGGAGATGCAATATTGAAATACTAGAAGAAGCGCTGGAGCAAGTTTATGCCAAAACATTTTGTAAAATTCTGTGGGGAGACCATCTGAACCAGGAGCAGAATGATTTTTGAAAGATTTTAATGCAATCTTTAATTCTTGAACAGATAGGGGTCTGTCCAGCCATTCTTTTTGAGGATTAGAGACCTGTAAGTTTTTTTGAAGGAGTTTGGGCCATAAGGATTCGTCCACGTTTTCGGCTGTATACAGCTGAGAGTAATAGGATTTAAAATTTTCAATTATCTGTTCCTGTTCAGTGTAAATAATATTATTATGAGTAATTTCTTGTATCTCTTTATTTTTCCTATCTTTCTTAATTTGGGAGTAAAAAATCCTAGTGAATTGAAGTTCGGCGGCAACTTTTTTTATTCTGGATTTGAGGAGTTGCATTCTGATGTCTTCTTGTTCAAGGGCTAAGATCTGATTTCTCATGTTTTGAATAGATTGCTGAATTTGAAAAATATTATTATTGTTGCTTCCTTGTTGGAAAAGGAAGATGAATCTGTAAAGATGACGAGTTTTGGTTCTCTTATCTTGTTTTCTTTGTTTGGAGATTTCTTGTAATCTATTCTTACAGGCAGATTTAAGATTTTCCCACCATTCAGCTTTATTATCTGTTATGTTGTCTAAATGTTGTGAAATTAAGTAGTTGATTTCATTTTTGGTGTCCTCTTCTTCTAAGAGAATGGGATTACATCTCCAGAAACCGGATCCAAGGCAAGATACGGATGGGAAGAGAAAGGAAGTTACAACAGAAGAGTGGTCCGAAATTTTTTTAGCATAACTCGTGTGATCTACTACATTTTGTTTCAATAAAGAAGAAAGATTTTCAGAAATATAGATTCGATCAAGTCTTGTCCTGATACCTCTGCTGGATTTCCACGTGGTACAAGATTTGTTGGGGTAAAGAGAGTTCCATGAGTCGATGAGATTATATTCTGAGCATATTTCTGCCAGTTGCCACTTGCCGAAGTCCCCTTGTTTGTGGTCTCCTCCTATTTTGTCTTTTACTAAATCCATTACAAATTTGAAATCCCCCCCCAGTATAATTTTGAACGATCCATCAAGGTATGGAGGTAAATTTTGTAGAAAATTTTTCCTCTCAGCTTTATCTGTTGGGGCATAAATATTAACTAATTTAATGCTATAGCTGTGGATTTTGATGTGGGTAATAATAATGCGTCCTTCTTGGTCTCTTTTAGAAAATAATATTTTTCCTGTAAATTTAGGATTAAAAATGATGGCTACTCCTTTACTTCTATTTGTACCAAAGCTCCAGGATGATTTAATTTTAAATTTGTTTTCCAAAGTTTTAACTAATTTCAATTTGTTGATGTGTGTTTCTTGCAAGAAAACAATATCCCAGTTGTTAAGGACCATGGTATTAAACAACCACATCTGTTTTTGGTTGTTATTGAAACCTTGAATGTTAATCATAGCTATATTTAAAAGGGTTGAGGGAATCATTGCTGAGATTTGGAAGTGGATTGACTCTTGGATTTTTTGTTATTATTTTTTTTGTTTCTCCGTTCTCTCTCAGGAGAACTGGAGATATCACCATTTTCAGAGGTAGGTCTAGGTCTTTTCGGACCTTGAGGATCAGGTAGGGTAAGCTGATCTACGACAACGCTTACCTCTTTTGTAACTTTATCTATATCTTCCAGGGATTTTTTTTCTGTTTGTTTTGGGATTTTTGACTTGGGGATATTTTTTCTGTCATCCGACTTAGATTGATTTAAAATTTTTTGGAGTTTATTGGTATCTTGTGCGTCTTCACTTGGATCAATAACGTGTTTAGATTCTGTGGTGAGTTTTAAAGGGTAGGAGGAGTCAGCAACTCCTAATGACTGATTTTGACAAGAAAGAGAGGATTCCTCATCCATAGCTTCGGATGAGTCCTCACTAAGATCAGGTAGAGAGTTTTCTGCAATAGCTTCACAAGACGAGGGAAGGCTAATTTCCCTTTCTGTTAGAAGTGTATCTTCAGTAACATTGTTTGGGTTTTGAGGAATGCATGTAGGTTTCTCTTTTCTTGGGAAGGAGTCTACCTTTGATGCAAGATTAAGAGACTTAGAACTGAGTTCAGTCTTATCCATACCTTGGGTTGTGGTATTAGGTTCAGGAGATTCTATTTTTTTGGCTTCCTCAGCTACACTTTGATTCTGAGGTGCTTTTGTCGGAAGTGGTGGAAACTCTTCACTTGACAAAATTGGAGATTTTTGAGCATTACACTCAAATTTCCTATGGGCAGGATCATTACAAATTTTGCAGGGGTCTGAACAGGTAAGTTGTGAGTGACCCATGTTGTCACAATTACCACAACGGTTGGTGGGACAGTCTTTAGCCATATGATCTGCTTGTCTACATTTAGAACATACTCTGGTAAGTCCGTCGTAAGAAACCATGACATAATGGCCTGGGATAGTGATAAAATTAGGGACTGGTTTCTGCATATTTAATTTGACACTGATCTTGTCTCCTTGCTCTATATTAGGGTATTTAGAGAAATGTACTCTGTTTATTTTAAGGACTGAGCCATAGCCTTTGAATGTAGAAGTTATCATGTCATCAGTAATTTCTGCCGGTAATTTTCTTAAGTATATGAATTTGATAGAACTGCCAATGGAAATGGGGAGAAACTTTTCACCATGTACTGTGACTCCTTCTTTCAAGAGAAGATCTTTGGTATATTGATCCTGTGTTGTAACTTCATAAAGACTTTTAAAATAATCCCAGCAATTGATGTTACTCAATTTACTGGGATTTACTACAGTAGCTAAGGCGTCAGCAAGGTCTTCGGCTTTGACAGCCTGTTTAAAAGTAAATCTAACTGTGCATGTTCTCGATATTTTAGACATTTTATTTGTGTGGGGCAGAGCAACTTTATACAAGGCAGAAGCTCGAATGACTGTTACGGTGGGATGTGTTCAAGATTATGCTTGGCTACAGACAATTAACTCTACTCCAACTTAGTACCAAAGTACTTCCAACACTGGTCCTCGTTGCGGTTGGAGCCGGCCGGCTATAACCCTCGTACACCTAAGTGCAGAGGGGGAGCTAGAGGTAAAGGCTGATGTCATCAGTGCAGTGCACTTTCAAGAACACCTCTGGAAAAAATCAAGTGTTTACTATTGCCCCTGTCTGGGGTTTATGGTCAGTCAAGACCTGTGTAGCTCTGTAAGAACAGATACTACACAACCTACTAGCTACGATAAGCTTAATATCTTGGGTCCCAAAGGGACCCGTAACAGATATAAGCACGGGAAAAGCACTAACTAAAAAAGCTGATAAGAACAGATCAGACTAGTACCATTGAATGTGGTGTTACCCAGTCATCATGTCTGTATGTGGGCTTAAGAGCCCACCTGGAAAGGGTAAACTTTTATACAAAAAGCGTTCTTTACAACGCTTTACGAGGGAAGGGGAAATCTTCCCTTGTAGGCGCAGGTAAGCCATCTAATAAATCTAAACATTTATGTTCTTTACTATACGCCTCAGTGTTAACTTCATTGGCTTTTAGGATTAAATTAAAAAAATTTTGAAATTTTTCCTACTTTACATTTTTTCCAAAATAGTTCTACTATGTTTTATGGACCTCGTTAAAGCATGTTTGAAGCTTTTTAGTTGGAGATAAGGTTACTAGCATTTTCTATCCTTGTAAAATTCTTAATTTTTTCTGGAAGCTTTTTAACTGCTTCCCAAAAGGTTGTCTGAGGTTTTTTGCTATTTGACTAAGAAAGTCCCATAATTCTTTTTCTAGTCCTTGGTGGAAACCCCAATGCCCCATTAGTTGTCTTTGGGTGAGTTCGGTGATGTCCGTTACCGGGCATCCTCCCCATGTAATGCCTAATTTCTTGGGGCCCATAACGACAAAAATTGGCAGTCCTATTTTATCTACCATCCTACTGAAAAGCATAGTTTTCTTAGTTGCTCTTATCATTACTGCTTCACCGTTAAATCTGAGAAATGTAAAGCCTTGTTCTTTTTGTGATGGGATCTGAGGTTTTCTTTTTCTACTGTCATCATCGTCGGAATGGCTTCCAGGTCGCTTGGATGAAGTTTGTGTATTATAGTTATAGTCATTCTCACCCGTCGGTTTTTCCATCTCCATGTCTTCTTCGCTGCTGTGGATTTCCTCTTCTAAGGACCAATCTTTTACTTGTTTCTTATGATCTTGAAAGGTGGAAAGTGAGTTCTCTTTTTCAGGTGCAGTGGTGACGTTAAGATTAATATGGAGTCTGTCTTCTTCTGAGGAGCTATCACTTTTAGGAGAATTGGGCTCATGTGAAGAGGCTTCACTTGATGGAAGATCTAGGTGAGCAGGTAAAATTGGGTGGGGAACTGATCTTTCTGCTTCTTTGCCTGGTGTCTCTGGTACCTTAGGAATTTGCTTTGTGTCATCAGAGGAATGTGCTGTGACTTTATTAGATCCTGTTCTGGGAGAAGAATTCCCATGTTTAACATGAGGTTGCACTATTTTTGATTGTTGTGTAGATAGGAGAGGGGGAAAATCGTCGTCTGTTAACGTTGTTGCTCTTCCTGTTTGGCACCGAAACTTTCTGTGTGAGCTATCCCCACATAGTTGACATGGCTTTGTGCAAGATGGCTGGGAGTGACCAATGGAGGCACAATTCCCACACCTGTTCAGGGGACAATCTCTGCCTATGTGGTTAGTCTCGTGACACCTATAACAGCATTTAATCACTCCTTGATAGTTCACTATAACAGTATACCCTTGGATGTTGATGTAGTTTGGGATTTGTTTGTCCATTTTTAACTTGACTGATGTCTTTTCTCCCTGTATGATACCAGGGTAGCGCTGGAAGGTTGGACGGCGTATGCTGGAAACTGAACCGTAGCTTGAAAAGACTTGAATAAGTGTTTCATCTCCTATCTCTGCCGGTAACTTCCGAAGGGTAATAATTTTGATTTGACTGCCATTAACAGTTGTAGCTAGATGGCATTGGTCACCTATGGTTATTCCTTGCTCCATTAAAGACTCTCTGGCTTTGTCATTTTTTAGGGTGACTTCATAAAGTCCCTTGTATTGGTCCCAGCAATTAATGCTTGCGACATTTTCTTCTCCAACAGTTGATACGACCGCGTCCGCGATATCTGTCGGACTAACGTTCTTCTTTAGAGAGAACCTGACGGTTAAATCTCTAACTAACCGATGGTTAACCGTTGGGGGTGGTGGGCCTAACGCATCCTCCTCCCTCAAACGTGTTTGATCTTGCCCCAGTCCAGGGTTTGGGGTATCTGAAAGTACTTGATGTGACATCGCGGGCCTCTAAGAGGCTCGTACCCGATGTCAATCAGAGCACGACAGGTACTATAGTTCTATATAAACTTTCTCCAAAGCTGATAAGAACAGATCAGACTAGTACCGATCACTTTAATAGTGTACTCGGGTTACCCGTCATCATATCTGTATGCGGGCTAAAAAGCCCGACTTTGGGGGTAAATTTAATGAAACCTAAAAAAACAAACAAACTGTTAAAAAGCTATACATTGAAGTTAATACTGAACCTCAGTGAAGTACTTCATTGGTTCTAAAATAAAAAATACTGATATCAAATTTACAAGGAATACGTTAGTTAAAGGACTTGAGGAGATAGTTAAACTAGTGAAAAGGTAGTGGGAATCAGGTAGCTAACTGAAAAGGATACACTATGAGTTAGATTGTTATCTTTATTTGGTCATTCCACAAGTAGCACAAGGAACTTGGGATGCACCATTGAATTCTGAATTGATTCGAACCTAATTCTTCAAGTTTCATCTGGAGAAAATACTTGAGGCTGGAACGGAAACTTCTAATGATGTCTGGAAGGCCCTTCCTGCATTTTTGGAAGTAGGCAACATTCCGAATCTTCCAGATATGAAAGCGGAACTCTATGATGGTGAAGAGGAGTAGATGATGTTTGTTCTTGGGGATAGTAGTAGGAACAGGTATTAGGAACAGTGCCAAGCTTGAGGAGATAGAGGTGTTGAATCGATCTGAGACCCGGCGCCACACGGCTTGCGCTGTGAAGCATTCATAAAAGAGATGGCTGATGGTTTCCTTCTCATCACAGAAAACGCATTTATCCTTGGTCCACTTATTCCATTTGGCTACACGATGGTTAACTGGAAGAATTTGATGAGTTAATTTAAAATTTAGTTGTCTTCTTGTAGTGTAGATGCCGTTAAGGTTGTTATTTCTCCAAGAGCATTTTTGGTCATGGGTCAAAGGTTCAAGGTCTTTCAATGTCCGTAGCATAGAGTAAATTTTGGATCTTTTGAGAGACGAAAGGTTGGCATCACCAAGATGATGCGAAAGAAGTTGAATAGCTTTGGTAATTGTTAGATATTCTTTCGGGGGAAGAATAGCCTGGGGGCCGACATATTTTAAGTTGAAGGAAGAACAATATCTAGAGCCAAGCCAATAAGCAGCGAGACCATGGCCGACATGAGTTGGGTTGATCAAAGTTTTTTTCAGTTCCTCAAGTTGAATAGATGTAATGGCTTCTCGGAGCAGAGGGATGTTTAAACCGCCTTCGTCAGTTGGGCGAGTCATTTTAATGCGTTTGATTTTATCAAGTTTATCTTTCCAGAGGAATTTGAACATGGTTGTTTCACATTGTTTGAAGCAAGACGTGGAAACAATGAAAGGAGATAAGTAGTATGAAATAATGGGCCACATTAGTTGTTTGATTATTTGGGCCCGCCCCCAATAGTCAATGACGGTGGAATTCCACTTCTTTTTAATGTTAACGAGTTTGTCATAAATTTCTTGTGGGTGTACCAGAGAATTTTCATTGTTGAACCAGTGGCCTAAGATTTTAACAGGAGAAATAGGAGTTTGTAAATTTTCCCAGTAACCGATTGGCAGTTGAGTAGATTTTTGGTGGTTAATCAAGGAACCAGAAGCTTTTTCAAAAGTGTTGATAGAATGATGAAGACCCTCTTTTGACTGTTCAGAGCGGATAAAAATGGAGATGTCATCTGCGTACAGAAGACATTTTAAAGGTGCACCAACTGATTGAGGAAGTTCAATGCCTTTAATTTCCTTGTTACTATTTATCAAAGAGGCTAGAATGTCGATGTAAATAACATATAGGGATGGAGAGAGAGGACATCCCTGTCTAACTCCTCTGGAAATATTGATAGGATCTGACAGTGTATCATTTATGGCGATGCGACTAGTAGGGTTGTGATAAAGCATTTTCAGATAATGGAGGAAATTAGGGCCTATACCATGCGCTGTCATTTTTTCAAAGATGAGATCGTGACAAACACGGTCGAAGGCTTTGCATTGATCAAGGGAAATTAAAATTGCTGACATTTTTTTGTAGTTGAGGTATGCGATGACATCACGGATGAAGAAAGTGATGTGTGACATCCCCCGACCTGGAACTGCACATGCTTGGTTATTCGGAATAATGGTGGACAGTACTAATGAGAGGCGTGAGGAAAGACACTTGGCAAAGATCTTATAATCAACATTAAGAAGAGTGATTGGCCTCCAGTTGGAGACTTCAGACAAATCGCCTTTCTTAGGTAACAAAGTAATAATGCCTTCCTGTTGTGATTTTGTTAAAACGCCGTTTTTAATACAATATACTAATGTGAGAAGTAAAGTTGGGCCTAGATCAGGCCAGAAAACTTTATAAAATTCTGCTGGTAATCCATCGCTACCTGGAGCTGCATTCTGTTTGAAGGATGTCAGGGCTCTCTTTAACTCCTCGAGCGAAAGAGGAAAATCGAGTAGTATTTTATGATGATCAGAAATTCTGGGAGAATTTTGCAAAAGATTAGGCCATAGAGTCCTGTCTACTGGATCTGCTTTATAGAGAGTGCAATAATAAGACCAGAACGCCTCAGTGACGTGGTCTTTGGAGGAAGAGAGTATATTGTTGAAATGAATGGAGGTAATGTTTTTGCTTTTCCTATCATTTTTGATCTGGGCATAAAAGGCACGGGAGAACTGTCTTTCAGAGGCTAATTTCTTACTCCTTGCTTTCAAAGCTTGGGATTTTATCTCCTCTTGTTCTAGGGATGCTATTTGCTGTTTGTAATTTTTGATGGTTAACTGTATTTGTGGGATATTGATGTTGTTGTTGCCATTTTTGAAAATTCTGATTAATTTATATAATGTACTTATTCTTTCTCTGGACTTTTGTTTCCTTTCTGTTGCTAGGGATTGAAGTTTCAGTTTGCAGGATAATTTAAAATTGTCCCACCAATCGTCAAGTTTGTCTGAGTTTCTTTCTGAAATGAGTGTGGAGATCAATTGTTGTAACTCCTGTTTAATATTGTTATCTTCCAGTAAATACGGGTTACACCTCCAAACAATGGAGCCATAGAAGGATTCACTGAGGAATTGTAGAGTCATGACAACTGCTGCATGATCTGAAGTTTTGTTAGTCAGGGATGATTTATTTATAGTAACTTGTTGAAGGTGAGAAGTAAGGTTGTAGGAAATGTAAATTCTGTCCAATCTGGAGCTAACACCTCTACTGGAGCACCACGTAACACCCTTTTGGTTTGGGTGAAGTAAGGGCCAACTGTCTACAAGGTTGTAATCATCACACAGATCCATCAATTGAAATTTTCCTATCTCACTTTGGTTGGGGTCTCCCCCCTCTTTATCCAGTTTAGCGTCCATTATACAGTTGAAATCTCCCCCCAAGATGATTTCAAAGTCACCGTCTAGATATGTGGAGAGCCCAGTAAAAAATAATTTTCTTTCACTCTTGTTGTTAGGAGCGTAAATGTTAATAAATTTGATGAGGTAATTATTAATTTTGGTGTGGACAGAAATGATCCTCCCTTCCTGGTCTCTCCTAGAAAAAAGTAGTTGGCCTTTGAATCGGGGACTAAAAAGGACACCAACCCCTCTACTTCTGTTGGATCCGAAGCTCCAAAAGGATGTAGTGTTGAACTTCTCGATATTTTTAACAATTTGAAGCTTATTGATAAAAGTTTCCTGTAAAAAAATGACATCCCAATTACAGGCAGACATTAAATCTAATAGCCAGTGCTGTTTATGAGAACTGTTGAAACCTTGGGAGTTGAGGGTAACGATTTTTATTTGTTGATAAATTATTGGTTTTTGGAAGATGTTGGGAGATTTTTAGACTTTTTGATTTCCTTTTTTTCTTCAGACTCAGTAGAACCATTTGTACTGGATCGTGGTCTCTTGGGACCTTGAGTGGAGAAATCAACTGAAACTGTAGGCTGATTGACAGAGTTAAGACATACAGACTCTAATTTTTCCTGGACCATCATACAATCAGAAGAGGCTGAGGAGACGACATCGAAGGGGCCTCTACTGTCCTCTTCTGAAGAATCCATTTCCTGTGGAAGATCCACGTGCAGGCTATTTGGGGAACTGTTGTCAGGAAAAGAAGACCGAGATTCTTCATCATATGGGATGTTCTCCCTAGATATACCTGCGAGTGGAACTATTGTATCAATAGGACTCTCATTGTCTGAGAGGGAAGACTTAGAGGTGTCAGCCACCGCGTCCGTTGTCAACGGTGGAAAACTTTGGTCAGTTTGTGGGTTACTTTTGTCATTAATTTCTTCCTCAAGGGGAAGGTCACTTTCCTTCTCGGTAGAATTTACAGCTTTCTGACTAGAGTCTGGAGGAGGGGAGGTTTCCCCTTCATTTTTCTCCGCAGGCTCAGGAATAGAGACTTTAAGAGGGAGAGGAGGATATTCTTCATTAGACAATATAGGTGCTGTGGAGACTGCGCATTGAAACTTTCTATGGGCTGGGTTTGAACATAGATTACAAGGTTCGGAGCAGTTTGGTTGTGAATGGCCCAGTATTCCACAATTTCCACACCTGTTTTTGGGACATGTATTCGACATATGACCATGAGTGTGGCACCTAGCACACTGCTTAGCCATACCAGTATAGTAGACCATCACATAATGACCCTTGATGCTGACAAAGTTGGGTACTGTTTTGGTCATGTGCATCTTAATGTGGACTTTGTCCCCCCGTTCGATATTCGGGAACTTCTCAAACTTTGGACGGACAACTTCTAAAACTCGACCATATTCTTGGAAAGTAGATTTTAAAGTGGCATCATCGATTTCAGCCGGAAGTTTCCGGAGGTACACAAATTTAAAGCCGAGTGAGTCAACAGCAGTTGGTTTGAATACGGCGTCCTTTAGTTTAATGCCATTCTCTAACAGCTTATCTTTAGATAAATAGTCCTTGGTTGTTACCTCAAAAAGGCCTTTCTGATAGTCCCAACAGTTTATATTGGACACACTGTCTACGCTAACAACATTAACAATGGCTTCCGCAATTTCTTCTGGTTTGAATGTTCCATTAAAGGAAAAACGGACAGTTAGGGATCTGGAAAGTCTCTCATTAGGCATGTTGACAAGAAGAGTGGGTGGACAAGATGAAGAAATTTAATAGTGTTGGGCAGTTCCACTTTATTGGAGGCAGTGGAACTGTAAGATGTTACGGGGGAACGTGAAGAGGATCGTACTTGGTCTCAGACCGACTCCTTTACTCCAGTTATTACGTACCAAAGTACTTCCAACACTGGTCCTCGTAGCGGTTGGAGCCTGCCGGCTGTACCCTCGTACGCGATTGCGTAGAGGGGGAGCGTCGGGATACGGTCTGGTGTAACCAGTGCTATGCACTTTCCTGCAACACCTCTGGAAAAAAAAAAGTGTTTATTATTGCCCCGGTCCGGGGTTTAGGTGTAGACCTGTAAGAACAGATACTACTCCCGGCCGAAAGGCGAGAAAGCTTTATATCTTGGGTCCCAATGGGACCCGCACTAGATACAAAGCACAGGAGACAAAATATACGCACTCTGATAAGAACAGATCAGACTAGTACCATTCACTGTGGTGAGGTGTTACCCAGTCATCATTTCCGTAATAGAGCTCAAGAGCTCTAGTATAAGGGTAAGCTTTGGAAGTGTAAGAGAAAATTATGTAAAAATATAAGAAAAGGAATTTCTATTAATATGCACACCATAAAGAAGGGTTAGACACCCTAACTTATGGAATCGTAAATTTACCTAAAATGTTAAGTTAAATTTGGATTATTAATAGACAGACTAAGTTGTTTTAGCATAAGTTAACCTCAGAAAACATCGTCATTGGTTAATGTTGCTAGTTTAGTTAGTGAAATTTAGATTTACATAACTAGTAATTTTAAAACATGTCGTCTCGAAGAGCAACAGAGTGCTTTTCAAGAGGACATGTACATACTTTACCATTACATAGGAGGTGTTGGTAGAGGAATAAGACTTAATCTTTAATTTTCTTCTTTTTTTTCTTTTGGTAGTTTACCGGAGGTGAAGGGTTGGTACATTCACTCTTGTTATCTCTATTTCGTTTAGAAGGTATACCTTGCATGGAATCTACTTGCATTTTCAAACTAGTATCTTCTGTTTTTGTGTAATTTGCTATAGACGATTGTGTTCTAAAAAGTAACTTTTCAAACATGATCCTATACTTGGGAATTCTGAGTAGTTGTTCAGCATCTGTGAAGTTTTGGATGTGTTCTATAAATAAAATCAATTCTAGGACAAGAAATTGGTCTGCTATGGGGAGAAAATTCTTCCAATGATATTTACCTTTAATAGCAGAGGTGCCCATGATATTTGTTATTTTTACATACAACTTTTGAAGCCATTTAAAATCCTCCTCTTCCTTGGATTCATACTGAAAGGTAGCGACGAGATGATTCTTAAAAATTTCTTCTAAGTAGTTAAAGTCCGATTCTGCATCAGGGTTTTTGTCGAAACATGAAATAGTTGGAGCATCATCTTGCGAACGATTCCAAAATTTTAGGTCAAAGGACTGTTTCAACTCTTCCCATGTGAGAAATCCAGGGCGGGGTGAAGTGGGATCTGGAAGAGAACTATTTATTGGATCATCAGATTTTTGATTAGTATCCATACCGTCATCGTCGGAGGAGTCTTCACTGTCAGAATACCAGTTTTTCCTTGTTTGGACTGCGGAGACACTTTCTTGAGTATTTTCTGAGATTGCATCAGAGTTGACTTGGTCGATCATTGATGTTTTTTTGTCGGATATGGCAGTGGTTTTTTGGCTTGATACTATTTTATCTAAGCTATTTGAGGACATGGAGCTGAGGGTTGTAGATTCCTTATTGACTGATTTGTTTCCTTCTTCTTTTTGACTTTGAATTATAGTTTGGGTGGAATCCTGTGGATCATTAACTACTATCTTCTCAGTAAAAGCATGTGAAAGTTCTTTCATGTGGCCACTTTCTGGAAGGGTTGAAGGGAGAGGTAGAGATTCTTCTTCTAGGTCTACGATAGACTCTTCATTTATTTTTGATTGATTTGAAGGTGTAGTTTCTGAAGATATGGGTAGAGCAGTTAAAATATCCATTGATGTTGTGTGCGAAAGTTGTTCCTCAGGTTGGATCGTAACCGAGGGGATCCGATCAGCGATAATGCTTTTATCTGGTAAAGAAGGAAAGTCTTCGATAGAGAACCTTGGAGCGGTCATAGAACTACATTCGAATTTCCTATGTACAGGATCTTTACAAACTTTACAGGGTGCTATGCAAATCAGTTGGGAATGGCCGTAAACGTCACAATTTCCACATCGGTTGGTGGGACAGTTCTTTGCTATGTGACCATCTTTCATACATTTGGAGCATAGTCTAGTAATTCCTGGATAGGAAACCATGACATGATGTTCTTGAATAGAGACAAAATTTGGTACAGTTTTTTTCATGTTTAGTTTAATACTAATTTTCTCACCCTGTTCAATGTTAGGATATTTGGAGAAATGTACTCTGTTAATTTTAAGTACCGATCCGTACTCTTTAAAGGCTGTTGTTATCATCTCATCAGTAACTTCTGCAGGTAGTTTTCGTAGGTATATTATTTTTATGGAACTACCTATAGTATTGGGGAAGAACCTTTCTCCGTCTACAGTGACTCCGTCTGACAAGAGAAGATCTTTGGAGTTCTGATTAGTGGTAGTGACTTCGTAAAGTCCTTTGGGATAGTCCCAGCAATTGATGTTATTTAGCTGACTTGGTTCCACAACTTTCACTAAGGCGTCGGCTAGGTCTTCGGCCTTGACTCCTTTCTTGAAAGTGAAACGTACTGTGTGCGTCCTTGCTAATTTAGACATTTAAAGCTTTATAAAAGGCAGCTTCCAAGAGAATAGATACCCTAAAGTGTAGGGCAGTTCGCACCTTATAGGTGGAAGGCGGTGGAACTGTACTTGTTACGGGGGGATGTGAATGAAGATTCACTTAGTCTGAGCTTGGTATATCTCTACCCTATCTGTGTTACACACGACCACCGCTGGTCTTCGTTGCGGGTGGAGCCAGGCCGGCTATATACCTCTGCACACGAAAGTATGCAGAGGGGGCAGTGAGTATACCAGCTGGAAGGCTAGTGCAATGTAAATCCTCAATCACCACTGAGAACAAATAAGTGTTTGACTTTTCCCCAGTCCGGGGTTTTTTGTAGTACTGTTACAAGAACAGATACTACAATCTGATTTAGTAGGTATCTATCAGCTTAAGATATCCAGGTTCCCTAAAAAGGGACCCGTATAGATATCTAAGCTGATATCACACTAACAACTTTAACACTCAAAGCTGATAAGAACAGATCAGACCAGTACCATTCACTTTACAAGTGTGAGGTGCTACCCGTCATCATTTCTGTTTGTGGGCTAAAGAGCCCGATATGGGGGTAAACTTAAATATTGGCAATTTGCCTGACTCTGCTTATAAAGGGAAGTGTGCACTTTCCCTCTAAGGTGCAGTATACCAGCTAAAGTATCCTAACTTAAAAGAACTTTGTTAGTAGTTGCCTCAGTATATATATACTTCCTAGGCGTAAAAATATCCGAATAAAGGTTATTTTTGAAATTTGGACTAATTGAAAAATTTTGACTTAGAAAGGTTTGGCATAATTTATCCAACCTTGCTTACAGGGTGTTTCTTCCTATATGGACTGAGGCTGTGCGCATAGAAGTCTACTGACAAGTTCATCGTCATCTAAGTTGGCCAGAGTTGTTATGGCCTTATGAACTTCAGCGAGTCCAGCTGCTGTCAGATCAGGGATAACTTTTAATTGGTTCTTGGTTAATCTTCTGATGTTGGTGAAAGATGTTTTTCCCCATCTGATACCGAAGGTCTTGTAGTCACTGGTGATGACCGTTGGTGGTCCTCGGCTTTCTACCACATTGGATATCTTGTCAAAGTTATTTACACGTAATGGGAAGACTAAGGACTCCACGTCAAAATCCTCTTCGGAGGATGACCCTTCGTCCTGTTTGGTTTTCTTTCCCTTGTTTTGTTTAACGCTGCCTGGGCGTTTTTTGTGACTTTGAGAAACTATTTCACTCCAAGATGGCGGCTTGGGGCACCCCTGCAAGTCCCCCTCAAAGGAGTCCTCGCCGTCATCACCCAAGCTCAACGCCGATTGACTGGCTGAGGCTGACTGTACTGTGTCTATAGGTGTTATGGTAGACGGGCAGTCACTGAGAAGAGGAAGAGAAGAATCTTCTGGTGGAGCTACAGACTGTGTTTCAACTGGGAGAGATGGTACGGTACTTGCTTCAGTAGTAACTGTGGATTCTGTTGTGTCAGAATCTTTACTTGGGAGAGGTGGAAAATCTTCTGGGGATGAAGTGACGTTCCCCATCGTACATTGATATCTTCTATGATCTTTTGTACATAGGCTGCACGGTTCTGTGCATTTTGGCTGGGAATGGCCAATGGTGCTGCAATTCCCACATTTGGTTTTTGGGCAGTCTTTAGCTGTATGACCGCTAAGATGGCAACGTCTACACAGCCTTATCATGCCGGTGTAACTGGTCATGACGCTATAACCTTGTATTGTCACAAAGTTTGGGATTACTTTTGTCATTTGGATCTTTATGTAGATTTTATCCCCTAACTCAATGTTGGGGTATTTTGTTAGGTGAGACCTATGAACAGATAGAACAGTCCCGTACTGCTTAAAGGAGGCTTTAAGGGACTCATCAGAGATCTCTGCAGGGAGCCTCTTAAGATAAACAGATTTAATATTATCTTGCTTTAAGGAAGTGGGAAGGTAATGAACACCATCCAAATGAATGCCCTCTTCTAACAACTTGTCCCTGGTAACATGGAACTTTAGAGTTACCTCATAGAGGCCTTTAAAGAAGTCCCAGCAATTGATGTTACATATGTGCTGGACATCAACAACTTTGATAAGAGCCTCTGCTAGGGCTTCAGGGTCCACCGTCTTCTTTAGGGTAAACCTTACGGTAAGATCCCTACACTTTGCTTCAGACGTCATTCTAGGGATGGGGGGGCCTAGCCCTAGACCCACTCCCAAGTGTTTGTCCTTGCCCCTGTCCGGGGTTTGTACTGTAGTCTGTTCACGGGACTTGAAACCAAGAGTTTCAAAGAAACCCACACACTGATATCAAGCCTCTATGAACAGATGCTACAGTATGGTATTAGCCCAGTAGCTTACGATAACCAGGTTTCCAGATGGAAACCCTAAAGCTATCCAAGCTGCCAGCACCAATAAAAAAAGGCACTTTAACAACTACGAAAGCTGATAAGAACAGATCAGTCGAGTACCGATCACTTTAAGAGTGTACACGGTGTTACCCGTCATCATTTCTGTCGCGGGCTAAAAAGCCCGACTTTGGAAGGGTAAACTTATAAAATTTTCTTAACCTGCATTTAGAGGGAAGTAGAAACCTTCCCTCTAGGTTGCAGTATACCAGCTAATGATCCTAATAAAAATTGTGGTTGTTGCCTCGGTACATGACGTCATTGGCTCTGAAAAAATTTAAAAATTTAAAAATTTAAACAAATAGGTTATGTGGGTGACCGTAAATGGTCACTACATATATAACAGGGTGTTTCTTCCTACAGAAGTTTTGGAATTTGAACTTGTGGTGTTGAAAACAATTTGTCAAATTGTTCCCTTTCATCTAGGTTGGCGAATTTGGATAATGCTTTATATATATCTCTGTTTTTCCACTTTCTGTCAAATCTGGAATTACCTTTAACTGGTTCTTAGTAATCTTTTTGATGTTGGCGAAGGAAATGTCTCCCCAAATAAACCCGTAAATCCCATAGTCTTGAGAAAAAATGAGTGGTGGTCCTCTGATGTTTACAACATTTTGAATTTCTGTGGGTTGATTAGTTTGTAGAATGAGAAACATGGGTTTTTCTTTATCTTCTTCATCGGATGATTCCTCCGTATTTTGTTTGGTTTTCTTACCAGGGTTTTGTTGAACGCTTCCTGGACGTTTTTTTAAGCCTTTGGAAACTATTTCACTCCATGAAGGCGGTTTGAGGTTTTTACTTTTAACGTCTTCTTCGGAGGACTCCTCATTCTCCGAACTCGAATTGAGTTTCTTTAATTTTTTCTTATGTTTTTTTGGTTGTTGAACAGAATCTTGCTCTATCTCAACAATATCGGAGATATCATCTGATAAAGATTTAACAGGACTGTGAGAAGGAGGAGAAACAGTGTTATGAGAAGGAGGAGGAACCTCAACTTCTTCACTTGGCTTTGAGACTACTGATGGTAATGTTGTAGTAGTATCCTTAGGAACTGTATTGGGCAGAGGAGGGAAGTCCTCAGGAGACTTTGCAACGCTGCCCTTAGTACATTGGAATCTACGATGTTCGATGTTAGAGCATAAACTGCAAGGTTGTGTGCAGGTAAGTTGAGAGTGGCCAATGGTACCACAGTTGCCACATTTATTCTTTGGGCAGTCTTTGGCTGTGTGACTGCTCTGACGGCAACGGCTACATACTTTAGTCATACCTGAGTATGAAGTCACGATAGTATATCCCTGGATGTTAATGAAGTTAGGGATATTCTTGGTCATTTTAATCTTGAGGTGGATTTTATCTCCAATCTCAATATTTGGATACTTGGTGAAATGGGATCTGTGGATGGATTCTACGATCCCATACTGTTTAAAGGTGTTTTTAAGACTTTCATCTGTAATTTCAGCTGGGAGTCTTTTTAAATACATACACATACCTGATGTTATCAGTTTTGATAGGAGTAGGATGATAACGCTCTCCATCTAAGACTATGCCTTCTTCTATTAGTGTATCTTTGGTTAGGAGGTCTAGGCAGGTTACCTCATAGAGGCCCTTATAAAAGTCCCAGCAATTGATGTTGGCGAGACGAAATGGATCTACGGCACAAACTATAGCATCAGCTAGCTGCTGGGTCAACGCTTTTTTGGAAAGCGAACTGAACGGTTAGGCCACGATCGAATTTTGGTGGCGTCATATTAGGGAGGGGGGGGGCCTAGCCCTGATCCCACCACTACCAAGTGTTTGTCCTTGCCCCTGTCCGGGGTTTGTACTGTAGTCTGTTCACGGGACTTGAAACCAAGAGTTTCAAAGAAACCCACACACTGATATCAAGCCTCTATGAACAGATGCTACAGTATGATATTAGCCCAGCAGCTTGCGATAACCAGGTTTCCAGATGGAAACCCTAAAGCTATCCAAGCTGCCAGCACCAATAAAAAAAGGCACTTTAACAACTACGAAAGCTGATAAGCACAGATCAGACTAGTACCGATCACTTTAAGAGTAGACTCGGGTTACCCGTCATCATTTCTGTATGCGGGCTAAAAAGCCCGACCTTAAGGGTAAACTAAACAAAACAAAACTAAAAACAACTGAGTTAATAATCTGGATACTTTAAATTTTAAGAACTAACCCTGCTTTTAGAAGGGAGGAAGAACCTCTCTTCAAGGTAGCAGTGTACCAGCTAAATATCATCTAAAAAATGGAACTTTGGAAAATTTGGAATAAAGTTTAAACTTTTGCAGGGTGTTTCTTCCTGGTTGTCACTATTGGACTTCTTTGCTGGTTGACAACAAACCCGATGTGTTTAGACGGTAAGTAAGTTACTCGGGTTCTCTATTTTTTTGAAATAAGGAGTTTCTCTCGAGAGTTTCCCAACCGCTTCCCAGAATTTCTCTTGTGGATTCTTCCCTAAAGCAAGGAGGTGAAGAAATAAATCTGACTCTACAGCTTCGTGGAATTGCATGTAAGTCGTTAGGTCTGTTTTTTGAAAGTTGGATATGTCCGTTATTCTGTTTGCTCCCCACTTGAGGCCCAATCTCCTAGGGCCAGTGACGATAAATACCGGAGGACCAATTCGGTCTATCAGTTTACCAAATTGAATAGTTTTCCGGGTACCTCTTATCAATGCTGCTTCGCCGTTAAATCTAAACGCAACAAAGCTCTGTTCTTTTGATGTTAATGTTCCTGGCTTTGATGTTGCTGTTTCTGGCTTTGGTGTTGATGTTTCCGGCTTTGGTGTTGATGTTTCCGGCTTTGGTGTTGGGGTCTCTGGTTTTTTTTTCCTGATGTTCTCATCCTCATCCGTGTGGCTTCCTGGACGCTTGGTGGAAGACTGGGTAATAACTTTGTCGTCTTTTGATTGTTCTCCGCTCGGGATTTCTGTTTCCATTTTCTCTACGCAGGGTTGGGACTTGCGTACCAAGGCCCCATCTTTGGGTGACTCTTTTGGATTGGTAGAGTTTGTGACCAGTGTTTTGGTAGAGGCTATAAGGTTTGGAACTTGTACATTTGAGGTTAAGTCCTCTTTCTCGGACTGTATGGGGGGGTCGAGGTCAATGCTAAGCCTCTCTTCATCTGAGGAGTCTTCACTTAGTGGAAGGTTTAGATCCGTAGGATAAGGTTTTCTCACCGCTTTATTGGATGTATCAGAGACTTTAGCTTTAGACGTAGATACCTGAGCATCGGTGGGTTTGGGATTGTTTTCTATGACCTCAGGGAGGTGATGTTCAGGAAAGACCTCTTTCGAAGATAGTGAAGGGAAATCTTTCTGGGAAAGCTGAACAGGATTAGCTTTGGTGCACTGGAAACGGTGTTTCCAGTGCACCAAATAATTTATCTCCGCACAGCTGGCATGGGTGGGAGCACGTTGTCTGACAGTGGCCTATGACGGCGCAGTTGCCGCATCTGTTGAGTGTACAGTCTCTGGCTATGTGCTCACTACTTTGGCAACGGTGGCAGCACTTTATCACACCCTGATAATTGATTAACACTGTATAACCTTGGATGGTAAGGTAGTTTGGCACTGGTTTGGACATTTTAATTTTTATCGAAATTTTATCACCCTGTTCAATTGATGGGTACTTTACAAATTTAGCACGGGAAATGGTAAGCACTGAGCCGTATTCTTGAAAGGTGTTCTTTAGGACCTCATCATTAATTTCCGCTGGCAGTTTCCGGAGGTGAATTGTTTTCACACCGCTGCCGCCAACTGTGGTAGGTAAATGACGTTCTTCACCTAACACTAAACCTTCTTCCATTAACTTGTCTCTAGTTTGGGGAGTCTTCACTGTAACTTCAAACAGACCTTTGAGTTGATCCCAACAATTAATGTTGGAGACTTGGCTTTCATTGATGACCGTTACTATAGCGTCCGCAAAGTCCTCTGGACTAATGCTTTTCCTGAGAGAAAACCTGACGGTCAACTCACGAACTAAACGATGATTTGCCATGTGTAAATGTCCTAACACAGCTCTCCTAGATAGGGTAGATATCTTGTAGTGTAAGACAGTTCACACCTTATAGGTGGAAGACGGTGGAACTGAAGCTGTTACGGGGGGATTACGAGGAAGACCCTCTAGGTCTGTACCTGTGGGTTCCCTGTCCTGGTGTGTATACCAGATACACACCACCACCACTGGTCTTCTTGGCGGGTGGAGCCTGCCGGCTACCTCTGACACTAAAGTGGTCAGAGGGGACAGTGAATCTACAGGCAGATAGGCCTGTGCAATGAGGGTAACTACGCTCGCCTCTGAAAAAAAATCAGTGTTTGTTCTTACCCCAGTCCGGGGTTTGGGCGTATTGTTCGAAGAACAGATACTACACTTTGGTATTAGCCTAATAGCAGCTTATAATATCTAGGCCCCCGAAAAAGGAAACCCTATTGATATTCAAGCTGCTACCGCTAATAAAGCTTTTGCAACTGAAATACACTATGCACTTCTCACAGATCAGACTAGTACCATTCACTGTGGTGAGGTGTTACCCAGTCATCATTTCTGTATTAGAGTTGAAAAACTCTAGGTTCAGGGTAAACTTAGAACGTGCAGTGTTAGCAACTTTGATTACATTTACTCAATTTGTCACTTAAGTTATAATAACAACTACTTATGATATCATAGTGCTTAAAGATTAAATTATATTGTAACTACTGATAAAGTTGCTATTCTAGCCTCAGAGTATTTCTTCCTTGGCTGTTCAGAAAAACTAGAAATGGGATTTATAAATACATGTAAAAGAAATTAGTTGACAGAAAGTAGGTTATGCCGATTAAAAGTTAAATTTTGATCCTTACCTGGTTCTCCCAGAGATAGGAAATAGTTGGAGGAACGCACCATTGTTTGCCGAACTCCACCGAGCCTAACTCATCTAGTCTCATTGTCAGATAGTTTCTAATACTGCTTCTGCAGCTTCTTATGATGTCAGGAAGTCCCTTCTTGCACTTGTTGTAGTATGCTGCATTCCGGATCTTCCAAATATGGAAACGAAATTCAATGATAATGTAGATAAGGAGTCTTCTCTGATTTTTGGACATGTGAGTTGGTAATCCTAATAGCTTGAGTGCCTGGTTCTGGGTAATAGTTGTATTAAATCTGTCTCCCACAAGTCTCCACACTGCTTGAGCAGTGAAGCACGTGTAGAACAAATGATCGATGGTTTCACTTTCCCCACAAAAAACACAGTGGTCTGCCACTCGTCTATTCCATTTCGATACTAGGTAATTGACCGGAAGGATCTTGTGTGTAAGTTTGAAGTTGAGTGATTTTCTTGTGGCATATAAACAAGGAAGGGTGTTGTGTTTCCATGTTGTGATATCTTCAATTGACAGTATTTCGGAGTCTTTCATATTTCTTAATCTTTGGTAAATTACTGTTCTTTTGTTAGACAGGATGGGAACTTGCAACAAAGGGATGATGGAGTTCAGTGATTTAAGAATGAGTTGGTAGTCACATGGAGGAAAGATTGCTTGTGGTCCGGAATAGTTTATATCAAAGGTTTTACAATGTCTTGATCCGAGCCAGTATTTTAACAATCCATGCGCAATATGGTGTGGGTTAATCAAGCATTTGAAAAGCTCGCTTAATTTAATTGCTGTGATATGTTCTACCAGTAACGGGATATTAACTCCACCATTCTCTGTAGGTCTTGTCAGTTTGATTCTTTTTATTTTATCCTTTTTGTTCTTCCAGAAAAAATTGTACATGATCTTTTCGCATTTTTTTATAAAAAGTTTTGTGGTAGTAAATGGGGACACATAATATGACACAATAGGGATCATCATTTGTTTTATTATTTGTGCTCTGCCATAAAAGTCTAATATGTTTGATTCCCATTTTAATTTGGTTTGTTTAAGCTTTTCTAAAATTTCTTCTTGGTTGATAAGAGTGTTTTCATTGTTAAAATGAAGGCCTAATATTTTGATTGGAGGTATGGAAGTTTTGATATCTGGCCAAAAACCTATAGGGAGAGTTGCAGTTTTATCTTCATTAATTTTGGACCCTGATGCTGATTCAAAAGTGTGGATAATGTGATAAAGACTTTCTTTTGAAGCTTCATTTCTAATTATAATGTTAATATCATCTGCATAAATAAGAACTTTGAGTGGTGGTCCAACTATTGGAGAAAATTCTACTCCTTTTATTTCTGGCGAGTTTCTAATTAAATTTGCTAGAATTTCAATATAGATCACATAGAGGGCGGGGGAGAGAGGACATCCTTGTCGAACTCCTCTTGTAATCTTAATAGTCTCAGACAGTGTTTCATTTATTAAAAGTTTGCTATTTATATCATGGTACACAGTTTTAATCACGTGGAGTAGAGATGGGCCAAAATTGTGCTGAGTAAGAGCTTCATATAGAAGGTTATGACATACTCTATCAAAAGCCTTGCTTTGATCTAGAGATATTAGAACAGCTGGTATTTCTTTGTATTTTAAGTACGAAATAGTGTCCCGGAGGAAAAGGACGTTATGTGAACTTGCTCTTCCTGGAACTGTACTTGCTTGATTATTATGCAGAATGGTTGGAAGTATTGTCGCAAGACGGAGAGAAATGCATTTAGCTAAAATTTTATAATCTGAGTTTAAAAGGGTTATTGGTCTCCAATTTTTTATATCTTTGAGATTTCCTTGTTTTGGTACTAGGGTAATTATTCCAGATTTTTGAGAGGTTGTCAAATTGCCTCTAGTGATACAGTAGTCAAAAACTTGTAGAAGAGCATGGGCGAGTTGTGACCAAAAAATTTTGTAAAATTCCATAGGTAAGCCGTCCAAGCCCGGAGCAGCATGATTTTTAAAGGTTTTCAGAGCTAGCTTTAATTCCTGAACGGAAAAGGGTCTGTCTAACCATTCTTTCTGGGGGTTAGGTACTTTTGGATTCTTTTGTAAAAGCCTGGGCCAAAGGGATTCATCGACCTTTTCAGCTGAATAAAGTTGAGAGTAATATGTTTTGAAAGCGTCAATGATTTGTTCCTTTTTTGTAAGACTCTTGTTATTCTGAATAATTTCTTGAATATGCTTATTTTTTCTATCTTCTTTAATTTGTGAGTAGAAAACCCTTGTGAATTGGTACTCTGCAGCAACCTTTTTACTTCTAGACTTAAGGTGTTGTGTTCTAATATCTTCTTGTTCCAAAGCTATTATTTGATTTTTAAAATTTTGTATAGATTGCTGTATTTGGAAGATATTATTATTGTTACTTCCTTGTTGGAAGAGAAAAATAAATCGATAAAGTTGTTGAATTTTTTCTCTCTTAATTTGTTTTCTTTTTTTGGTAATTTCTTGTAGTTTTCCTTTACAGGCAGACTTTAATTTTTCCCACCATTCAGCTTTGTTATCAGATATAAGATTTAAATGTTCTGAGATTAACAGGTTGATTTCCTTCTTTGTGTCCTCTTCTTCTAGGAGTGTGGGATCACATCTCCAAAATCCCGGTCCGAAAAAGGAGTCAGATGGAAAGAGAAAGGTAGCTACAACAGTTGAGTGGTCTGAAATTTTCATAGCATAACTTGTGTGATCTACTAAGTTCTGCTTCAATAGTGCAGTAAGGTTTTCCGAGGTGTAAATTCTATCCAATCTTGTTCTGATGCCTCTGCTGGACTTCCAAGTGGTACAAGTTTTATTGGGGTAGAGAAAATTCCATGAATCTGTAAGCTTATATTCGGAACAAATTTCTGACAGCTGTAGTTTACCAAAATCACCTTGTTTGTTATCTCCTCCTACTTTATCCTGTGACAAGTTCATTACAAAGTTAAAATCCCCGCCCAAAATAATTTCGAAGGAACCGTCTAAATATGGAGGTAAATTTTTCAGGAAATCTTTTCTTTCCGCTTTATCTGTTCGAGCATAGATGTTTACTAATTTAATGCTACAGTTATTTATTTTAATGTGAACTATAATAATCCGGCCATCTTGATCTCTTTTAGAAAAAAGGATTTTACCTATGAAGTTGGGGTTAAAGATGATGGCTACCCCTCTACTTCTGTTTGTTCCGAAACTCCAGAAAGATTGAATGTTAAATTTGTTTTCAAAATTTTTGAGTAATTTCAAGTGATTGATATGTGTTTCCTGCAAAAATATAATATCCCATTTATTAGAAATCATGGTATTAAATAACCAGTTTTGTTTTCTGTTATTATTGAATCCTTGAATATTCATTGTAGCTATTTTTAAAGAGGTTGGTGGACTCATCACTGGGGTTTGGTATTGGAGTTATTCTTGGGTTTTTGTTTTTTTTTGGTTTTTCGTTCTCTCTCTGGTGAACTGGAGGTGTCGCCAGTTTCAGAGGATGGCCTATTCCTTTTGGGGCCCTGAGATTCAGGCTGTAGACAATCTGTTAGACAAAGGCTTAAATATTTCTTAGAAGAATCTCCATCTTCAGAAAGTTTCTTTTCTGTTTGTTTAGGGATTTTTGACTTGTAGGTATTTTTGTTATCACTCGGCACAGTTTCTTTTAAACATTCTTGGAGTTTCTGGTTGTCTTGTGCGTCCTCACGCACATCAACATATTGATTAGACTTCAAGGTAAGATCTGTAGGCAGTGGGGCATCCCCAGTTTCAACTGGCTGAGTTTGGCTAGGGAGAGGAATGTCTTCTTCCATAGCTACTGATGAGTCGTCACTAAGATCGCGTGGATCGAGATCTGGAATGGTATCACATGAAGAGGGGAGACTACACCCTCGTTCTGTGTGGAACATTGTTTCAGGGACCTTTTTTGGATCTGTTGGTTTCTCTTCCTCTAGAGAGGGGTCCACGACTGGTGTCGGGTTAAGAGGTATTAACTTATGTTCACCTTCTTCCACAACTTGTGTTGTGGTACTTGGTTCCGGGGCATTTATTATTTTTTTCTCCGAGTCCCTTTTCCCTTGAGATATTTTTGTTGGAAGTGGTGGGTACTCTTCCATCGATATTATTGGAGGATTTAGTGCACTGCACTCGTATTTCCTATGTGAACTTTCATTACATAATTTACATGGCTCTGTGCAGACAAGTTGTGAGTGCCCAAAAACATCACAGTTGCCACATCTGTTCCTGGGACAAACCTTGGCTTCATGGTCAGGTTTATAGCATTTGGAACATACCCTGGTGACTCCATCATAAGAGACCATGATTAGATGACCTTCGATATCTACAAAGTTAGGGACCGGTTTTTGCATTTGAAGTTTAACACTAATTTTGTCCCCTTGTTCAATATTGGGGTATTTTGGAAAATGTGCTCTGTTAATTTTGAGGACTGTGCCATAAAGTTTGAATGTGGAAAAGATCATGTCATCGGTTATTTCTGCGGGGAGTTTTCTCAGATATATGAATTTGGTGGAACTGCCAACTGAATTTGGAAGAAATTTAACTCCGTTAACTGTTACCCCTTCTCTCAGGAGCAGGTCTTTGGTATAAAGGTTTTTTGCTGTAACTTCATACAGTCCTTTAGGGTAGTCCCAGCAGTTGATGTTACATAACTGACTGGGATTGACAGTATTGGCTAATGCATCGGCTAAATCTTCTGCTTTAACTATTTGTTTAAAGGTGAATCGTACTGTGCAGGTTCTATTTAATTTAGACATATTTACTATATTGTGTAGGACGGAGCTTCTTTATATATAGGCAGAAGCTCTGATACTGTTACGGGGGAATGTGCTGTGGATTGTACTTGGCTTCAGTCAGATATCTCCACTCCTAGATCAGTACCAAAGTACATCCAACACTGGTCCTCGTTGCGGTTGGAGCCGGCCGGCTGTAACCCTCGTACACCTAGATGTAGAGGGGGAGCTAGAGGTAAAGACTGATGACACCAGTGCAGTGTACTTTCCACTAACACCTCTGGAAAACAAAAAAGTGTTTATTGTTGCCCCTGTCCGGGGTTTGTTGGTCAGTCACGACCTGTGTAGCTCTGTAAGAACAGATACTACACAATCCACTAGCTACACTAAGCTTAATATCTTGGGTCCCAAAGGGACCCGTAACAGATATAAGCACACTAACAAAACACTAACTCTAAAGCTGATAAGAACAGATCAGACTAGTACTACTGATCACTTGGTGAAATTTTTACCCAGTCATCATTTCTGTCCAAGAGCTAAACAGCTCTTTGGAAATGTGGGTAAACTATTAAGGCCGGTGGATTCTAGAATCCACTAGAAGTCACTAGCCTACTACATTTTTGCCTAACCCTGCCTTTCGAGGGGTGGAGGAACACCCCACTCCCACGAGGTGGCAGTAATAACCTTAAAACTTGTCTTAAACTTCAAGGATAATCTATAAAGACATTAGTACTGTAATAGTCTCAGTATAATACTTCATTGACTGTCCCTGCTAGTAGGCCAAAAATTTATTAGTGATCCCGTGGACTGGAGGGACATGCTCAAGCAGCCACCTCAGACAACAAGGATATATAAAAAAAAGGAAAAAAAAGTTAGCATGGGACTGGAGATAAATACTTTAGTTTTACGGATCAGAACTATACATTTAGTCAAATTTTTGAATATAAGAAATCTTAACTTTCGAATTTGGATACTTTTCTTAACAAAAGAATTTAATATATACTTCTTTTGGATGAGGTTTCAACTATCTTAAGACTATTTCTTCTTCTTTTTTTGATCTAGACCGTCGGAATTTTTTGAAACACTTGATACAGATCTTGTTCTTTTGGGACCTATGTATTCTGGCAGCTGGGAGTCCATTTCTTCTACGAAATCAGACTTTTGGTCTTCAACCGTATCTATTTTCTTATAACTGTCCAGAGACTTTTTAATCAAGCACTGTATGGCATGATATTCCTCCGCTAAGTAGCGGAATTGCTTTGGTGATAATTGATGGAGTGGTTGACGGATTTTTTTCTTTATTCTATCACAAGTTAAATCGTAGGAGGTTAAACAATCTTTAATAGATTTTCCTTCAATTGTTGGAGATTTCAAGTTTGAAAGATGGTTTTTAAAGTTTTCTGACATATTATTAAGCGTTTTGATATTATTTATCATACCTTTATATATGCGTTCTAAACGAAGAGCTTCTATGTGAGTTTCTGAGTTAACTTTCTTGAATTGGGAGGCAGTATTTTCTGTGGTTACACTGTTGTCTAGAACTTTAGCACCCTGAGCTAAGGGTGATGAGTTGTCTGCCGATTCCACTTCGTCGTCTTCGCTTGAAGATTCCTCACCCTCATAGAGTAAGTTGTTAACAGATTGACTATCCGGGGAAGACGTTGCTTTTCCTTCTTGACACCCTTGGGTACTGTTGGGATCATCTTGCGATGTTTCCAGATTCTTTTTATTGGACATTGAAACAGCTTCTTGCTTGTTGGGGACTTTAGGTGACCCTAAGTCTTGAGTTGTATTGGTTTCTAAAGAGGTTCCTTCCTCTTTGCTTTCCGAGTTAGACTTTAAAATAGTACAGTCTTCCTCCACAATGGTAGACAAAATGGGTTCTTCGCCTATCCCATGGACACTCTTCTGAGGAATAGTTGGAGTCTGGTCATAGTTAGACGTTACAATAATGCTCTCTTTTCTAGGAAGAGTAGGAAACTCTTCCAGAGACAGAAGTGAAGTATTAGTATTGAACTTGGGACATTGGTATTTTGAGTGGGAGAGGTCCTCACACTGACTGCAAGGATTTTTGCAGGTAACTTGGGAGTGTCCAATTATGGCGCAATTTCCACATTTATTTAAGGGACAGTCTCTCGCGGTATGACCTTCTAAATGGCATCTAGTACACAGCCTGGTCATTCCAGAGTAGTTGACCATGACTGTGTAACCACTTATAGTGACAAAATTTGGAATACTTTTGTTTACTTTCATTTTGATATACATTTTCTCTCCTTGTTTAATTTGTGGATATTTGGAGAAGGTAGGGCGAACTACTGCTAAAACTTGGCCATAATTTTCAAACGTTTTTTTAATAGTCTCGTCATCTATTTCTGATGGTAGTTTTTTAACATAAACGAATTTCACACCACTGCCGCCCACGGTAGTGGGGAAAAACCTCTCACCTTTTAACAGGATTCCATTCTCTATAAGTTTATCTTTTTGGACATATGTTTTGGAGGTGACCTCATAAAGTCCTTTTTGAAAGTCCCAGCAATTTATGCTTTTAAGATACTTAAGATTATCTGCGCCTAAAAGATGAACAATGGCGTCAGCAATATCTTCAGGTTGGTAAGCTTTCTTAAATGAAAATCTAACCGTAAGGTCTCTGTTGAATTTCTTAGTGGTAGACATAACTAGATCTTAAGTAAATACTACCAAAGGGCTGGGGGGGCCTAGCCCTGATCCCACCACTACCAAGTGTTTGTCCTTGCCCCTGTCTGGGGTTTGTACTGTAGTCTGTTCACGGGACTTGACACCAAGAGTTTCGAAGAAACCCACACACTGATATCAAGCCTCTATGAACAGATGCTACAGTATGATATTAGCCCAGCAGCTTACGATAACCAGGTTTCCAGATGGAAACCCTAAAGCTATCCAAGCTGCCAGCACCAATAAAAAAAGGCACTTTTACAACTACGAAAGCTGATAAGCACAGATCAGACTAGTACCATTAAATGTGGTGTTACCCAGTCATCATGTCTGCTAATAGAGCTAAAAAGCTCTAAGTTTATAGGGTAAACTTGGTATAGAAGAAGTGGATGGTCAACCGACACCTATATTATTGCTGACTAAGTTTAAGGTTTAAGCTTTAAAGGTTATAGTTTGAGATATAATTTAAATTTAGGTGTGATTGCCAATTTAAATTATTAATTTAAAGTTTAAAATTTAAAGTTTAAAATTAATAGTAATACAATTTACTAGGGTTATAAAGTTTGAAATTAGGTTATGAGGGGGGATGAAAACTTTAAATTTTTATTCTTACCTTATTATTCCATAGATAGGCTATAGTTGGCGGAACACACCATTGTCTGGAGAAATCTGCTGGGCCAAGTTCTTCTAATTTCATTGTTAGAAAGTTTTTGATGCTAGTTCTGCAGCTTCTAATGATATCTGGTAATCCTCTTCTACACTTGTTGAAAAAAGCAAAATTTCGGATTTTCCATATGTGAAATCTAAATTCAATGATTATGTAGAGGAGTAGTTTATGTTGATTCTTTGGTAAATTCTGGGATGAGTCAATGAGTCTTAGAGCAAGGTCCACTGATATCGTAGTGTTGAATTTTGCCTCTACTAGTCGCCAGATCGCTTTGGCTGTGAAACACTCATAGAAGAGATGGGAGATGGTTTCACATTCTTGGCAGAAGACACACTGATCGGAGACTCTTCTATTCCATTTGGATATAACGTAATTTACAGGGAGGATCTTATGTGTAATTTTGAAATTAAGAGTTTTCCTAGTAGCGTATAGAAAATTGAGAGAGTTATTTCTCCATGTGATGGAATTTTCGGTTGATATAGTTTCTGTATCTTGTAAATTTCTGAGGATGTGATACATTTTTGATCTTTTGGTAAGGAGAACATTTTGTTTATCCAGGAAAGGAGAGATTAATTTGAAAGTTTTGATACTCTCCTGATGTTCCTTTGGTGGAAAAATTGCTTGTGGGCCAACATAGTGAATATAAAACAATTCACAATGTTTGGACCCAAGCCAATACTTTATCAGGCCGTGGCCTATGTGAAGGGGGTTACTCAAAGTTTTCATTAGTTCTTCTAAACGGATAGCAGATAGGAGTTCTGATAATAGAGGTATGTTGAGGCCACCGCAGTTTGTTGGTCTGGTCAGTTTTATTCTTTTTATTTTGTCTTTTTTTTTCTTTCCATAAAAAATTAAAAAGTATCTTTTCGCATTTTCTAATGAAGTGTTGTGTAGTACAAAAGAGGTTGGCAAAGTATGAGATAATCGGAATCATGAGTTGCTTAATGATTTGGGCTCTTCCATAAAAGTCCAGTATACATGAGTTCCATTTGGTCTTGATATTTACAAGTTTGTTTTGTATTTCTGCTTGGTCAGTCAGAGTATTGGCATTATTGAAAGAAATTCCTAATATTTTAACTGGTGGAGGTAGAAGAGTGATTTGAGGCCAATGACCTATAGGAAGTATAGCTGTTTTTTCACTATTTATTTTCGAACCAGAGGCTTTTTCAAAGATTTTAATTGAATGTGCTAAACCTTGTTTGGAATTTTCTGTACTTATAAATATGTTGATATCGTCAGCATACATTAAGGTTTTTAGAGGTGGACCGGCTGGTTGCGGTAGTTCAATACCTTTGATGTCTGGGTTTCTTCTGATTTCATTGGCAAGAATTTCTATATAGATAACATAAAGGATCGGAGAGAGGGGGCAACCTTGTCGCACCCCTCTAGTAATTTTTATTGGGTCAGTAAGAGTTTCATTAATCAGAATTTGGCTACTAATGTCATGGTAGATGGTTTTAACTATATGTACAAAGGAATTGCTTAATCCATGTTTTTCCAGCGTTTGAAACATGAGTTTATGACACACTCTATCAAAAGCTTTGGATTGATCCAATGTAATTAATGTTGCTGCCATTTCTTTATGTTTTAAATATGATATAACATCCCGAAGGAAAAACAAATTGTGAGATCCTGCTCTGCCTGGAACTGCGCAGGCTTGATTATTGTTTAAGATAGTTGGTAAAATTTGAGAGATTCTAAGGGAAAGGCATTTTGTCAGGATTTTGTAATCAGTATTAAGTAACGATATAGGTCTCCAGTTTTTTAAATCTTTTGGGTCTCCTTTTTTGGGTATTAATGTGATAATGCCCATTTTTTGGGACTGAGTAAGTTTTCCTTTCTGTATGCAGTCAACTATAATTTGTAGAAAAGCTGGGCCTAGATTAGTCCAAAATGTTTTATAGAATTCAATCGGAAGACCATCAGAACCAGGAGCAGCATGGTTTTTAAAGGAGTTTACCGCAGTTTTGAGTTCCAGAAGTGAAAAAGGTCTATCTAGCAGTTCTTGTTGGGGGATGGATATTTTAAGATTCTGTTGTAGTAGTTTCGGCCACAAGGATTCATCAACCGGTTCGGCAGTATATAGTTGAGTATAATATGAGTGGAAGGCCTGAGTAACATGCTCTTTTTTTCCAGAAACAATATCATTGTATCGAATTTCTTGTATATTTCTGAATTTTCTGTCTTCTTTTATTTGTGTATAGAAGACTCGACTGAATTGGTGTTCTGCCGCTACCTTCTTTATTCTTGCTTTAATGCGTTGTGTGTTTATATCGTCTTTTTCTAGTGTTAATATCTGACTCTTGTAGTTTTGGATTGCCTGTTGAATTTGGAAGATGTTTGAATTATTTGTACCATGTTGGAATAAGTATATTAACCTATACAGTAGTCTTATCTTAGATCTGATGTGTTGCTTTCTTTTCTTAGAAATCTCCTGAAGCTTTTGTTTACAAGCGGCTTTCAAATTTTCCCACCATTTAGCTTTCTCCTCGGTGTTGATATTTTCTTTGTGTTGTAAAATTAGATGATTGATTTCTTTTTGAGTATTCTCTTCTTCTAAAAGTTGTGGATTGCAGCGCCAGTAGCCAGAACCAAAAAAATTTTCTGTAGGGAAAAGTAAAGAAATGACTACCGCAGAGTGATCTGACATCTTCATCGAGTGGCTCATATTGTCTACGAAATTTTGTTTTAAAAAGATTGATAAGTTTTGTGTGATATATAGACGATCAAGTCTTGTTTTCACTCCTCTAGACGATCGCCAAGTAGTACAGCTTAATTCGGGATAAAGAAAGTTCCACGAATCAATTAGTTTGAATTCTTGACAAATTTCTGCCAATTGAAATTTTCCAGAATCTCCTTGGTTTGGATCCCCCCCAACCTTGTCCTGAGATATATTCATGACAAAGTTGAAGTCTCCCCCCAAGACGATTTCGAAGGGGCCTTCCAGGTAGGTAGAGAGGTTTCTTAAGAACTGTTTCCTTTCTGATTTGTCTGAAGGGGCATATACATTAAGTAATTTGATATTGTGGTTGTTCAATTTTATATGGACAGCCATAATTCTTCCCTCCTGATCTCTTTTGGAGAACAAGATTTTTCCCTTGAAATCAGGATGAAAGATGATGGCTACCCCCTTGCTCCTATTTGTACCGAAGCTCCAAAAAGATTTTCAAAATTTTTAATAGTTGACAGGTGATTGATATGAGTTTCTTGAAGAAAAATTATATCCCACTGTTGATAGATCATATATTTTTGTAACCATTGTTGTTTTATTGGATTGTTAAAGCCTTGGATATTTAATGTGACTATTTTAAAGGCAGTTAAACTTTGCATTAAAGCAGTTTAATTTTATTCTTGTTGTTATTTTCTTTTTTGCTTGTTTCCTGGTTTCCCAGTCACTTTCGAGTGCGAGCTCCCCGTATTTGTACGCAAAATTCTAGGGGCTGGCATTCCCAACTTGTTAATATTCTCTAAAGAGACTACAGGAATTGTGGTTTGCTTACGATTGTGAAAAGGATTTTTTCCTGATTCTTTGCTAACCTCTTTGTTGGAAGTACTTTCCATCTCAAATGCTTGACGAACTTGATCTAGTTCTTCCTGTGTATTCTGGATAACCTGCAAATCCTTGTCATTATTTTTAACAAGTAATTGAAAAACACTTTCAACACTATCATCTACATATTGTGTCTCTTCTGTTGGTTCTGTGTTAAAGAGAGGGTCTGTGTCTATAGCATCACACGAATTTTCACTCATATCTGAATTAGGTATCATTGACGACACGTCATCGGCGACACGACACGAGAGCTTTGGTCTTCATCTGATGGAGGAATTACCGAAGACATTGTTATTGGAATGGAGGTACTTGGTTGTATTTCTTCCAATGGAGGGGGTTGTGGAGGAACCAAGACTATGGATTGGAGAGATAATTCTTTGTCTTGAACAAGGATAGGATGAGATGATTTTTCTGTTTCTGTTTTGTCCTTGTTGTGATTAGTAGGTTCTTTTCCATTAAGTGGTGGAAAGTCCTTATCTGTGAATATTGGTTTGGTTTTTTTAAATTCACATTGGAATTTTCTATGTGTTAAAGCATTGCAGTTTTTACATGGTTCTGTACAAATTAATTGGGAATGTCCGTATTTGTAACAATTCCCACAACGATTAGAGGGGCAGTCCTTAGCCATATGACCTTCTGTCCTGCATTTGCTGCACACTTTAATAATACCATCATAGTTAGCCATAACATAGTGGCCTTTTATCTCAATAAAGTTAGGCACTGGTTTCTTCATATCAATTTTAAGGCTAATTTTATCTCCTTGTTCAATATGAGGATATTTTTTGAAGTGGTGTCTGGTAATGGATATATTTGTGCCATACTCTTTAAAGGCTTCAAGTATGAAGTCATCTGTAATTTCAGCAGGAAGTTTCCTGAGAAAAATGGTTTTTATAGTGCTACCTATAGCAATTGGTTGGTACTTTTTCCCATCTATAACAATTCCTTCTCTTATTAGGACATCTTTTGTGTAAAAATCTAATGTTGTTACCTCGTACAACCCTTTGGGATAATCCCAACAATTAATATTACTTAACTTGAAGGGATCTACTGTAGCAACTAAGGCATCAGCCAAAACTTCAGGCTGAACTGCCTGTTGAAAAGTGAATCTTACTGTGTGATCTCTTAGGATTTTAGACATGGTAGAAATTTATTTTTCTTAACTGTATTAAACAGCACTGCTTTATAAGCAGTAGTACTAAATAATGGTAGTGTGACGGTGTTTACTAGATCTTACTACCAAATATATAAAATAAAATAAATAAAAGGCTTTATTTAAGACAGCCTCTACACAGAAGAGATCTACCTTATAGTGTAGGGCAGTCTTCACCTTATAGGAGACGGTGACACTGTTGATGTTACGGGGGGATTGTGAATGAAGACTTACTTAGTCTGAGCTTGGTATATCTCCACCCTATCTGTGTAACACACGACCACCACTGGTCTTCTTTGCGGGTGGAGCCAGGCCGGCTATATACCTCTGTACACAAAAGTATGCAGAGGGGACAGTGAATATATATACCAGCTGGAAGGCTAGTGCGATGTAACTCTTCAATCACTACTGCAAAAAAAACAAGTGTTTCACTTTTCCCCAGTCCGGGGTTTGGGCCTTTACAAGACCTTGAGTGTATTGTTCTAGGAACAGATACTACTCAAACAGTTAGCCTAGCAGCTTATAATATCCTGGTTCCCGAACAGGAACCTTCTAGATATTTAAGCTGCTAAACCTTAAAAGAACTTTAGCAACTAAGCACAGGTACTACTATTTGATCTTAGCCAAAAGGCAGAGAAGCGATACCAAGCAATAATATTTTTACCTTTTAAATAACCTTTATTTATGTTCCTTTAAGGTGTTTTTTTTTTTTTTTTTTTTTTTTTTTTTTTTTTTTTTTTTTAAATATTAGAAAGCTTTAGGGAATTTCAAAAATTGATGAATAATTTATAAATATATCATTTACTCTTTGAACATCTAAGTGCTGTTCTGATTTTCAGCCTACATGGACAAGGTCAACATTGTCGGTTTCGTTTGTGTGCACGTCGCGATAGCGCAGACGTAAGGTGCGAAAGTTATGGTGATTATAAAATTAAGTCAGGAACAAACTAATACTGCAGTCGTCTCCCCATGTCCACGGTCACCACCAGAGCGAAATTTCCAGACATAAACAATTTGTAATTACATTGGCAATTATTTCAAAGCCGAATGTTTGTACAAACTATGAAAGTTTCCTAAGATGACATGAGAACACAATCCTCAGCATCCCCGAATTGCCTTCATTATTGCAGTAGCATCCACTTATTGTGATCGCGGATGATATTAGCGAGTGATCGGCTATTATTATCAAAATCATTCGGTCCCGAAACTCACCATTAAAATTGAATTTAAAATAATTCGCCTATTATTATCACAAATTCCGGTTATTGTTATCGAAATCCTCAAATGTTTGGCCTTTTGAGTCTCAGAATTCTGAGAAATCAATGTTGATCAGGAGAAAATTTGACAAACAACATTTGTAGAAATCTCATTATTTTGTTAATCTTACTTTAATGTTATTCTTCCGTGTAAATTCCAGGCAAATGCAGGTGGGTAATCTTAATCTTTCATGCAAATGCAGATTCAACTTGAGTATCCTTTGACTTTAAGTGCTCGCAAAAACAACCCTCAGCATTATGGCAGAAGCAAGTAAAAAAAAAAAAACCGTAAAGATTTATCTTTTCAAGAAAAGCAAAGAATTTTGGAGTCCTATGTATGATAAGTTGCCCAAAACAAGTCGGCATATTGTGTTGTACATTTCGAAATTTCACAACCATTCTGTTGCAAGATCTTTAAAAAATAAACAACAACAATGGGCAAAGAAAATTTCACAGCAACTGATGGTTGATTTTAAAGGTGGAAAATGCGATAAAATATTGTGTACAAGCATATTCATATTGAAGAAAAAGAGTGATGAATTTTTTTGTTATCAGTTGATGTGTCGATTAAGACCGAGCGGCCAAAAATTATTGCTGAATATTCTCCGGAGGATTTTTACACATTATGAGCAATTGGTTAGCTAAGTGCGATGCCCACGAGTGAATGAATGGCAATCTTAAAATACAGTATTGCTAGTTACGCCTTTTGTAAAAAATTATGTTGTTTTTTTTTAAATATAAAAAATAAACTATAAACAATAAATTGTGAACGTGAAAAACTGGACTGTGTCGGCAACTGTAGGTTGACATACTCTATTTTCAAACAAGTAAATGTCTTAGGGGAAAGATAATTTCATGGCCGATGTGATCCCACTCCACTTAATGGAGGGATGAAGTGGCCATATATATATATATATATATATATTTAAATCATCTATGTTTTCGGTAAGTTTTATTGCAATTATGAAATCAAGCTTCTTCCATTGAAATGCATGTGCGAACTTAACTCCAAAGGTAAAAGTAGAAATAAAAACTAGAAGAAAAATGCATACCTTAGAACTATATTGAGAATATGATGTCATTTATCTTTGTTCTTTTGTTGTCATTTGAAAAAAAAAAAAAAGTAGGTCATGATGATGTCGTTTCCAGAACACTGCAGCCACTTACCCTTTACTGAAAAATAAGACATACGTAGGAGAATGCATTAACCAGACGACACCGAACTTCTTGCTACTTTGGTATTGGATGGAACTTGGCTTATTTTTAATATTGCATAACGGCCAATTGTCTGAGAACACGTAGGGGTGCTAGTTAAGTATTTATAGCCTTATTCTTGACTCTTATAGCTACAGTTTCAGATATTCGTCATTTTTTTTTCATTATTTTGAACATGCAAAATAGTTGCTTTTTTATTCTCAGTACGTATATACTTTTATTCAAGTGCACCAATTGCAACTTTGGTTTCTTTCTGTAATTTATAACCAATCTTGGTGTGGGGGGAACAATTTCTGAAACGACAGGTGGTAGCGAAAGAAGCGTTATGTAAACTAATAATTATGGTGAACAAAGATTTCAGGAGGGTCGAATGTTCACTATGAGGACAGATTAAGTAACTGTACGAGCAGAGTTTGTCAGAGGGGGCGAAACAATGGGGGAGAATATAATAATAAAAAAACATAAATTATCGGGAGATTTTTTACGATAGTTGTAGATTAGAACAGTGCATGAATTAAGCGCTATGTATTTTTAGCCTTAGTTTTAATACAATTAGTGAAAATTTTAAAGTTCTATTGCTTACACCTATGTGTATGATTTGAGCTTTCGACATTAAAAAATAAAAAACTTTGCATTTGAGCAAGAACTAACACTCAGAACTACTCAATTTGAGGGTTTTTTTTAAACCTCATGCAATGAGGATCGAGTGTTTGGAGAGACTTAATTAACATTTGCTTCTTTCTGTTAGCTGATGCAGTCGGTAGACAATTTTGTAATCACTTCAGCATTCACTTCTCCCTATGTATCACTCTGCGCAACCATGCAATCTTCCTCATTGCAACTAACTCTTCATTATTTTTATCAGTCAAACCATTCTCTCACTCTATACTTTTACTTTCACTCTCTTTTACTCTCACTTTCAACACCACTCTCAATTCTATCTGGTGCTACATCACTATTTTCTATTGCATTATGACTTTCATCTACTACATCAATCCTCTGACCTGAGACACACTTCAAATCCTCACTGTCATGACACTTTATGGGTGAAGCATAAATGCTTTTCATATTCCCCTCCATCTGAAAAGGAAAGTTCTTTGGGTGGAGAATTATTGAGCTTTAAGCTCACCCTGAAAAGGCAGTGAGATTAACTCTGTTCAGCTGAGCATAGAATTGACTTGGGTCTCTTGTATTTGCAGAAATCTGCTTCATTATAGTCTGAAGCTTGCTTGATCAGTGGGTTCGGATGATTAATTGTCTTATTGAAGAACTTTTCAGCTAGGTCATGAAGAAGAGTTGTGATGTAGGGAATGCTGATGTCTCTGTGAATTTGGGAGTTTCTGATAAACCATGGAGTATCTAAACTCATTCTCAGACATTTGTTTTGTATTCTCTGCAGCTTCTGAATATTTGTCTTCGAAGTGTGACTCCACGCAGGAGATGCATAAGTTATGACTGGGCGTATTACCATCTTGTATATGAGCAGTTTGTTCTGAGTATCTAATTTACTTTTTCTGTTGATCATGGGGTAGAGCTGCGCTATTGCTTTAGACGTCTTTGAACTTATGTGTTCTATATGGTTGGTGAATTGTAGTTTTTTATCCAGAATTACTCCAAGATATTTGATTGTATTCTGCCATGGGACTTTAACACCTAGTAAATGTATATCTTCCTTGATTTGAGGCTTTTTTCTAGTGAACAGTATGGCTGAGCTCTTCTGTGGATTGGTTTGAATTCTCCAGTCCATAAACCCATCTTTCTAGCGTGTGAATGCTGTTTTGGAGTCTCTTAATAGCCAGTTTTGGGCTGAGAGATCTTGCTAATAATGCAGTGTCATCAGCATATAATGCAGTGATTGTTGAGCTTGGGTTTTGAGGGATATCAGCAATATAGATAGAAAACAGCAAGGGGGCCAAGAGTGAGCCCTGCGGTACTCCTGCCAGAACCTTGCATCTGGTTGATACAGTTTCATTTATTTTGACTTGCATGTATCTGTCTCTGAGGTAAGAGTGAATTATTTTAACTAGATTAATAGGTATATTGAATGTGATGAGCTTGTAGAGAAGACCTTGATGCCACACCTTATCAAAAGCCTTTGCAGCATCTAAAAAGACTGCAGCTGTATGAAGATTCCAGTTGAAGCCTTCGGAAATGTATTCGATCAGCCTGTGGATCTGCTGAATGGTGGAGTGGTTTTTTCTGAATCCAAATTGCTCATTTGGGATTATATGTAGTTGGTCCGTTGAGATTGAAGTCTAGTAAGGACCACTTTTTCTGCAATCTTTCCAAGGTTAGACAGAAGACTGATAGGTCTGTAGTTTTCAGGGAGTTGAGCGTTTTTTCCCATCTTTTTGATTGGTGTGACATCTGCTATTTTCCATGTTAAAGGGAAATACTGGAATCTGAGGATGGCATTAATTATGTTGACTAGATGTACAATGGCTTTTCTGGGGAGTAATTTAATTATTCTGTTTGTAATTCCATCTGGGCCTGGAGCTTTATTGTTGTTCAGGTGGGTTATAATGTTTATAACTTCTGTTGGAGAAGTGGGTGTGAGAGATTCTAAATCATCTTTTTGTTCTGTTATGGTCTGCCTAACTCGGCGGTGAATCTTGTAGATAAGATTGATGTTCAAATTTTCATATGAAGGGTTGCATTGACTTTCCAAGCTGTCGGCTAGAGCCTCTGCTTTTTCCTCATCATTGTGAGCTATTCCTTTCGAGGTTTGAATTGGGGGTAAAAGTTGCCTTTTGGTGCGGAAGGTTCTTAGAAACTTCCATATGGAGTTGTCCTCAGGGTTTAATTTTGTTAGCTTAGATTCCCACTCTTGGTTTCGATGTGTCTGGAGGGCTTCACGTACTTGTCTGTTTAATTTGTTCAAATTTGCTTTATCTTGAGGGGCTCTTGTGTTATGATACCGCTTTCTGGCTTTATTTTTCAGTCTAATTAAATCCATAATTTCCTCAGGGATCCGTCCACTAGGGTGAAAAACTGTGGTTTGGGTAACTGCCTTTATTGCATTTTTGATTTGATTGGTAAAGTTGTTTGCAGCCATTTCAATCTCCTCTTTAGTGTGAATAGTAGGGACTGGGCCAATGTGATCAGGTAAGATTCTGGTGAGTTTGTCCCAAGATATGAAAGAGTGGGGAGGGGAGAATTGTTCTTGTGTACCAAGTTTAAGCAGAATAGGGTTGTGATCTGATGCAAGTTCATTTATTGCTTCCAGCTGGTATTGGTATCTGATGTTTTTGAGAACAACTATGTCAAGTACATCTGAACTTCCAGTTGAGCTATGATGGGTGGGCTCTGTGGGTCCGATTACAACAATAGAATTTTGCGTTGCGTAATGGTTTAGAATTCGACCTTTGTCATTGATTGTGGAGCTATGCCAGGCTGTATGTTTGGCATTAAAGTCACCAGCCATGATGATGGAGTCCAAATCGGATACCAGCAATGGAATGCTGGGTGGATTATATATAGCGTAGATTTTGATATTGCCAGCGTTGTTGGTATTAACTTCAATGCCTGTTATCTCTAGGTTTTTTAGGCATTTGTTTCCTTTCTTGAGTTGTTGGGCTACTGATAGTTTGGGCTTGGGTGTGATTAGCATGGCTGACTTCAGCATCGCTGAATTGTGTTGGAGGGGTAGTTTTTTGTAACCCTCGGTTGTTTGGGTGTGTAATGCATCCCTTGTAGTTTGCAGGGTGAGGTCCTCTACAATTTGCGCATTTAGCTGGAGTGGATCTTGGTTTTGTACACATGACTGTCTGGTGGCTCTCACCACATTTTAAACATCTGTAATTTGCCTTGCAGAGTTTTTGGGCATGGCCAAACCTATGGCACTGCCCAGCTATCGACTTCTTCCTTAGTGGTTCAGTAGAAATTCTGAGGCCACATATCGTTGTTAATTCATAAATCTCTTTCTGTGTCTTATCAATTTCTACGAGTATCAGTGGCATTGGTCTTTTATCTGCCCTGAGCATCCTGCTCACTTTCACTGGTGTTAGGTTCCGACTCATAAGATCAGTGGTGACTTCTTCACAGGTGACACCCTCGGTCACTCTGCGAAGCACAACCTTGAGATTTTTCTCCCTGGGTAAAGCAAAAGTATGATATGGGAGACTTTTGTTATCCATTAGTCTTGTCAGCTGTCTGTAGTCAGTGAATGAGGCTGGTTGGATTTTGACTCAATCTTGATTTTTTGCCCAGGAATATGCAATTTTGTGTTCCCTAAGGACTGTTATGACAGTGGTCCATTTGTCCTTGTCCCTTAGTATTACTGGTATTATATATGTGGAACCTTTTCGGTGTTCTTTGGGACTTCTGATGTACATGTGTCTTCATCCATCTGGTCTTCTATGGTTCTTCTTCTTTTGTAAGAGTGCTCCCCCTTGAGAGATGTTTTGACAGAGGGATTTTGATGACAGAGCAGCAATGAGATCCTCTTGTGAGATCTCTTTCTCCTCCTCCTCTCCATCATTAGAGTGAATGTTCTCTTTTATGAATCCTGGCCAGTCAGTTTCTAATTTGCTTATAAGTTTGAGCACTTCTAGAGACTGAATGTGATCTTTGATGTTGTCCATCTCAAAGTGGCAATTTCCTGCCAGCAGAGATGGGTTAAAAGCAGTATAATAATCCCGCAGGGCCGGGGGCCTGCCAGCAAAGTATCCTGTAGACCTAGACGGACTACTAGCAATATATGATCCCGCAGGGCTTGAAGCCTGCCAGCAAATGTCCTGTAGATTGAGTTAGTCTACTAGCAAAGTCTTCTTAGAACCTACTAATTCGGAAAAGGAGTATCAATATCTCACTTGGCCACAGTTAGAAACCTACCTCCCTATAAAACCTTAATACCACCACTGGTCCTCATTGCGGGTGGGGCCTGCCGGCCATTTGACCTCTTGCACTTTTCGTGCAGAGGGGGAGACAGTAGGAATCACACTGTGTTAGCACCAGTGCAATGTGAGATTACTGAGAAACCTTGTATGCGATGTAATCAGGCTCAGTCTAAAGTAACACGTCCATTCTCATCCACACTCCACATTCACTCCGATCTCGATCATTCGGAGATACCAAGGCAGAAACATTAGCAAGGTCATCTCCTCCTATAGGAGCTGCCAAACGGTGTGCCACCTTTTTCTTAAATTACTCTGGATTTAGAGAAAGATGTTGAAAGTTTATTTTTCACTTGGTCAGACTATAATAAATTTAGTTTAATTCTTTATCCAAGTGTGTGCAAATAAAAGTCAAAACTAGTCTGGGTAGTGGCCCTTCCCTTAATGCATAACATTATACATATCTGCAAGGAGATGTGTTTTGCATTATGGAGATACTGAGATAGGAGTGTTGGTAGCTTGCTCCACCTTTGCAAGGAGTTGCCCGGTGTTGTACCACTTTACCCCAGTCCTGAAGATACTTTCAGGCGTAAATTTTGTTTGCACACACTTGGATAAAGGATTAAACTAAATTTATTATAGTTTGACCAAGTGAAAAATAAACTTTCAACATCTTTCTCTAAATCCAGAGTAATTTAAGAAAAAGGTGGCACACTGTTTGGCAGCTCCTATAGGAGGAGATGACCTTGCTAATGCTTCTGCCTTGGTATCTCCACTTGGGCCTGGCTCCCACTGAAGAGACCTCAATAAAGGTTGAAACTAGTCTGAGTAGTGGCCCTTCCCTTAATGCATACCATTATACATATCCGCAAGGAGATGTGTTTTGCATTATTGAGATACTGAGATAGGAGTGTTGGTAGCTTGCTCCAGCTTTGCAAGGAGTTGTCCGGTGTTGTACCACTTTACCCCAGTCCTGAAGATACTTTCAGGCACAAACTTTGTTTGCTCACACACTTGGATAAAGGATTAAACTAAATTTAACACAGTTAATTCAATTTCATTCTTAGTAAAATTAGATAACACATCTAAACACCCTTGAACATGAACACTAATTCGCTCTACAAAACACTCATTAATATACACAAAAATGCTAGTTTAGAATTAATCCATTCAATTATTTCTAAGTTATGTAAATTTATCACATTAATCATTGTCATATCACATACAATTTCCTTCTCAGACATTTCTTTCCAGTTGGGACAGGTCACTGCCAACTATGGTAATCACTGACAAGTTCATTATCAAATGTCCACACTCTAAATTACATACAGTGTCCATTCATTTCTTTAACTGGAAACATAAAATAAATTTTGTACTTTACCATTCCCTGGTATGATTATGTGGTCCGTCCACAGCTTTGTCTAGACATCTCGATCCTTCCGCTGGCTTTTGTCCACGTGGTCACTTACGATGGTCGCATGATATGGCCTTTCTGAACGACTTGGCGATATGCTGCCCTGGTGTCGTTCCGTTGCTGCTTGCAGTCATCAGCATTGCCAGTCCTTCTGTCGTGCTCTGCTACTCTGTTATGAAGAGATAGCTAGCTGAGACTCTGGAACTACAGGTACCAACTCATAACTTCTACGGGCGGTCTGGAATCACTCAGGAGGGGGGGGGGGAGAGAGAGAGCCAACGTCCAAGAAACAGGAACCAGGAACAAAAAAAAGCCCCGAGAGAGGGTGGCAAACCCCTCTTTCCGCTATGTTTTTCCGCAAGGCACTCATCTTCTGTGCTTAGAGTCTTCCGAGAAACACGATTGAGCATCGCTTTCCATATAATTATTTTTGTCGTAGGCCATAAATTACACTGGACGGCTAATACGTGACCTTTATACTTTTGCTTACATTCAATTAATTCACATACATTACATAGGATATTCTCTTTTTAACTACATTTATATACAAAATTCCTTTCATGACCTTGGGTAAACAAGATTAATTTCACATCTCTAAATCAACGTTTTTAGAGCCTTAATATATGTGTATTTTCTCTCTTGCCCAAGTACAAGTTTTCTCCTTGTTTACATTTTAGACTTGTTAGATCCTGAATGAATAATTTCTTTTAATAAATGTTTCATTCAGGATGTAACAATGCTCTAAATAATGAACTTCTTCCGATCTAACTTTCTTTGAAACTGGAAGAATCTCTTTTCTAATCAACGCTTCGACGAATGCTTGTCTAAATTTTATAAGTTTCATGTTAGAATTAGTTACTTTATGGGAAAAAAAAAAAAAACATTTGTGTATATATATTTCTATAATATGTAGTGCAATTTCTTTTGGCCATCTAATGGTCTTTCTTAGAGCTGAGTAATACAACAACATTTGATCTGATCAGTCAATGCCGAACATTCCCTTATTATCTTGAATTATGTTTGGTTTCATCTAAAGTTTCCATTGCCGTTTGACACCAACCATTCCAACTGCCTGTATGTTAGGAATACAAAGTACTTCTAATTTGTCTTTGCATTTACATACTATAGCAGCACCATGTCTCTACCAAAAACACCTCCGTTTTTCCCCCTTTCTGTTATTACGTAGTGTTCCACACATAAGTTTTGCATGCAGTCAATAATTTTGTACGAGTAACAGAATTATAAAAATTATTCATGTATAATATGTACCCCTTATCAAGATATTCCTCCAGTAAGTGCGAAACAACATCAGTAGTGTGACCCAGATTATTGTCAGTTTCTTCGGATTTACCGGAGTAAATTTTAATTTCATAACAAGACCATCGATTCGCACAGTTCATTAAGTTTGATTCTGTATTTGTGTTTTTTATTTTGTATATACTGGCGGAAACTTTATCTTCCATGCCATAGCATCATTGATTCATTGATACAGATATTTTTATCTGTATCAATGAATATAGTTTTTGTGTTGGGTGGTGGTGGTAGGAGTTTATATGTATACATTGGCCAGTATGTGTTGGTTTCTGGCCAGTATGTGTTGGTTTCAATATTACAGTGAAGGAAAGACTGCCAGAAGGAAGACAAGAGTATCTAGAAATGGCAGTGTGTTCAGTTTTTTTCATTCTATCTCAATTGTGAACTATATGCATTCGTGTTGTTTGTTTAGGTGGCTAAGAAAAGTGTCTGGTGTCCATGGGGCCAGATCGCGAAAACATTGTCAATGTATCGAAGCCAGACTTTGGGTTTTAAAGTAGAGGAATCTAGAGCATGTTGCTCAAAATGTTTCATATAAAAGTTAGCAATAGGCAGGGATAATGGCGAGCCCATGTCTGTGCCTTATTTTTGAAGGTAGAAAGTGTTTTGCCATACAAAATAACCAGAACATAATGCATGCACAAAGAGCGCTGTGATACCTGGAGGGAATTTGTTCTGTAAAAGGATTGTGTCATTGATTGGGACATTCGTAAAGAGGGCAGACACAAATAATAAATCATCTTTTTCTAATGCAGTGTCTTTGATTATGTTTATGAAGTGTTGTGTGTTTCTGATATAGGAGTGCGAATGACCTACCAACTCCTTGAGTTTTGCAGCTAATTTCTTGGCTAGGTGATAACTTGGGCTGTCTATATCCTCGACTATCAGCCAGAGTGGTGTGTTTTGTTTGTGTATCTTAGGTAGACCATAAATTCTTGGGGAACGAGCATAGTGTGGAAGTAATTTTTTGACTGTATCTTCAGGCAGTGTAGTAATTGATTTAAGTAGTTTCTCTGTTTTCTTTTTTATTCTATTAGTTGGGTCATAGTTAACAAGTTGGTATGTACTATTGTCCGAGACTAGCAGATTCGTTTTTTCTAAATATGTGGTTCGGTTTAGAATAACAGCACTTCCTTTATCGGCTCTAGTTATTACAATGTTCGGATTTGATTTTAATGATTTCACCGCGGTTAATTCGTGTTTCGTTAAGTTGCTTGTTATTGTTTTCTTATAATTTATATTTAAAATGTCGGTGGTTTCTAATCATATTTTATCTGTTATGGTATTTGGGTTGAATCTTAAGCCTCTTTCAATATTACAAATAAAATCCAGTTTGTTCATCGATCTAGGTGCTACAGCAAAATACAGCAATTCCCTTTGCTAAGTAGCGAGATTTCATCTTTGTTTAAGGCATGGTTGGATAGATTAACTGCGCTACTGTTACCTGCAGGTGATTGGTGGCTCCTGTTGTTTCTTGCTTCTGGTTGATTGTTAACGTTTCACTCCGGGGAAATTCAAATATGTCCGTTGGTTTTGTTGATCTTTTATTCAATGAAATTTTGTTATGAGATTTTCTTAATTTGAAGGATATGGTTAACCGTGTTGTCCGTAATCTTTTCTAGGATGATCCAAATTTCTGCGTTCAAGTAACTTGAAAGTTCAGATTTTACATTTTGTACCTGGTTTTGAGTAACAGCCAAGTTTTTTCTAGTAGCCTGAATCTGTTCTCTGAGTAACGCTTTTTCCATGCGGTGGTATATTCGTTGTGCCTTTGTTGAGGTAAATTTTCTCTTTACTTTGATGCAATTCGGAATGGCATTGCTGTCCCTACAACGTTTTAAAAATGCCATTCGATTGATCAAACCAGAAATACGAATCTTCAACTTACCGTATTGATTGCATCACTTGTGGGTCGAATGTCCACGAATTATCAGAATCCTTTCTTTTAGTGTTGCATGGTTATCTGCATTCATTTTGGAAATTATGGACTTTACAACCGTTTATTAATAGGTATTGTTTCTGTGAAAATTCCCATGCTACTCCTCTTAAACACTATTATTATTATTATGGCTATTATAGCCTGATTTTGTTTAGGGGTGTCCCTTTCTTTAATACAATGGCTATTTTTACTCAAAAATAATTATATATATATATATATTACGGCATTATGGGTGAGTATTGAAGGCAATTATAGCAGAATGAAAAAGGAAAAATTTTGTACATACCATGTTTTGATACTAGGATGTCTTCAAATTCTATGTTTCTGCTGAAGATTGTTTATAACAAAGGGGGAAGGGAGTGTCAGGGGGGGGAAGAATAAATTGGAAACCTGGGTTTATTTTAATATATATATATATATATATATATATATATATAGAACTGCCCACTCAGTCTCCAAAAGTTAGATAGGGCTAAATGGCCTCGCCTACTCCCCATATACGGGAATAAAAAGGCGTTAGCTGATTTTTTTTTTTTTTTAGAGCGCTTTTTTTTTGGGGGGGGAGGTTTACTTATGGGAAAACGGGCAGCAGAGAACATTAATGGGGTGCGAACCGTTTTGGTTGACTGACCATCAGAACATTTTTGGAATGAGTGTAGGGCTGTGTCATGACTGCAAGTTGAATCTGCCAAAAAAGGGCATTTGTTGTCGCTAAATGGCCAGAGGCTTGCCCTGATTTGTAAGTTTGTGGATCGTCCAACATTTGGAAATTAGGTAGGATCGGTGGACGTTGATTTCTTATGTCTTGTTTTTTTTCTCATTAATATAATGCTATTAGATTTAGTGGTCACTACTCTTTCCTTTACCTTATTAAATATGTTGGCCTTTGTTTGCTAATTTTAACCTTTATATATCCCTAAATCATCTGCCTAACACTGAGTATATGATCTTACTGCTTATCTGACAATTTCTAAGTTTTGGTACCCCAGAAAATACCTATTCCCTGATCTCTACAAGTCATCCACATTCGCTCAGACAAATTTATTTCCTGTGCTAGCCTGGGCTTTAAGGACAGAGTCAAACTTAGCCTAAGGATGGTTATAGAGTATCAGATGCTACTAATATAACTCGCTTGAAATCAGAAGCCGTAGGTTTTCCCTTTTGTTTGTTTGCAGTCATGCCCCCTTTCCTTTCTTACTTAGGATATCCCCGCACACGCATATGATCACCAGGTTCGCATTTTTTATGAAGGGTCTAGATCAGTCTACATGGTCAGAAAAGCAAGCATGGAAGGTAACAAATTTAATGAATTCATAATTAATTACAATACAAAGACAAAATTGATATTTATGCTAGATTAAAACTTGCGTTTCTCTCACTTTCTCATTCTTAGATAAACATGGATTTCTTAATCTCTACAATACTGTTCCTTTAACTTATCAAATATTTAGTTTACAACTTGATAGGAGCCAGCTAGGTATTTGGCACATTATTAATCTCCCTCAAGTAGGTCACGACAGAATCTCCAGCAAATTAATAGTTCTCAGAATTCAGTCTAATGGTATAGAGTCATTCACACATATAATAATTCATGACGTTTATCCTTATCATAAATTCGAGTTACACTTTCTTCTATTTCTGTTAGTCAAGTTCTCTAAAGGGCTAGAATGTGTAAAAGTACTTATCTACACTATCTTGGATTCTCTCGGGATTTTCTCCATTCTTCCTTCTTACGAAGTTCTGGCTGCCTTGGTTCTGTTGCCACATGGGAATAACGTGCTCTCCCTGGATCTGGTGCTCGGTTTCTTTACTAAGGATTTACATCGATGCTATTCCTTACCGACGGCCTGCATTCAAGATTTGTCGTGTTCTGTGGCAGTGCCATACTGGGATTTCTCGGAGATCAGCTCTTAAAGATAAGAACTGAATCATGATGACCACTCGAAGCACACGGTGAGAATACAGGAACAAACAAAACGGGGGTTTCATTTCTTTGTTGGAGGTTTTATACGCTCTCCAAGAGTGCCACCTTTCCGAGTTTGATCTCTCCTTTCGTCCTTCCGGTTTGTCCCCGACTGGGTGACTTCACCGTTCTTCATATGGAGCTTTCCAATTCCGGGAATACATGGGTCTTGATGTTTTCTTAGAGGTAGCACCCACGGACGCTTATGCTGCTATTGTAGTATCAGGCGACCTTTGCCCATTACCGAATTATTGGCATTCTTTCACATGTAGAAATTCACTGATAATTACTCTCATGTGTGCCCTTTTTGCAACTTACAGTTACATTAAAGGATAAACACACTAACTACAATACGAACAGTTCTTATTCTAATTTGCCAGTTGTTATTTCTTTTAAAACATAGTTAGATTGTGCCAAATGATAAGTATGCTCATTTAATGAATATCTTCTGTTAGACTCTGGAAAGGTGACCTCATTTAGAGTGAGGTCATCCGTTTCAGATCTAACACCTTGTTTTGATTCTAGGATGTCTTCAAATTCCATGTTTCTGCTGAAGGGGGGAAGGGAGTGTCAGAGGGGGGTGCTTGATGCAGGAAAAATAAATTGGAAACCCAGGTTTATTTTAATAATATATTACATAAATATATATATTATTGTGTTTAAGGGTGCTTTTTTTTGGGTGGGGGGAGGGTTTACTTATGGGAAAATGGGCAGGGGAGAATGTTAATGTGGTGCGAACCGTTTCGGTCGACTGACCATCATCGGAACATTTTCGGAATGAGTGTAGGGCTGTGTCATGACTGCAAGTTGAATCTGCCAAAAAAAGGGCATTTGTTGTCGCTAAATGGCCGGAGGTGTGGCCTGATTTGTAAGTTTGTGGATCGTCCAACATTCGGAAATTAGGTAGAGTTGGTGGATGTTGATTGATTTTTCATCGCATTTTATGGCAATTGTTTTGGATATTCTGAGCATTGTTTCGTTGTCTTGTTTGTCTATGATTATGGCCTTGTCGATTTGCTTGATATGTTTCAGTTCAAGGGTGTGAGCTGCAATTTCTGTCTTCCCTGTACTCTGTATTTTATTTTTCTTTTTGAAGTTTTTTTGTTTTTAGATGTTCCAGAATGGGGATGTTGCAATCCCGGAAGTGCTCTTGTAGTCGAGTCCATAAAGACCTAATGGCAGAGCCAGTGTAGATGATGTCACAGTCTTTTTGACAAGGAAATTTTTAGACTACGTTGTGGTGTTCAAATATTTCTTTGTGTGCGAGAGATTTAGTGGGTTTTAGGAGAGTTGCTAATTTTTGGTTCATGGTGAATACTAGCTTAGAGTCCTTGTGTTTGAAAATGTATTTCTAGGCTTTGTATGTGTTTTGGATAAATGGCAATTTGATGACCATACGTGTAAGGAAGTCTGTTTTGGTTGTATTGTTGTTATGACGGGTTTTTGCCATACCGTTCTTCTAATTTATTAGATGTGTGGGATAGTTGCGATTTTTAAAAACCCGTGTTAAATACTTTAATTCCGTGTTAAGATAATTACTGTTGGATGAGAATTTGTAAGCATTGATAAATTGTGATAGGATGACTGATTTTTTTAACGGAATATGGGTGCTATGAATTGAAATGGAGGAAGTTTCCGAAATGTGTGGGTTTGTGGATTATCTTCATAGCTATTTTGTTGTTGGTTCTGATTAATGTCAGTTTTAAGAAATTGATGGATTTGTTCTTTTTGTTCCATGGTGAATTTTGGTCTGTTGCTATTATCATTGAGGGATGTTAAAGCGGTAATGTGTGAGGGTTTACCAATGCATAGAATATCGTCTACGTATCTGCCATAAAAGGTGATGCCGAAGGGAAGGGCGGAGTAGGAGTGATTCTGTGTTCCAAGAATAATTCTGCTAGTTGTCCACTGATGTTTTGGCCCATTTGGAGACCAAAAATTTGAATATATATGGAGCTTTTGAACTTAAAGAAGTTGACGGATATTGTGAGTTTGATCAAGTTAATGATGTAATTTGGTATTAAATTTGTGCATGTGTGTAGGGTGTGGTCCTCTGTGAGTAGTGCGTATACGATGACTAATGTTCTGGGGATGTCCACGTTAGTGTATAATGAAGTTGCATCTAGTAAGGTGAGGATGTCATCTCGGGATGAAGTAATGTTATTTATTTTCTGGAATAGGTCGTCCATATTTTTAATCATACAGTTAGACGTTGTAACTAATGGTTTGATGAGTTTGGCAACAAATTTTGATAAAGAAGCTGTGGTGGTGTTCTTGTAGGAGACTATGGGCTGTATCGGAAAACCGTCTTTGTGGGTTTTGATGGTCCCGAACATATATGGGGGTGCGTGTAGTGCGGGGGATTGTGTGTCTTATTGTGGTTTTGTCTATTTTGTTTTGACTTTTTAAGGTAGTGTAGGGTTCTGTTGATTTGTTTTATGAGGTCAGGGTGGGATCATAGATTTTTTGGTAGGTGTATTGGTCTTTTAAGACGGCCGTTATTTTGTTATCGTAATCGGTTTTGTTGATGATGACTACAGTGTCTCCTTTGTCAGCTTTTGTGATCATGATATCTGGGTTCTTTCTTGAGGATAATAGGGCTTTTTGCAAGTTGGGAATAATGTTGGGTTTCACTATTTTGCTATTTATAATGTTGTTTATTTTTTGGAATATAGTATCTCTGGGTCATTTTCAAGTTTCGCTTTGTCTTCGATAATGATGTATTTTTTTTGGTACGTATTTAGGGGATGGATATAGCGAAGTTAAGTCCTTTGTTTAGAATGATTTCGTGGGGTGTGAGCATGTAGTGTGACAGATTTATGATGGAGTTGTCATGTGTGGGTCTGAGGCAGTGATGTCTGAACGATTGGGGACTGTATGTATTGTGTATTTGGTGCCTGTTAAGGCATTTCATTTTTTTGCATGTCAGACTTCAGTTAACAGCGCGTAGTCGTTGATGTGTGTTTGGATACTTCCAGAGAAAACCACCCATTCTTTTGGGGTCATTAAGGTTTTCAATCTATGTTTTATATTGTGGATGTATGAATATGCTTGATTTTTCTTTCTGAATCTGTCATGTATGGCCTGTTTTATGAGTGCATGTGAAGCCCAGTAGCAAATTTTTTTTATTCCCAGGAATGGAGCGGTTACTGCGTACCGTAGCAAAGCTTGGCGTGACATTGTGAAGTAGGCAATTCTTAAGGAATGTTATGTTATGTGTATTTTTGTGCAGTGTATGTAAGGATGGTTCGTAGGTTTCTTTTGTGAAAATTATACATTCGTTGAATGTATGACGTGAGCCTATGACAGCCAGGTGTTTGGAGAGTGTACTAAAACAATCTTATTTTAAAGTGTTTTTGTGATATGGGGGGGGGGGGGGGCAGAAAGGGGATGGTTTGAGTTGTCATGCCAATGGGTGAAGGGTTTCTGGTTACAAAACACAATATAAATTAGGTATTGTTTCTGGGAAAATTCCCATGCTACTCCTCTTAAACACCATTATTATTATTACGGCTATTGTAGCCAGTTTTTGTTTAGGAGTCCCTTTTTTTAATACATTGGCTATTTTTACTCAAAAAAAAATTATATATTTTAGGGCATTATGGGTGAGTATTGAAGGCAATTATTGCAGAATGAAAGAGGAGGAAAAATTGTGTACATAGCTTGTTTTGATACTAGGATATCTTCAAATTCCATGTTTCTGCTGAAGGTTGTTTATAAGAAGGGGGAAGGGAGCGTCAGGGGTGCTTAATGCAGGAAGAATAAATTGGAAACCCGGGTTTAATTTAATATATTATATAAGTAAATATATATATATATTATTGTATTTAAGGGTGCTTTTTTTGAGGGGGGGGGAAGGTTTACTTATGGGAAAATGGGCAGGGGAGAACGTTAATGGGGTGCAAACTGTTTCGGTCGACTAACCATCATCGGAACATTTTCAGAATGAGTGTAGGGCTATGTCATGACTGCAAGTTGAATCTGCCAAAAAAGGGCATTTGTTGTCGCTAAATGGCCAGAAGCTTGGCCTGATTTGTTAGTAGTGGATCGTTTTCTTCCTTATCACAACTATTTTAACCTTTTATGCTTTTTCTCCGTAATACACTATATCGGGTAACACGTGGTACCTCTGAGGGACAATGGAATTTCCTTGAGATCGAGGCAGTATCAGAGTGTCTGAGATTTACCTCTCGTAAAATGCCAAGAAATTTATTTGTTTCGCTGTGCCACTTAGCGCTATTAGATTAATTAATATTAACAACCAAGAGGTAATCTCAGGACAGTACTTAATGATACCTATTAACTCTGCAGACGTGATCAAATTATACCCGTTTCTAATATCCCGCATAGGTTCGCATTAATATTTTATAAGCGGTGCATCGGATTCCAGAAATCACAGAAAGTCTTTGTTAGAATCAAAAGCAAGGTTTATTAATTCTCAAAAGTAGATACACTTAATAACATTAATTCAAATCCCATCTTAAGGGAGATCCATACAAAGCATAAAACATTCAAACACTACTATTGTACTTATAACATATTATGTAGCAACTATTTAAAGTAAGAACTATAATAACACTCTCTAATGCATTACTTAGATATTACTATCACAGTTATTCCAAAACTCCGTAGCTCTGTCAGACTACTCAAGATAACATTCATATCTTTCACAATTTTTTTATATTTTGTCAATTCTTCACTCTAAACATATCCTTAATTTCATTCAATATAAAAACGAACTTTAACACATCGACAGACAATAAGAATAAATTCAATACCCTTCTAAAGCGATAGCAATACAACCTTATCCTATATCATTACTGTTCTCTTTTATAACATATTAACGTGGCACAAATCTTTCATTCATATTCAGTGAAACACAAACAAAGTCTACTTATCTTCCTTTATGGTTCTTTATGGCATCATAAGTTCACAGGAAACTGGCCTTCTGTGGACAGCCAGACTTGCCCTTTTCAGCGGGGACACCGCCGCCCATACCTGCGACTGCCTTGATCGGAATCCCTCCAATACAGGGCACTGGCACCTACGCCACCACGAGAGGGGAGCACACCAGAGATCGAGAAAAAAAAAGCCTTGTTACAGGGTCGCATGACCTTTATATTTGCCCTATTCTTCTTGGCGATTCTCGCCCTTTTCGATGTCCAGCGAACTCTCACGTGTTGCTACATCATGGTGTCCATATCTCTACCCCGCTATCGCATGTACACTGACGTCACGTTGTTTGCTTGGGGCGAGCCGCTTCCTTGCGTACGCCTCCATAACCTTTGGACTTGACCCCCCCAATTGTTGAATTTGTGCTTACATTCCATAATTTCATTCGTGAATGGTACAAAATATATACTTATTTAACCTTTTCATAATAGAACACACTTCATTTACGTATACATAATACTTAATTTTCACTTAGAGGCAATTTACTGTATTTATCTCCTTTTTTTGTTTGGAAAAGCATGTTAGATTGTGATAAGATAGGAGTTCATAAAATTCCACTCTATCACAATCCAACATCCAACATTCGGAAATTAGGTAAGGTCGGTGGACGTTGATTGAGTTTTCATCGCATTTTATGACAGTTGTTTCAGATATTTTAAACATTGTTTTGTTGTCTTGTTTGTCTATGATTATGGCCTTGTTGCATTGCCGGATGTTTCAGTTCAAGGGCGTGAACTGCAATTTCTGTCTTCCCTGTACTCTGTATTTTATTTTTATTTTTGATGTTGTGATGTTTTTTTTGTGTTGAGATGTTCCGGAATGGGGATGTTGCAATCCCGGAAGTGCTCTTGTAGTCTAGTCCATAAAGAACTAATGCCAGTATAGGTGATGTTGCAGTTTTGACAAGGAAATTTGTGTTATAAAGAACTATTTTTAATTTCCCGACGTTTTGACCTTCATATCAAGGTCATCATATGGAGTATATACAAATATATAAGGACAAGCTGAATTACATTTCACACAGTAAGCTAAAGAAACAATGATTTGATCACTGGTTATTTTACTGACATTACCTCTAGTGAAAAAAAAAAAGATAAAATGAATTAAATATTTAGAAACTACATCAAAGCTAAATTCTATTTAAAATAACATGGGAGAAACATTCTTTCATACTGATAGTTTTCTTGCAGTAACAATGATGGCCTATTTTTTAACATGACAGTTGTTATATTAGATTTAAAATTCTGGATTATCTACAGTCCTGGTTATAGTTAGCTCTTAGGAAGAAAGGTTCTTTGGGTTGAATATGTGCGTTCCATATGCTTGTGATTTTTAGACCATTATTGTTCAGATTGGGGTGGTTGATAAGATTCTCACAGGCTTCTTTAAATTTGCATTCATACCATGTTTTGGTGTGATGTAAACAACTGGTGCTTTTCCAGTCAATTCTATGTAAAGTGTTCAGGGCATGATCAGAAAGGCCAGCTTCACCATAGTTATTATATTTACACAGTAAATATAATCAGACCTTTTGTGTGATAGGAATTGTGCTTCCTGTTTCCCCTATGTATGGTAGATTACAGGTGCAATAAATACAGTATACCCCAGAGTGGGCTAGCGGAGGGAGTGGGTCTTTGGATGAGATAAGTAAGCATTTTAATTTTGCAGGAAGTTTAAAGGTGGCCTTGAGGTTGTATTTCTGTAGTATCTGTTTATTTTATCTGATGTCCCTTGAATGTAAGGAGTGATTATAGTTTTATTGTAGTCTGGTTTATCATTGTTTTTTATTGAGGTCTTGTACAGAATTTTGTTAATGGTGTTTTGGCTGTAACCATTTTTTAGAAAAGTATTGCTGATAACACTATCCAACACAATTTTTGCTGACTTTTCTATGAGACTTGTTTTTTTACTAATTTGGGTGCGCTGATTTCAAATTTCTCTATCACGTCAGGTTTTTCCTCTATGGCATTTTCTTTTTGCTAATTTGTAAGTTTTTGATAGTTTTAAGGAGGCAGTACTATTTAGAGGATCAAAAAAATCGATTTTTTAATATTATTTTCTGAAAGTATGTACTTTTAAAAATCTATTCCTAAGTTTTTATCAAGAAATTCGAAAAATTCCCAAAGATATAGCCTATTATTCAAAGCGGTGCGCAGATCAGAATCGGAGTGCTCACCGCTCTTGCTTGTTAGTAAAGGAATAAATGCGTAAGAACCTGCAACGGCACGTACTGGCGCTTTGAATGCGAGAGAGGCCGATAATTAGATACATAACTACTTAACAATATTCATTAAAAATTACAAGAATATTTATAAAAAAAAATAACAGTTTTACTTACACATGAGTTTCAGGGAATAAATTTTTGTTTGTAGCAATTTCTGCTGTGTTCTGTTTTGGCAATCCCTTTGAATACTCCAACAGTAGTCGGCAATCATGTGAGAATCCCATCTTCCTTGGTACCGATCTTCCATAGTTTTTAAGTCTTGATGAAATCTTTCACCTTGTTCATCGCTTACAGCACCTAAATTCTCGGGAAATCTATCAAGATGACTGTATAGGAAATGAAACTTTATGCTCATGTTGCAACCTAGGCGCTGGAAATTTTCAAGCATTGTTTCCACTAGATCTTTGTAATTGCACGCTTTTTTTGTTTCCAAGAAAATTATTCGCAACCATCGTAAATGAAGTCCAGGCCTCTTTCTCAGTTTCGTTCATAGAGTTGATGAAATTTGGGTGTCTCATTAAAGTTCTAATTTGCCATCCATCAAATACACTGGCTTTAATTTTTTCATAACTAAGTCGTGGAAATTTTTTGCATATGTATTGGAAACAATCACCTTGTAAATCTAAAGCTTTAACATACTGCTTCATAAGACCTACTTTGATGTGTAGAGGTGGAAAAATGATTTTTTCTCTGTCTATTAAAGGTTGATTTATAACATTCTGTTCTCCAACATTTAAGGATATTCTAAGAGGCCAATGTTTCTGACTCCAGTGTTGGTTTCTAGCTCGACTATCCCAGAAGCATAGAAAACACGGAAACTTTGTATATCCTCTTTGAAAGCCAAGTAAAAAGTTCACCATTTTAAGATCCACACAGATGATCCAGTTATGGTCTGTATATTTCAATAACTTCAGAACCTTTTTAATGTCCTCATATGTTTCCTTTAAGTGGACTGAATATCCAATAGGAATTGAGCCATATACATTCCCATTGTGTAGTAAGACACACTTGAGACTTCTGCTTGAACTGTCGATAAATAAACGCCACTCATTTGGATGATATTGTACAACACTCATTTCAGTTAGTAAACCTGACACATTATTACAGTAAACAAATCCATACTCATATTTAAAATATTGTACAAGATTACTTTCCCTGCTACGATAAAAAGTTAGCTTCGTATCTTGCTCCAGTAAGTTTTTTTCATTTAATCTTGAAGATAACAATTCCGATGATTCCTTTGATAGGCCCAAATCTCTTACTAAGTCATTCAATTCCGCTTGAGTAAAACGTTGCGGTCCAGAACTAGAAATTAAATTTTCATTGTCTAAATCAACATTTGGGTCTTGCTCCTCAAGAACATCTGGCATATCCCGATCATGCTCGTTCTCAAGTAAAGGAAGTCCTTTATAAATTGGCACAGCTATTTCATTGGAATGAGCAACTGGCCGAATTGCTGAGTCGAGATTTGGATACACAATTTTTTTCTTATTCTTCTTATTATAACCAGAAGTCCGAACTAAACAAAAATAACAATCATCTACGTGATTTTTTTGTTCACGCCAAATCATTGGAATTCCAAAAGCTAATTTTTAGCGTTTTCCCTTGCTCCACTGCCGTAAATTTTCTACACATGACTTACACACTTTATTTTGGAGCCCATGACTTGTCTTGATCTGCAATTTTTACGTCAAAGTATGCAAAGTACACTTTCTTAACGAAATCAGTGATATTTGTCCTTTGACTGGGAACAGTAAAGCTGCCACAAATTTTTTTTAGTGATTTGTTTTAGGCAGTTCATCACCTAAATGTATTAGGTCGGTTATCGGCCTCTCTCACATTCAAAGCGCCAGTACGTGCCGTTGCAGGTTCTTACGCATTTATTCGTTTACTAACAAGTGAGAGCTGTGAGTGCTCCGATTCTGATCTGCGCACTGGCTATATGTTTGGGAATTTTCGAATTTCTTGATAAAAAGTTAGGAACAGATTTTTAAAAGTACATACTTTCAGAAAATAATATTAAAAAATCGATTTTTTTGATCCTCTAAATAGTGCTGCCTCCTTAAAACTATCAAAAACTTACAAATTAGCAAAAAGAAAATGCCATAGAGGAAAAACCTGACGTGATAGAGAAAAATGTGTTTGATATTTGAAATCGGCGCACCGAAATTAGTAAAAAAACAAGTGTCAGATCATAATCAGCAGAAAAAAATTTTTTTTTTGTTGGCCACTGTAATTTTAAATTCATCTTTCAGTGCTTGTTCATTGGAGAAGATCTTCAAAGTCCTGTTTTTTAGAGTACTAATGACACCTAGTTTTTGTGTTGTTTTCTTTTCTTTTAGGTAGGAGTTTTTATGTAGTTTCTGTGTTGGGTGGTGGTAGGAGTTTATGTGTATATATTGGCCAGTATGTGTGTGTCAGTTTTTGGTAAACAGTGAAGGAAATACTGCCAGAAGGAAGACATGTGAGAAGTGTATCTAGAAAAGGAAGTGTGCTTTCTGTTTTTCAATCTCAATTGTGAACTATATGTGTTCGTGTTGTTTGTTTAGATGGCTAAGAAAAGTGTCTGGCGTGCATGGGGCCAGATCGCGAAAACATCATCAACGTATCTAAGCCAGACTTTGGGTTTTAAGGTAGAGGAATCTAGAGCATGTTGCTCAAAATGTTCCATATAAAATTTAGCAATGGGGGGGGGGGATAATGGCGAGCCAATGGCTGTGCCTTCTTTTTGTAGGTATAAAGCGTTTTGCCATACAAAATAACCAGAACGTAATACATCAGCAAAGAGCACTGTAATATCTGGAGGGAATTTGTTCTGTAAAAGAAGGATTGTGTCATTAGAGGGCAGAGACGTCAAAACTGACTAATAAATCATCTTTTTCTAATGTAATGTCTTTGATTATGTTTTTCAAGTGTTGTGTGTTTCTGATATAGGAGGGGAATGACCTACCAACTCCTTGAGTGAGTGTTGCTGCTAATTTCTTGGCTAGGTAATAATTTGGGCTGTCTATACCTTCGACAATTGGCCGGAGTGGTGTGTTTTGTTTGTGTATCTTAGGTAGACCTTAAATTCTTGGGAAAACGAGAATAGTGTGGAAGTAATTTGACTGTATCTTCAGGCCATGTAGTAATTGATTTAAGTAGTTTCTGTGTTTTCTTTTTAATTCTATTGGTTGGGTCATAGATAACAAGTTGTTACGTACTATTGTCCAAGACTAGCAGATTCATGTTTTCTAAATATGTGGTTTGCAGTGACTTTAACAGATTAAGGGTTTCAATTATTGGTACACTCTTTAATAATGAGGTGATATCAAAGCTCACCATTAAGTTGAACTTTTTAAGGTACGGTGTTCTATAATACTCTTTAGGTGTGCAGAATTTTTGACAAAGGAGGGAGAATTGTTTTTGAGAGTGGCTAGTAGCTTAGCTAAATGTCTAGCCAGTTTGTATGTGGTACTATTTATACTATCTACAATAGGGTGTAAGGGTGTACCTTGTTTGTGAATTTTTGGTTCTCCATATACCCTGGGTGTTTTAACATGGAAAGGCTTGAGCTTGTTTACTGTTTCTTTAGGCCAGGAAGTGACTTTTTTCAGTAATTTACACACCTTATTCTTTTGTGTGTTGGTGGGATTGCGATCTATAATTTTGTATGTTGACTGGTCTTGTAAAATTGTGTACATTTTGTTTTCATATTCTGTTGTGTCCATCACTTTGCCTGTTTTTGTTATGATAATCTGGTTATTATTACCAGATTATCTTGTAATAATAACCATATGGAGCAATGATTTCCTTATGAGGAATATCATTTTTGGGAGGCTTAGACTGGATTAGGATGTTGGTCACATCTAAACGTATGTTATTGGCTATTGCTGGAGGCAGGTCGTATATTCCCCGTTTGACAGATGCCATTATTTCAGCTTTTGGAACTTGTTTGGAAGTAATGGCAAAATTGTGCCAACGACTTAAAGCACTGTCTTTTTTAGTTAAGGTGAGCGATGATAAATCCACAACGAAGCGATCTTGTTGTAATTGCGATTGTTGGAGATTTTGAAACTTTTTCTGGTGCTGGTTTTTGAATTTGATGAATTCTTTTCTAGTCGTTGCATCAGTGATGTTGTCCAGGATCTCCCACAGTTCTGTGTTTAAAATATTAAATAGTAGTTCACGTTGCGTGTTGATCGTTGAATTTAATTTTGATAACTCAAGGCAAGTGGCATTAATCTGTTCTCGTAATGGTTCTACACTCGCTTGTCTTCGTTGGGCTTTGGCTGAGTTGAATTTGTTTTTAATTTTCACACAGTTAGGTATTAAATTGGTGTCTTGGCACTTCTTGAAGAAGGCTAACCTGTTCAGTTGCCATGCCAATTTCAATTTCCACTTACCGTATTGTCGTGTCTTGCGTGCGATATCATCTCCATGAAGAATCCTCATACTTGTAGAAAGGCTTATGTGTTCATCGTTCATGTTGTTTAATTTTGACGGTATATATCAGAATAGAATTATAAGTAAATAATCATTTATTGACTTATTGCTAATATTTTGCTTGTGTTATAACCAGCATCTTCAGAGCGCCAAAACACAGTTTGTCACAGTATGCGAGACTACAACAGTATAGTATAACAATGGGACTAGTTTAACAAAATCATAGCAACAACCCAAAGACTGAAGTCCTAATTTGGCACTCTCCATCTAAAAAAAAAAAAAAAAACAGAGAGAGAAAGCGGGTACTAGTTATGTCTTAAGATGACTGTCTCCCAAATCTTAGGCAAATTCATACAACTATATTTGCTGAGATTCAGAGTATGTTTTAAGGCTTCTGTTGCTTATAAGAACAATCTCTCTGACTTGTAAAAGCTTCTTTGCAGTACTGTACTTTTTTTCCAGTTGATCCTGTGTGCAGGGGTTATCCAAAGCATGGTCTGCTAGGCCTGACTTGCCATAGTGATAGTGCCAGATGTATCTTTTATGTTCACTGATGCGAATGTCCACAGTTCTTCCTGTTTGATCGTAGTAAGCTTGAATACACGTAGGCTACTTCTTAGACTCCTGGATGTGATAAAGGAGGGATGCTGTCCTTGGGTGAACGGATGAGAGTTGTTAATTTGACAAACGGTCTGAATACAGTTTATAGTTGATGTTTATTGAGAATTCTAGATATCTTTTCTGATGTATCTTTCATGTATGGGATGGTGACTGTTTTATTGTAGTTCTCTGTCGTAGATAGGAGGAGGGGTGTTTTGGGAGCATTTAGTATGTTGTTTATCTTATGGGGATTATAGCCATTGGCCAAGAAGGTGTGGCATAAGTGAGCCAGTTCAGCAGCAAGAGCATTGGAACAGATTGCTCTCATTGGAACAGATTGCTCTCACTCTGTGGGTTACAATTAAGATACCATACTGTTGAGAACTCTCTATGGAGGCAATTGCCTCCATTGAGAATCTGATCTCGGATATTTTTATTTTCAACTTTCATGACCAATTTATCATCTCTAACTACTTTTTATGATATCCTTTACATTTCTAAGCATTTTCAGTGGATATCAAAACATTTTGCTGCATTCTTGATATTTATCTTCTGTATATTTTATCAGTCTTTCCATGACTTTTATTCTGCTACTTTATCTCAGAACACATGCTCATTTACTTCCTAGTAACTTTCAGTGTGCTTTCCACTTTTCCCTTTAGTGAGGGAAGCATGTGGTGAAGTTGTCAGCAGATAGCAAAAATCAGAAGTTCATATGGAATTCCAATTTTTTGCTATCTTGCTGACAACTTTACCACATGCTTCCCTCAATAAAGCAGTCTTCACCTCTTAGTCTCCAATGTTTGATTGTTGTTTTTTAGGCTTCCATTTTTTTCTTAAATAATATTTATTTGTTTGAGTCTACAGTTTACCTAAGAAAGTTACTCCAGTTTGATTATTTTTAAAACTTTCTTACACGCATCTTTTCAGTATGATATTCAATTTTGTCTTGCTCATAACTAAATGTGATTGCTTCCTATTTAAAATCCCCTGTATGGCCTGAACCATCATAAGATATTTTTCGACAGTAACAGTCAATGCCATTTTTGTTATTTCTTGTCTTCTCCCAATGGGAATTTGTGTGCATCTTTATTTGGAGTATGGTATTATTAATGACTAGTCCAAAATCCTCTGAATCTTTTTCATGTCATCCTGGCAAAGAACACAGTATGATATCCAGTTTTGCTCTGTTTATAACTAAATGTGATTGCTTCCTATTTAAAATCCCCTGTATGGCCTACTTTTATATAGAAAATATGATTTCTGCATATCTTCATGGTGTAAAATATTTGTTTTGTTATTCTTTTTTTTTTTTTTTTTTTGCTATCTATCTAAGTCTTCACTTAAATTTATTTTTGTCCCCCCCCCTTTTTTTTTTTTCCTGCGGTTAGTTAGACCTTGTGTAGTAAGCCTATCTAACATAGCAGTTCCTAAACATTCACACAATATCAATTAAGAAAATTATATTTTCATGACGACTGCGCCACTTAATTGACCTTCTATTGCTTGAAAGTTAGGGCGAGAAGATAACAAAATTAAATTAACACGTTTGTACAATTTCTTTACATGCAAGTCGTGGCTAGTTGTTTTCTACTATTCCCGCAGGTTCGCTAGATTGTTGGGGATAGTGCATTGGCTAAGGAATAAGAACCAGGTAATTACAAAACAAAAACATATTTATTTTTGATCTAAAGGAAATGGTACAGATCACATAAAAGTTACTAAAAGATTAATTCAATCAAAAGCTTTTTCACTCACAAAACAATTTGCTATCTAAGCAACAGAACTTACAGTGCATTCGCTTTCAGAAACCTTATTGTACTTTGACATAAAAGTGTCTCCTGTGACACAACTTAGTTTACAAGGAAGCATATATATTCTAAAAGGGATTGTAACAGCTTTCTTCCCCCACATTCAATACTTAATTGGCACTAATTCCGATGCTATCAGATATAATCTGTGAGTTAAACACACTTAACAACATAAATCCTCCCTCAATTCAGATTCAATTTAACCACCAGTTAACAAATAACCTCTCACAATCACTTAAGATTTCGAGTTACATTCTCATAACATAATACAATAAAATAATGGCTTACTTGCTAACAATCACGATGGAAAGTCCAATTTACATTCTGCAACATACATCGAGACTGGAGTGTCTTCTGTCTGGTCAGTCCTCGAGAGTTTCCTTTGTCAGACTCGCTGGGATTCTGCCATAGCTATCTGGAGATTGTTCTTCCTGCCGCCAGCTCTCTCTCTCTAGAAAGAGAGAGAGCTGGCGGCAGGAAGACAATTCTCCTGGACCAAGGGAAGGAGCCCCCATAGAAGTCAAAGGTGAAGAGCCAAGAAAAAGCCCTTGAACCAAGCACTGCCTTCACTTTTATTCCATTTTCAGTCCTTTGTTCTTAATTAAGAGTATCCCAGGATTAACCAGAAGCAAGGAAAAAATTGACGTCATTGCTAGCCCCTTGACCTTATGATTTGGATGGAATTCAGCACTAATCCAGCTTAATTCCTACTAAGCTTTTACCAACAAGTGTAAAATGCAGGTGCATTCTGACAGCAAATTTTTCTTTTATATTTTAGCATTTTATTAAGCACATTTTTTCTTTATAAATTCAAACAAAAAAAAATTAAAAAATCTTTAGCGAAAATTCTCTTGAAAACTTAATTTCTCGCGAGAGTTTACAATGCCCCCCCCCCTCAGAGAGTTCAATAAAGCTGAAAGCTGATCAGAATATACAACAACAATACTTGTTATGAAGATGCTTCTCGTGTAAACTTTCTTTGCTTACAGTTGGTAAAGGATTAAAGCAACAATATTGTCAAGTATAATATACCTTTTAACCTAGTAAAAGTGTATATTATATATTGTATTATTATTGTTATGTGACAATTTCAGGGACTCGTCACTGGAGGGATTCTAATTCTGCAATTTCATATAATGACACTATTGCTACTGTCAACACCATCACTGACAATGGCATTTTTTTTGTCTTTCTGCATTATAGTTGGTGTATTGTATAATCTCACTTAAAGCATCTTTATAAACTACATTGTTGAAAGTTTTTCACTAAGGTTGTATTATAAATTAAAGATTTCAAGAAATTATATTATACAGGCAGCCCTTGGTTTACGTCTCAGTTCCATTCCTGAAAAAAAAAAAAAAAAACGGGCATAAAATGAACCCAATTTTAATGGGAGGTATGAGGTTATGTTCCATGCAGTCAAAAAATATGCACATGAAGTATGTGTAACATTATTATATTTACAGCTTTGATAATACATACATATATATTTGTTAAAATAATATTATTAATAACGAAAACAAAACAAAATTATATACAAAAAATATGAAACTTTGAAAAGATATTACATATTTCTATGTTGAAGTTCCTGGTTTCAGACACCTGCATTTTGTTTTTAAAAAAGTATCTAGTGTTAACTGCCTAGATTTTCTTTCTTTAAGGAGTTCAGTGTAAGGTCGAATAGATGCGGTTACAATCCTTTTTACGTTCGCTCTCCGTTCCCAATCGTGGTTCATTTCGCAGAGTTCATTAGTCAATGTTTCTATGCTTGCAAGGATATGCTGTAAATTGGCTGTTTTTATATCTCTCAGAGGACCTTTGTTTTCTTTCTCCTCCTTTGGATGTTGACTTAATTGTTCGGCTAATTCTTTTAAGTCTTCATTTGAAAGCGGTTTATCATGACTCTCTGAGACTTTTGTCACATCTTCAGCTCTAATATTGTACAATCCCACCTCTCGCACAAGCTTGGTAACATCTGCAATAGCACTCTCCTCTTGCTCTAATTCCTCGAAGTTATGCATAAATGCTGAAAGAAGTTTTTGCCATGCTCCTTTTAAACACTTTGCTGACGCATTGTTCCAAGCTGCCTTGATGTTGTTAGTGCCCTTCAAAATATCGAATGAACGCCAATAGTCTTTAATAGTTTTTCCTGAAGTGTCCAAGACTCGTACCATTTCCATAAATGTTATACGGAGGTAATAGACTTTGAAGATTGATATAATCCTCTGATCCATCAGTTGCTAAAGCGATATTGTGTTTGGGGCATGTAAACAACCTTGACATCCAATGGTGTTCTTACTTCAGCAAGGTTTTGAGAATGTCAAGGGGCATTATCCAAGAGAAGTATTGCCTTGGCTGGCAAATCATTTTCTTTATAGAAACGAAGCACGGTAGGACAAAAATAATTTGTGTACCAATCTATAAAAACGTCTTGTGTAACCTAAGCTTTCTTGTTCCATTTCCAATAGACTGGCAGCATGGCTTTTAGACCCTTGAAGGCGCGTGGTGTCTGTGAATGATACACCAACATTGGTTTAAGCTTCAAAGTTCCGGAGACATTTGCACCCAATAAAAGCATAAGTCTATCTTTTCCGGCTTTAAAACCTGGAACGGAATGTTCTTCACAGGAAATGAAGGTGCATGATGGCACCTTCATTTCCTTTGCATGATGGCAATTTTTTCCAGTAGAGCCCAGTCTCATCAACATTAAAAATGAGATCAGGAAGATAACTTCCTTGTTCTACAGTCTTGAAATTATTTATGAAAAGCAGCCACTACCGCAATATCTGCACTTGCTGCCTCACCACATAATTTGATACTGTGGCACTTACTTTGAGACTTAAATCTCATGAACCAACCTTTGCTTCCTAAAAATGTTTCTTCACCTCCATCTGTCTTTTTAAGATCCTCAAAAATTGTTTTTGCTTTCTCAGTTATAACAGCCTGCATCAGAGGAATGTTTTTCTGATTCAAGTCATCCACCCATAATGATAGTAATTTTTCCATTTTTTCATGAAGTTTACCTCTGCTATAACGTACATGTTTTGCATTTAGTGCTGCCATAGATTATTGCACAGACTGTTTTATTCTATCTGCATTTTTCATAATTGTAGTAACAGTTGATGTTACTACAATTATGTAGTAACATCAACTGTTACTACATAATTAAGGTAAGTAAGTTCATAGTTCTACAGACCTTAGCACGTGTCTGCCCATATTCCATTCCTCGAATCACCTCCATCTTCTTTTCAAGTGTGATTGATTTCCGTGCCTTCTTAACACCAAGTTCTGCTAATTTTTCTGCACTTCTATTATCAGATATGGTATGTAATTACATACTTTATCAATTTAAATACGTATGTACGTAAAAAAAATAAATAGAACAATTATGTAGATTCAACATTAAAACTAGGTTTGATACATATACGTCATAGTAGCTCGGTGAACACTCAAACACTAGAGTGCCTGCTAGCGTCGTTTCTCAGTCAACCACACTACAGTATGAAAGCACGTGCAGACAACCACCATTATTGTGAATCAGCATAAATTGAACCGGCATAAACCGATGGCTGCTTGTATTTGGTTTAATCCTATATCCAAGTGTAAGCAAACAAACTTTTTGCCTGAAGTATCTTTCAGGACTGGGTAAACTTGTGGCAAAGGTGGTATAACTTTTCATCACTTGCCTTTGTATCCCATAATGCAAAGCACATCTCCTTGCAGACATGTATAATGCTATGCATTATGGGATACTCTAATCCAGCATATTTTAATAATAAGGTGTGATAACACCTTTTGGCAACTCATATAGAAAAATATGACTTCTGCATTACTTCAACCTTGGTATCTCACCTCCGGGTCTGGCTCCCACTGATGAGACCTCAATAAAGGTCGAAACCGGTCTGGGTAGTGACCCTTCCTGTAATGCATAGCATTATACATGTCTGCAAGGGGATGTGCTTTGCATTATGTGGGATACTAAGGCAAGTGATGAGAAGTTATACCACCTTTGCCATGAGTTGCTCCAGTCCTGAAAATACTTCAGGCACAAACTTTGTTTGCTTACCCTTGGTGAAGCGGCTAAGGAATTATCAGTGCCCTTGACCATGTTGTTTAATCTGAGTCTTGGGTCTGGTTTAGTCCCAAAGGTGGGGAAAGAGGGGAAAATAGTTTCACTGCATAAAGGAGGATCCAAGACTATGGTTGCAAGTTACCGACCGATCAGCATATCAGGAGTCATTTTCAAGGTCTTGGAGAAAGTAGTCAAGGGAAAAATACAGGAATGGATTGATGAAAATGAGATACTGTACGGGGGACAGCATGGCTTTGTGAAGGGTAGATCATGCCCCAGTAACTTGCTCAAGTTTTATAACAAGGTGATGGCTGAACTGAATAAGGGTAATGGGTTTACAGTGATACTGCTGGACCTGGGAAAGGCGTTTGACAGGATACCACATGGAATTCTAATCCGTAAACTACAACATGTGGGAATGGATATAGGTGGGTGGTTGATGGAGAGATATCAAAGAGTAGTTTATTCAGGAGCAGAGTCCAAAAAATGGCCTGTGACTAGTGGTGTGCCACAGGGTTCTGTTCTTGGACCACTGCTGTGTAATTTGTTCATTAACGATATAGGGAAGGATCTAAGAGGAACAGTTCATTTGTTTGCTGATGTTGCAAAGTTGGGTAGGGCGATAATGAATGCAGAAGATGTCAAAATCTTGCAGGGCGACTTGGATAGATTGGAGTTCTGGGCTAAGGAGAATGGATGTCAATTTAATGTGACAAAATGTAAGGTTATGCATTTTGGGGTGAAAAGATTAGCAGCAGTATACCACATTGGTGGAACTGTACTCCAGGAGATTGATGAGGCCAGGGACTTGGGAGTGTTGGTGGATAGGGAGATGAAGTTTAGGGGGCACATTGCAAAAGTAGCTAAATCAGCTCATCAACTTGAAAAATACCTTGACAAGCAGAGACAAGCAAGTTATTGTACCTCTGTACCGAGCCTTGATAAGACCTCATGTCAACTGCTGTGCCCAGATTTGGTCACCTAGGTTCCTTCTTGATGGGGAGGAGGTGGAGAAGATCCAGAGGCGAGTGACTAAGATGATAGCGGGTCTATGGAATGAACCATATGAGAACAGGTTGAAGATTTGTGGGTTGCAGAAATTAGTTGATAGGCAGAAAAGGGGAGATATGACTGAGACATTCAATTTGCTAAAGGGTTTCTATAGGATTAATTCAGAGGATATTTTTGAGATCAGGACTGGTGGTGGGAGAACTAGGGGACACCTATGAAAGCTGGGCAAGAGTGTGGTTAGCGCAAGGGTGTTAGAGCTGGGTTCTTTACTTTTAGAGTGGTAAATGAGTGGAATAAGCTGCCAGAGTCTGTTGTGGGTGCTATGACGGTGAGTGAGTTCAAGGCAAGGTATGATAGATTCTGTGAGAATGTCATATAGTTGTGTGGAAATGATGTTTAGGGCCTCCCTCGATGAGTCTAAGGACTCCCTGGAGTTGCCCGTAAAAAAATAATGGATTAAACCAAGTATATAATTTCTTGGTATCTTTATCATGTTCGCTGCCAACTCCGAGTATACTCGTAGTTGGTATATGAGCCTCACAAGCCAACTACGAATATACTCGTATGTTGATTACCAACCTCCTATGCCAAACATGAGTTAACCCGTAATTTGTAAATCAAATTAAAACTAATAAAATCAATAAAATAAAAACCAATTTATTCAAATTACGAATGATACACTTTAAAACAATTTTCCACGCACAATGGTGGTTTTTCCTGGCAAACAGGACAATAATAATGTGTTTCGCGTCATTGTTTGTTTGTTTAGTGTACATACTCAGCATGACTTTGTTGGGTGATTATTTTTTTCTGTAGGTGGTTAAATTTCCAAATAACGAAGATCCTGAATCCTACTGATATTCTGTGATGCTGTACGCTCAGCCATTCCAACAAAAACTGAGATGAATTGATCTCTAAATTTTAACGCAGTCATTGCGTTTCCAGTAATTATATTATAAAATTTATGCTAATTTTGAATGTATATATCGAAAATGTGTATTGCGAATTTCTTTGGCCATCTAATTGTCTTTCGTAAAGCGGAATAGTAAGATCGATGCCTGACATACCCAAATATCCGTAACAATATTTGGTTTTAATTGAATTTTACCATTCCGATTTTTCGCTTCAACCATTTCAAATTTGTGCATATTTGAAATGGTAAGAACTTCCCTCTTTTCCTTTCATTTGTGATGATGAATTCATTAAATTCATCATTGCTCATATTAGCGTAAGCTTCTAATTCTTTTTCAGTAAGTTTTCTTTTACTGGTCATGGCGAAACTGAAGGTTTTGAGAGACTAGATGCAATAAACACAGTCGTCAGCGCGTGTAATATATAGGTGGGGTGATACGAGATTACTTGTAGTTGGCGTATGAAACAAAAATCTGTCTGATAAAGCCGGCTATGAGATAACTCATAGTGACCTTGAAGACGAGGGGATGCGAGATTACTTATAGTGACCTTGAAGACGAGGGGATGCGAGATTACTTATAGTGACCTTGAAGATACGAAAGCGCTTGGCATGCCAGAACAAACTATGCCTGAGAAGCGTGACAGTGAACGTGTTAATTTCTAAAACTACATTGTTTTTTCCTCTGAGCACATGGAAGTCATTACTGCTACCCTTACACTTGAAGCTGGCTACGTATAGCTGCCTGTGTAAGAAACAGGATGATCTCAAATCAGTACTTGCAACTTGGAGCATTTAACTTTGTTAGCATCACCAGATTCAATTCTATTTTGTTATAAAAAACTGGTACTGAGAATATGCAGTTTAAATTTCAAGGCCGTCTATTTAAGACAGATGGCCTTGAAAACGGACATAATTCTAGCTTTATTTATATTTATATAGATGTGCCCTCTCTGTTTGGCCACATGGCACAGACATATTACATTCCTCCTTCACTTCAACAGCTGACATCCCAGAATCCCATTCCTCGAGAAAGGAAAGTGGTGTGACCTTTCTAGACACTTTAAATTAGTTAATAAATAGTTATTTTCTTATCAGTCTGTGTCCTCATTTATACTGTTAAAATTAATCAACACTTTAATTACTTTAATTATGTATTTTCCTGAGTGTACCCTTTCTCCCAACTGCTATAAAAACTCTTTACTTAGCCATCGATCTCTGTTCTAACCAAGTTCCCCTCACATCTGTACTTCACCATATTCGTCACACCTTCATATCAAAGGACTTAATTCTAATATAATTAAGAAAATACTTCTGCCTTCCCCACTTCACTTTCAAAATACAGACTATAGCAATGCTATTGTAATTTTCAATATCCAGGATGACATAGAAACAGTAACCAGAACTTTAAAGAAATAAATTCTTCTTTTGCTTTCAAATGTCATACTTGATTACTTTATCTGCTCCCATAGAGAACAACTCTTCCACTCTAAGTTCCAGATATACAGAAAGTTCGTTTTACTTGTCTTACAAGTAAACAGAACTTTGTACAGCTTACAAGTACAAGACATGTACTTATTAGTTGACTTATTATAGACAAACAGGAAGATCTGCAAATGTCAACCAATACTAGACATAGTTGATGTTAATTGCACTCTGGTATGGGTATTATAATTAGTAAAACAAAATAACATTAACAGAAACATAAACATGGCATATGACAGTTCACAACTTACTTGCAACTGAACATTAAAAAGGTTTCAAACATTAATAACAGTCATCACATTACGAGGTAACCTCAAGCCCCAGTCTTCACGTATTAAATACTGTCCTTTTAATGTTTTTACTTGAAGTTCTTGGAAATGGATGGTCAGTAGCCAATCAAAAAAGGTTTAAAAGATAAACTTTAATTGAAGCACTTTAGATTTATTGAATACATGTTTTTTGAAAGTTCTTAATGTACATATTTTCATTAGAAGTGTTGTGTTTATGATATAGTCATGTCTCACACCTATGAATGTGAATGAAATTTTGTATTAAGAGATACCAAAACTACTGTAATATTTGATTCATATTTCAAATGGTAGAATAATACCAGTGATTGTTAACTTCATATCTTTAGTAATTATCTTGCATTTGTAAATATGTAATGTCATTGTACATAATTCTTTGTTAAATAAAGATTATTGTATTTTTCTATATAGGTTGATTCATTATCTTTGTTCTAAACTTCAGTTTAGTTTACTGGATGTTTTAAATGGTTAATATTATCCTCCCTCGATGAGTCTTTGGGCTCCCTGGAGGTGTGATGTAATAATAATTATTATTATTGTATCACATCTCCAGGGAGCCCAAAGATTCATCGAGGGAGGGCATCTACGCTACAACTCTCTGCCTCCACCAACCGCAACTACCTTCATCATCTACACCAATGCCTCTACTGCCGACCACTACTACTAGTACTTTCACAGACAATCACAAACATCCATGCCCACAGCAGGATTCGAACCCATCCTGGAGAGTGGATACGCTAACCACTCAGCCAACCAGACCAGCTGATACTGATTTTGTGTGTGAAAATTCAAATACTAAATTTCTGTAAGCCTAGGACACAAACCACATGGGGCAAATGAGAATAGCTTATTTCTCTGTGTGCATTCATTCGATATTATTGTACATTAATAAAACTGTTGATTCGAGTTATAGGAAGTTGATGTGACCCTGACACAGAAGGAAGAGAAGTGAAAAAATAAAGCAGAGTGGTATTGTGGCAACAGTTGTGTAGTTTAGGTGTGAAATTTCCACATGCTGTTTCATATAGGTCACATGCATAATGAAACTCTTGTAGCTCAATTCTTCGTCTTCTTTTTCTTCCATTTTCTGTCCACTGCTGGATGAACGCCTCCTCCAGTTCTTTCCACCTTTCTCTGTTCTTGGCAATGGTTGACCAATTTTTTTTTGCTCATCGTCTCTTCTGGATAGATGTCTGGCCCATTTCCATTTTAGTCGCTTATGGTGAAGATTGATGTCAGTGATGTTAAGTTTGGCTTCTTATCCAAGTGTTTCGCTTATCTTTTAATGTGATGCCTAGCATCAACCTCTCCATTTTTCTTTGAGTAGTTAGTTTATTTGCCAGTGCTTTTGTTTGTGACCAAGTTTCACATCCATATGTGATGACTGGAAGTACACACTGGTCAAATGTCTTCCTTTTTAAACAGAGTTGGACATCATTGTTTTGAAAAATGCTTTTCAATTTTCTGAATGCACCCCAGGCGAGTTGAACTCTCATATTTATTTCCTCTTGGAGTCTGCAGTTTAGATCAATGACCTAAGTGCGTATATGAAGAGACTGTTGAGTCCCTATCTACAATTATTAAACTTTCCTTTATCCTTTCAAGTGAATCTCTATTTTATCTTTATTCAAAACTTCGCTATGCATGAGATATTACAAAATTCATATATTTAAGCTTTTTCTTCCCTTAGTGTCCCTAATATTTGTATTATACTGTGCCTTTCAGGACATTTAGTTTAGGATATATAATTCGAAAACAAGGAGCAATTAGAAAAATATGTCTGAGTGTGAAACTATTAAGCAGTCATGACCCTCAATCGTGTAACTTAACACATTAATTTCCTGCATGATTAGGTTCGTACGTTTTTCAAGTGGTGCATTAGGCAGCAATTTCAGACGACTATTATTAATGAACAAAAGTTTATTTAAAATCTCAAACATGGTCCAATTCTATTTCTATTATATAAAACACAATTCAATACTAAGAATAAAATTACAAATTACACAAGCAAAATACAAGTATTAGGGCAAAATCCTATATGGATATTTGTGATCATGCCGTCATAACGAACTTTATACATATAAATACACACACATAATCCTGGAACAAGTTAACACTTTACTTAACCATATACTAGTCTGAATGCTCTATATTGCCATAATACCATGGGCATTAATGTTTATATTCAGTCTACCTTATCTAACTTACAAAACAAACAATATAGGTTAAACTATCCTATCGCTATGCCCATACATACATACATACATTTGACCTTTGAGACACTCATATGAAATATCATGTGCATACATAAATCTCTAGCACAAGAATGCTTATCAAACAATATCAAACAACTCATGGCTTTCCCCCCTTCTTGTAATCTATCTCCTTCCCAATAGGTATAATTCCTTCCTCACATAATCACATTTAAAGTCATACCTAGACAGAAAATCCCTACCCAGGATCATCTTGATGTGTGGAAGACGGGATCCTGGTAGGATCAGAAACTCCTGCCAAGCATATAATTTGAACTCAGGAGGTATATCTTAAGATTTACAGACCTAGAAGCACAAATCATGGGAGATGTGACACCTGATACTTTCACTTGTTTTTTAAGGTGTGTGATATTATCTTTGGCATATCTTAAGGTAATCCTCAGATATGATGCATGATTCAGCCCCAGTGTGGAAGAAACTGCAAAGCATTGCAGTTTCTTCCATATGCACTGGCTGTCACCTCCATCTCGTATAGATGCTCCTTTCTTCCTTGTCCCTTTTTCCATACTCTGTTTGTATAAGTATGTGAATCTAAATCTCTATCATAACCTCTACTAAAGCGCTTCTTGCTACTGTAAAAGTTTTGAGCAAAATGTCCCAGTTTATTACAACTGAAACATCTTGGGGGCTCTCTACTGCCTCTTTGGTCATTAGCTCTCCCTTGATTTTGAGGATTAGCTGTTGCTTGTTGTGGGGTGATTTCGGACAACCTCTGCATAACTGAATCCAATCGATCGAGAAGGTGTCTTTGCAGACGCTCAACTTCCTCTTTAACTAACTTAATGGTTTCCTCAGCTCTGCTATAATTAGGCTCTGGGGTTTTACAGATAACATTTCTAGTTGTCTCATCACCTCGTTTAACCGATCTATAATGGGTTTTTGGAGTATTTCTATTTCTTGTTTCATAATAATCCTGATATCTGAATCAGTACATGATTCTATCAACTTGTTTATTACCTGCCCATTGTCTTCCTCTGGTCTCTCTCTTGCCTTAGGTCTTTCTCTTCTTTCCCTACTCTCCTTATTATGTCCTTGCCCCTTTTCAGAATTGTCCTTTTTTTTTCAATTATATTTATTGACCCTGGAACATGTGCGGGACGGAGGTTTCCAAGCAACTGTTCACGATCCTTTACAGCATTGTAAGATTCACTTAAACTGGACAATCTTTTATCAAATGCCATCTCCTTTAACTCAGGTCTGACTCCCTGTCTGAATTGTTGAAAAATGACCCAGTCCAAGTGAGGCTTTTCTTCACTAAGGACACTCAGGGTATTAGCTATCATCAGTAACCTGTTATAGAACTCAGCCACACTTTCCTTTTCCTTCTGAGAGCAGCTCTGGAACTTCCATAAGTTAGGTCCCAAGGTTCCTAGTTTTGAGAACTCAAAAATTAGGACTGTCTTAAAAAGGGAGTAATCCAGGGTTTCCTTGAGAATGGGAGAGGAATACAGGAAAGCTTTAGCTTTTCCCACCAGTTTACTCCAGAGCAAGACTAGCAACTGAAAATCAGTCCATCCTCCAACTCTCCTAAGCTCTTCTATGTAACTAAAAAAATTTAGGACGTCATCAGTCTCGTCACCCGAAAATTGTGGGAACGCCGGCTGTGGGTTAATGTAACGAAAAAATTCGCTGTTATCCATGCCTAAACTACTAGAGGGTTCAGTCATACTTGCATCCAATTTACACTAATTTACTCTTTAAATTTTTCAACAAAACTTAACTAAACTTTTACCTCTCAGTTGTCTGACCTGCACCCAAAACCAACTTGTTGTGAATAGTGTATAATTAAGATTTTAATTAGCTAAACTACATCCTGCCGACTGCGCCATTTATGTTGAGTTCCTATCTACGATTATTAAACTTTCCTTTATCCTTTCAAGTGAATCTCTATTTTATCTTTATTCAAAACTTAGCTATGCATGAGATATTACAAAATTCAAATATTTAAGCTTTTTCTCCCCTTAGTGTCCCTAATATTTGTATTATACTGCGCCTTTCATGACATTAAGTTTAGGATATATAATTGGAAAACAAGGAGCAATTAGAAAAATATGTCTGAGTGTGAAACTATTAAGCAGTCGTGACCCTCTATCTCGTAATTTAACACATTAATTTCCCGCGTGATTAGGTTCGTACGTTTTTCAAGTGGTGCATTAGGCAGCAATTTCAGACGACTGTATTATTAATGAACAAAAGTTTATTTAAAATCTCAAGCATGGTACAATTCAATTTCTATTATATAAAACACAATTCAATACTAAGAATAAAATTACAAATTACACAAGCAAAAATCCTATATGGGAATTTGCGATCATGCCGTCATAACGAACTTTATACATATAAATACACACACACAATCCTGGAACAAGTTAACACTTTATTTAACCATATACTAGTCAGAAGGCTCTATATTGCCATAATACCATGGACATTAATGTTTATATTAAGTCTACCTTATCTGACTTACGAAACAAACAATATAGGTTAAACTATCCTATCGCTATGCCCATACATGCATTTGACCTTCGAGACACTCATATGAAATACCATGTGCATACAAAATCTCTAGCACATGAATGCTTATCAAATAATACAAACTAGTTTACTCTCTACTCTGATTTGTACTAAAGTCCTAGTATATCTTCGACTGTCCAGTAATTAACAATGATTGCAACTTTATGCAATTTCAATTGATACAAGATTTTACAGTACCTTTTTAGGATGAACCCTGATTTTCACGATCTATACCTTTCATGCTTGAATGAAGGACACACACACAGGATCTTCTATTCTATCACTATGGAACTCATCACGTGGGCACGGACTTCAATATGGATTTTCTTTCCCTCGATGAGAGTACTGGATGATGAGATACATAGACAATTTCTTCCTTCTAGTAACTATACTGCGTTCCTTGTCTCTTGCAATAGGAATACGGAATCGAATTCCCGCACACTTTGTTTCCTTGTTGTGTCGGACGGAGATAACTCCTTTGCTGTCACTCCAGGAAAACCGGGTGTTCCATATACAAAAATTTTGTGAAGAAACTGAGGAAAAAAAGCCCCGGTGAGGGGTCCTAACCCTTTTATCTGCATGGCCCCTAACAGCACCTTCTTGAATTTCTTTTCTCTCTCCCCTACTGGAGTCGATCTCACTCACCAGTTAAAATCTTGTTTTTCTGCCCCAAAACATGCTACAGTTCCTTGCACTCGAATCTCACGCGACGACGTCTGACTTCAGGAATTGATTTGTTTTAAGCTAGCCTCTATACTAAATTAATCCCCTTTTTAGAATTTACATGAATATTTTAATCTCCTTTTTTCAAGTGTTAAACTAGCCTCTCACATGCAAATTCTTTTCTCTAATCTTCTTTGTCTTACTTAACCTATTTTTATCATATCCTTTTTTTTTTGTAATAAGATTCCCTTTTTTATTATTTAGTTAAATAATTTCTGCTATATTTATTTTACTTGAATGCAAGCATATTTTTTGTCTTTAAATATTTTATTCGCTACTTACATAGGATTTTATATTTTTAGTTTCTTGTTACACCATGATAAATGAAATTTTTACATTCTTGGTTATATTTTCTTTTTATATTTTCATTGATTATGCTTTCTTTTTATATTTTCTTTTTATATTTTCATTGATTATACTTTTATATTTTCATTGATTATAAAAAAGCATTTGATTCCATCAAAACTAATGCAATAATCAATGTACTCCAGAATCAGGGAGTTCCTGAAGAATATATGGTTCCTCCAGGAAATATACCACACTGCAACAGCAACAATCCAACTTCAACACAAGTAGCAATAAAATATCAATTGAAAAAGGTGTCCGACAAGGAGACTATCACCCAAAATCTTTACAGCAGTCCTTCAAGAAATATTTAATAATATAAAATGGACAAACCTTGGTATAAAAATTAATAACAGAAACTTCACACACCTAAGATATGCAGATGATATAATTTTTGCAAACACTCCATGAGACCTTAATATCATGAAAGCAGAAAAGTCGTCTAAAAATAAACAGACAAAAACTAAAATCATGTTTAATTATTTTGCAACACCAAAAAACAATAATAGAAAACAATTCATTGGAAAGAGTCTTGTTACACCCTGATAACCAAGAATGTAAAAATTTCATTTATCATGGTGTAACAAGAAACTAAAAATATAAAATCCTATGTAAGTAGCGAATAAAATATTTATTTTATTCGCTACTTACATAGCAAATAAAATATTTAAAGACAAATATTTTATTCGCTATGTAAGTATCGAATAAAATATTTAAAGACAAATATTTTATTCGCTACTTACATAGGATTTTATATTTTTAGTTTCTTGTTACACCATGATAAATGAAATTTTTACATTCTTGGTTTATCAGGGTGTAACAAGACTCTTTCCAATGAATTGTTTTCTATTATTATGTTTTTTGGTGTTGCAAAATGATTAAACATGATTTTAGTTTTTGTCTGTTTATTTTTAGACGACTTTTCTGCTTTCATGATATTAAGGTCTCATGGAGTGTTTGCAAAAATTATATCATCTGCATATCTTAGGTGTGTGAAGTTTCTGTTATTAATTTTTATACCAAGGTTTGTCCATTTTATATTATTAAATATTTCTTGAAGGACTGCTGTAAAGATTTTGGGTGATAGTCTCCTTGTCGGACACCTTTTTCAATTGATATTTTATTGCTACTTGTGTTGAAGTTGGATTGTTGCTGTTGCAGTGTGGTATATTTCCTGGAGGAACCATATATTCTTCAGGAACTCCCTGATTCTGGAGTACATTGATTATTGCATTAGTTTTGATGGAATCAAATGCTTTTTCATAATCAATGAAGGCTAAACAGAGAGGCAATTGGTTTTTTTCTAATGTTTCTATTATTTGTTTTACTGCATGAATATGATTAATTGTTTTAATGTCTTTACAGAATCTGCTTGTTCTACTGGTTGATTTGAGTCTAGAAGAGGGGTTATTACTTTTGTGAGAATTTTGTACAGATTGAAGGGAATAATAATTTGTCTATAATTCTTTGCTTCTTCTTTGTCCCCTTTTTAAAATAACAGTATCAGAGTAGCATTTTTTCAGTTTTCTGGTATCTTCCCGTCTTCTAGGCATAGATTTAGTAAGTTTGTGACATGGTGAATTATATTGTTTCCTCCCCAGTTAATTCTATGTGAATTACGTCCTCACCAGGACATTTTTCATTTGTTTTAATGTTTGTTTTATTTTATCTCATTTTCATTCATTTTATTTTATTTCATATTTCATTTTATTTCAAGTGAATGGGGGAATGAATTCTATATGCGATAGTTAAGAGTTATTTATATTTGATTTATCTATTGAAGGATCACTATAAAGTTCTTTATAAAATTCTAATCTGCTTAGGATTTGTTCTTGGTTCCTTATTATAGTTCTATTCTTATCTTTTATTGCAGTTCTTCTACTTTGCCAACTGATAAATGTTTTCTTAGTATTTTCATATTTTTATTATTTTCAATTGTTTCTTTCATTTTTTTAGTGTTATAAGATCTTATTTCATTTCATCTTTTTCCTGATTGTTTTGCATATTCTGTTTTAGAAATTAAGTTTTTGTCTTGTTTCATATTTCGTCTCTTTTTTTAGTAGTTGTAAGGTTTCCTCTGAAAGTTTATGATCTTTTTGTTGTTTGTTGCTTTTGAATTCGTTGGCTGCTGAGATTATTACTTCCGTTAAGTTTCTGCTGAGAGCCTCCGTTGCTCAGTCAGCGAAGCCGTTTGGTCGCTCACATCACTGACGTGAGCGACCAAACAAATCGAACCAGAAAGATCTGGTTCGATTCCCGTCAGTGATGTGAGGAACCTTTATTCGACTAAAGGTGAGTTAGCCGGTCTCATATGGAGGTAGGGTTTTTTTTCACCCTGGAAAAAAAAATCTGTGAACACACATGGATTTCAGTCATGAATATGTCCCAGCCATATGCTGGTCCTGAGCCCGGATAATATTGAGCAGTTGGGTTAGGTCTAGTTTTTGATTGAGTTTTTCTTCGTAATCCTTCTTGTTTTCAATAGGCTTTAACTGAAAACTTCTTGATTTTTTGTTGTTTAGCTATTTTATTCTTTCCAATTTGGGGTTTATTTTAATTTTGGCACTCATCAGTCAGTGGTCACTATGAATTAGTACTGAGGTATCTTGAACTATTTCTTTATTATTACACAGTATATAATCTATTTCATTTTTTATTTCTCCATTTGGACTTTTCCATGTTCATTTTCTTTTGAGGGCTTACTTAAAAAAATGTATTCATAATTTAAAACTTGTTACTGATAGAGAATGCTGAAAGAGCCATTCCTGAGTTGCTGCTTATACCATATACGTATGGTCCTACTGTATCTATTTGTTGAATGGGATGACTTGCTTTGGTGTTAAAGTTGCACATTACTATAGTAAAGTTTTGATTGCTATTTCTTTTTTTGTCTAGAGTGTGCTGCAGTGAGTCATAAAATGCTTCTATCTCTTCATCAGTGTGGGATGAGGTGGGAGCATATATTTGGATGATCCTGATTTTAAGTTTGGAGTTTATTTTAAGTATGATTTGTATTATTCTTCCATATGTATAATAAATTCTTCTATAAGGTGTTTTTTTTTTTTTTAATTAGAAATCCAACTCCATATTGTCCTTTAGTTTTCCCATAATAGTATAAGTAGTCTTCATTTTTAAGTTTTATTAAATGTTCATCTTGCCTGTGAACGTCACTTAAATCTATGATGTCCCATTTAATATGTTTTAGTTCTTGCTGTAAGATGGACTTCCTCTTCTTTAAGTGTTCCTATATAGAGGAAAAGAGGATTGTATTGATTACTGTTATATTCCTGAATTCTTTGAACTATTGTATTGTTTATTATTTGGGAAAGCTTCCCCACTGCATCGTGCTCTGATCTCCATAAATGGTTTCAATCAGAGTAGTCATATAGTTGGGGAAATTCAGTCACATCCAGTGTTGTCGATTTTGACCATGGGCTTTATGGCCTTTCTTCTTGGCATTGTAGGTGGAGGGGTTGTGGCCTAATTTCCTGTGCTGGCCACATAATGTCTTTGGAGATGCATTTTATAGCTTTCTGCCAGCTCTGCGCTCAGTATCAACTTTGCCATGGCTCATTACGACACCGTGTTTCCTGGGGGGTGTCCATGTGGAGGCATGATACTAAGACTTCCTGGGTATGGCCCTCCAGACTTCACCGAAATATTGTTACTGCTAATAAAATTACTAAACATTAACAATTCAGCAAAGTTAATGATATTGTTATGAATATACAAAGGCTTCTAAGTATGATTCTAAGCAATTTTATGCTTTTTTTTAGGGTTTTTGACCATGTTGTAGGTTGCCAGCCCACCAGAGAAATCCATCTCAGGCTTAACTGTGTTCAGCATGCTACAAGCATGACTGTGGCTCAGTTGAGAACTTACTCTTAACTCAAATTCAGTGACTACTTTATTCCTTGATACCCTAAAAAAAAGCATAAAATTGCTTAGAATCATACTTAGAAGCCTTTGTATATTCATAACAATATCATTAACTTTGCTGAATTGTTAATGTTTAGTAATACTGAAGATTTAGATAAAAATTTTGATTTAAACAATTATAGTGGACAGAAGCAGAACTCCTACAGGAGCGGGAGGGGAATCAGTAGGTTGATTCAAAGGTTTGGAAATAGGTAGAGATAGAAATCGGTAATAATTTGCAAATTAATACTTTGTGTGAAGTGTTACAAGGAAAATGAGAATAATATTGGACTGATCTGAAGACTGGTTAATGTATCTGCTCCCCAATCAACTGACTGCAGGTTCAGATTCTTCCATGAGCATAAATGTTTGTGAATGTTGTCAGCCAGTGTGAGATGATTGCCCCCACTATATAGAAGCCTGAAATGATGTGAAAAAATTCCATGTTTGGGCTGTAGAACAGGTTTTCCAGACTAAAAATAAGAAAATAGTACTGATACTAACTACGAAATGCTATTTAGAATCTGTATTATTTGAGGAATTGTGAAGTGTTGTATGAATTTTATGGAAATGCGTAAACTTGTGAAGGCAAGCATCATATTTCATTTGTGTATCATTTAAATAGTAAAGAATAGCTTTGATAAAAGTCTGGGGAAGGAGGTAATGAAACTGAATCTGTTTAAATAAGTAATTAGTAGAGTTTGAATTATTATTATTAGAGATTGCCAGGGAGTCAAGGAAGTCCATACATCACCCAAACCTGCTGTCATACCAATTTCATATATAAAAAAACTGACTGGCATATTTTATTAAAAATCAACTCATTAATTAATCCTAAATTAAATTATTTCAATTTAAAATAAAAAAACTAACAAGTAAAATAATATTAAATTACATACACTTACCTTTAAAAATGTATTTTTCTGTTTAAATTTGTTTCACTATAAATTTACAATTCACACTTCACTCAGTAACTCACTAGACACAGAGGGCAAACTAACTGGTCACTTCACAAATCAGAAAAAGATGAACCAAAAACAGGAACACGTGTTCTATTGCTACCCCGCAGCGGGCCGAAACAGGCCAACTCATAATAAAATTTTAAGACTCAAAGGTTTCCATGGTTGAGGGTTTAAAGTTACATATATATCAATCACTTACGATTATAATTTGTGGAATTTTTTACTTGAGCCTGGGGGAGTTCTCCGTTTGCCCCTCTGCAGACACCCATGACCATATGAGTATTTTTATTGATGTATGAAAGTTTTGAGAGTGCATAGCACATCAGTTCTCATCTTAATTGGTCCAGTGCAATTAACTGCAGGATAACTTTGAATACTTCTGCATAGAGTGGGGAAACAATCTTTTTAAGATTTATTAGAAAACAATGAAGGAGAATGCTATAGTTGGTTGGTATATTTGAAATACTCAAAGATGAAAATATGTGAACCATCATAAGATGTGTGAGAATAGGAAAGAATACATGTGAGTAGAAGCACTTATTAATGGTAAACGAAGTATTAATAATTATCATTTATGGTATGTGTGTCCTATAAGTTGCTGGGTAGAGCAAATAGCACAATCCTATAAATTCTAAACATGAATAAGTGAATTTATGATGGCATAATTCTTCTGTCTTATCAATCTCACATATGCTGGTATTTTGTTGTAGGTCAACAACGTCTTATAATACAGTGGTCTCCAAAGTGTGTTACGCAAGTCGATACGTGGGGAGGTACATCAAAAAAGTTTTATATTGATAGGAAAAAAAAAGTAATTAAAGATAAAGAATATTACTTTCTTTCATCAATTAAACATATATCTAATATAGACAAAGACGTTATAAAGATCCTGTAAACTTAAATTTGCGAGTAGCGCACATTGGGCAACTTTGCACACATAATCGTCTGTGGATGATTTTGTGTGCTAAATTGCATCCGTGGGCTAAATTGCTATACTCAGACTGAAGTCCGAGTATAGCAATTTAGTAAACACAGCAAATGATGCACGCCTACCATTTGGTTCTACTTATTTATGCGAGGTATCATTTTCTGCAATGACAGGTATTAAAACCAAATAACAAAATAAATTAAACTTGGAACCAGACCTTCGTATCACAGTATCAGAAGCCATCAAACCAGAATTTCAAGAAATGATGATACGAGGCATATTTCCTCTTTATAATACTTATTACAATAGATTTTTGCTCAGTCAATTGGGGGTACGTGCTATTTATTTTTTCTGTCTTTTGGAGACCACTGTTATAATACACAGAATATTCATTTTTATTGAGGAAGTGAGATTTTTTACTGTCTGTTGTTTCTGAAGACTAGAATAAAAATGTCTCTATATACTGTTAAAATACTTTGCAACCTCAACAGATGCTATACTGCACAAGCAAACGAAAAAACAATTAGCATTTTTCTCCTAACATCCACTTTCAAATTTTCTATTCCAGAAAACGTGTAACAACTGTTTGTGATATACATTGGATATGTAAAGTGCTCAACTCATGACAAGTGAAAACATTCAATTGGATTGGTTGACACAATAACCAATCACAGATGCTAGGTGCTAAGTCAGCTCAAAATTTTCGCTCACCCACCCCTGCCTTCTCAATAGTTTAAAAATATATTAAAAAGCTAAGAATCTGCACCCCTTTACATCTTTTTGAAGGGCCCAAAGGTGTATGCATTTCGAAAGCACACCCGGGCTATTAACGCGAATATAACTAGATGTTTACGAGGCAAAAAGTGCCTTCGCGAAGCACTAATGCTTTATTACCCTCCTGAAGACGACAATGAAGCATTAGTACAGTATATTCTGTTCAATTTTAGGAATCGCACAAAGTCTTCAAATAATTGGGTGAGTCTTTAATGGGAATAAATGCAGAAATGTAATATGGGTGATATTGATATTTCGTGGATGAGCACTGCACACCCAGAATATTCCTCCCTGGTTGACAGACACTGTCATCACATTACCCTAAATCCTAACAATCACTGTTTATAATTGAATTATATGGCTGATTTTCTTTGAGTACACGGTTAAAATTGCAGAATCTCTTAAAGTTAAAAATCTCGCTTGTACCAGATATTCAGGGACTGGCTGAAGAAATGTTTAGAAAACTTTGATCTGCTCAGCAACTAGAATCGAACTTAGAAGTGTTTCATAGTGCAGCCTAGCAAATGATGTATACACCATTTCCAAAGGACCACACTGACACATCATCCCAGTACCATCTTGTAACTCTTGTATCATTTCCATAACTTTATCTCCTTGGGCTTCACAAGACTACATCTATGACTAATGCGATCATATAAACGTCTTGTGAATAGGCAAACTAACCTCTTATCTTATATGTTTGTTTCTGCATTACAATTATGTTGAGTTGTATTTGCAGTTTTGCTGTGTGACCACTCCCTGTGCACTATAACTTCAAGATCCCTAGCCTCGTCAGTTTTTTCAAAAGAATGAGATTCAAGATTTGGGAGTGATGGTTGACAGGAGACAATGTCATATAAAACACTGGTCAGAGCTGAGATTTGGTCACCTGGTTTTCAGTGTGATGTAGAAACGTTAGAGAAAGTTCAGAGACGAATGACTAAGATAATATCAGGACTTTGGATTCCTGGCTATGAAGAGAGGTTGAAATGCAGATTGGAGAGTTTGGTGGATAGAAGGAAATGAGGTGTGACAGAAACGTTTAAGTTAATGAGAAGACTGCAGGATTAATCCAGAGGGGAGTAAAAATAGTAGACGCTGGGAGGGGGAAACCAGAGACTATCCCTGGAAGTAATGTAAGAGTGGGGTATGAGTAGATTTTTTTTACATAGAGAATTGCCAGTGAATGGAATGCATTACCAGAATATGTGAATTCAAAGTGTGTTAAAGGTTTCAAGATTCAGTATGATAAATATGCCAGTTGAATGAACCTCGCACATAGTAGACGGTGGGAGGGGGAAACCAGAGACTATCCCTGGAAGTAATGTAAGAGTGGGGTATGAGTAGATTTTTTTTACATAGAGAATTGCCAGTGAATGGAATGCATTACCAGAATATGTGAATTCAAAGTGTGTTAAAGGTTTCAAGATTCAGTATGATAAATATGCCAGTTGAATGAACCTCGCACAGTGAGTGTCAACTCCATGAAGGGTGTAATAATAATCCAGCCTCCATAATATTGGAAGAACGACGGTACATTGCGCCCTTCGATTGGAATAGGCCTAAATTCGATTCTCGTCGCCATCGGAGGAATCTATCTGGACGATTTCAATTGAAGGTGAGTTAGCCGATCTCATACGGAGGTAGCAGGGTTTTTTCTCCTGGAAACTCGGGTTTTTCATCCTGCATACAAGCATCGGCCATTCAGAACACGCAATTTACAGACAAAAAAAATACTAGTTGTGGTGGAGCTGGGCGGTATATGGTGTTGGAGATGATTCGTAATAGAGGTTCGGTGTGGTGGTTGAGACAGTTGTAGGTGTCCTCCCGCTATGAGTCTTCGGACTCCTTGGAGGTATCAGGAATAATAATAATAATAATATACAGTTGATAATCCATCATCAACATCAGTGGTACGACCTTCCGACACTTCTTGGACTTCGCAATCGAGGATAAGGTGGTTAACCCTATGCCTCCCGATGTTCCTATGTCTGTAGATGCATGTGTTTACTGGCCCAGTTTACCTGTTTTGATGTTGAAATGCCCGAGTTTCCGGATGAACAAACCCCCACTTCCATATGAGACTGACTAACTCACCTTTTGTTGAAAGAGACCAGATAAAGGTTCCTCACGTCACTTACAGGTCTTTCCGACCAAAGCGCTCAAATCTCATCACCTAAAAGTGTATAACTTTACACTTATTAACATCGAATTGACAGCCGTTATTACCTATAGTTTCAACCTTCTGAAATTCTGTAGGTGTTGGTTTTAGTAGCATCCCTGATTGTTGCATCACGAAACCATTGAACGTCTGTTAAATCCTTTGTAATGTCATTGATTCACAGCTACACATATTCACGCTTCCCATATACCACATTCTGATACCTGCCTGTCAACAACCCACTTATCCAGTGAAGAGTTTATATTCCAATCCAGTATTCTTCACTTTATGCAAAAGCCTTTCAGTTGATATCTCAAATACTTTATGTTTAAAACCTAAGGGCGAATATTATTTCTGAAGATTACAACCTCAAATCCAGACGAATCAGCTTGTGGAAATTTGTGTAACTGACGATTTTGAGTAGAAAGCAGAAACACATTCAAATTTTCGAATGGCGCGCAAAGGGGTCACGTGGTCACACTCAATAGGTTAAAAGGAAAAAGAAAGCTAATCAAATTGTGTTTGAAGGAAGCTCTTTACGTGAAGGAATAAAGTTATAAACTTGGATCTCTTGTAATGTCACAAAGACATCATCTAGATGATTTCATGCAGGGAAGAATTATTGGAAAGTTTGAAGAAGGTCGCAGAAGTACTGATGTTGCCAGAGAGTTGGAATCTCACCATAGTAGAACGAGATCACACTCGCTCTACCATGGAGCATGAAGACAGATTTTTTGGTTATAACAGCAAAACGTAATTGACGTATCACGGCAGGTTACCTTGCAAGTCGGCTCTGTTCAAGCAGGTACCCAAATATGTCGACAAAGTGTGGCAAGACGTCTGTGACAAGGTCTATACTCCCGAAGCATCTAGTCTACATCCCTTTATCCACAGCTCATTGTAGGGCACGTTTTCAGTGGTGTTGTATCCATAAAATTTGCACAAGATGCCAATGGGCTAACATACTCTTTACAGATGAGTTGTTTAGTCTTTCTTCCGATTCTAGATGACACGTGATTTGGCGTGAAAGTAGTACTGCTTACCATCACGAGAATGTTCTTGAATGAAAGGGATAGATACGGCGGTGCTTGGGTCATGATGTGGGGAAGAATTATGCTTAATAGACACCAAGCTACAAGTGCTGGAATAAGGGGCTATGACTAGCAGTGCGCACTCAGGATTTAACTTTGGGCGGCCGGAGTTGAGTAGACGATTTGAGAATCCCCACTACGCATCGCATACGACCTATGACCGAGCATCTGCAATGATCGCTAATTCATAAATAGTATAGAAATATAAGACACGTCACAACATAAATTTAAAAAAATGAATTTTAAATTTGGAAAAGATTTTTGGAAAATTTTCTAGTGTTTTCTTTTTCTTTGGAGGGGGCCTGGGCCCATTCTGTCCCCCCTCTGGGTGAGCCACTGGACTGGTGAACGATATTGTAATGATGTTCTTCAACATGTTCGATTGTTTAGTGGCGCTGTAGGCGAAGAATTCATTTTTATAGATCACAATGCCGCATCGTACATGAGCAGTGGAGATACTTCTGGAAAGTGGGATATTAATCAAATCGAGTGTTCAGGACGCTGCCCAGAACTCAATCACATAGAACAATTTGGGATGCAGTAGAGAGAGAGAGAGAGAGAGACGAATTGCTTCTCGAAATTCCCCTTCAGTAAACAAACAAGGCCTTATCTTGGCTCTGAAGTAGGAGTGAGCCAGTTTGCTTCAAGAACTTCTCAATCCGTTGGTTCTAAGCATGGTGTGATTGTGAGAGTCGCATTGCAATTTGGGTGGACATATTGTATATAGAAATGTCTCTGCATAGTTTTCTAAGCACTGTACATTAATTCCTAAATTACGACCTTAGGAAATTTGTAACTTTTACCAAAGACGTATTGCAATTTAATTTGGAAGAATTTTATAACACTTTTTTCTTTTTGTAATATAATTTATTAGTATGTTGGCAATAAATTTATGTTCAGATTTGGCAATAGTCATGAAACTTTTTTCATATGCAGGTAAAAATGTAGTCCGTCCTTAGCTTTTGGACACCTTTGTATGATGTATTCATTCTCTTTATCCAAAAGCTAAGGACGAACTACATCAGGTTATGCAACAACTCGAGAAAATCCTCCTCATGCACCTGTCTCTTCATTCATTGTACTGTTAGAACTGTATAGCACATTACATTTACCAGGTTGATAGACGTTAGCACATGGTAAGTACTGATTATTTGAACAGTTGTTTAACATAACTACATCTTCCATATTCATTCTTACTTTTAATCGCAGCATAATGAAAATATTCTCTTTGGTTGCTATTAGTCTGCACAGCCAATTTCTTTTCATATCCCTACTTTCTTTCCGTAAAATATTGAAAATATTTTTCGCTCACTTTATTTCGTAACTTTTTTCATAGTTGTTCTCACGATATTCTTTCCACATATTATGAATCTCTCTCTTAATAAGGTTACATATTTCACCCTATTTTCGATATCCTGCATCGTTTAATCATATTTTCAAAGCTTCAGTGCACTGCTGATATCCATCTTATTCAGTAACTAATACCACGCGACCAACATATTATTCTTCTGAGTTATTCATAATTGCCAGTGTTATAGTTCAGTAGGTAACTGATACTCGGGATCGAACAGTGTTTTCATGAATTAGTCATAACCAGCTTTATAGTTTAGCGTGTAACCTGTCCTAATTCGATCATTGTAGAACGTAGTTTTTTCCCAGGTCAGAACAGCTTGAACACTGTCACCCAATTGGCGGCAAAACAGTCGTCTCTTTAACTGATACCCCTCTCTGCTATGATCTAATCCATCACTAACCTCGAGCTCTTTTCATTGCTGTTTGAGAGAGTTACCTTGCAACAGCTCGTGTCCGGACAGTTAAATCATCGCAGAGACTATTCTTCGCGGATATATGTGGAAAAAAAAAAAAAAAAAAATCCCATATAAGAAAAAAGTTTAAAAATTTCTTTAAAAAAATATTTTTGAAACATTTTATTCTGATATTGCTTTTGTATGATGACTGTTTTTTAAACATTGATTTCCCAATATCACATAATTTAATGGTTTATATTTATCAGAAAATAATATAAATGAGAAAATATACAAAATTTGCTCATTTTAATAATCACAATTTAATTTCAGTATCGGAATATTAAACGTTATCTGGTACAATTTCTTTAGAAAAATAACACCATCGTCATCAAATTCCTGCCATGTACCCTCAAGGGGTGTACAGGATATGATAGTACTACATGAAAAAAATTACATCATTACTAACTTCCTATCTACAATTTTCCTCCAAATCAGTCTGTTACTTCTCACGACTCCAACATTATGTGATCTTATATTTCTGTCGTCTAAGGCACTTTGTACCGTATCAATCCACCTATATCTTGGTCTTCCTCTGGGTCGTTTTCCTGCCAACCTGGCAGAGAACACTTGTTTTGCTAATCTTTTCTCTCCCATTCTATTTAAGTGACCATACCACCTGAGATTAGCTCTGCTAACGCATTCCTGGATGCTGACAATGTCAAGTTCTTTCCTAATATCCTCGTTTTTAATATGATATTGCAATTGATGCCATCTGTTCACGCCTATAATCTTTCTCAGGACTCTCATATCTGCGGTCCCTAGTCTTTGGTCAAGTGTTTTACTTCTGACGCTCAGATCCATAAGTTAAAACTGGTTTGAACACTGTCTTGTACACAGCTAATTTAGTGTTCCGACTAATTTCTCTCTTATTCCATATGAATTTATTCAATTGACTTCCCATCATACCAGCTTTGTTGATTTTGTTGTCTATTTCCATATTTAATTTACCCAGATTTAATTCACACCAGATTTAACATTAAACCATCTTCCTGTACTTCCTTCAATTCTAACTGCTGACTTACAACTCAAATAAAGACAAAGTATTGCTTGATATAATACCCCATTAACACCATATAACTGCAGCGTATTGAATAGCTTCTCTCTTGGCACCTTGTCATATGCCTTTTCCAAATCGACAAAACTTAAATACAGATCTTTGTTATATTCCCATACTTTCTCAACTATTTGTCGTAAAGTGAAGATCTGATCCTGACAGCCTCTATTTGGCCTAAATCCAGCTTGTTCTTCACCCAGCTTTTCTTCCACAATCCTTCTCAACCGTTTCTCAAGTATACTTGCATAGATCTTGCCAGGAACACTCAGTAGGGAAATACCTCTGTAATTCTCACATTCAGTTTTATTTCCCTTTTTATATATGGGTACTATGAGAGCTCTACTCCAATCATCGGGAATTCGTCCCTCTGTCCAGGCTTTCTGAACTGTGCAGTGCAGCCACTGTAAGACTTTTATACCACCATACTTCAGCATTTCTGGTCGAATATCATCTACTCCTGCTGCATTTCCACATTTCAAACCTTTGATGGCTTTTTCTACTTCAAGTATGGATATGTATTCCTGACTGCATGCCTGGTCAGTGTTTTTTTACCACTGTACTGTCATCACTGCTTGTTTCATTTAGCAGTTTTTCAAAGTAATTACTCCATACTTCAAGGATATCTTTTTCTCCTGTTTTCATGTCACCTTTATCATCTCTAACTCCTTTTACAGCACTCTTTCCTCCATTCCTAAGCTTCTTCAACAACCTCCAGAATCTTTTGCCACCTTCTTGATATTTATTTTCTATATTCTTGCCAGTCCTCCCATGACTTTTGTTTAGCTAGTTTTACACAGTGTTTAGCATTCTTGCATTTGTCTCTATATTCTCTAAGAGCACAAGCTGACTTATTTGCCAGGAACTTTTGATATGCTTTCTTCTTTTCCTTCACTTCCTCTTTAACTTCCTGTGTACCAGGGAGTTCTGATTTTTGAAAAATAACGAATTCAAATAAAAAGAAGATGCACACATGTTACTAGCAATAGTATTTGTCTGTGAAAAATACTAGTTGTGATGGTAGTGGACAGTAGATGGCGTTGGTGTGTAGATAATGCGGCTGGTGGATAAGGTTGAGTGGTGGAGACGGAGAGCTGTTGAGTAGGTACCCTCCCTCAATGAGTCTTGGACTTCCTGGAGGTGTCAAATAATAATAATATTTGTGTGTGTGAAAGTTTAGAAGGGAAATACATCAAAGGCGAAATACAATTTTAATTCTATTATGAAAATTTTGGAAATAAAATTTCATTTTGACGCATGCACCTATGCATGTTTCGAATGATAAACTGTAGGAAAAGTATCGCTACTTCAAAATTGTCGCATGATATCAAAATTAGCAGAAAATATGTACATAACAGTTGACTTCATAATAGCCGTTCATTTCAATTTGTAATGAGCGATTCCAGGAAACCAAGAAAGTTGAAGTGCACAGAACTACAGATTACGTTATAAATGTTATACATTATATGATATAATTCAAGATTTACGTTTGATTATAAGTTTTTTTTTAAATAAAGATAATAATTAATTACCTTATAGATAATTAATTATCTATAAGGTAATATCGTAAAAGAGCGAACCTTCACGCAATCTCTGAACTAATTTTCTAACTAAAATTATGAATAAAAAAATAAAGGAAACAATTTGTAACAGATGGAGGCTATATTTATTTTAAGATTCGGATTTTTATGAATTTATAAAATAATTGTTTGACAAAAATAATTATCTCGAATCAAGTTCTGGGAGAATAAAATGTATTGTCGACTAAGATATAATTAGCCAAAAAAAAAAAAAAAAAAAAAAAATCTGGTTAAGTGTTCTCGTCAGCGTGAAGGATTATCGCACCTTCTGATGGATATGGCAGTCAAATACACTTGATATTCATTTTTTTCTACTGGTGGTGTGAATCGTATCCAGGATTTGCTGTATGTTACTATACGTTTTATAGAAACGTGTGGTAGACCTAATAATATGTTAAAAAGAAAAAAAAACCGGTTTAATACATGTACAGGAAATTAGAATTTCTTTACAACTCCTATGTATTTCACCACTGTAGCATGGGCATCATTCAGGGAGAGAACAAAAGAATTGGTTACAACATTCAAAATATTAACACAAGAATGAATTCATTTGGTTTGGTTGATTACTTTATGGATCACGTGGAAAGCCAACTCTTTTAACCCTATTTTTCTCAAAATTATATGCTGCTGCTGCATTTTGTTGATATTTGCGGTCTGGTCCCACTTTGAAAACAGAGTTCAGCTTTTGGACAGAATAAATTTATAAACTGCCTCAAGTTCACTGTTGAACGTGAATATAACCGATATTCTCCCTTCTTGGATACGTAATCAGCCCGGAACTCTACAGGCTATGTTTGAAGTTTCTATGTACAGGAAGCATTCCTTTCTTCACATCATCATCCTCTACACAAAGGTCTTGTACACAAAGCACGTGCAGTTCGTTCTACGGATACCTTTCTATCTATCAGAAGAATTAAATAAAATACGAATCACTTTGTTGTCTAATGCAGTTTTTCTCAACCTCTGGTCCACTGACCACAGGTGGTCCGCAGGCAGACTTAAATTAATTAAATATATATTTTTTAATTACCCAAACAAAACAAATTAAAATTGAATAAGTAAAAATTATTGAAATCAAATGGAGACAAAAAAAAAAAGCTTTAGAATGTTCAAAGGCGAAAGCAATAAAACTATATTGTTTTTCACTTCACCCCTCTTTTATTATTCGTCATTCTGCCGCTAAATTTGTAGCTGCAGAATGACAATAATAATAAAAGAGGGGTAAAGTGAAAAACAATATAGTTTTATTGCTTCCGCCTTCGCTTGTTGTTTTGTCAGATTTGAAGTGAACATGGGTTATCCACATTTCAACCAATGGCTTGTTGTGTATTGATTTTTTTATTGAAGGCTTCCTTCAACCAAGGCTCAGTATATCTTCAGAAGTGCAAAGTGATACTTGGACAAAGTGTGTCCTGAGTTAACCCTAGTATTTATATATTTTTCGGAAACGTTTTTTTAATAATGGAAAAGTGGCTTAGAATTAGGACTTTGAAAAGAAGAGCAAATGAAACAGGTGATGCTAACCCTAACTGTAATACACGTGTTGTAACGGCCAGTAAATCTGACAGTAAATCTGATACTGTTAAAGTAGAAGAAACAAGCAGTTCAAAGAAAAAATACAGTAGGAAATATAACAGTTCATATTTGGAATTCGGGTTTACTTGGTGTGGAGATGAAAGTGAACAGAAACCTCAATGTGTTTTGTGTTATGAAATGTTGTCGAACGAGTGCATGAAACCTGCGAAACTCCGACGACATTTAGAAACTAAACATTGTGATGTGAAAAATAAGCCAATTGAATTTTTTTCAGCGACGCTTAGGGACATTAAATCATGGGAAAGATATAATTTCAGCCGTGGGTTCCATTAATAGCAAAGCACTGGAAGCATCCCATCTCTTAAGTTTGCGCATAGCGAAAACAGGGAAACCTCATTCTATCGGAGAAAATTTATTACTTCCAGCTATAAAAGATGTTTGGCAAGAAGTTACTAAAAGATGTTGATTTGATTCCTCTTTCAAATGACACTGTCGGTCGCAGAATTAATGATATGGCAGGAGACATCAATCTCAGTTAATCGCAAGAGTTACGAAGAGCCCTTATTATGCGTTACAAATAGACGAGACTACTGATGTTAGAAATGATGCGCAGTTCATATGCTACGTAAGATATGCGCATGATAACAACGTTCATGGTGGTATTCTGTTTTCTAGAACTTTGTCATCCCGAACAACTGGAGAAGAAATATTTCACACTCTCAATAATTACATAATACACAAAGGGATGGATCCAGTGAGAAAAGTGTATAGGCTTCTGTTCGGATGGAGCTCGCGCACTTACAGGCAGGTATAGTGGGGTTGTTTCTATGGTCAAGGAAGTGGCTCCGGATATGAATTGGGTGTATTGTTTCATGCATAGTGAAACGTTAGTCTCCAAAGGAATGCCACCAGAATTTAAAACTGTGCTATACAACCCTGTCAAGCTAGTTTACTCGACCGTTAAATAACAGGTTATTTTCAGTACTCTACGTTGAAATGGGCAGTGAATATACACAAATTTTGCTTCATTCTGAAATACGCTGGCTTTCCAGGGGCAAAGTACTAACAAGGTTATTTCAATTAAGGCACAAAGTTTTATTATTTGTAAATGAACGTAATTCTGATTTTGCTTCAATCCTTGTTGACGAAGCATGGTTATCAACACTATCCTATCTTTCAGACATTTTTTTTGAAATTAAATGAACTAAATATCTCCTTCAGGGAAATTCTTTAACTGTTCTTGATGCCTACGACAAAATAAAGCCATTCGAGAAAAAACTGGTTTTATGGATTAATTATGTAAAAGACAGGCAATTTGCACCTTTTCCAACATTTGAATCCTTTTTGGTGGAAAATGATATTTTTGTTCGTTCTGAGTTTCTGGAAAGGGTTTGTTACCACCTCAAAAATCTGAAACGGAATTTTGAAACATATTTTCCGAATAACTTTTATAAGAAATTTCTGTGGGTTCGCGATCCAGTTCAGGCTTGCAGTTACGAGAACGACCTTTGGTTATCGAAAAAAGAACAGTTAATTGAGCTTTCAAGTGACAGTGGGCTTAAAATGCAATTTCGTGATCTTGATTTTGCTCGATTTGGGATCTCGTATTCAGTGAGAAGTGAATTTCCGGAATTATCTGAAGAAGCATTGAAAATCGTCCTGCCGTTTTCTACAACCTTTGTGACAAAGGATTTTCATCGCTCCTTCAAATAAAAACAAAATACAGAAATCGTCTTAGTGTGTGTGCCGATCTTCGACTGAATTTGACCAATATTGAGCCAGATATTCAGCAACTCTGCAAGGCCGAGAAGCTCAACCATCTCATTAAAAGTAAGTAGTAACATAATTATATCATCTTATTTATTTGTTTAATAAAAATTAAAACTTTGTTCAATGATGGTACACTTTTAATCGTTTATTTCCAATTTAATTAATTATGTTGCCATATCTTTCAAAACATGCTTTTAGATTCATCTTGTTATAAATGGCATAATTTTTCCGAAATGTTGGTAATTCCTACATAGGTTTTTTAAAAAAAATTACAAAAAGTCAAAACGACGTATAGGGGAAATAAATTAAAAACACTATATTTATTTTTGAAGTAAACCTTTAATTCCAACATTCTAAACTGTTATTTTTCTTGCTTTTCTGTTCGCAAAATCGTCGAAGACATTGTCTAAGTCTGTTTCATCACTCAGTTGCTGTTTTATAGACAGGCAAGATTTCATAAACGCCAAAAAAGGTGCCGCCAGGAGAGGACCCCCCCAGCTACGCCTCTGTAATTTAGTGGTCCGCAGAATTGTTTTAGGCATTCTACGGGTCCTTGGGCTTTTAAAGGTTGAGAAACGCTGGTCTGATGGATATAAAGAAACCACCATCCAGAAAATAATTGATAATAATCCTCCTTCAGCCATCATACATGCTAATGTGAAGAGGATTTCCATAGTGTACTTTTAAAGGAATTCTGAACAAATAGCAACGAATCTTTTCATATATAACCAATTCTGAAAGTTTTGTAGAGGATTTATTTGGGAGTATAATAACTATATAATGCCAACAAAGACTGGTTTTACATCAAATTCCCGAGATCAATGCTGACAGAAGGACCTCCACTACGATAGCAAGACTACGAACAGGACATTATAGAGGAATGAAGATCAATACAGATGATACGAGAACATATAGAAACTGCAACAACTGCCCCAATACGGAACTGACACCCACTCACATCTTTACCTGTCCAGCAATTACAGCAGCCTTGCAAGAAATAGATCCTAATCCTGAACAACAGCTCTATACAAACAAAATCACAGACATAGCCAAAGCAGTACAAAGAGCGCACGGAAACATCTAAGACTCTTCAAAGGACAAGACAACAACAACAACAAAGACTGGTTTTAATATGTCTGATGTTGATAACAGATTTAATGCTACTTTGCTTCATAAATATGATCGATAGAGATGATGGATGAGAGTGGAGACAACATTCCCTTTTGTCTTGCACTGTTTATGTAAATCGCATCCACCAAAGATTACATAAAAAAAGGTTTCTGTGATTTCCTGCATTTGTTGTTACTATTTCTCGCCACTATTCTGTTACTGCGTATCACATTTGACACACTTTCAAAGCAGTTTTCGATAGTATGAGAATTTCTTAGCAGGTTGGAGACTACTTTCCGGGCCTGGAGTCGTGTGAAAGAATTCATGTTTGCTCCCTAGATCTAGCAGGAGAACCATTTTATCTAATCGGGCGTACAATATTTCCTGCCTAAGATTTCATTAAAAAAAATAATAATAATAAAATAACTTGAGACATCCGAAATATTCTTATCCTCAGTTTTATGTATTTACGTCACTTATAAATACTGATTTATTTTACGGTATTCGGAATAGTTTAATGCAGTTAACAGAAAGGCTGTGGTCTCGTAACCTTACGTTGTAAATATAAATACGACAATAACACTGCTTTCTGTAAACACAAAGTTGTTGAATCTTGGTAGTTTATCGGAACTGGTCCGTAAAATTACCATTTCTATATGATGATTTTAGAATAATTTTTAAGGTCTTGTAATGTGCATACAAATAAAAAATATGTCTTCTTGATGTGAACCGTATCTTGAAATACAACAACAACATACAAAGATGCTCATGTGAACACTTAAAAATCATTTCTCTGCACTTAACAGAATAAAGAGAAGTGTTTTGCTTATGAAAACCCCACTCATGTTGCATGCTGGAAAAAAATCACAAAATGGTCAACTATGAATGTGTTCTCTTGTCCACATATTGGTTTTTGGCTACCACTAAGCAATTTGATGTTACTCCACCAGAGATAAAATTCATCTCCCATCTAAGAGATGCTTAGTACAACAGTGACTTTTCTGTTCTTAGAATGATGTGCAGGTCATACTTTGACTCGATGGCGCAACTAATAGATTTATCGCTTTGGTTGGTTTCAATTAGCGCCCAAACAACTAAGAATGCGAGACTAGCATACTTTCCTCTAATCGCATGCGATCTTGCTGAGTTAGTTGTTTTTCGGGATGAAAAATTCCCATCCAGGAGGCGAGGAATCCGTATAAAGGTTTCCCGTTTCCATACGGGATTGGAATTCAGCTGTTTTCAACCGAAGAGCAAATGTCGTGATGGTTTGTTAACAGGCGCACCAAGGTTAAGCCAGCTAATAATGCAAATTATGCATTCTATTTGCGATAATCTCTGGACCCTTAAAAAAGGGAAGAAGAATATTTACAATCCTTTTTCCTAGGCTCCAAATCTGCGAAACAGGCTGATAACTGAAAGAAATAGTGTTTTCCATGGAATCGTGGCAATTCATTACGAAAGCTACAAATTATGCATTCTGAAAGATACAAAAATATTATTTTCTTTCGTTTTCTAAGAGAATGCACAAAATTTTTATCCGCCATGCGATAAGTCTACTAGATGTGATGCCAAGCAGTTGATTTATCGTGCAGCAGATAAAGATTTTATCTCACTTGATATTAAATGAATCGCATTTGCTATGTATTTCACACAAAATTTACAAGAGGAGAAAGAAATACCTGTACAATTTTGACTTTTTTTTTTTAACCACTCTAAATTATGAAAAGCTGTAAACCTCTACAAACTAAATATGAAACTTTGTTGAAGCTACTACCTACAATAAGCCCGAAGGTGGTCCTTCCGTGGACAATGAATTTCCTGTGCCATATGATGACAAACATCTAACCACCAGTGGGATTGCAATCCGCAGACTGCTGGTTGGAAAATGGAGCCTCTGTCCACTCGGCCAACCAATTCAGAGTCACACGTGGCAACAGTATGGGAAATTCTTCAACTACGGCGCTAAGAATAAACTGGGGCACTTTCTAATGAAAAGTAGGATATCTAACAAGATTTCTATATTTTAAAGAAATAAACAAAAATAATTTTTAAGAAGATCAAGACCAAAGCGGGATGTAAGAAAATTTATGACCCCATCCCAACTGTTTTACATTTTACATTTGTGTTGGTGATTCAGCAAAATGATGAAAGACAACGGTAACACCAGAAATAAAATAAATCAATTTTACTGGATTAATGCAGTGTGTTTGCTTGTAGCTACGTCATAATATCAGGAGTGATGGTAAAAGTATTGGAAAAGGTTAAAGACAGCATTCATGAATTGTAGATAAGAATATGATACTCTATGGGGGACCGATAGTTTTGTTAAAAGTCGGTTTACCTTAGTAATTTATTACCTTTTTATAATAGAGTGCCATCTGAGTTGGACAAGGGGAATGACTACACAGTGATACTGCCAGATTTTATTATTATTATTATTACATAACATCTCCAGGGAGTCCAAAGATTCGTCGCGATAGGGCACCTACTCTACAACTCTCCGTCTCCACCACACCACCAACCGCAACTACCTTCATCATCTACACCAATGCTATCTACCGCTGATCACCACCACTAGTATTGTCACAGGCCATCACAAACATCCATGCCCATGGCGAGATTCCAACCCACAGCCTTTTGGTTGGAGAGCTGATACGCTAACCACTTGGCCAACCAGGCCGGCTTTTGACAGGATACCCCATGGAATAATACTCTTATGCAAATTAGAATAAATGGAGATGGGTATTAAACTAGTGATGTGGATAAGAGAATGCTCATGGACAGATACCAAAAAAAGTAGTGAATGAAGAGCAGAATCCAGGATGACGCAGGTCACCAGTCGTGTGCTGCAAGGTTCAGTGCTGGGAACGTTGCTGTTTAATTTGCACATAAATGATATAGGAAATAATCTGAAAGGAAATATTCTGTTGATGCTAAATTAGATTGATGAATAATTAATGAAGGTGACGGAAGAGCTTACAGGATGATTTAAATACGCCGTCAGTGTGGACAAAAGGGATTCAGTTTAATGTCGAGAAATGTAAAGTTATGCATTTTCGGATTAAAAGATTACAAGCAATGAACTGCATTGGGGGAACTCTACTCCAGGGGATTGACGATTCAAGGGACTTGGGGATGTTGGTGAATAGAGAGTTAAAATTCAGAGGGCATATTAGTAAAGTGTCCAAGATAGATAGCTCATAGAATTCCTTGGTTATTGAAGAATACACTAACATACAAAGATAAAGAAGTTATTATTCCTCTTTATAAGGCGTTGATACGTCCAAGGCTGGATTGCTGTGCTCGGGTCTGTTCGGCAGGATTGCTTGGAGATGAGGAAGCGGTTGAAAAGATTCAGAAGCAAGTGATCAAGTTGGTGAGTAGTGTAAGGAATGTTCCCTACAGTGATAGATTGAGAGTTTGTGGAATACAGAGGTTGGTTAATAGACCGAGAAGAGAGGATATGATAGAAATATATAAGTTACTGAATGGTTTTTATAAGACTGATGCAGGGGTAATATCTCAGCAGTGGGACAGTGGTGGAAGAACATGAGGTCATCCCTGGAAAATAAGTGAGTGTAGTTAACAAAGGGTGTGAGGACTAGATTTCTCGCTTGGAGAGTGGTGAATGAATGGAATGCGTTGCCTGACTTCAGGTGTGAATTCTTCTGCATTGAGCTAAAAAAGAGGTACGATATATATTGTGTGGATAGTTTGGGTCTGCCGCGATGAGTCTTCTGACTCCATGGAGATGCCCGTATAATAATAATTCGAAAACAATCGAGGTAGATTTAAGGGAAAGAAAAATGTAACGAAGGCAAAGATTGAGATGATAAAGTTTCATTCCTGGAAAGGCAAATAAATTCGTGACCCATGAACGAAGAAAGTTGCTTATGCAAAGGTAAAATTGCAGGAGAGCCTAGCTAACTGTAAGATGCACTTTGTTTTTCGCTGAAAATTCTTGTAATAGGTATTATAAGTAATAATTAACATAATCCATTTTGTGTATAATGTACTAGTTCAGCTTTCAGATATGGGGAATCATCTACCAGTAGAACGGCAATTTTATTTTATTTTATTTTTCAGTGAGCTAATTGGATAGCCACTTTGTACCATCAGTTATCTCTTGCATTTTTATCACAAACACAAACAAAAAATCATTCAGACTTTTAGCTTATAGTCATACTGTATTGCCTGAATAAGCTTATGGGGATGTTTTTGATTTAATAATGTTACATGCCAGAACAACGGCGTTTATTTACAGTTTCTAGTCTGATCGACAATTATGTTAATTTTTTTCATTTTCTAGGACTTTTTCAGTCTGTTCCTTAGTCAATCGATCTTCGGTGTAGACAGTAGTTTTTGTTGTTATTTGTTTAGTACGCTGGTTTTTAACTAAGAAAATCCCTAAAATGGGATAGCACAGCCGTGATAACCTAAGATAATTCATATAATTCACACGTATGGTAATATGAAATATTAAAAACGAATAATCAGCGTACTCGTTGCTTTAGCTTGAAATCGTCGGTAGCCTTAAACTTTTTTTTATTGATGACAAAGTGAGAAGACCGGTTTTCTACAAAGAATCATTCCATTTGATAAGCATCGGCTATAAGCACTCCTGCATACAAAATGTCGATGAGATATTTGTTGGACATTGAACGTCTGCACACATTAGCGATTCCCACGAAGTAATTCTACAGCGATCTATGATTTTATAAATTCGACAGCCACAAAACTTATTTTAAAAGCCAAAAATGTGATCACGCGACGAAATGAATTACAAATATCTGCACATCAAAGACTGCTTATCGTTCGAGTCAATTTTTTTGTCGCCAAATGCATTTACTAAATTCTCACACGTGCCGTCTACAAGAAAACTTTATCTCTCTTTCACAGCCTAAGTGGCACCTCCTAAACAGGAAGTGAACAGACCTGAGATAACTTAAGACTCTGCATCTAATCCATAGATAATGAAATATCACGCATCAGAAGCGAGTAACTGTACTTGTTGCCTTTAGCTCTCCACTACTCAGAAGTGGGCTTTCTCACCTTTTTCGAAAGTCGTCACTCCACCCAAGGTAAGCACACTCATTCTTAGTTAATAATCAAGGTTTTCGTGAGAAATTAACATTGGAAAATTTTCCAGCTTGTAATGAACTTGATATATGAACCGTAAATAATTTGCTTTATTTATATATTTATTTGAATCCGTGTCTTATTAGTGACCTGGTCCTGATCATTTCAACGAAGTTCTAGCTTGGGATAGTTTTAGTATTTCCTGCCTTTGTTGAGGAATTATTGAAGAGCCATCTCGTCGTCTCCTTCAATGAAGTTTTCTTTAATTAATTAATTACTATCAGATGTAACTTATGGCTCCATTAGTATCACCAATTGCAGCGTATTATTTCACATTATCATTCTTCAAACAGTCCACACCAACACTGTGACTTTCTTTTTCAAACACGCTGGTTTAGTAACAGCAATAGAAATAAATGGCGAAAATAGCTGCGGCTCGCAGCGATATCATGGAATGAGAAATTGGATGGGAAAGAAATCAGCGCTGCTGATTTCGAGTCTGGAAGAAAAAGGTATTATGGAGGCAGCCCAAGATGAGTCGTAATAATTAGTTACACGAGGAGTACAATGAGCTAGCAGGAACGATGATTCACTTATTAGTATGGATAGCAAATGTGCAGTATGAGCAGAAGTTAGCAAAGGATACTAAAGGAAATCTTGGAAAGATTTTCGATATGTGGCCAGTAGAAGAAAGAATGTTATGGGAAGGGGATGTTGGCCAGTGATGATGAGAGAATGCTGAGTTCATTATAAGTATTCCATCCTTGTGATTGTGACATAATGCACAACTTGAAAGCAGTTGGAATGGGAGGAAGGAACTACGGATGGTGAGTGAGCAGGAAGTTTATGAGGAATTGAGTAACTTGATGTCAACAAGGCTAGGGGACTTGATGTATATCAATGCGTGTCTTGAAGGAATGTTGCAGGGAATTAACAGCCGCTTTAACTTATTTTTAACACGAGTCTTAGATTAGCCCAGACCCAAAGAGTGGCAAGAGAGTAAAATTCTTCCGCTTCATAAAACGGTGTGTTAAGACTAAGGCTTTGAATCATAAGTCAATCTGTATGTCTGGAGTTTTGGAACTTTAATCATTTAAAGTTCCAAATTTCCAAATCTTTAAAATCATTATAGTTGCAAATGTTTGCAGCATTTTTATATTTTCATGAAAACAAATCATCCCATTTTATATATCAAAATCCAGAAGTTTCGGTCTTCTATATTTAAACCACTTAAACAAAGTGATTATTTTCAAGTAGGAATGGTAAAAATCAGTGAGCTACGCACTCTAATCCAAAATATCTCACTTTCGGTGAAGCCTTACCACTCTCGAAATATGTAAACTTTAGTTTCCTAAATTATTTCAAATCTATTATTATTATCTATTAAAACAGTCAGTAAATGACATAACAATAAAGAAGTTACTGAAGATACTGATTATTATATGATAATATCATTAATATAATATTACTATGTGACATGAAAAAACAATGTAATAAACTATTCTTATTATTAAAAAAAATTTAAAAAAAAAGCGCCCTTAAACACAATAATATATATATATATAATTATCAATACAAAACCCGGGTTTCCAAATTTATTTTTCCCGCGTCAAAACGCTTCCCCCTCGTTATAAACAACCTTCAGCAGGATCATGGAAATGGAAGACATCCTATCAAAACAAGGTATGTACAAAATGTATCCACCGCTTTTATTCTGCTATAATTGCCTTCTATACTCACTCATAATGCCCTAAAATACATATACCCTTTTTTGAGTAATTATAGCCAATGTATTGAAAATAAGGGACACTCCTAAAGAAAAACAGGCTATGATAGCCGTTATAATAATAGTGTTTAAGAGGAGTAGCATGGGAATTTTCCCAGAAACTATACCTAATTAAAAAAAAAGATGTAAATAATGAGTTTACATGTATGTTTGCGAGAAATAGGAAATGTAATATTTTAATTGCTCATGCGTAAATACTGTTGTATAATCACTCTTTCTCAAACTTTGAAAAAAAAAAATAGTAAACTACATGTAATGTTATATAACTTGTGTAACTCTGAACTATATAATTGTAAATTATTACTGTGATTGTTATTTTTAAATATAGCAAAAACCTATGTCATCGTCATTATTATTGAAATTTCATTATATGTAGCACTTAGTGCTGAACCTTTAAATTAGTATACTGAATGTTACTCGATATGATCATTGTATATAAGTAAATATTTGAGAGATCAATAACAAAAAAATTTTTAAAAATTTAAAATTTAAAAAATTAAAAAAATTAAAAAAAAATTGAAAAATTTACCAAAACAAGCCTTAAAGTACAAGCCATTAGGAAAAAGAAAACCAGGACGTCCTCTTAAACGATTCAACGATGACTTCTAAGGCCGGAACAGGCCACACTAGGCCTAAATCCTTGATACGTATGATGATGATGATAACAAAAAAATTATATATTATTCATATGAATGACCATATTATGCATATATGTATATATATGATCATATTTTGTCAAACTTTGAAAAAAAAAAAACTTTAAATTTCAACATACAATGCTACATTACATTTACATTACAATGTTTATATTGTAATGTAAATATAATGTAGATGAGTGTAAACATTATAATATAATGATAACTAATCTTCTTCTCCCACTTAAGTGGGGTCACGGTTGATGATTCGTCTCCTGCACATCCTCCTGTCTTGGGCTGTCACCACATCCAAGTTCTTCATCCTCAATTCCTCTTCTACCAGCTCCCTCCATCTCTTCTTTGGCCGCCCACGCTTCCTCCTTCCTTGCACATCCATCTGCATGACCCATCTTCCCACATATTCTTCCTCCCTCCTCATCACATGACCAAACCATCTCAACCTTGCCTCCTGTATTTTCGCTCTAACTTTAACAGTTTCACAGTTAAAGTTAGAGCGAAGTTTACAGTTAAAATTAGCTGTTAACTGAATGAAAGTTAACTCCAACTTTCACTGTTCCCCTGACATAGTCATTTCTCAGACGATCCTTTCTGGTCACACCGCACACCCACCTAAGCATTCTCATCTCTGCTACATCCATCCAGATGATGTTATTTTTCCTTAGGGCCACAGTTTCCATAGCATACATCATAACTGGCCTCACTACTGTCCTATAGATTTTGCCTTTCAGATTGATCTGCACCCTCTTATCGCATAACACTCCAGCCATCTCCTTCCAGTTACTCCAACCCGCTTGTATCCTGCATCCCACTTCCTTCTCAGCTCCGCCATCTTCTTCCACTGTTGAACCCAAGTATCTAAAGTACCTCACCTTCCTGATGACATTTCCTTTCAGCTCCAGATCTGTCTCCTGGCCGCCGCCCACTGTACAACACATATACTCTGTCTTACTTCAGCTCAGTCTCATACCTCTCTCTCTTCCAGTACTTTTCTCCATCTTTCCGGTTTAGTTTCCGCTTCTTCTCTTGAATCTGCACACAGCAAGATGTCATTTGCATACAACATTGTCCAAGGTGCATCTTCTCTCACTTCCTCCGTTACCACTTCCATCACAATATTAAACAGAAACGGACTTAATGCCGACCCTTGATGCAAGCCAACTGTTACTTGAAAACGTTCTGTCTGTCTCCCAGACAGGTCCGAACTCTTGTCTTCACATTTCTGTACATCTCCCTCACCAGCCTGACATGTTTCTCCGGTACCTTCTTCTTCCTCAGACACCTCCAGACTTCTTGCCTTGGCACTCTATCGTATGCTTTCTCCAGATCAATAAATGCCAGATGTAGCTCCCGTTGTTTCTCTCGAAACTTTTTTTATCATCTGCCGTAAAGATGATAAAAAAAGATAGCACGTTGATCTGCCAGGCGTGAAGCCAAATTGTTTCTTTGCAATCTCCACCTCCTTCAATCTTCCATCAAGAACCCTTTCTAGGATTTTCATTGTGTGGGACATCAACTTTATTCCTCTGTAATTTTTACAGTCTTGTGCATCCCCTTTACCTTTGTAGATGGGGACAAGAGTACTCTCCCTCCATTCCTCGGGTATATTTTCCTATTGGCAAACTTTCATGAACAGGTCCCACAGCAGGTCAATTCCCTCTCCCCCAGTGCCTTCCATGCCTCCACTGGAATCCGGGGCCCACCGATTTTCCATTCCTCATCCTATTCATGGCCTTCATCACTTCCACTCTACTGATATTCTGCACCATCCCCTCAGAAGGCCGCCATCTTCTCTATGAGTCCTTGCATTTTCCTCATTCAAAAGTCCCTGAAAGTATATTCTCCATCTCTTTCTTATGTCCGCATCCCTCCATAATACTCTTCCTTCAACGTCTTTGACCTGCATCACATGTGAGATGTCCTTTGCAGCTTTATTTCTGCATTTCGCTATTTGGTAAATTTTTCTCTGTCCTTCCTTTGTTTCTAATTGATCATACAGATCTCGATATGCCATGGCCTTCGCCTGTGCAATTCTCTTGGCTGCTTGCTTTCTCTCTCTGTACACCTCTCTGTCCTCTTCCACTCTTGACTCATATCACTTCTGATTTGCCTTCCTCTTAGCTGTCACTGCCACTTATTCATTATTATTCCACCACCAACCCTCTTTCTGCTCTCTAATCTTTCCAGATGTCTCACCTCGATTGCACAGCTCAGGATTACTTTTGAATTATGTTTCCAGCAATCTTGTACAATTTCCAGTCCATCTGAAAATCTCTCTAACACCCTCTCCCTAAAACGATTCCTTACACTCTGTTCTTTTAAGCGAAACCACTTAATTGTCTTCATCCCATGGCTTCCAGAGGTTCTTATCTTCGATCTTATTTTAAAATCTGCGCACAGCAGTCGGTGTGGCTGTGCCACTTGATCTGTTGGAATTACTTTACAATTTGTCACAACCTTAAGATGTTTTCTTCTAGTCAAAATGTAATCAATTTGTGAACTGTTGTTACCACTCCTAAATGTTATCAAATGTTCTTCCCTCTTGTAGAAAAACGCGTTCACAATTGCCAGATCAAACGCTACTGCAAAGTCCACAACCCTCTCTCCTTCCTGGTTCATCATTCCCGCTCCGTACCCACCATGCACCCTTTCACAGTCTCTATTCTGTCTCCCTATGTGTCTGTTCAAGTCTCCTTCGACAATCCCCATCTCGTTTTCTTCCATTTCCCTCATTTCTTCATCTAACACGTTCCAAAACTCATCTTTCTCCTCTGCTGTACAGCCAACTTGTGGGGAATATACACATAATACGAATACCCGCTCTTCTCCAAGACCCAATTTCATTCGCATGATCCTGTCGTTCCTTCTACCCACTTCTCCCTTCATTCTGCCACACACCACAATTCCATCACCATTTCTTCCCTCTTTATTCGCTCCAGAGTAGGACAATTTATACTTCTCCTAGTTCCTTCACCTTTTCCCCCTTCCACCTTATCTCCTGCACGCACAAAATGTTCTACTTCCTCTTCCTCATCATGTCTGCCACCTCTCTTCCCCTTCCAGTTATGCTTCCAACATTCAGTGTTCCCACTCGCAACATCCTCTCCACCTGCTGGGCTCGCTTCTTTAACCGCACCCACCCTTGATGCGGTAGCCCTCGTCCACTTCTCGCAGCTGTAGGGCGATGTGGCTGCGCGTCGCTTAAGGGGTACGCCCTAGCTCTTATATCATTTTCTCTTTGACCCATATCATAGCTAGAGCTGGCAGTGAAGGTTTACGACCGGATGCCCTTCCTGACATCAACCCTTGCCATTTATCCGAACTTGGGACCGACACCTATTGAGGCTAGTTTGCCTCCTTCGGTGGCTGCTGCATAAGACGAAATGACTTAGCAAGATAGGAAAGATTCACCCCTAGCCCTCGAATACTCTAATAGCATCAGGGGGAAGGAGCAAGGAGAGGAGAAAGAAGCAAAGAAAGAAGGGGAGGGACCAGTCTACAGAATAATATAACAGATGTATATTACATGAAGTAAGGCATGGTCCAGCATCAGGTACCTCGGGTTTGCCATGCCCGTACTCACTAAAGTGAGCCTTTGAGGTCCTAATGTTAACTAATAATACATGAATTATCTTGTTATAGCATTGCACATTATGCAAATTATAATGATATTAATTAGAAATATGTTCTTGAAACACATGAAAGAAAATGCAGTATCATTGCTTAAATTCTATATCATATGTATGCATTTCATCAGAAACAAATAAAAAATAAATTATTATAAAGAAAATAATAAAAATCTAGTCGATTTCATTCAGTTCACGGACGAAATCCCGAGTTTCTGGGAGATAAAACGCGCTTGCGAGTTTCGAGTTCAACAAACTCGGGGTTAGGCCAAAGAAAGACTTAGAAAAAAAAAGTTCCTCTGGTCACTGACCTGAGGAGCTTTTCTAACTGAGAAAAGCTTTCTTCGGAAGGCCTAGCATTATGGATACAAACGTCTCTTCCATAGAGCTACACGGGACTATTATTATTTTTACTATAATTAATATTACTACTACTTCATTCACACAATTGAAAGACAATTAGAATAAAATATCATTCAAACAAAAGTTTGATTATTAATGCAGAGCAATTCAGATTCTACCCAAGAATCTAAGAATAGTCCGTCACGTAGCGTCGTGAAATATGGACTGTTCCAAGCAATGCCTGCTTTTTTGTAGGTCATGTGGGGTCACTTCGTTGATATTTACTGTAAATAATTGGGTAGCTTTTTTCAAATTGAACTAAGTGCACCGATAACGATTGGGATGACTTCGGTGTATTTAAGCCACAGTAGGCCAACTTCAATTGCCAGATCTCGATATTTATTGATTTTTTCCAATTCTTTGTTGTTAATGTTGCTATCACTGGGTACAGTGGGTATCAATAATTCAAACTGGTGATCTTCAATAAATGTGATGTCAGGTCTATTGTGTTTCAAATGCCGATCAGTTTGTATTCTAAAGTCTCAGAGAATTTTTGCTGTTTCGTTTTCTAGTACTGTTTTTATTTATGCTGCCACCAGAAATCAGAAGTAGGAAAGGCATATTTTTACACACATGTCAATGAATTATTTTGGCTACTTGATTATGGCGGTGTTTATAATCAGTTTGAGCTATATTGCTGCAGGCACTGATTAGATGTTCTACAGTCTCATCTTTCTGATCGCAAAATTTGCATTTGCTGTTATTATTGATGTTCAAAATCTTTGCTTTGATTGCATTAGTTTGTAATGCCTGTTCTTGAGCTGCTAGAATAAATCCTTCTGTTTCTTTTTTAATGTATCCGTATTGTAGCCATTGACACGGCTTGTTGATGTCAATTTTGTCCTCAGTATCTCGAAGAAATTAGCGCACATATCGGTTGTTTTGCAATTTCATTGTTTCCTATTGCGTTTAGAAGGCCCTCTTGAGTAATTGCTTGAAGCATTGGCTCAGAGCTATTGTCGATGTAACTTTTTTAAGCTAATTTCTTCTTCTTGCAGCAGACCCCGTCCAACTGTTCTCTTTGGTAGCTGCAACCGGTCAACATCACTTCATGAATGTAATGCATGATGCATAGTCATTAATTTTCTAGTTTTGCAGTCCAATTTTTCCAGGTTTTCTTTTGTCCAATCTATTATGCCAGCTGATCCCTGGTATAGCCCAAGAATTCTTAGTTCTAACTGTGTTTAATCCATTTCGTTTTCTTTTCAGAATATTTCTAACACTCTTGGTGTATTCTGCTTCTGCCTGTTGGTTAATTTTCGACTGGAGAATGTCATTGGCTTCTATTATTCCTAAGTATTTATAGTGTTCGTCAGCTAAAATTGCTTTTATATATTTTTCTTGATCAAAATTAAAATTGCTAGTGTGATTAATTTTTCCTTAGTAGATAAAATTGCGCATTTATCTAAACCAAATTCCATTTTCATGTCCTGACTGAAAATACGAACTGTGTTCACTAAAGAGTCTATTTGCTGTGCCGATTTTCCATATAACGTCAAGTCATCGATATACACTAGGTGAGAAATTTTAATATTACATTTAGGAATTTTATATCCAAGTTTTGTTTTCTTCAGAATCATAGACAAAGATATCAAAGAACTGTTGAACAATGGTGACAAGGAATCACCTTGGAAAGTTCCACGTTTAATGCTGATATCTCCGAATCGTTCATTATTGATTATTAAAGTTGTTTTCCATGATATCATAGCAGCAGCCGGAAACTAACGTATGTTTTTGCTAATTCCAAATATTTTTATTAATTTTAGGATACAGGAGTGTTGGAGGGAATCGAATGCTTTCTTATAATAGTATCCATGCCATGATTAAGTTAGTTTTTCGGATTTTTTGAATTTCTAGGAATCATTTTATTAATAAGGGTGTGGTCTTTTGTTCTTCTGGATTTTTGAAAATTGCGCTTTTGTTCAATCGGATAAATCTGATTATCTGATAAGTACTGGTATTTGGAATTTGCTGCGATTGCAGTGAACAGCTTAAAGTAATTAGTAGGCATGTTATTAGACAATAGTTACCTGGGACCACACCGTTATCCCCATCTTTCATGAAGAGAAACGTACGACCAGATATGATCCAGTGTTCAACTGAGCCTGACTGTAATAAATAATTAAATTGTTCTGTCATTCATCCATGTAGACTAGTAAGATGATTTAGCCAACATCCATGTAGTTTGTCTTCTCGAGACGTGTTCAGGGTTTTTAATTTTCTAGCTTGTGCACTGACCATTTCTTTAGTAATAATGACATTTCAAATCAAATGAAACAAGAACAAATTGTTTTTGTTTCGTTTCTGATTCTATTTGTTTAATCCATGAGGCATCTTTATTATGTTCAATGGTATTATCCCAGATTGACTTCCAAAATTCGAGTGTTTCTTCTTTTTCTGGTGAATGATTGTTTGCATTTGTAATTCTCTGGAGAAGTTGAAAGAATTGATGTTGGTTCTTTCAAAATTGCATGTCATATTGGTTGACTCTTCCTTGATCTCTTTTGATTTTCTCTGCAGTCACAATTATTCTTTGCTTTAGCTCTTCCTAAACTTCAAAAAATGTTTTTTCTTTTTTTTTGTGACCATATTATATGTATCTATGAGTTTGTTTTTGATTCTGTTATTTTTCAGCCGTCCTTCTTTAAGACTCTTTAAGTTGCTCAGATCAGCTCAAGGTTTGTTTACTTTATCGTTCCAGCCTGATTTTCCATGGTGTAGAGTTCATCCTCGGCTTTTGCTCTTCCGGTTTGCAGCTAAGCTTCATTGTAATGATATAAGCCGTGCTTATAGGAACTGATTTGTTTCCTTTGTACTGTTGGTTTTTATGACAGCATTTGCGTCTGTCTGACTTAGATTAGCTTAGATTTATGCAAGTGTTTTAATGTTGGTAGTCTTATGTTGTCATTTATGGAATTCATATATTCCACTATCCCCGACTTCATTTTATTCTGTTCTTCTGTCAGAATTCTGAGGTATATTGTGCTTGATGCTCACCGAGTTGAATTTAGAAGTTAGATACAAATTTCTGCTGATGATTTGCTGTTACCGTTACCACACCAAAAAGAGAAGAAAATTCTTTTGGTTCCTAATGCTTTGTTCTGCCACTCACTAATGTGTTAATGCAGATTTTGGGAATGTTTCTTTCCGAATCACCTGCATACGCTTTCTAAAACCCCGTTTTTCTGGTGGTGATCTGCAAATATATTTCATAACTTCCATGTTTTCTTGTATAGTCCATTTTTTACGTTTGATTTCTTCCAGTCGTTTTCTCAGCTTCGCGCCCTGGTTTCCCAGCAAGGAGAGCTGGGTGCTATAGCCCACTTGTCACCTGATGCCCAGGATCCCCAACATCTACCTCAGTCCTTGATGACCCAGGAGTTGAATGATCGTATGGATTTCTTCTTGCTTTTCACCATTAAGATGGGGAATGGAACAATGTTAGTGTGGCTCCTCAGTTGAGTCCTGTGTGATTAGGGTGTCCCTGCTGGTAGTTGATGTACCGCCAGCGTGGCTGGTAACATCTCTGAAGAACGGAGGTCCCTTTCCACCGCGACATGGTGGTGTTCCCTGTGGGAGAGGGGCTTATTTTATTATTATTATTACGTAACACCTCCATGGAGTCTGTGGACCCAAAACTGTAGGACACCAATTTTAGTAACAGTCATCTGTCTATAAACGATGCAACCACTCTCTACACGTGACGCCATCTGCCATCCACTAATCTTGTTTCTGTGTGTAAATCGTACGTATATTTATTCCAGAAATTTATGCAGTATATTATTTCCTGTTTCCTGCTGTCAGAAATATAAAACAACGTATTATGAAATGTAGCAACTTAAATAAATACAGAAGGTTTTATTTTGCAGACGTTTTTCTCACAGAGCCTTCGAAAATGTCGAAATCTGTCAGACCTGTGTTTTTAGGAGAGGACTGGCACAAATACTTCGAAGGAGACTCATTCGATTCCGCAGATTATGCAAAACACTTTACGGAAACCACACTCGCTGATAGTTTTGGCAGTTTTTATGTTCCGTGTCTGCATGAATTTATTAACAGCGGTAAGTAGCCAAAATTATATTCTTATGTTGTTCTTTTGTTTATTTACTTTGCGTTATTCTCATTCTGTTAAACTATTATTTTATTACAGTTGAATGTTATAAACACGCAATATAATATTATATTTTATATGTTAATTTATTAATTTTTAAATTTATTTGAATTTAATTTAAATCATTTTATTTTTAACATAATAAAATAGAAAACGCAACTATGTTTCTCAGTGCAGGTGCATGTGCGCCCCACAGCGCTAGATCGCTCAAAAAAAGAGCGTCGTGTGTTGTATTCTAGTCACTTGTTAGAGGAATTTTTTACTAAGCCTTTCTTCTACCAGTTCCCGAGTTAGTCGATCTGTGGCACGGGCAAGAGTTTTTCGTCCCGTAAAACCAGCTTTTGCTGTTTCTAAACAACTATTTTGAGACAGTAAAAACATAGTGCTAAGATTAGACCACCAGATGGCAGCATTTATCAGCTGCCTCCCTTCACTGGAGACGTATAATTAGTGATAATCTTGGGCCATTTCTCTCTGATTGGCTACCGGTGGAGATTGAACTACCTCCTCAGTCTTCGAAAGTTAGACAGAACTAAATAGGACCTCGCCTAATCCGTATATGGGCATACGAGTAAAAGGCGTTAGCTAATTTTTTTTTTAAATAGAAAATAAAATTTTATTTTTGATTGTATTCTTAAAATTTAGCAATAGATCAAAGAAATGCAGGAAAATTCCCAGGGAATAATGGAATCAAAGCAGAAGCTTTCAACAGTGCTGGGTAAAACACATTCCATTCTCCTTGCCATAATGAATCAAGCAGTAACAGTGGAATAATACCTCACCAATGGAAACAAGGCCTTATTGTTCCTCTACCCAAAAGGGGCAGTCTCAATATAATGGAGAACTACAAAGGTATTACTTTGTTATCAGCCACAGTTAAAATCTATAATGAGACGATACTCAATAGAATAGAACCTCATTTACACACTTTTAAGAAACAACCAAGGATTTCTAAAAAAAAAAAGATGTACAGTACAACAGATACATTGCATCATAAGAATCATAGAAGGTTCATGATAAAAATTTACCACTAATTTTAACCTTTATAGACTTCAAAAAAACCTTTGACATCATTAATAAAGAAGCAATGTTTAAAATACTTAACTTCTATTGTCTACCCTCAAAAGTCATATAAGCAATCTCAGCATCTTATAAAGATTACAATGCTACAGTAATCTTTAAGACAGAAACATCTGAATCATTTCCGGTGACAACAGAAGTCCTGCAAGGTGATGTACTAGCACCTTATTTGTTCTTGGTCTGCTTGGACTACATCTTGCGCATCAACAACACAGAAGATCTTGGTTTTAACATTAGAACATCCACCTACACCTTGCAAATGACAAATGCACAAAAGCATCTCAGTCTGCTAGAGGCACAGACTAAACTTATTGGTCTGAAGATCAACAATCAGAATTCCAAAGTATATCTCAATATGTTATGAACATTTACACCTCATATCAACAAGGAAAAGTTAGAAAGAGTAAAGGACTTTCGATATCTTGAATCGTTCATCAGCAATACAGAAAATTATATTAAAAGATGTAAACAGCTGGCACTAGTCTTCCATAACAACTTCCGCCCCCTATATAGAAATCATCGTTGATATAATTAAAGAAAAAATTAAGACTATACCATGCAACCAGAAGATCTGTTTTCTTGTATGGTTCTCAAACTTGGAAAATAAGTACCAACAACTACAGATCTAATTAACCCTTCGGAACTACATGTCTCAGACTGATCCTTGGATATACTTTAATGGACCGTGTTATTAACTCTACTGTGTTCAATCTGGCTAAGCAAGATAAATCGGATGGCTTGGACATCAACTCAGACCTCCTGAAGTCTCGCCCTTGTTGAAATCCCTCATCCTGTACAAACCAGAAGATGGCAATCGCAGCAGAGGAAGATTATGAAGCAGTTTTGACAATGCATCAGTGATGAGACCATCAATGGGCTGAACTGTAAAAGTCCGTTCGACATCTACCAGTTAGCTGAAGATAGTGAGATGTGGAAAACTATAATTTTTAATGAAAATCTCTTTCCACTTTTCACGCTGCGTCATGTTGTGAATAATGATGATGATGATGATTCTATGATGATGATTCTTAAAATTATTTAGAATTTATTTTAAGATAATTTTAATTTCTTTATTATTTTTGTTGTCATTGTTAACTGGGTAGTCTTTAAACGAGGAAACCACACAGAATAAATGATTGTATCCAAATAAATAGTAGAATTATACAACCTCTAACAGCAGAAATAGAATACACTTTTAATAAAATTAAAAAAAAGAAAAGGAGAGATGGTAGTAAGTCGTTATGGCCATCCTGCTGGAGTTGGAAGAGCCGAAACAAAGGAAGCGTTGCCATGGCTGAAAAAGGCATTTTCAATAACATAATGACGGGAGAAAGTTAGTTGGGCCCAATTTCTAAAGTGAAGTGTCACTGAAGAACTACTTCTATTGAGAAATTAATCTGATAAGGTATAGTATTGGAGAATAGTATTAATAGGCGTTTCAAGGTTGAAATAAATTTAACAGAAAATCACTTTCTCTTACTGTTGTTTGGTTTAGTTTGTCTAGAACTATAATCTACGCTAAGAGTATTATATTAATTGCGTGTGTTCCCCTGCTGGTTTGCCTATTTCATGGAATGAAACCATGACTTTTTTTTTTTTTTTTTGGAAGAACGGGGAATACAAGTGATTACCACAATTACTTAGCTTAGATTGTAGTTGTGTACTTTAAGGTAACAGGTGGTATACCACAGGAATCAGTGCTTGGTCCACTATTATTCAATCTGTACATTAATGATATTGGGAACGATTTGACAAGCGACATACAGCTGATGATGCAAATATAGGTAGGGTAATCTGGAATGCTTGACTTCCAGAATGATTTGAGTAGGCTGGAATTGTGGCATGGGAAAATGGGTATCAGTTCAATGTCAGTAAATGTAAAGCCACTTTTGTGATTAGATATCCAGTGTCGTATTATATTGGTGGGATTAGGCTAGAAGAAACTCCTGACGCTACCCATCTTGGGGTGTTAATATATAGGAAGTTGAAGTTCAGGGGTTATGTGGCAAAGTTTGCAAATACAGCTCAAAAGATGACTGCAATGCTGAAACGAACGGTCAGTCACATGTAAAGATAAGGATGTTATTTTGGCTCTTTACCAGGCCTTGATAAAACCTCACTTGGACTATTGTGTGCAGGTCTCGTCTCCTGGTTTCCGTGGTGATTCTGATATATTGGAGAGAGTACAAAGGAGAGTATTAAAAATGATACCAGGAGTATGGAACACTGATTATGAAGACTGATTGAGAATTTGAAGGCTGCAGACACTAGCAAACAGGAGAAAGAGGGGTGATATGATTGAGACTTACAAACTTCTGAAAGGGTCATACAGGATTTCAATGTATGGAGGGGTGGGGAAAGGACGAGAGGGCATTTAGGGGGATGAGGGATAGATTTTTCTCTCAGAGGGTAGTGTGTGATTCGAATGAATCGCCATTGGATGTTGTGAGTGCAAGCAGTGTGAATGAATTCAAGAATAAGTATGATAGCTTACGGGTGGAGTATGTAGCCTCCCTCGATGAGTCTCTGACTTCCCGGAGGTGTCTCTTAATAATAATAATAATAATAATCAAATACTGAGCTTGTGCAGCTCAATGTACAAAAATTTTTATGTGAACATCTTAAATCGATTATCGTTTAGTTTACTGAGTTTTTTTTTAATTGCTGTGTGGTCTTTAGTAGTCTTTCTTCTTCTCATCAAACAGAGAAACTCTCGGGATCCAAAATGCTCGAAATTGGATGCGGTCCAATGATTTACGGCATGATGTCAGCCAGCGCTCATTTTCCGTACATCATCGCCGGTGATTATTCCGATTCCAATCGAAGAATGGTCGAGAAATGGCTGATGAAAGACCCTGGGGCGTTGGATTACTCGAAATATCTGGAGATGGCTGCTAAACTCGAAGGATACAGGTAAGAGAGAGTTAAAAGTGTAATATTTTGAGTGAGATTAGACTTTTTTTCCTCAGCTTTCACACAGAGGGAGCTTTAGTTTCTCTCAAATAATAATTCTAAAAAATCTTAACGAATATTTCATAATAGCTATTCAAGTTTCTGTTTCTATTCATTTAAATTCCATTTTGAAATTAAAACATTTTCACTTTATTAAAATTAAATAATCAGTTTGGAAATCGTAATAAATGAAAGACTTAATTCCATGGATGAAATTCTTACTTAAATATCGTGAAAAATGTTTATCGAAACTAGACATCTGTGTGTTTCAACTGAGTAGTGGATGGGGCAGCAATGCTACTATACAAGGGTTTTATTATACTGAAGAATTGTACATTGGTTTTCCGTTGTCTTCCTTGTCCAGTTATATCCGATGTCTGTAGATATGTGTTCCCTCGACCGGTTTGCCTCCTTTGAAGAACGAAAAAGCCAGAGTATCCGGAGAAAAACCCTACATTTCCGCATGAGACCAGACAATTCACCGAAAAGCCCTGAAAAAAGGTGCTTCTCCTCATAGACGAGATGTAAACCAGGTTTTTCCAACCAAAGGGCTCCATCAAAACTAACTGAGCTCTAGAGGTTCTAACGTTGGTAAATGGGGTATTTTGTGCCATTCGACCGACAGTCAATTCATGGAAGCGCCTAATTACGATAAATGCATTTCCCCCAAAGAAAATTGAAATTGCAATTTATCCATTTGAAGAAGAGCACATTGCAAACAACCCTTGAAGCATTCATTCTCAGCCGTGATATTTACAGATGACTTGCTGTTAGAAGAGTTTCCTCGCCCTGTGTCGACAATAGTCTTTGGTTGGAATGACTTGGTTGAAATCCCTTGTAGGCCGTAAAGGTGGATTGCATGAAAGGTGAGTTATTCGGTTTCATACAAAGATGGCAGCACTTTTCCATTAGAAAATCCCGGTTTTTCATTCTGCAAAGTAGGCATTTGACAGTAATTCAAAAAGACAGCTAATTGGATATATTTGTGTGGTTTAGTACAAACGCAGGTTAACAAACACCGAATCGCTAAGGTAGGACGAGTTGCCCTTCTAAAGTTGTATTGGATTCCACAGCTTTTTAACTGTGGCCTGTCAACGAGTTCTTCTCACCGACTTACATTGAGAATTTAAATTGCCAATCAGTACATCTTGATTGTTTTCACTTAATTTGCATTTCAATTTCCTTTCACGGAAAAAGTGAATTATTAATAAAAAGTATCAGCAGAGTAATCTGATGTTTCATTAATTTTCTGTCACTAAGCGATTTGGATATCAAAGAAATTCTTTTTTCATGGTGCGGATTGAGACAAATACATAAAATAATAATAACAATATAATTATTTTTAACTTAAATATTACTTTATTTGAAACGGCAAGTTATTTATATTTATTTAAGAAAAAGAAAATGTGTATTTTTTTTTGAATGTTTATTAAGGTCTATGTAGCTCAGTGGAAGTTGCGCTTGGTCGCTCGAAGTGAGACTTAAATTCGAGTCTAGTCGCCGACTGGAGGAACTTTTTCTAAGCCTTTCTTCTACCGATTCCCGAGTTAGTCGATCTCTGGCACGGGCAAGCAGGTTTTTCCACCTGGAAACTCGGGTTTTTCATCTCGTAAACTCAAGAAAATCGACCGTAGTACCCACATTATTTCAGACAGTAACATATCTTGTTAGGGTTAGGTACCAAGAGATGGCAGCACTTGTTTTCCAGCCTCTACATCGGTGGCTGCTATAATTAGTGATAGACATGGGCCAGCTATCTCTGATTGGCTACTGGTGGAGTTGAACTGCCCACGCAGTCTCTTAAAACTAGATAAGGTATAAAGGCCTCGCCTACTCCCTATAAGGGAATAAAAGGCGTTAGTGGGTTTATTTATATTTATTTAAAAATGTGTATTATAATCTTTCTTGGTTATCATTTCTGAATTCTATCTTTCAGTGATGTTAAGAAAGGGATGAAAGATATCGAAGACCGCATGAGACGACATTTGAAAGCAGTCGTGTTTTGCGACGCCATAGCAGATAAAGTTGTTCCCGACGAATACATCCAAGAATACGACCTGATCGTCACCTTAGGTTGTTTGGAAGCTGCATCCCCCACCTACGACGCGTATGCGAAAGCCATCAGAAACTGCAGTTCCTTGTTGCGTAGGGGAGGTAGATTGATATTGGGAGGTGTTTTCGGGTGCACCATATGGGAGGTGGGAGGAAAGAAACTCCCTTCCATTGGACTGACCAAGGAAATTATCGAAAACACGCTGACGAAGACAGGCTTCGGAATTTTGAATGTGAAGACACAGGAACGGAAAGATGACAAATTTCAATACGGAGATTGGGATGATACGTATATGTTTATGGCTGAAAAACTCTAAGAAATTTCGCAATTGTCCTGGCTAAATGGAAATAAAGTAGTTTACAAAATTTTAATGCGTATGTGTAAACAGAATAAAGAAATCTTAACTTTTATGCAAGTATCATTTACATAACACAATCATGCACATCATTAACCTGTAAGTGAACGATTAATGCAACTTTCATGCAAGTATGAATGCATAGCTTATAATAATACGATTGAGACAGTACTTAGCACTACCATTAATAAATGTCAGAATAATTTAGATAGTTTTGAGGAACTTATTTTTTCATCTTTCCGACTTTTTTTATGTAGAAAAGCACCAAGAAATATCTATCGAACTAAAGGAAGTGTAAATTTTTACGACTGGAATTATTATCCACATCATGACACTTTTTGGAGTTAGTACTCCAAATCTCTGCGGGCAAAGTAGTGACCTGAAGAACATCATCCATACTATAATATTTCAGATAACATTCAGTAAGAGTTAGGATGACAAGATTGCGAAAAATGTTTACAGTCGTTTCGCATCGATACTTTCAAAATTATCGACAGTCGTGAACACAACTATCAGTAACGGCAATGAGTGGAGACCGGCTGACCACCGATTTTCGAGTTTGTTACTTCTCAAGAAACTCCACTCACTTCCTTTGGGAAGTAAAATAAACGCAGAAGAATAATTTCATCTACTTATAATTAAACACTATAAACTTTTGTAATTCTGTTCTTCTGATGCTGAGCATACCAAAACTCCAGCATGCTCAGAAATGGTATTCGTAGCATTGAGAAACAAAGGAATGTCTTTTAAGTTGTGAATTCAATTTGCATTACGTAATTAGGTTTAAGAGATGTATCCGTGGCATAAGTTACGATTCGCAACACAGAGGAGTTCGAAATTCATACGACCATATTGGCAGAAGTAAGATGAATCGACATATCGAATGAGCCGATTGCTATATAAATATTCTCTTCCTTCTGGTCTTCTCCCTCCCTGGAAAAATGGAATAAATATTGATATAAATGCATAGGCAGTCCAAGATACACGTCCAGTATATGCAGTGGACTCGATAATAAAAGGGTAAGAACAATCATCAAACAATTTAAAGCAAACTTCAAAAGGACCAAATCCACTGAGCTTATCTCGTGCTTAAAGTGAGCCTTCTGGTCCATCTCGTCATTGTTTCCACCTCTCGCAGCCTGGTGGTGCGATGGTGATATCAACCAAAAATAAGGCAGACTTTTTGACATCAGTGTCTTTCTTGTACTGAAGACCAAAGCAAACTCTCCTCGTTCTGTAACACCAAAAGTTGACAGCATGTCTCCTCTGATGTTTCACCAGAAATAAAAAAAAAAAAAAAATTCATTAGCATTGATAGCTAATAAGTGTCCGGTTCCGATGGTGTTCAGCAAGATCTGCTGAAAGCGTCTGCTTCACAATTAACACCCAGCCAGCGTTGTTTATATAATCTGTCATATTCATCTCGTATCCACCAACGGTATGGACATTGCCCAGTCAGTACCTAAAAAAACATCCATCAAGCTGTCGTCTCATTGCTCTTCCCTGAGTACTTCCAAAAGTGACGATGAAGTCATCAACAACTAGCTTCCTCACTAACTGGAGACATGTCCGATAATCAACGATCACCATCTTCAGTTCTACCCTCCTCTTTCTACGCTGGATCTGATCGCCATCCTTCCCCATCTTTAGACACAGGCCATGGAAAAATTTAGTGAAACCACATGTTACTCGTGATATTTCCAAAGCATCTGATCGAATCTGCTTCTAATGAAACTATCATCTGATGGTCTTCCATCCGTCCTGTTTCATTAATTGGCAGATTCTTCCTTGGTCATTAATCGCAGTGTTATGACGGATGGCTTGCCAGATTTCTTTATCAACACTTTGCCTTCATCTTCTGATCCCAAAGGGAATTTTATTTTTTTGGTGGGAGGAGTTGATAGACGAAAGAAAATCGTGTAACCAAGCAACACTAATTTCCACATGATAAACAACTCATCTACCAAAGTGAAGGCTATTTTGCTTATACATGTGGGGAAACCTTTTTCAAGTTTTCCACGAATACGTCCGCATATAAAGGAGACAGAAGTTTTCCCATTCCAAGGCCAGGCGGATAGCTGCTTCTAAAATTTGCCATTCCATATGTAAGGAAAACGACCTTTCCTAGATGATTTGGCATAGTAAATTAATTAATAAAGAAACACGTAAAAGCCACAGTAATATCTTTAATTAGTAAAAGGACCAATATTTCGTACTAAAATTAATAGTACATCTTCAGTGTCTGTTACAGTAATAGGAATGGAATACAAGAAAAACCTATAACTTAATGGGTGGATCACCGCCTGCTAGGAAATAATAGAAAAATAACAAATTTAAACTATTAAGATAAATGGTTTTTTACATAAGATAAAAATTTCCCAGATCTTTGAGAGAGAGAGAGACAAACAGTCATTTCTATTTAAATTCGATCGGTGTAAGATAGTTTCAAAAATTTCTTTGAATAAGCGTTCATATTGAATCTGCATCTATGGAGGAGAACTACTTTATCACACTGGACACTATGAGTAGAGTCAATACTGTGCTGCGCCAGACCCGACTTGAGAGGTTTGTTATAATCAATATAATATTGATGTTCTTTTATTCTTTTTTCCAAAGAACGGCCAGTTTGTCCAAAATAAGAGACATCACATTCTCAAGGTATTTGGTAAACGCCAGCCAAAGATAGAGAAGACAGTTTATCCTTTGTAGAAGGTAATAAAGAAGACATTTTGTTGATAGGAATATATGTTGGAATCAATTGATACTTTTTTAGAATTCTACCTATAGGTTCTGAGATTTTCTTGGAATGTACGGAATAGGATCTCTGCGGACTGTTGAAAAAACTGTAGGTAATGGAACATGAGTCACGTATCTGTTGGATTTGATTGGAGTTGTAATCATTTGATTCCATTAACTTTTTAATGATGGAAAGTTCTTGTTGTAAGATTATGGGGGAAGAGCAAACTTTATGTGCTCTATGAATTAGAGATTTAAGAATGCCAGATTTTTGAGACGTGTGGTGCACAGACGTTTTGTGAATGTATCTGCCAGTAAAAGTGGGTTTTCGAAAGACGCTTGTAGATAAGGTACCAGAAGACGTTCTAGTAAGGAGGATGTCCAAAAATGGTAAAGTGCCAGAGTTTTCTTTTTCCATAGTGAATTGGATGCGTGGGAGAAGGTTATTTATCCGTTGTAGAAAAGTGGAAAGTTCATCTTCAGTGTGTGGCCAAACAGCAAAAACACCATCGACGTAACGGTATCAAAGAGATGGTTGAGGATGAATGGATGAGAATTACAATAAAAGGCAAATTTGTATTTGCCTTTTATTGTAATTATTTTTGTTCGTCCTAACCCAGAAGGAACCACAAATATCTGTGGAAAAACTAATCGGTTTTCGTTTTTCTGTTGTTAGGGCCAAAAAATAAATAAATAACAATGTAGATCCCTTTATAATTTTTTTTATTTATGCCTTATCTAGATAATAAAATACAATTAATAGCAATCAAAATTATCACTCTTTAGTACTTTGTTTCATTAAGTTAATGAGTTCAGTTAACTCAGAGTATATAAACCCTCTGTCCAAAAAGAAACCGAACTTTTAGAAATTAGAAGAAACTAGTGGCGCCACCTGCTTTATAGTTTTGTTGTCGAAAGCGGCAACCTTACCTTCATTAGTGTTGTATCAACTGTTTATGACATTTGTTTCATTAGAACCCGAGTTATAGTGCCAAGAGTGACAGTGTGTTTTGATGAACTATGGTGAAAATGAGTTTCAAACAGAGAGCTGCGATTGACTTTTGTGTTAAACTTAGTAAACGTTTTACCGAAACGCATCAAATGCTTCAAAAAGCATACGGGATGAATGCTTATCCCGTGATCAAGTTTACGAGTGGTTTAAGCGATTTCAAAGTGATCGTGAGACGCTCGAGGACGACGAAAAGCCTAGCCGTCCAAACACTGGACTGAGCGAAGTTAACATATAAAAAGTGCGTGATTTCATCAAAGAAAACCCGAAATCATCCGTGAGATTGATTGAAGATGAATTGGGGATTCCAAAACATTTTGACCGAGAGTTTGGGCGTTCGTAAATTGAATTCGCGATTTGTTCCGCATAAGTTGACCAACGACCAAAAAATGTCTCGAACTGAACACTGCAAGGACCTCATTAAAACCGCTCGTAAGGACTCAAACTTCCTTGAAGAAACGTGGTGATTTGAGTATGAGCCTAAACAAAGCGCGAGAGTGCTGAGTGGAGACCACCAGAAGAGGGGCATCGGAAAAAAAGTCGCTTGGAGAAGTCAAAGGTAAAGACAGTGCCGATGTGTTTCTACGATTCGCGGGTCATTATCCACAAAGAATTCGTTCCGTCTAGCCAAATGGTCAATAGTGAGTTTTATCTCGTAGCTTTGAAGCGATAGATAGCGAGAATTCTTCGCGTACGGCATGAATATCGTGACGATCGACCGATATTCATGCCGTCAAAACACACTGTCACTCTTGGCACTATAACTTGGCTTCTAATGAAACAAATGTCATGAACAGTTGACAACACTAATGAAGGTTGCCGCGTTCGACAATAAAAAGATACAACAGATGGTGCCACTAATTTCTTCTATTTTCGAAAAGTTCGGTTTCTTTTTGGACAGAGGGTGTGTTTCCGCTCTCTCTCTCTCTCTCTCTCTCTCTCTCTCTGTATGTATTTCTTCGTTTCTCCTGAGCTCGCTAAATTATTTATTCCTTTGACGTACTCAGGAGTGGCACGAGAATATAATCTGTTTTCGGATTATATTCTCGTTCGGTTTCATACTTCAGACGAAAATGAAAGCTGTTGATACAGAAATGCGAACATTTACAATAAAACTCCATGGAAATGATTCTTCGGTGCAGAGACTGTTATGCCGTATCGTAACGTTGTTTCATAGATGAGAAGCCAAGATAAATGGATTTGGAGGCAATAATTCGAAGTTTCTTATGAAAGTATTAGGTGCAGTGGGTCCATTAAAAGAGGCAGTTTTAATCTTTTAATGGACTTTTAATCTTCCTGACAGAACTTTCCTAAGAAATTCTTTCAGGAGCAAGATTGGCCTTCGTTTCAGAGGGTTTGTACAGACAAACAGAACTTCCAGTTTGCAGCAGTTGACCAAAGAATTTAATGAAGGCGGTTACCAACCAGTGCCCATCAAATTATACGCAGGGAATTGAAGAGGAACGGTATTGGCCGTTGCATGCCAATATGGTAACCTCTAATTTTTGCGAAGATCGGATAGTTCGTCTACAGTAGTGTCGGGAACATCGTGACTGGACACTGGAAAAAAGTCATGTGGTCCGACGAGTCGCGGCACATCTTGTTCTGGATACTGACAGCAGGTTGATCTTTAATGGCTCAAATAATAATAATAATAATGGAATATAAATCTCTCTTTATTTATATTCTGTATTTTAGATCCACTGAAATACTATATTTCTTTGCAGATTGCAAACCAAAGGAACGAAGGTGTCTTAATGTGAAAACAACCTTGAACGACCTCGATGGTCACAACCTCGTATTTCGAAGTTGTAACAATCAAGAAAATGGTGGGAGATTCTTCTGGTTGTCATGAGAAGGCTGCATTAAGGGAACATTTTAATATTGTTTATGACCAGAGCAGGTGCGTTGCATAACTTAGCACTTTGACACTAACACGATTATTGTAGCACCGCTGAATGACAGCGAAAGTTCCAAAAACAACGCGGTTGCTAAACGATGGGGATCCTTTTAGTCATGAAAACGAAAGAAGGGGCGAATATAAACAAACATTGCAAGAGGAAATCTTTCACTTGCGAATCTTGCGAGAAGTCAGTTGACACAAAAGCTTTAGTTTCATTCCTCAAATGAGAAGTCCATTCCAGCGATAAACCATTCCCTCGAAGAACGTGCTAGAAATCGTTTTCACGGTTGGCGTTCCTTCAGTGTCAGACGACAGCCCATTCCAACCAAAAGTCTTCCAGTACGAAAACATTTCATTCGCATTCCCTTAAAAAGACATGAATGAGACACATTATTTCAAACATTAAATATATTGTGTTAGGGTTAGGGAGCACGAGATGGCGGCACACATTTGAGCCGTCTCTCTTCACTGTGCACCACTTAATTAGTGATAGCCTTGGGCCATCTATCTCTGATTGGTACCAGTGGAGATTGAACTGCCCACTCAGTCTCCAAAAGTTAGATAGGGCTAAATGGCCTCGCCTACTCCCAGTATATGGAAATAAAAAGGCGTTAGCTGATTTTTTTTTTTGTATTACCTTAGTCTAACTTGCCTGAGGCCTTTCGTTTGTTCGGTATGCAAGAGGAGATTTTCCGTTCTGCTCATCTTGAATCGCAAACATCCTTCGTGCTCAATCCGAAGAGATCCTTTCACTAGCAAAACCATTTTTTCCACTCGTATATTCCTACATAACTGGAATTGTAAAAGTCTAAATGGTAACTGCATGGTTATAGAAACCGTGAACACTGTAACCTATTTAGGATTAAAAATAGACTACAACTTAAGCTGGAAACCACATATTACAGAAGTATGCAACAAAGCAAGATTTATGCTATCTCGAATCTTCTTCTTAAAGAGATTCTTAACTCTGACAATGTTAAGAACGTTATATTTCGCCTGGATATAGACTGTGATAGAGTACGGTATACTAAGCTGGGGAGGAACATATCACACCACACTGACACCATTAATCTCTTTACAAAATAAATTAATTCGCATTTTAACCAACATTAAATCTAGAGACACTGCAATGAACGCTAAATATACCCTAATAAATATCTTACCACTTAGAAAATTATATATTTACATGATCCTAACGTTTGATAATCAGTAGGTAAACATTAGAAAAGCCACTTACTTCTGCAAAAACCTAGTTCAAAATATTTAATTCCAAAAGCAAAAAATAAATAATGTTTGGCTCAAAAATCTCGAATAGCTTAACTCTGTTAAAACGAAACGAGACCAACATGAACACATACAGAAAGCCCATTAGAGAGTACTTCAATTTAAATAAGAATGAAAATTTCTTAGAATAAGAATATAAAATGAGAAATGATCTAATTAATTAGTGTTTCTATTCGGATTGTACACATTTCATCCCCCATATATTGCTCTTGCCAATGTTTTTGTGCACTGCGCGATTATGCATTGCATATCGATTTCTGTATTTATTATACATTTTGTAACCCGGATGAGCTTATGATCTTGGATTATACGCATTTGTCAATGGTAAATTGTATTTGTATTAAATAAAAATTTGTTTCTTCCTTCGTTTTCTTTGTTCATTCGTAAAAAGAGGTTTTCGCTTTTTGGAACTATTAGAGCGCACAGCAGGGATGCCTCTAGTTCCAGTGATGATCTTCAAAGAGGTCGAATGGTAAGAAGAACCAAGGAAAAACCTCTTCTTCGCGAAATGAGTGACAGTAAATTTGCAACCAAAACTTATTTGAAGAAACACGCGGCGAAGTATGTTTATTTTCTGAATGTCTTAAAACACACCGAAAACCCACTCACAGCAACGGAACACAATTCCAGTGCGAATTATGCGAGGAAAAAAAATTCCTAACCAGAGGGAAACTGAATCAACAACTAGAGGTCCACACAAACGAAAAGCCGTTTCTATGTGCGATCTGTGAAAAACATGGAAATACATTTAAAACACACGCCAAGCAGAAACCCTTTGCTTCTAACGCGCGATAAAACGTATTCAGTTTGATTCTTTCTTACTTCCCATCCAAGAAAGAACCATTATAAAGATTCAACTTTCTTAGATGATGAATAATACTGTCCCCATTCATCCTTAGCAATGGTAAATTTATTTCTCTTAAATTAAAATCTTTCTCTTCAATTTATATCTGCATTTTTTTTAATTAACCAAAATTAGTGTTCCAAAAATAGTTGCGGTTTTTGCCATCCACGGCGCTAGACGGTCCGAAGAAAGTCACCCATCTTTCTTCACCGTAACTTCTCAACCAGAGGTTGAGAAGTGTGATGGGAACCTTTTGATGTTCTTTTTGTGCTGCTGCGAAGTGCTTTTTATGAATATAACAGTGAGATTGCACGTAGCGTGCAATCTGCACTGACATAAGACGAATAACTGGCAAGAAGAAATTTCAATTTTTTCTCGCCATATAGAGAAATTTTCTAACCCGAGTAGCGTGCAGTCTGCACTGCACGCTACGTGCAATCTCACTGTTATATTCATAAAAAGCACTTCGCAGCAGCACAAAAAGAACATCAAAAGGTTCCCATTACACTTCTCAACCTCTGGTCTGCACATATCAGAGCAGAAATTGAATGATGGGTGAAGTTAATACTTTCCTGGAATGTTTATTTTTGGTTATTTAACAGTAGACACTTCGTTCGTGCTATTCATGCTGTAAGTGCAGCCAAGAATTTAATAGCACCAATTAAAACATCGGTAAAATACATTAATTTATTGGTATTTTCAAGATGCCGAACGATTTGAAAAAAAAAAAAAAATCATTTCTCAAAATTGATTAGTAACACTGCAAATGCTTAGGACAAAATGAGTTACTTCCATCGTCCTACCCCAGCATGCCCGACACACCCAAACAAACACTTCCAGGAAAGACACTCCGCTAGAAACATCCGTTCTCAATACGACACACAAATTATCAACCGTTTAATTGCTTTTGCCACTGACAATAAGGGGAAGCTGGCGTGGGAAAACCTACAATTCGTAGTCCTATAAGTCACGCGCAAAAAATAAGTTTCGTGAAACTGACGTTTCCCTCATGGCTCGCAATATCACCTTGGCACCTTTTCTCGCCACTCCAGATATCACTACTTACGAAGCCACTGGAGACCAACTTTGATCGTATACATAGCAGGTGGTCGTGATGTCACAATAAACTCAATACATTAATAGAGAATGAAGCCTTTTTATTTTTAAATTCACATTGTTAAATACGCCATGTTTGTTGAACAGTCCGTGGTTAGTGTCGACTTCGCACTCTATGGTCTTTTCTCAACCGCACGTGCTGTTAGCCCAAAGTAAGCGAAATCTGCCACAAGAAAGCTGGTAACAATAATTGAGAAGGAAAGGAAGAACCGTTGATCTGATTCCTCCAGTGGCTTCACGTAATTGTTTTATTTATATGTAATTAGCTGTCTAAGGCCTTGTTATTAGGAATGCGGTTCTAGCTGCAATATAAAATGATAAAGCTGATCATTTTATATTGCAGCGATATTAATCTGTTTACAGTCTGCAGAGGATGCAAACATTGTTATTGCATATCTTAATATTTTTTCACATAATGCGTTGCGTATAAAAGCTTTCATCTATGAAGGAGCTAAATCTTTCTTTTTTTATAGTTTATTATCCGGAGCTTGTATTATCATAATTTATAGACATTTTATGCAGCTATTCCAACCCAATCTCTGCATCAAAGTATACTCCAAGTTATCGTATTGTTTCAATCTTTGTCAACTGACTGGCTGAGTCAGTTTCTGAAAATCACTGATTTTGTCTTGTCAGTGTTTACGTGAAATTTTGGTTGTATGGTGCCAACGTCAGTGTGCATGGATACCGTTGCTATGTCATCTGCATACTGGAGAAGCAGCTGAGTGATATCGTACATGCAGACATTGAAGAGGAAAGGAGAAAGAACAGCTCCCCGTGGAATTCCACAGGTTACCATTTACTACTGGATGATCCGATGCCTTTTATTCATTTCCTGTTTTCGAGGTTATTTTTTAAACCACGTATACTGTTTCTAATCCATTCCAATACGGCTTAGTTTTACTACAATTTTTTCATATTGTAGTGTGTCAAAAGCTTTAGACAGGGTGGTCAATGAAGACCACCATGAACTAAGGCAGTGTTGATTAGATCTAAGAAATCCTCCAAGAGGATTGTTGTTCTTCTGCTCTTCTTGAATCCGCTGTGTTTTAAGATATCAATTTTTTTTTCTGAATATGTGTCGAGGTCGTTAAGAACGACCTCCTCCATAATTTGGTTGTTAACTGATCGTGGCTGTAGTTGCTGTGCTGCTGGAATTTCTTTTCCCTTGTTTCTAGGGTGGAAGCGATTAGAGAGGTCTTTAATGTCCAGTTTCAAATATTTTTTTGAATTATTTGAAAATGGTCCGATCACATTTCAGTGTGATCGGACCAGCATGTTGCTTAATATATTTGGCCCCTATGACATCGATTCCCTAGTTCGATTACCACCTTTTGATGTAAGCATTTGCACTGAAATAACATTGAAACAGTTATTTTTGGTGTTTAAACATTTATTCTCTGTTCCACTTTATCTCATTCCTTATCCAATTCTTGCTTCTCACAAGAATTCTGATCAGCAATCCCACCAATAGATCTATTGGTGGGATTGTTGATCAGAAGAGGAAAGGAGTTTTGATTTGGTCACCCCCAAATCTGGGATGTTAGTTTTGTATTTCCTCCCTCCTGGGATAATCCACAGATGAAAATTAATCATAAAGGAAAAACAAACTAATAACAAACATTATTCATTTACATGGTGAACAGATCCCCACCCCTTTCCCGACCTTGTATAATCTTACACCCGCAAAAATGCAAGATAAACAAGATTCAGAAAACTATTCCTTGATAACTGTGTCCCAAGGAATGTTTTCTTTACCTCGCGCGCATAACTTAATCCCTAAAAATTATTAAATATATATAAATACATTTTCTGAAAAGTAAATAAACAAATAAACGTACTAAAGTGGGAAAAAAAGAAAAAAAACATTTCTTGATAACTTGGATCTCAAGAAATGTTTTTTTTTCTTTTCCTCGAACGCTTAACTTGAACCCCTAAAAACTATTAAATATACATGAATACATTTTCTGAAAACTAAATTAACAAATGAACGTCGTACTCATTCGCTGTCGCTAGTAGCAATAAGGGACGTTCACTGGGATCTTTGCAGATGCTGACATTCAAGACTCCTGGCCGAATCAAGAAAGTCCCGCGATGATCTCGTAGACGCCACTCCACACCAATTAACGCGTGGAAACACAAGCAAAGATCCGCTGTGAGTTTAGGATGCCGCGTTTATATACTGTCCAAGTGATTGTTACGTCAAGAAACAATCTGCACATGTATTGAATGGTGATGAGACAGTGAACATTACGTACTAGTTCTCTAACATATTGCAAAGGATACACAACTGTGACGTCCTCTCTCAACAATGAAAGCTGCTATGTCGGATTGTTTAGGGAATTAGGAGAGCAATATATGAAAAACTTACACCATTACTCACTTCTTAACGACAATGTGTTATGTGGCAAAACTTAAATATTACCAGATCTTATAATATTTCCATCTTGTAAAACCTTTCAATCATTTTCATGCAATCCGTTGACAATGCAGCTTAAGTTTTCAATATTTCTGGAAAAAATCTGCGTATTTTCATTGTTTTGCTCTTTTTATTGCTGAATTTTGTGCCATTATAATAACAGTTATTCAATTTAGTCAGGGAATCTCGCAGACTTGTAGCGGATTTATTTAGAAGTATAACATTCTCCGCATAAAGGAAGAGCTGACATTAACAATTTTGATATCAAGTTTAATACCACTTTCCTTCATGATGTGATCCATATGGATAATGAAGAACAGTGGAGATCACGTGCACCCTTGTCGCACGCCTGATTTAACATTAAGCCATCTTCCTGTACTTCCTTCAATTCTAACTGCTGTCTTAGTAATGGCTGATAATATGTATCATTTATACCACGTAACTGTAGCGAGTTGAACAGCTTTTCTCGTGACACCTTGGCCATTTCCGGATGTACCAAGATTACACACAGATCATTGTTATATTATCAATATTTCTCAACTGAACTGTCTGGATATCAACGGACCCCATACTGTGAGGAATAAACAGTCATGGTGGCCACCTTAATAAGATGTAGGACCTCCTTTCCCGGGGGTGGGGGACTGCAACAGTCTATGGGGCATGCTTTCCACAAACGAACAATAGCCATCAATGGCAATTTTGAACCGTTCATCCCGTAGGTATGTAACGAGGTCCTGGACTGTTGTGGGGGAGGAACGTACTTTTATCTCACCAGACAATCAACGTCTTCCCAAACCATGGTTCAGATCAGGGGGCTCTTTGGAGGCCAGTCATGTGTGGTGATGTGCATATCCAAAACCTTCGCAGTTACAGTAGCAGCGTTATGGCATGATGCGCTGTCTTGACTGTTGTCTCTTGATGAAAGAGACAACAGTCACTTCCGTAAAAACGCCACAAAGTAGGAAGCATTACATTGTCTAGAATGTTCACATACCCCTCGCAGTTCAATTATCGGCGTTCATATTTCGTTCCTGCCATGAAATCCCATAATGAGCCTTGGTTCTGAATGGTTTTGTGCAGATTCGTGTTCCAGTCGATTCCTGGAACTCCGCATTCAGCGTGTCTGAAACCATATCATCTTTCATAGCATCTTACGGTGACGTCCAGTGAGTGTCGCGGGTCATCCACAACGAGTAGCACTTGCAGGTGTATCCCTGCATTTCCACCTTAGTATGGTTTCACCGATTGTTGACCTCGGATGGCCGAATTTGTCATCCGTTTGCCGAGTAGATAGGCCTGCAACATAATATCTTATCACAAAGCCTCTTTCAAACTTCGTTCATTTCACCCGAACACAGTTGCACTCACTTGGGAGCATCGTATTCCTCCAATTTATACCGGCTACAAACACGTGACGATGCATTCTGCGCATGGGGGTGTCTGTTGATTTCTTTCCAAGCACTGCGAAATTAATACCTCCAATATGAGCACGATGTTCTGGAATGATGTTCTGGTCGAACATCATTCGAGCTCCAGCTGTCTACCCTCGTTGTCGGTTTTTGATGCCTTCGACTTGACGTATTCATATGTGTTCCTGTTCGCATGCATGTTGAGAGTTTTCTCCACCACTGCATGTTTCTTTTAGCAATCTTCCAAAGTAATTACTGCAGACGTCTAGAATATCATTGTCTTTAGTTTCCATACCACCTTTATCATCAACCATTGCTTTTACAGCACTCTTTCTTTCCTTTCTACAGCCTCCAGAATATTTTGACACCTCCCTGATATTTATTTTCTACGTTCTTATCAAACTTTTCTCATGACTTTTTAGCTACTTTTACACATATCTTACCTCTCTTACTTTTCTCTATTTTCCTTAGAGCACAAACTTGAAAGGAACTTTCGATACGCTTTGTTCTTTTCTGTGACTGCCCATCTAACTTCCTGCATCCATCGTGGAGTCTTAATTTTTCTGTCCTTTCAGATTACCTCGCCACATTCCTGAATGAATCAATGTTTTCTTTAGTGTTTGCCAATGAATCTCCAAGGTTTTCGTTTTGTTTTCAGAGTCTTTGATTTTTTTTTCTTGAAAGATGTTTGTGTATGTCTACACAAAAAGATGATGTCTACAGTTCACATCTGAAACCTGCTCAACTTTTGTTTGTTTCAAAACTTTCTTTCGTTTCACATCCTTCTTTTCAATACAAAGTTCAATTTTATCTTGCTCAAGACTAAATAGTGATCACTTCCTATTTCAAATCATCTGCAAACTCTTGTGTCCTGAACGGGTGGGAAAAACATCACTATCAGCAATAACACACTCAGTGAGACTTCGTATTCCTTGTCTCTTCTCTCCATGTGAATTTGTGCACATTTTTATGTTGGAAAATGGTGTTAGTAATAACCAGTTCATGTTCTGAGCAGAAATCCAACAGATATTTGCCATTATTATTAGCTTTGCTCTTTTCTCCAAATTTTTCCAAAACTTTCTCATGTGTCTGGTAATTATTTCCTAGTCTGTTGTTTATATCTCTAACAAGGATTAACCTTTCATTTTTCATTGTCAGCTGCCTTTTCTAATGCCTTAAAAAATTCCTCCACTTTTTCCATAATTGAATCATCTGAAGAATCACCAGTTCCCCGTCTTGATTTTTCCCACATCACTCTACTTGATATTGCCTGTAATTTAAGAAGATTATTCTCATATTTGATGAATAATATATTGCTACACTTGATTTTATCCGATTGCATTTGCGGAACATAACATCTTGTACTTGTTGATAAGAAAGATCTCAGCTGTTGTAGTCCTCTTTGTTTCAGTCACACCATGTGGATCTGCTACTCACGCAGTCCTTCTGCTAGTTCCATTTTTTTTTTCTTTTTTTTTGCTGATGGTGCCAATCTTGAACTCTGCTGACGCTGAGTTTCGATTTGTTCCAGCAGCTTCCTTTTCCTACTAATTATTTCGCTCTGGTTCCATGACGAAAGCATGGGGGTCCTCACCGGATCACGCCCCAGGTGTCATGACATCCTGTAATGTCGTAGCATCATTTTTCTCTATGGTTTAAGACAATAAGAATAAACTTTGGCGGGTTAATCCAAACTACGAGTCAATTCTGGTTCGGTCAGTATCCAGATATTTACCTAACAGCGTGCGCAACGAGAAGGTGATGATTTTTTCGGATGAAATCAAATATCAGCACAGTAGTACATACAGATTCAGTTAAATATAAGTGCATAAAAATAGTTGTATTAAATTTAGTTTAGAAGCTTCGGAAATTGTAAAAAATAAATAAACATTCCTCAGTCAAATCAAAATCCCCAAACAGGGGTTAAACAAACAAGAAAAAAATATATAAAAAACTGGTTGTTGTAATATTGATTTATAAATGTTTATTAGAAATAAATAGCATTATTCTTATAGAGGTTTAATTACTCTGTTTGATAATGATAGTTTCGTATCGTATCTTAAAGAGGACTATTAAAGATATTTGGAATGAAAGAGACGCGGAGTTTATGCATTATTTCCTTTTGAGTTTTGGGGATTACATCTTTTAATTCCTTTTTTCTTTTTTTATCAAAGATAGCATCTAATGCTGCATGCTGGTTATCACATTTTAATAACAGTAGTGTCCTGCTAGCAGTGCCGAAGTGCTGAGGTTTAGAGTGTGTTTAAAAATCATTGTAGTGTCTCTGCATTTATTTACACTGTTTATTCATAGCACAAGAGAGAAATTAGCAGATTTTGCATATTTACAGATTTCTCCCCAGCTTAGAACATCGTACTGAAGAACAGTCTCTATCTCCTTAGTCGAAATACACTAAGCAGCCAAAGCATTCTCACCTCCAAACGTACTCGATTGCTGGACTTTCTTAAAGATCAGACCTGCACACAATAATACACATTTTGAGGTATCAACGCCTTGTAAAGAGGAATAACAACTTCCTTGATTCTGCTTGTTAGTGATTTTGAATAACCAAGTAATCCTGTGAGATACCCTGACTACTTTGGCAATATGTCCTCCAAATTTCAACTTTCCATCTACTACCACCCCAGTCACTAGTTTCAGCTATTTCTTTGAGTATGTTTCAATCAATGTGGTACACAGCTTGAAAGTTTTTAGCTCAGAAATATATAACTTGACACTTTTTGACGAATGATCTGAAAAATATCACCGATACTATAGTATTTCAGATAACACTCAGTAAGAGTTAGGATCACAAGATGGTGGAAAATGTCTGCAGTAATTTCGCATCGATACTTGCAAAATTATCGACAGCCATGAGCACAAGTATCGGTGACGACTAAGGGTGGAGACCGGCTGACCACCGATTTTCAAAAGTTTGTTAGTTCTCAAGAAACTCGACTCACTTCCGTTGGGAATTAAAAAAACGCAGAAGATTTATTTCGTTTATTTATAACTAACCACGAGAAACTCTTGTAATTCTGTTGTTCCAGCGTAGAGTACATCAAAACTCCAGCATGTTGTAACATGTTCAGAAACGGTATTCGTTCCAAATGAATGGCTTTAAGTTGTCAGAAATGTGAATTCGATTACCATTACGTAATTAGGTTTACGAGATCTACTCAGTGGCGTTAGTTAGATAAAGAGGTCAAAATCCATACGACCAAATTGGCGGAAGCGAAATGAATTGACATTTCGAATGAGCCGATTGCTACATAAATGTTCTCTTCCTTGTGTTTCTTCTCCCTCCGTCAATAAATGGAATAAATATCCACATAAATGCATAGGCAGTCCAAGATACAAATCCTGTATATACCCAATGGCTCAAGTCACCTGTTATCACGCTCGATAAAAGGAAAATCGTCAATAAATCTAAAGTAAGGACCAAATACACTGTGGCTTATCTCATGCTTAAATTTCAGCCTTCTGGTCCATCCAAGGATGTCATATTTTTGCATATTTTTGCCCGTCCTTGTTTCCACCTCTCACAGCCTAGTGGGGCAATGCTGATATCAACCAAATATAAGGCAGACCTTTGGGTGTCAGTTCTTCCTTGCATAGACGACCAAGGCAAAACTTCTATTATACCACTAACAGCTGACAGCATGTTTCCTCTGATGTTTCACCAGAAAGAAATAATAATATTTCCATAGCATTGATTCTAATGAGTCTCTGGATCCCGATGGTGTTCTTCAAGATGTGCTAAAAATTCTTGCTTCAGAACTAACACCCAGAGTATTGCCTATATATTATCTCTCATATTCATCTCGTATCTACCAGCAGCATGGACATTGTTTAGTGAGTATTTAAGAAAGGGATTTAAAAATTATCCAAGAAGAAGAAGAAGAAATGAGTACTTTAATTGTGTTGGAAAAATACGTCACATAATAAGGATGAAGAATATAGAAACGCATTCGAATACAGATGAAAAAAATATATATATACGAAATTTCAAAATGCCCTAGTATTACAGATGCACAATTTCTTTATGGTGAAGACTCCACTTTATTTCCTAAAGAAATTTGTATTTCAGATGGAATTATTGTAAGATATACCATGACAAAACCACCTTGTAAGTGGAATGAATTACCTGAACAAGTTAAAAAGCAGAATTCTTTGTTAATTAAACACAACCACCAACTGAAATGGAACATTGGTTCTCTTTCTCTGGACAAACTAACAGATTGGATAACACAATCAACATGCAAATATCAAATATTGCTCTCCAATGGTAGAGAAAACACAATGATGTTGTTGCAATTACAGTAAACCCTCGATTTAACGGACTAATAGGGTCTAAGGGGTGTAGGGGTATCCGTTAAATCGAAAGTCTTAAATCGCAATTTTTATAAAATAGAAATATCTGTAACATTATACTGCAATAAAGTTTTGATAGTGAGAAGTTCTTGTAAGCTTGAGGGAGAGGAGCATACATCATGTGCTATAAATATATAGCACATGATATATATATATAAATATATATATATATATATATATTTATGTGTGTGTGTGTGTGTGAAATACAGAGTCCATCAAAAAAAATGTATACACACACTGTAAATTTATACAGACATCAAGAGATTTGTAATAACAAAAACATTGTTTTACACACACTTTTAGATAAGTTAATGTGAAGTTAATGTTCGATGTTGAGGCGCTTGGTTTAGGTAATCCTGCTGTGAAAAATCTATCAAGTTATTTTTTTTTTTTTGAGCTTTTGAATTCTGCTGTTTTTTTTTTTTTTTTTATAATTAACTCCCTAAAATTACGAAAATGTGTGCAATAAAACTGCCGCAGAAAGTCACGCCACGCGACAAAAGAACCAATTACAGCGCGATTGGTGTGATCACGTACTAATCATTCGCCGAACATGTTTTATGAGCGGTGACTCATTTATGTCGGCTGAATTACTGCAGTGTTTTTCCAACATATGATGGCCTATTCGCCAAAATTTTTAAATTAATAACAAAAAATAACCTGTTAATTTAATTATAAGCAAATCTTGGTTAAAGATTGGGACAAATTGGGGAACATTTGGGCGAATCTTGGGAAAGCTTTTTAAAATTAACAGGGTGTTAATTTTCACATGTGACATACGGACCGGAAATTTTGTCCGTTAAATCGAGTTCCTTTAAATCGAGGGTTTACTGTATTAGGCAGACCGGTTCTAGATCGTTTCACTCACAGCCTTCAATATCTTGATACCTCTCCTCGCAACTCCAACCACTTACGATGCCACTGGAGAACAACGTTGATCGTGTACGTAATGGGTGGTTGTGACGTCATAATCAACTCAACACGTCAATAGAAAATGAAGCCTTTATTTTTATTCACTTTGTTAAATACGCCATATTTGTTGAAGAGTGTGTGGTCAGTGTAGACTTCGTGTTCTATGGTCTCTTCTGAACCGAACTTGATGTTTGTTCAAGGGAAGCGAAAACAGTCACAAGGAACCTGGTAAAAATACTCGAGAAGGAAAGAAGGATCTGATTAAACAGTCCCATTGAATTTCAGCCATTTTTTCAGTTATTTTTGTATTTAAGTCCTCCTTGATAATTATATAAAATCCTTAACTGTAATTTAAAGATGCCTCTAGTTCTAGTGTGTAAAATAATAGCGTGAATAAATTGATAGCTAGCTTAGGTGATGGGTGGCTTCCCTCAGTGTGTCCCTGACTCCGAGGAGGCTTCTTCTAATAATATAATACAAAAATATAATATTTGTTACAATCAGTGATATCCTTTTATTAATATTGGTTCCGGATGCGGTGTGATGCAGTTTCATGCATATTCAAAATTTGTGCTCACCTCATCTGAGGATGACATTCCTCAGCTATTGCATTTTAATTTCAGTAGTTCAGATATATACCACACATACACACACAAACACATCCGATACCCAAGAATCTGCTGGTGTATCACTGAACTGTAAGCCAATTGATAGAGTGCTTTACATTAGATCAGTCTGCAAGTTGTGCAGTTTGCATATTTATCTTTCATATTAACCTTCGGGATCGTTTTAAAGTACTGTAATTTGCGAAACGTCTTTTTTTAAAAAAATTAGCGGTTTGTTTAGCAATTTGGAGTATAAAATTTCTGGGTGGCTTCACGTAATTATTTTATTTATATGTAGTTAGCTGTCTGACATCTTGTTATAAGGGATGGGTTCTAGTTATTCCATAGTTAGCGTGAAAGTCATGCTTTAGCTTAACTACATAAAGCTGTTAATAATTGACGTGCTGTCATTGCAGTGAAGATAAAGTTAACGTCATCTCTTCTTTCGCTCTCAGATGATCAGCTTGATCCTTTTATATCGCAGCGATATTAATCTGTTTACAGTCTGCAGAGAATGCAAACATTGTTATTGCATATCTTAATATTTTTTTCACGTAATGTCTTGCGTATAAATGCTTTCGTGTATGGAGGAGCTAAATCTTTTGGTCTTCATAGTTCATTATCCATAGCGTGTGTTATCATTATTTATAGACAATTTATGCAGCTATTCCAGCCCAATATCAGCATCAAAGTATATTCCAAGATATCGTGTTGTTTCAACCTGTGCAATGGTGGTTGTTTTACTGATGCGTTTGTTTCATAGCTAGAAAGGCGTACTTATTGTCTACTCGATGGCTCAGTGGGTTTCTCAAGATCACTGATTTGACTTGTCAGAGTTTAGGTGAAATTTTGGTTGTGCAGTGCCAACATCAGTGTGGACGGATACCGTTGCTATGTCGTCTGCATACTGGAGAAGCAGCTGAGTGATATCGTGCATGTAGACATTGAAGAGAAAATTAAATCGGAGGGAAATTGGGATAGGAATGGGATATGTTCGTGATTTATCTCAAAAAAAGCCAGACGTTTGTAAAGTATTTGTTATTCATTTTGTTTAGTTTATTTAGTTGTTTATTGGGTCGAGTGCGTACAGTGAACGCCACTGTTTTCTGTTTCTGCTCCTGTTTCGTGCTGAAATCCAAGTATTTTCATCATAATAGTTACTTTTAAAATGTGCTCACGTGAATTGGCTTGCTAATCAAAGAAACTGATGTTTTAATAATTGGAATAGATCTCGTGATTCCTGTAAAACTAGTGTGTTTCAAACTTCCCGTAGTCAAGCTTCACTAGAAGAACAAACGCCATAGCCATTGAAGAAATATACTTTTCAAATTCATTTAAGGATGCACTCTTCATCTAAATATTAGGACATTCATTAACAATTTCTACAATTTAATGTAACCCTTTTCAGATATTGGATATCCTCCTAATTGAAGGGGTGGCAACTAGACAATCAGGTGGTAGATGGCCTTCATCGCCCAGTAAATCATCACACCACTCAGCTTATTGATGGGCGGGGAGGGGCTGAAGTTGTGAATGTTGTGTTTGGTCTCTGGACAAGTGATTTCGGAGAACGGGCAAGAAGACCTTTCTTGTCCATGCATTGTGAGTAACATCCTTCAAGGACATTGACTCTAATATATTAAAGCCCCAGACCCACCTCGATATCCAAGGTGCATCAGTTAAAACAGTGATAGCGAAGGCCGGGCGCCAGATAGTAAATGGGCTCGAACCTGTCTGTAACGAGACAAGAGGCTTTCCTTTCAACTAGCGCATTGTCCCGTTATATCATGTTCTGCCAGAACGCACTTGGTGCTGGAATCACTGTCGACTCCACGAAACGCAAGGAAACCGCTCGCTCTCTGCATGGATGTTCGCATATCTCTCTCTTCTCAATCTTTCTCATCTAACAATAAACCAACAATGAAACAGATAAAAGGAAGCAACACAGCGAACAAAACAAATCTCCCTCGACAACTAATTCATCCTAGCAAATCGAACTAAACACAATATTCTAAACATACCAGAATTCCTATAAAAAAATATTCACATCTACTCTAAAAATTGGCTAAATTCCAACATAAATAACGTTTCATCCTTTACAGACATCTAAACTTGACCTTCTCATAACAGAAACCCAAATTGTACAACCAAGTTCACGTCAAAGTATACTTTTCAAGATCCATTTTGCAGAAACGTGGCATTTATACCTTTGTGCGTTCTGACGTTCCCAACCAGAGAATGCCAAATTTAGAATTTCCTGCTATCGACCTTCTCTGGCTGAAGGTTTTCTTGTCCCACTACTAACATTTATTTCCTGCATTTGCGGGTCCATGAACTCTTAAAAAACACTCGGATCGCTTCACCTTTCTCTACATAAAGTGCAATCATCTTCAATCCAGCTATCCAAACAGCAAAGTCATCTTCCGAGGTGCCCACAACTCCGACACTATCGATCAAACTGGACGTGGCGAATAGAGGTGCGTGAGAAGGAGATTCTATAGCTGTTGCATTTCATGGATAATAATTCGGCAGTTCTTTGATGAGACAAATGCAATCAAATAATAATTTACTGCAGATACAACAAGAAGTTAAAGATTTGAACATACAGCAGTAGTCGGAAATTTAATACCACCTAATTTTATCACATGGCTTAATTTCTAGAACGTCTCATCTATTGGGTGATCCAAATTGAAGTGTCCTTCTTTAAGGCCTTTTCGAGCTCCATCTAGAGATTCAAATACTATACTGCGAAAGTCTGCAGGAATACATTGTGCAACATGCGGAAGCGATATCTGAGGTGGAAAAAATTTTCACCAGTAGGAGCGTTGTAAACACCAAATGCATGGAATTTGCATAACTCAACTCAGCAGGTGCCAGGAGGGTTTAAAAAGATGGGCACGTGATTTTCTCCTTCATTCTGATTGTTAATACCGCCGACAGTGATGATCCTAACCTTGCACCAATGTTCTTTGCTCATGAAGCTGTACAACCTGAACAATCGCAATGCTGTTGATGCACTCCGCGAATTTTGTCACCTGAACAAATGTCGACGAGGCCCACTGTCTCCATGTGTTCTGCGAGAAATGATTGGTCGTTTAGAAGAAATGGGATCGTTGGGAGTTAGATCTGGCAGAGGTCGCAAACGAATCAGTTCATGACAAGGGAATGAAGTTGCTACTGGCGTTGTGTAGTAGGCCATGAATAACAGCGTTGGTTCCTGCAGTGCATGTGCTGCAATGGATGTACTTTACACACTATGTAGAAAATTCTACGGAAGTTTCTAGAATTCTACGGAAGTTTCTAGAATTCTACGAAAATTCTGCATTTCTACCCATTCAAGATAACCTCACAAAGGAGTTGCGCCGGCAGACTTTGAAAGTAGACTGTCATTCGCTTTAATATTCCTTGCTCGAGCAGAGTTCAATGCTGAGTGGTCGTGGATGAATTTGTGGGGAGATGAGGTCCACATTCACCTAAACGGAGATGTGAATATCCCCAATTTCTGGGTATGATCTTTGCAAAAATTGCACACAATCCAACAAATTCCTCAGCATTCACACAAAGTTACTTTGAGTAACCTTGGGTGAATGTTTTCCAGTATGCTTTACAGCTTCGTTCGTCATTGGGCCATTCTTCTTTGAGGACATTCGCCAGCTGGGTTCTGTGACCTGCTCGCTTACTGCCGAGATGTATCACGATTAGATAAGCAATTTTGTTGTGCCACAGCTACAGCAGAGTCTCTGCCTGGATTCAGTTATTTTTGCGCGGGATGTGGCCCTTCACACATCGGTCGATCTGTATTCAGGAGTTTCTTCGAAAACATTTGATGGAAGAGAGAATGATCAGCATATGCGTTTCCCCCCCATATCTGACTCGTTCACCTGATTATCTGATCCCTGACTTCTGGCTCTGAGGATTACTTAAAGACAGGATTTACTGGATCATCCTGATAACTTACCAGTGTTATAAGGCAGCATAAACACAGCACGTGCGCTACATCATTTCCAAACGTTAGATAGGGGTAAAAAGGATTCGCCTACTCCCTATACGGGAATAAATGGTGTAAGCTAATTTTTTTATTAAAAACTTTCTGTCTAGACTAGTTCCAAAGTTAAAGCAGTAAGTACACGATCTCGGCCATATCTTCAACAAGAGGGGGTTGCCAAATGCTCTGTCTTAGTCACTGAACAGCTTCTTCCCACTGTAGGCAGTGTTCCACATATTGATGACCTCACAATTTGCTGTTACTCTCGTAATATGAGGCTAATTGAAAGACTACTTCAACAAATTACTAATCGTAATTTGTTGTAATTACTAATCGTACACAGACAAACTTCTTTGTGTATGCTTTTGCGAAAATGCACTCTTCACCCAAATCCTGAGTTAAGAATGGGACAAACTGTTGTTACAATAGTAACAAAAACCAGTTTCTTGGGACTCATCTTTGAGAGAAAATTTACATAACTTGCACGCATTCGTCAACGAAGAGAAAAGTGCAAGAGAGCATTCGATGTACTTATCTCTCTATCCTCTAACTGGGTGGGGTGTTGATCAATCTTCATTGCTCCATTTTTCTTGCACTTATACCTTCAAAGGTGGATTATGGGTCAATGGTTCTGCAAGCAGAATTACCTGCTCAATGATAGACATCATGCCTCACTATAAATGCAAATACGGCAAATGGAACATATGACTACCATTTATCACAATCTTCAGAAGTGAACCGTATACACTCCAAGGGATGTTCCACACTCGGAGAAACGGCATGACGTTCGTAACTTTTTTTACAAGGAATTAATTTATACAAAGATTCCTGTGTAGCTCAGTGGAAGTGGAAGGAGGAACTTTTCTAAGCCTTTCTTCGACCGATTCCAGAGTTAGTCGATCTCTGGCACGTGCAAGCGGGTTTTTCGTCCTAAACTCAAGAAAATTTACCATAGTTCTCATTTCAGACAGTAACATATCTTGTTAGGGTTAGGTACCAAGAGATGGCAGCACTTGTTTGCCAGCCTCTTCATCTGTGGCTGCTATAATTAGTGATAGACATGGGTCGTTTCTCCGATTGTTCGACACTCGGAGAAACGACCCATTTCTGATTGGCTACCGGCGGAGATTGAACTTCCCACTCAGTCTCCAAAAAGCTAGGTAAGGTATAAAGACCTCGCCTACTCCCTATAGGAGAATGAAGAGCGTTAGCTGATTTTCTTTTTATTTATAATTTATACAAACACATTTATAAATTAGATTCGTATGTAGATACTGATTGCTTAACTGTTTGTATACTTAGGTTGTAATTGCATAAGAAACCATAAATCTCTCTTAGGTGAAATACGGTACGAACCTCGTCCATAAAATGAGGTGTGTACGGAATTAATTGATGAAATGGGTGTTAGAGAACTTAACCTGAATCGAGCTCGGATCGTAACGAAGTCGAACACCTGTAGGATGTGCCGTATATCTGCTCTCTGATATGTCATTTCAGTGGGTTTCCCATTTAACATCTGTTCTTTAATATCTCTAAGCTCCAAGACAGAGAGTTGGAATATAATTTTTTTTATCTCCGATCGTCCCTAATTCATTTGACTTCAAGTCGTTAAATACGGATTTTTTTCCCCCTTTCAACATCTCTGATTTAATCTACAGAAAAATCATGGGCAAGATTCAAAAAATCAACTTTACAGATTTATTCTACACAGATCAAACTAGTTTCTTTTACAACTACACATTAGAATGCCAGATGGCATCACCATCGAAGTTCCTGTCTCATTTCCTTGTTCGATAACAAATTTATCTTCAGATGTAAACTGAAATAATATTAAAACAATAACTTTTGTGCTTAAACGTTTATTCTCTGTTCCACTTTAACTCATTCCTTATCTAATCCTTGCTTCTCATAGAAATGTACAAAGGCTGAAGGATAGAAGAATCTGGGCATATCCTAAATGACGTTATCAAAATCTCCATCTCCGCATCCTGTCATCAACGTGTTGATTTGGTCACCTCCAAATCTGGGATGTTAGTTTCGTATTTCGTCCCTCCTGAGATAATCCACAGATGAAAATTAATCATAAAGGAAAAACAAACCAATAACAAACATTATTCATTTAAATGGTGAACAGATCCCCACCCCTTTCCCGACCTTGTATAATCTTACACTAGCTAAAATGCAAGATAACCAAGATTCAGAAAACCATTTCTTGACAACTGAGTCCCAAGGAATGTTTTCTTTACCTCGCGCGCATGACTTAAACTAAAAACTTTTAAAAAAACTTAAACTAAAAACATTTTAACCTTAAAATAAACATTTTAAGGTTAAAATGTATTTAAATACATAAATACATTTTAACCCCTTAACCTCGTGTAATCTCACATCGGCAAAATGCAAGATATCCATGATTAAAAATAAATAAAAAAAAACATTTCTTGAAATCTTGGTTCTCAAGGAATGTTTTTCTTTATCTCGCGCGCATAACCTAAACCCTCAAACACATACATGAATACATTTTCTGAAAACTAAATAAACAAATGAACGTCGTACTCATTCGCTGTCGCTAGCAGCAATAATGGACCTTCAGTGGGATCTTTGCAGGTGCTGTCAGACATTCAAGACTCCTGGCTGAACCAAGAAAGTCCCGCGATGATCTCGTAGACTCCACTCCACACCAATTAACGCGGTTAACGCCACACAAGCAAAGATCCGCTGTGAGTTTAGGATGCCGCGTTTATATACTGTCCAAGTGATTGTTACCTCAAGAAACAATCCAACACAGCAGCTTTCATTGTTGATCGAGGACGTCACAGTTGTGTATACTTTGCGATAACAGTGTCAGAGAACTAGAACGTAATGTTCACTCTCTCATCACCACATTCAATACATGTGCAGGGAATTAGGAGAGCAATATATGAAAAACTTACATCATTACTGACTTCTTAACGACAATGTGTTATGTGGCAAAACTTAAATATTAAATATTGCTGATATTGGAGATTTCAACGCAAAAAGTAGAGCAGACTTATTAGAATCCATTAGAAATATAAGACAATATACATATCATCACACAAGAAATCACAGTGGACATCTGCTTCCAGAACTTTGCAATGACTATAACTACGTCATTCTCCACACCAAATTTCCTCACTGTGCAATAGAAAGTGGACAAGGAGCACCCAAATGGATCGAAATTCCAGCTCGATGACATACTTATAAATAGTAAATGGGTCAGATCAACACACCACTGTAGAGCCTACAACACCCTCTTTCTTAACTCGGATCACAGAATCGTTATTTCTCACATGAAGCTTCGGCTAACAGCCACCAACTGAAACAAAACAGCAACAAAACATAAAACGAAAAGTTTAGAAGATCCGTCAAACCAGAATAAATATCAAGAAACCATTTGCTAACGACTAAAAAAAAAAACTAGTGCTTACGAGTAATAACACTGAAAATAATAACTTTAATAATCTGATCAAAGAAGCTGTAACAGAAGCATTGGATAAATATAGGCCTAAACCAGCAGAAAACTGGGTGTCACAGAATTCCATATCAGAGAAATATCCTGAAGCAAAGAATGAGGCAACTCAACAGTGAACATATAAAGCAAAACTTCAAGATCATAAATAACCAAGTATGTGAGTCCCTAAAAATAAAAAATAAATTAAAAAAAATAAAAAACCATATGTCAAACTTTAGAGGATTATCATAGAAACCATAAGACCAAAGGAGCTTTTCAAATTGTAAAACATCTTAGTCAGGGCCGCACCTACCCGAGGGTGCAAGGGGTACACCGCTCCCTGGCGGCAACATTGATAGGGGGCATTTTATTTAGCTAATATCTAATTTGGATTATACAATGCAGTATTATGGGAGACCGATAAAAGTTTGCACCCGGCGGCAAATACCCTTGGCGTGCCCCTGATCTTAGTAACAAAGAAAGGAAACTCAACAAATTAAGAATTTAAGATAAAGACGGTAAAATTATAGAAGACAAAGATGAAGAATTATCAGAATGGAAAAACTACTATAAAAACTTACTTAGCATTCAAAACATATCACAAACTTCAGTGCCCAGAAACAAAATCAGTGAAGAAATGCAGCAACAACTTCACTCTTGCCGAACTCAAAACAGCACTCATTACTGCTCACAAAGTTTTTAATCTGTCACCTGTTCTACATGAACTCTTTGAACACAACGCTAAGTCACAGTCGAAGCTATATTGCACGGTGGCGTACAACTACGGAATACGAGTTTGTATGTATTTATTCTGTAGTTGTCTTGTATTTTCCTCAATATATACAATAACGTTCTCAGGACAGGGCAAATACTCCTCCGTTGAAAAGAAGGTATAATTATGGAAAGACTTTTAATGGGATTATATTGATCAAGTGCATATAATAAACAACTAAGTTATACCAACTAGAATCACCAACTAAGTCTGTTTGCATCTTCAGGATACATAATTGATGTGAGGCACTAAAAAGTAAAAAACTGTTACAAACTATAATCAACCGATTCCAATTATATTAAACAAAGAACAGAGCGCGTGCAATACATGCATAGAGCGTGCATGATATCACTTGTTGTTATTTAGGAACGTTCTTATAGTTGGCACTATAATTCAGTTCAGGCGAGTTGAAGGATCTGATAAGGGTCTTCCAGATCACGGGCAAGATTAGTCCTTGGTTCCTGTTAAGGTTTTGTATACAGCGGGAAACTGTTCTGGCCTCCTTAAAAATTCGGGAGCGGAAGTCCTCCTCCATGTAAGGAATTGTGCTTCTATCCCACTGTATGGTTGGTTCGTTCTTGAGAAGTGAAAAGCTAACCCCGATTTTTCTTCTCTGTTATTATTGACGTCACCTATATGTTCTTTTTGCCTAATTTCAAGGCTCCTTGAAGTTTGGCTGATGTAAATCAAGCCGCACGAGCAGGGTATGTTATAAACTCCACAATATTTGGAGAAAGGATGGCTATCTTTTGGAGATCTTAAGAATTGTCTAATCGTTTCTGTGGGTTTAAAGGCCACTCTTATTTTATGTGGTCTAAGGCGTCTAGCAATCTTATTGGAAACTGTCCCTAAGTATGGAATGACGATGGTAGAAATATAACGTACATCATCTTGTTGTCTTTGTCGGGGTTCAGAGAAAAGTATCTTTTGGACGAGTCTTCGAGGAAATCCATTCATGGTAAGGTTGGTGGGTATCAGGGATAGTTCTTCCTGGAGGTCTTGTTGATCTGTTGTAAGGAGAGAGGCACGGTTCTTCAACATGTGTACAATACTAAGTTTCTGAGAAATGTGGTGGCAGGAAGTGACATGTAAATAACGTCCTGTATTGGTAGGCTTGTGGTAAACTGAGAGGTTGATACCACCATTCGGAAGTTTCTTAATTAAACTGTCCAGAAGTGATAATTGGTTATCTTCTTCAAGTTCTAGAGTGAATTTGATTGTGTGGTGTAGATTGATTTTGTTAAGAAAGTCGAACAGGTCCTTTTTTGTGTGGTTCCAAACGATAAAGATATCGTCCACGTATCTCCACCATACTGTGGGTTTAGGGTCTGTTTGAGTTAAGATTTGCTTTCAAAATCTTCCATAAAGAGATCAGCACAGGGTGGAGAGAGGGGACTACCCATTGCAAGGCCAGTCAATTGCTGGTATATGGTTTTATTCCATAAGAAAAAGTTTGATGTTAAACAATGACGGAACAGAGAAGTAATGTCTTGTGGGAGCAAACTTCCTAAAATGTTGATCACTTCCTCCACAGGGATGTTAGTGAATAGAGATGTAACATCCAGGCTGGCGAGTAAATCCGTATTGGAGATAGAGATGTTCTTCAGTTTCTCAACGAAATGTTGCGAATTTCGTATATAAGTATCCGAATTATGGATGTGTGGTTTGAGGAGGCCTGCCAGGTGTTTAGATAACAGATAAGTTGGCGAATTGATTCCATCCACAATCGGGCGTAGTGGTATTCCATTTTTGTGTACCTTAGGAGCGCGATATAGTCTTGGTGTTAGTGGATGCATGGATTTCAATCTACGTTTTAAGGCTATAGACCAGTTCACCACATGACGTATTAAAATCGTTGGTATCACTGTGGTTCTTTAGTGTTGGGTGTGTGACTAGGACACGGTAGGTTGATGTATCCGACAATAAGCTGTTAATATTATCTTCGTCGTAATTACTGGTGTTTAAAATCGCTGTGGAATTACCCTTATCTGCATTTAATATGATAATGTCTTTCTTTTTCTTTAAACTATACAATGTTCTTTTTTCCAGAGTAGTGATATTTTTGTTAGGAGTTCTGGAAGATGAGAGGATGATACTACTTTTTAATCTAATATCATTAGCTACGGGTTCCGGTAACGACGAGACTGCCTTGTCTATATTTCAAATGATATCCACTGTAGGGACATTATGAAGTGTTATCGCAAAATTGAACACTTTTTTAAGTATATAGATCTCTGGTTTTGTTAATACATGATCCGATAAATTAAAAATAACTTTACTGTCTGGTAGAGAAGGTTTTGACTTAAAACGTTTTGTATAAAGATCGTTAAATTTTTGGATTTGGTTTCATTTGCTTGTTGTAAAAGGTTTATCATAGCTAGTAGTGACCATTCTATCCAAATGCGACCATATATCTTGATCTAAAGTACTAGAGATATCATCATAAATCTGATAACAGTCTAAATCTATCTGGCTTAAAAGAAATCTGGTATGCTGTATCCGTTCACGTAGAAGTGCCAAAGATGTTTTAAAATAAATATGTTTCGCTCGTCTTGAATGGAATTGTTCTTTTAAAAATAGAAACTTTGGAATAATCTTTGTTATCTCTACATCTTTTCAAAAGAGTGAGGTGATTTAATAGCTTGGCTTTTTTACATTTAAGGAATTCAAAACGGCGTACCTTTCTTTTGTTTTCCCCATGGAATCTATTCATGTTAAAATACGTTTAATTTTAATAATAACAGAGAAGAAAAATCGGGGTTAGCTTTTCATTTCTCAAGAACGAACCATACCACAGAGTGGGATAGAAGCACAATTCCTTACATGCAGGAGGACTTCCGCTCCCGAATTTTTAAGGAGGCCACAACAGTTGCCCGCTGTACACAAAACCTTAACAGGAACCAAGGACTAATCTTGCCCGTGATCTGGAAGACCCTTATCAGATCCTTCAACTCGCCAGAACTGAATTATAGTGCCAACTATAGAACGTTCCTAAATAACAACAAGTGATATCATCCACGCTCTCTGAATGTATTGTACGCGCTCTGTTCTTTGTTTAATATAATTGGAATCGGTTGATTATAGTTTGTAACAGGTTTTTACTTTTTAGTGCCTTACATCAGTTATGTACCCTGAAGATGCCAACAGCCTTAGTTGGTGACTCTAGTTGGTATAACTTAGTTGTTTATTATATGCACTTGATCAATATAATCCCATTAAAAGTCTTTCCAGAGCTTTTTGGTCAAGAAAATTAAACGTATTTTAATGTATAATTATCCCGATACCAAAAAAAAAAAAAAAAAAGGGAACTTTACTAAACCAGAAAAATACCGTGGAATGACTCCACTACCTATAGCTTTGAAACTTTACAATAAGATGATTCTTAATCGAATAGAAGCTTGTAGAACTCCTATTGTTATAAAAAAAAAATCAAGCAGGATTCCCAAAAAATAGAAGCAGATTAGAACACATTCATAGTATAAGAAGATTATTGGAAAGCTCCAAAGATATTCTCCTCAATTTCGCAGGCTTCACAAAGGCATTTGATTCGATTAGTAGCATTAACATGTTCAGTATTCTTTATCATTACGGTATGCCCAACAAAATTATTGAAGAAATTTAAATTGACAATTGACGAAGAGAATTGGCAATTGATTCTCTAAATATAGTCTCTTCAATCCGTCATAAGGGTATACAGGATATAGCTGCCGGTGCCCTGCGCACATCTCCAACTCAAAGTCTTTAGGGTGAAGCATATGAACACCGGTCGATCACTTAGATGGAGACAGTTGATGGAAATTATTGAAGAAATTGCATCTTATCAAGGTTTTCACGCACGTGTTCTTGTCAATAAAGAATTGGCAGAAAAATGCCCTAAATATAACGTCTCATCCAGATCATTCTACATCGAGCAATGTTTTTCTCCGCGTAGGGAATCTCAATATTACTGACGTCAAATGCCATGCGTCATTTTGCTAAGCATATTAAAGAGACTATCAGGCAGTTCTCATGAATGTAGGCAACGTTGCCGGGACCAAACATAACAGAATCCCTACATGCCAGTGTTGTACTCCATCCTGCAACTCTCACTTTTTCAACTGCTGAAGTGTCACATTCCATCATTTGTCTTCTGAAATTGTTTAATGCCCACAGAGCAGCCCACTCTGATTTCTGGCTCAACTATACGGATATGTCAACAAGTAAACGAAAATTCTTCTCTATGCCCATGTGATGCTTTTTCGAGGATGCTTCTGTACAGAAGTGATCAAGGGATTGCAATTTGAAATTAGCTCAAATCGCAGAACGACTGTAGGATGTGCATGTCTGCTCTCATTTAAGGGAGTTTCCAATTCAGTATCTAGGCTTCTTGAACGTTGGCTAATATAATGTCTATCACCAATCTACTTGATTAATATTTGTCTCTGTTCTTCCCTAATTTCTGTGTTCATTTCATTTCAAGTCTTTAAGTGCTGAAAGTTCTCCGGTTCAACTTTACAGATTGAATCTTCACACTTCCAACTGGAGTTTGTTTACATCTCCACATGAGTAGAATGCCGAATAATTCTTCAGCCGCTTCTAGAACATTCTTTTCAATTCAGATTGATCTCTTCCCTTAAGGAGCAATCAATATTCTCAGAGGCAGTCATCCACGAGTTGTATTGGCATCATTGGAATACCAGATGGGATCCCCATCGAAGTTTTGTCAACTATACAAATCACTTTGTCTTTTGATTTAAATATTTCCACTGAACATACAATTATTTTTGGTATTTAAACATATTCCCATATGTGCCAAGACAGAAGAATCACTGATTTCGTCAAATTCTCTATCTTCCTTTCCTCAAGTATTTTTTCCTGATATCGACGTTCTGTTATTAACGTGTCCAGTTGGTCACCCCAAATCTGGGATGTTAGTGTTCTACTTGTTCAACCATGGGATAATCCACAGATGAAAAATAATTATAAAGGAAAAACAAACTAATAATAAACACAATTCGTTTTAATGGTGAACAGCTTCCCACCCCTTTCCCGACCTTGTATAATCTCACACCCGCAAAAATGCAAGACATACAAGATTCAAAAAAAGAAAAAACATTTCTTGAAAACTTGAGTCTCAATGAAATGTTTTTTCTTTACCTCGCGCGCATAACTTAAATCTATAAAAACTCATAAATATACATAAATACACATTCTAAAAAGTAAATAAACAAATAAATGCACCCAAGTGCAATCAACGTCGCTCATTCGCTGTCGCCACCAGCAATAAGGGACGTTGAGTGGGATCTTTGCAGGTGCTGTCTGACATTCAAGACTCTTGGCTGAATCACGAAAGCCCTGCGATGATCTCGTAGACGCCACTCCACACCAATCAACGCGATTAACGCCACTCGCAAAGATCCGCTGTCTGTTTGGGATGCCTCGTTTATATACTGTGCAAGTGATTGTTACGTCAAGAAACAATCCAACACAGCAGACATTTGCCTTCATTGTTGAGAGAGGACGTCATGCGTTAACAGTGTGAGAGGGATCTACTAAGTAATATTCACGATCTCATCATCACATTTTTTACGTGTCTTCCGGAGGAGTGCAGGGAATTAGGAGAGCAATGAAATACATGAAGATGGGTTGATGTAAAATGAGGGTAAAACAAGGACGTCCCTAATCTCCACTCTTATTCATCATCTTTATGGATCTCATTATGAAAAAAGCGGAAGTAAATCTCATATTAGAATCGGAGATAGTACGTAGCTCTTTCCTTTATGCAGATGATGTTGTACTCCTTAACACATCTAGTGCAAGTTCTCTTGGAGGACTCCTGGCAATCTGCATGTTTACTGTGGTGCAGATTGCTTTATTTTTCGGCTTTTGCTCCAGCTGTTTGAAACTACATAGATTTTGGTTAAAGCATGTAATCAGTCTACAAGATCGAATGGCAGAACAATTTAATTATTTGTTGCAGTCAGTGGAAGATGGGTGATATCTGGGCTTACGTTTCTCTTCATGAAAGATAAGGGTGCAGACACAAGTAACTATCGTCCAATAACATGCTTACCAACTTTACTTAAGCTGTTCGCTGCAATCATAGCAAAATTCCATATACCACTACTTATCAGTTAATGAGATTTATGCGATTGAACAAAAAGGCAATTTTCAAATCTAGAGGAACAAAAGACGAGATTCTTATTAATAAAATGATTCTCAGAAATTCAAAAAAAACAAAAACCAAACTTAAACATGGCATGGATAGACTATAAGAAAGCATTCGATTCCCTCCCACACTTCCTGGATCTTGAAATCGCAAAAATATTTGGAATTAGCAAACACATACGTTGGTTTCTGGCTGCTGCTATGAAATCATGGAAAACAACTTCAATAGTCAATAATGAATGATTAGCAGATATCAGCATTAAACGAGGAATTTTCCAAGGTGAATTTTTGCCAGCATTGCTCTGCAACATTTCTTTCGTACGCATGACTTTGATTTTGAAGAAAACAAAACTTGGATATGAAATTCCTAAATGTAATATTAAAATTTCTCGTCTGTTGTATATGGAGGACTTCAAGTTATAAGGAAAACTGAGCTGAAGCGCAATATACCAAAGTCAGAAATAAAGCTACTTGGAATGTCCGTGCAAAATTACAAAATAGACGAACTAAACAGAAAACTAAAAAATTGCAACATTGATATAGCAACAATGATTGAGATAAAAAAGAAGGGATCTCAAATTCTAGAAGATCATGACATGATATCTTCTCTGGAATCCCAGGAAATAAATGGGCTTCATTTGGGGTTGCAATTCGGATTATTAAAAATTGCAAGGGTTTTTAGAGTGAGCGAAATTGCAAAAGATTAGCAAAAGAAGAAATTTGTTCTGCTAATCTTTCCTCTCCCATTCTCTTTAAGTGACCATACCATCTGAGATTAGCTCTGCTAACGCATTCGTGGATGCTGACAATGTCAAGTTCTTTCCTAATATCCTCGTTTTTAATATGATATTGCCATTGATGCCATCTGTTCACGCCTCTAATCTTTCTCAGGGACTCTCATATCTGCGGTCTCTAGTCTTTGGTCAATTGTTTTATATCTAACCAAGTTCTCAAATTCATTAGTTAAAATTGGCTTTACCACTGTCTTCTATACAACTAATTTAGTTTGATCAATTTTTCTCTCATTCCATATAAATTTATTCTGTTATCTATTCCCAGATTTCCCCTATTATATTCACGAAAAATTGGGCCTAAGTAGGTGAAATATTTTTTTTGTGCTATAGGATCTCCATTCAGAATGCAGATGAAGTTTTCAATGCTCTGTCTATTTTCATAAAAAAAAACTTCATTCTCAACTGAGAACTTTCGTTCTGGTTTTCTTGCAAAATTTGTTACGACTGTTACGGAATTTGTACGATATATTTAGGTGTCCAACATCATCATTCTAATTAAAGCAAAGCGCTTAGTTTGATATCGCCAATTATAATATTAGGTTTCCTGCGCTTTTTTCACATTGCAATCCATATAGATGATGAGTAACATTGGAGGTAATGTGCATCCATCTTGTCTTACTCCTGATTATACATCAAAAATCTTTAAATCTGACTGCTGATTTATGACTAAAGTTTCGTGGGAGGGGCATATTACTCCATTTCAACCAATTCACCTTCTTTCCTATTTGATGCTCCAACTGCAACCACACTACTTCCATCGATTAGCAATGCCATCTACCGCTCAACACCACCACCACCACAAAATCGTCTTTTAATCTGTAAATGCTTTTGTCCTGTTGGCTAATTCTCTCTCTCTCTCTCTCTCTCTCTCTCTCTCTCTCTCTCTCTCTCTCTCTCTCTCTCTCTCTCTCTCTCTCTCTCTCTCTCTTTCTCTCTCTCTCTTTCTCTCTCTCTCTTTCTCTCTCTCTCTCTCTCTCTCTCTCTCCTCTTTCTCTCTCTCTCTCTCTCTCTCTCTCTCTCTGTGTCCAAAAGATGGTTTATGTGCATTTTAATTGATATACACCTTCAGATTATGAAGCAGTGATTATTTTTAATTTTACCATCTCCGCGTCCAGTACTCTATCTACTGCTACAATAGCTGGTCACTCTTTTGTGGCCAGGTATTGTTAAATTCTATTGTTAGATATTGTGATGTCAAGTGTCACATTACAAAAGAGATTTTTTGATTGTTTGGGATGAACGTACAATCTCCCATAAAACATCTGCTTAAGCGATCGACGACAGAACACTGTGTGATATCAGATCAGACGATAGAAGAATGGGTAGAATAAACAGTTTTATTTGTCGACGATTTTCGACAAACACTACCTGTCGTATCCCATGGAATTAGGGCCGACGAAGTGAATGCCTACCACGTTTCTCTCGAAAACAATATGCGTGTTCACGTACATGAACACAGTAATGCACATTCCTTTTCCTCGAAATTTTTAAAATTTGGCAAAATGGGGAAGTACAACAAAGAGAGGAAAAATTATATTAACACACCTAAAATTGGGAAAATTGTCCGAACTGAAGACAATCTGTTGTGCAGTCTCTACCCATCTATTGGGAACATAACAGAAAAGTCACCTTCTTGGTTCAAGGAAAGAACTGTCCTTGCTCCTCGGAATGATGCCGTGTAAATAATGAACGAATGGGTTCTTAATATAGTTGACGGATCTCTTAGTGTTTAGAAATCAGAAGATATTCGTGTGGATGTGGGTGAAGCAGTTCATTTTCCCATGGAATTTTCAACTTCTCTTAATCCACCTGGATTGCATGAAATTAAAGTGAAAATAGGTGTTTCTATTATGTTTTGCTCCGAAATCTGCACCCCATCCCCGCAATCTTTGTAATGGAACTAGGTTTCAAGTAAAATCGTTCAAACCGAATATGATAGAAGCTGTGATATTTATCAGAGAAATTGTCCTCTGGTTCTCTTCATTCTCTCAAGCTATCCATTTGTATTCAAACGGTTACAATTTCCAATAAGAGTTTGATTTGCAAGTCCAAGGATAACCCTTTGATATGCAAGTGAAGATTTAAGAAGGGAACCTTTCTTTAGTTGGTGGATCAAGGATTACAAAAATGCAACTGTTCCAAGAAGTGTATCACGAAGATGTGTTTGAGCAAATCAGGCAATTTGCTTTGTAACTCCAAATGTCACAACAGTCAATCTTGTGTTACAAATAAGTTGAATTATGATTTGACAATGTTGAAGCAAATTGGGATTAATAAGTTACTTTTATTTCATGAACGTTTTCTTATAATACATTAATTAATAATAATAAAACAAAATAAAAATAAAAAATAATAAAGCAATTATGTTTAGTGTTTTTCTGGGCATTACGTTTTGAAATTTCAATTGACAAAAGCAAATTATTCTAATATAAACAAAATGGCCTTTTACCAAATTTACCGAAATGGTTTGGTAAAAGCCAGAAAACGGAAGCGTTTACAAGCATCTTTCGGACTTTTACTCCCCCCCCCCCATTGTAAATGCTACAATTTTCCGGTAAAACCTAGGATTTACCAATTTTCGGAGTAACATATATATATATATATCACAGACGTTAACATGAAACACGTTATTACAGATATTAAAGGCAAAGAATTTTATGAACTTGGTACTAAGTTGGGTGAACTAAAAGCATTGAACACAAGAAACCAATTTCCCTTGTACAAAAAGAAAACAAAAAAAACATTAAGCATCAAAAAAATCGGCAAGGAAGAAATAAGTGCACGTGAAGTGGTAAAAAAAAAAAGCTTTCTTTAGTTGGTTGACAAGGATTCCAAAAGGCTGCGGGTTCGAATCCCTCCGTGGGCATGGATGTTTGTGATTGTCTGTGAAAATAGTAGTAGTGGGGGTCGGCGGTAGATGGCGCTGGTGTAAATTATAAAGGTAATTGCGGTTAGTGGAGTGATGGAGACGAAGAGTTGTAGAGCAGGTGCCCTCCCTCGATGAGTCTCTGGACTCCCTGGAGGTGTTATGTAATAATAATAATAATAATAATAATAATAATAATAATAATAATAATAATAATATATTAGGAATGCTAAAGCATTCCTTTATTAGAAGTATTCCTTTGTTTCAATTGTCATTATTAGGACCGAGTCAATTTGCACTTCTATATTGCTCACATTCGATTTTCAAACAAACAAAAAAGAAAAAAAAAAAAAGAAAGACCAAGTATCGCCTACTTCAGAGCAGACTTTCTCATCGTGTGATCTGCAGATGTCTGGTGGTCCGCATGAATCACGTGGTGGGTTGCGATAAAATTTTATTAACAGTCAGTGTTTGATCATCTTCATTTTCAGATACAATTCAAAATACGACATATTAAAAAGTTTATTATTAGCAATTTCCTTTATCAATAATCGTTTAATTTCGACAAATTAAACAGGCGGGCAGCTTAGTTGTATCCTTTATTAAATCCTTTATTAAAATGCACCGCAGATGGAAATGTTTGAGAAACTTCCATAGACAATGAAATAAATGTTAATGCATACTTTACCCTGTATTTCATTTATTTTTTACTTCTGTTGTTCTTCACTTTCATAAAAAGAAACATAATTACAGAAACTGTTTATTGCCGTTATTTCAAGAGCCGTCAAAGGTCGGAGATACTCCACGAAGCACTCATATCATGACTGCAATTGATTCAAATAACTGGACTCACAGCTTCCACAGGCAAACCATTCCCATTACGCTTCACTCCCTGACTAGCTCTCATCCTCTTCTTTGCTGCGTTCCTAATTTCCATTGATGCTGAACAGAGTGGCGCAAAATCATCCCCTATCATCAGTAGAGACACTCGCTAACGAGTTCCGAGATGTGTCGGCAAGCAATTCCAACACCACAATTGTTCATACGGAGGTGAAAAGCATTGACTGACAGCCGCACAGTGCGCCCATGCATCACAAGTTTCGCGCTACTCCAGACGACACCAAGCTCACCAGTTTTGTGAAATTTGTAAAATTTGTAAAACTCACCATTTTCTCGATCGAACATTGAGAATCAGTCCCAGACCATAAAGCTGTTTCTATACAAACAGTCTGATGGTTGAGTCTGGTTTAGACAGATGCCAGGAGATCTCATCCTACCCAAATGTGTTGTGCCAACTGTGAGTTTGTAAAGAAACTGCTTTATGGTCTGGGACTGATTTTTCAATGTTCGCGATACGTTTCCAAGTTTCAGTGAGCGGATATCTTAAAGTTTCAGCCTATAATGACATGTTAAAGAATTCTGCGCTTCCAAATTAAAGGTAACAGTTTAGTAAAGGTAATTTCGTGAATCAGCACTGATTCAGAGTTTGAGGAAATAGTTGAAGAACTTCGCGGAAGGAAGCTCGTGAAATTCTTCTAACACTGCGGAAGTAGTTTCATCCCAAAAAAGTAAAACATAGTCCCTTGGTCTCGTCCATAAGTGCCAGGATTTTTATTCACATAATCTAAAGCTTTTCATTCCACATTACAGGCACACGTACGCAATTAATAGGCCTAATATATTTGCCTAACAGTCTTACTTTGGACTTTAATTCCAGCCTACTAACCATCAGAAATTTTGATACGCAATACCAATGTCCGAATCCACTTCAATAATTTTCCAATTAAATCATCTCTAATTCTTTCCTTCCGATAGGTGCGATGTGCACTCTTCAGGGAATTCAGGGTATCATTTCAGGGAATTTCCAATCGAACATTTTGTCTTTTTGGTATTCTTTGATTCAAGATTTTCAAATTTTAATCTTGACTGAATTTTCTTTTACAACTGCTCGTATTCAGCAGGCTTAAGTTTTGCTTCCCTCGAGTGATCTTACTCAAATTGTTCAGGTAAGTTAGCCCTTCATTCGCTCTTACAACACACTAGGTCGCTTCCTCAATACAGTTCTATGTTTGCTGTGTAGGGTAGTTCTTTGGGCAATTCATATTGATCAGTTCCCGCAAGAAAGGCCAGATAGGATGACAATCGGGTATTCGATGTCTCATTTTCTGAGTTAGATGGATTTTTTTATACAACTAATCCAAACATTTGTACTGAAGATAACTGAAACGATTATTATTTGAGTTTAAACGTTTATTCTCCATTCCACTTTATCGCATCTCTTCTCCGGTCCTTGCTTCTCACACAGATATTCGAAGGATGAACGAAAGAATCGAGCAGGTCATAAAAACATTTCCACGTTCTATTAATTAACACACAACATAAACATGTAGGATGCGTATGTTGCGTGTGTCCTTCTGTGACAACTGACAGATATCCCGGCATTAAAACCGTCATAATTTGTTTTATTGCTAACAGATCCCCACCCCTTTCCCCATCTCGTATAATCTCACACCGCAAAACGCAAGATATCCGAGATTCAAAAAACATTTCTTGAAACCAAAGCCTCAAGAAGGTTCTTTAACCACGCGCGCATAATGAAAATCTCTAAACTCTAATTTTCTAAAAAATAAATAAATAAACCTATAAACACACCATGGTGCAACCAACCTCGTACTCATTCGCTGTTGCCATCCAGCAATAAGGGAGGTTGAGTGGGATTTTTGCAGGTGCTGTCAGACATTCAAAACCTCTTGGTAGAATCACGAAAGTCCCGCGATGATCTCGTGGACGCCACTCCACACCAATTAACGCGATTAACGCCACTCGCAAAGATCCGATGCCAGTTTGGGATCCCTCGTTTATATACTTTCCAAATCATGGTGACGTTAACAACAATAACCAATAGCAGACATTGCGTTCATTGTTGAGAGTCCATCATGGTTCTGTTGAGTGCGTTAACAGAGTATCAGATCCAAGAAGTAATGTTGCGTATGTTTCAACTGGCGGACGACATTCTAGACTAATTTGAAATCGGATGAAATTTAGTTTTCCCAACTTATAGTCACGAATAAGTGCTTCTATTTTTAACATGCACGATTAATAATTTAAATAAATGCAACAAGAAAACAACGCGTCATGCTTTCTTGTATTTTTTCTGTAATTGTTACAACCGGATATTGACAAGCACACCACATATCCAATCAAATATCACTACTGCACTTGAACATATCGAATCAATCAAATGTAAATGCATAAGAACAATTACATTCAATTTTATTTAGCAACTTCTGAAATGTTGAAAATAAATAAACATCCGTGGAAGTTGTATAAACTGTGATTAATAGGAGGTGTGTGGACCAGAATTTTTTGCATGGAGAGTGGTGATTCATTGGAATGGATTGTCAGCTTGGTAGTGAGTTCCCTGACGGTGAATGCATTCAAGGAGAGGTGTGATAGGATTTGTGTGTATGATGGTTCGTTTGGGTCTCCAATGATGAATCTCTGGACTCTTGAAGATGCCATAAAATAATAATAATAATAATACTTTTTTCCCCAAGTCATTAACTTTATTATTCATATCTGCTTATTTACATTATATACATATGTACATTTATCTTAGAAGTACAGAATGGGTTTAGAAAAGTATGATCATATATAGACCCGGCCTTTTGCCTAAAATTAATAATAGATTAAAGAAGAAAATACAATTTAGAAACACACATTACATTTATTGACTTTGATAAAAGCATTTGATAAAGTTAAAAGAAGTATTTTATTTAACATGTTAAAATAAAGACAAATACCAAATAATATCCTAAAAGCTATCACAAGTATATATGAAAATAATCAAATATAAATAAGATTAAATCACGAGCTATCATGTACGAGAGAGATCAACCAAGGGGTCCGACTGGGATGTCCCGTCTCAGCAACTCTTTTTAATATCTACTTAAATGAAATAATAATAAAATGGAAGAAAAATTTACATCAAGGAATTAAACTTTCTCCTACAGTGAACTTAAACACTCTCCTCTTTGCCAAATTCTGAAGTTCTACAAATTCTGAAGATAACTTACAGAAAGCTATTTTAGATCTAAATGAGATAGCCAAAGATTATGGTATGATAATATCAACGGAAAAATCAGAACAATGGCCTTTAAAGGAGAAGATCCAGTAAGAACTAAAATAGGAAGAGATAACAAGATTTTAGAACAGGTGAAATCATTTAGGATGTAAAATTACATATGAAAATGAAAAAGATATAAAATTGCAAAATATTTAAAAATAACAGGTGTAATTAACTATATATATTTAAACCAAACCTAGTTCAAAAACAAACCAGGCTAAAAGTATACAATACATTAGCCCTACCAGTCTTAATGTATGGAAGCGAAATCTGGACAATAAAACAAAAAGACAAACAAAGATTAACAACAGCAGAAATGAAGTTTATGAGAAAAACTGCAAAGTATACCCTATTTGATCACAAAAGAAACGAAGATATTATGAAAGAATTAAACCAAGAACCAGTAATTGAAAAAATTAAAAAATATAAACATAGATGGATGGAACACGTTCAAAGAATGAAAACAGAAAGATTACCAAAACAAGCCTTAAAGTACAAGCCATTAGGAAAAAGAAAACCAGGACGTCCTCTTAAACGATTCAACGATGACTTCTAAGGCCGGAAATGGCCATGCTAGGCCTAAATCAATCCTTGGTACGCATGATGATTATGACGTGTACATATCAGCATACAAGTACTTTCACGTAAGTTAAAAGTATCTACATTGTAATAGTATGAACAATGAAACTTTATAATTTTACAACTTTACAATTTTGTACTAACCGTATGTACAATTCGGTAAAATAATTTCTATCATTTTACTTTCGCTTTTTATTGCTTCTCAGAGAAATAACATATATTTTGTAGTGTTTAGGGAACAGTGCTATAATTTATTTGGTTACACTTTTCACTCTTAATATCTTTATAATTGCCTAATGCGGAATTCATGATAAAAACAAATAATAACGATCATAGTAATCGTTTAAAAATAGATTTCACAGTTACACAAGAGAGATAATATAATTGTATTTGCATTTTACATTTTATCATATATATTTTAATCATTTTTTTTTAATTTGGTAAAGTGTTATCATTTTTATACGGGCTATTTACATTTGTGTGACATTGCACCTTATAATTTTACAGAGTTCAGCACTAAGTGCTGCAATTCCTACATTGGATTTCAATTAAAATTTTTAATAATACTTTTTTGCCTTTATATTATGTATTTACAACACATGTTCTTCTAATATTAACAATGAAGATTATACAGAATTTTTGGTATAATTTTTTATTTTTTAATTTATTTTTATTATTTTTTTTTAAAGTTTGAGAAAGAGTGATTAAACATACAAATTTATGCATTTGCTTATAAGGATTAATTGTAGATGAGTGAGGCAAGTTAATCCCACCTACTTCGAAGCTTGGGTTAGCTTTTATGAAGAGAGTGGGATTTAGCCTTCACTATTTGTGTTGTTGCTGCTGTTTATGTATGGGATGTAGGCATTGGACGCTAGTGATTTGTGATGTGTATATTAATGGTTTCTTAACTTTGTTGGTATATTTTCCAGAGTTCGTTTTTTAATGTTCTGTAGTTATCTACGTGTTTTAACTTTCTTGGTAGGTTGTTGAGTTGCGTGGGTATCTGATGTGATCTCACAAAAGAACCGTATGAGTTGTTGAAGGGTGTGGGGATGTAGAGAGTTGTTGTAGGTCATGTTATACGATATGTGTCTCTGTTGTTTCGATAGATGATGTTGAAGTAATTCCTTGTTAATGTCATGTAGTGTTTCAGGTTTTTAATGCTCAGAATTCTGTGTATCGCCATGTGCTTGTCGGATATTGGTTGTTGCGTGTAAGGTGTCCAGATCACTGTTGACACGATTTTCCTGTGCAGTGTTTCTAATTTTGTTAGGTGGCTGTTTGATGTATTTGTATAGATTGTTATTCCGTATCTGAGTAGGGATTCGCAGATACCGTGATATAGGAGTTTTTTTTATGTTGGGTGGAATAATGTCTTTAACTTGGAAGAGTTTTGCTGCCATGATCCGGGGTTTGGTGTGTAGGTATTCTATATATTTTGTCCATTTAAGGCGGGAATCTATATATACAGATCTAGGTATTTTGCATGTGTTACAGGTTTGATTTCGGAACATTGGCAGGTATTTTTGTTGTTAATGCTGCGGTATGTGTGACAATGTATCGATAGTGATGCGGGGCGTATGATTCTTGGGTTGTGTATTATAAACATCTGTGTTTTGGTGCCGTTCATTAGAATTGCGTTTTGGTGGAAGTATGTTGTGATTTCGTTTAGGTCTTGTTGTGCTTTGCAGAGAGCTGTGTTAATGTCTGTGTGGATTGCTAGTAGTACAGTGTCATCTTCGTATTAAAATATTTGACTTTTTATGGATATGTTATGAACATCGTTAATGTATATGTTGAATAGAGTGGGTGATAATATGGCACTTTGAGGTACACCGTGTTTTAATTGTATACTCCGACTGTGACATGTACCTGTTTTTTTACTTGTGTTCTGTTTGAGAGGTAGTTCTTGAACCATGTAAGCAGTGTTCCTCTTATACCTACTGGGTATAGTTTGGTGAGTAATATGTCATGTTCAAGCGTGTCAAATGCTTTGGTTAGGTTCAGAGCAGTATAAGGACGGCGTACTTGTTTTTGTCGATAGCTTTGTTTATTGTGTCGGCGATGTCTTCTAATAAAGTAATGGTGCTTTTTGTTTTCTGAAAGCCGTATTGGTTTTGTGAGATGATGTTGTACTTCTTTAAATAGTTCTGTAGTCTGGTGTGTGTTATTTTTTCTAGGATTTTTGAGATGACTGGTAGTGTAGCTATTGGTCTGTAGTTCTGAGTATCGATTCTTTTGCCGTGTTTGTATATTGGCGTAATTACTGCAGTTTTTAGTTGTTGTGGAATAATGCCTGTGTCGAATATTATGTTCACGAGTTTCAAAAGTATTGGATTTATTTGTTCAAAGTGGGTTATAAGGTCTGTGAGTCTTATTTTGTCTATTCCTGGAATGGCCTTTGGTTTTAGTTTTAGGAGTGCTTCTTTCAGTTCCTGTTTTGTTATGGGTGGAAAATACATAGTTTGTTGTTGACTTTGTGTTGGTAGTTTTTTGTTGCTCATTGGTAGTTTGTCATTTTTGAGTTGTGTGATGTTGTTTGTGAAAGCATAGTTGAATGAATCTGCTGGTTCCTCTTGGTTTGTGTCCTGAGCGAAGCTTTTTGCAATAAAATCTTGTGCTGAAGTTTTCTTTTTTCGTATTTAATATTTAATTTTTATATTTAATATAATTAATTATATTATAATTATATTAATTGTTATTAATAAATATATAATTATTATATTTAATAATAATAATAATAATAATAATAATAATAATAATAATAATAATAATAATAATAATAATAATAATAATAAACACTTTTGCTACGATTGTAATCTGTTTAGTCTGTAGTCTGCGCAGAATGCATATGATGTAATTGCGTATCTTAAAATGTTTTCTCATATGAAAATGATGTAATATATAATATATGCCTTTACAGATTAGTATTTTTGTGTGTGTCACAGCAATGTCTTTTAATCGATATAGTTTTCTTGCTATTATCCTCAGTTTGTTGTGTAGATAATTTCTATGGCTGCTCCAACCTTTTTCAGCATCAAAATGAAGTCCCAGATAGAATGTTGTTTTCGCCTGTGTAATGGTTGTGGTTTTAGGAACAGCACTTTGTGTGGGGGAGGATGGACGTTGGATATTTAGTCTGTGTGGGTAGGGTTTGGAGATTTTGAATATCATTAGCTTTGTTTTTTCAAGGTTTATATCAGTGTTTCTAAGAGTTTTGTGGATCGTGCCCCACCTTAACATCTCAAAAAAAAAAAAAAGATCTTGACCCCCCCACGTCAACGTCACACAGATTTCGATGTCCCCCTCTAGCATAATAGTCAGCTAAGTTCTGAAAAAGTATAATATAAATATGTACATGTACATTTTCTAATTGCCCCCCAAAATATTCAAATTTTCCTCCTGTGGGGCGTATGCCCCACGTTGAGAAACACTGGTTTATATGCATACTGTCTTCAGTTAGTCAGTTAGTGATCAGGTTGATCTCGTGTTACATATTTGTGTAAACTGTGTTTGCGTTGTTGTGAATGAATATTATGGCCGTGTCGTCTGCGTATTGGAAGATGTTATTTTTTTAGGGAAAGATGGCTAATATCAAGTGTGTATATGTTAAATAGAATGGGAGATAGAACAGCTCGATAGAACAGCTCCTTGTGGTACTTTACAGGGTACCAGTATTTCTTTGGTGTGCGCTGATCCCTATTGATCTATTGATCTATAGGATGAGCTATTGATCATTTTAAATATCTGCCTTTTACTGGTAGCTCGATGTCAGAAATCGGTTGCTGTTTACCGAAGAGGAACGGCGATTTATGATTCTAACTCACTGTCTTTACTGGCAGTTCGATGGCTCGTTAAACCTAAGAAGAAGGGCGTGAATGTTATAAAATCTCTCCGTTTAGTGTTAGTTGAATGACAAAAGGTGGTCGTTTTTGCCAAAGAGAAAAGAAAGCGCTATTAATCTTTTTATATCACTGTCTTCACTGATAGCTGGATGGCATAAGATAGTTGCTATGTCCAGAAGAGCAGTGACGATTAATATTTTCAAAATCCCTTGAGTGATAGTTCGCTGGCAGAAGGCGGTTGCTTTTGCCTATTGGAAGGCTTATTAATCTTTTAAATCACTGCATTCTCTAGTAGTTCGATAGCAGAAGATTGTTGTTTTTGACTGTGATGAAGAGCACTTTATCTGTTTAAATTTCTTGCTTTATTAGTGGTTCGATGTCAGATGACGGTTGCCACATTCCGACGAGGAAGTTCAATTTTTCTTCTTAAGTCACTGCCTTCACTGGTAGATTGATGGTAGAAGATGGTTCGTTTAGCGTAAAAGGAAAAGCAATTAATCTTTAAAAATCTCTGCTTTTACTGGTAGTTCGATGGTAGAAAGTAATTGTTTTTGCCAAACAGGAAACGCGAATGATCATTTTAAATGATTGCATTAACTAGGAGCTAGATTGCAGAAGATGGTTGCTAATTCCCGAAGAGGAACGGCGATTAAACTTTTTAAATCGAACTACCACAAATGGCAGTAGTAGTTCGATGGCCAAAGCTGATTGTTTTGCCTAACAAGAATGGCTATTTTTCTTTATATGTCTATGCCTTTAGTGGAAATAAGATGTTAGATTATAGCAGCGTTTGTCAAAGAGGAAGGGCGATTAATATTTTGGCATCACACCGCCTTAAGTGGCAGTTCGATGCTGCAAATGGTGATTTCCCCTAATAAGGAGCGGCGATTTATCTTTTGAATCACGTCTTTCAATAGTAGTAAGATCGTAGAAGGAAGCAGCTTTTGCAGAAGAGGAGGAACGAAATATCTTTTGAAATCCCTCCCTTTACTGGTAGATCTATGGCAGAAGATGGTTCGTTCAGCCTAATAGGAAGGGCAATTAATCTTTCGAATTTGATGCCTTTAGTTGAAATTCGATGGCTGAAGAGAGTTAGTTTTTCTGAAGACGTAAGGCGATTAATCTTTTAAATCACTGCTTTAATTGGCAGTTTGATAGAAGAAGACGGTTACTTTCGTCCAAGACGAAATTTTGCAGTATTTAAGCCGTTATAAAATATTTAACACTGAAATTTGCACTCACTCAGTTGCAGATACAATTGAAGGTTGTCTCATAACCGTAATAAAACAGGACCGAATGATTTTCTTATCTAATAGCAATGTTACCTGAACTTCAGCTTCTCTACTAAAACTGTAAGATACCCGGATTGTCCATTTCTTATTGCATAATTCCAAAATTGTTGGCTATTGAATATCTCATTAAATTAAGTTGAATATGTGTGTATTCATTTTCATTGAAGTGACGCGATGTCTGTGGAGACCCAACGTGAAATCAACTTAGCAAAATCAAGTTACCATCTGTATAAAGCAGAGCTAAGTCTGATATCTCCAATTCTAATATCATGTTTAACGCCACTTTCTTTCACAATGTGATCCATATAGATGATAAATAAGAGTGGAGTTAACGTGCATCTTTGTCTTTACCCCTGATTTTACATCGAACTATCTTCCTGTATTTCCTTCAGTTCTAACTGTTGACTTGAGACTTAAATTTCGTGGAAGAGCATATTACTCCACTTTAAACAGCTCACCTTCTTTCCTACCTGAAGCTCCAACTACAACCACACTACTTCCATCGAATCAGAATGCCATTTAAAAATCACCACCAAAACAAATAATTTTTATCTGTAAATTGCATTTGTTTGGGTGTGTTGTTAGCCAATTTTCCTGGTTTTTTTTCTCCTGAAAACTCGGGTTTTTCGTCCCGTAAATTGAAGAAAATCGACCGTAGTACTCACATTATTTCAAACAATAACATATCCTGTTAGGATTAAGACACCAAGATATGGCAGCACTTGTTTGCTGGTCTCTTCATCAGTGTAGGATGAAAAACCGGAATAAAAAGCCTGCTACCTCCTGCAAGATTGGCTAAATCACCTTCCATTGAAAACCTCTAGATATATAATGTCTATGCATGCATGTAAGTACTCAGTGGAAGTGGCACTTGCATCCTCTGCACTTGGCTGCTCGAGGTTAGACATAGGTTCAAGTCTAGTCGCAGACTGGAGGAACTTTTCCTAAGCCTATCTTCGACCGGTTCCTGAGTTAGTCGATCTCTGGCATGGGCAAGCAGGTTTTTCATTCCATAAACTCAAGAAACTCGACGTAATACCCGCATTATTTCACACAATAACATATCCTGTTAGGGTTTAGACAAGAGATGCTTGCCTAAACCCTAACAGGATATGATGAAGAGACCAGCACTTGTTTGCTGGTCTCTTCATCAGTGTAGGATGAAAAACCGGAATAAAAAGCCTGCTACCTCCTGCAAGATTGGCTAAATCACCTTCCATTGAAAACCTCTAGATATATAATGTCTATGCATGCATATAAGTACTCAGTGGAAGTGGCACTTGCATCCTCTGCACTTGGCTGCTCGAGGTTAGACATAGGTTCAAGTCTAGTCGCAGACTGGAGGAACTTTTCCTAAGCCTATCTTCGACCGGTTCCTGAGTTAGTCGATCTCTGGCATGGGCAAGCAGGTTTTTCATTCCATAAACTCAAGAAACTCGACGTAATACCCGCATTATTTCACACAATAACATATCCTGTTAGGGTTTAGGCAAGAGATGCTTGCCTAAACCCTAACAGGATATGATGAAGAGACCAGCACTTGTTTGCTGGTCTCTTCATCGGAGCACCTATAATTAGTGATAGACGTCATCATCATAAACAACCGTGGGTCCAATGCCCATATGTGTCTGCTGCCATCTTGATATGATTCTTCCATTGCATTCTGTTTTCTGCAAGATGACTCAATTTGTGTATAGTGTTTCTGCACCATTTGACATGTCATCGCCCCATTCTCTGTTTGGTCTTCCTCTTTTTTTCTTTCCTTCAATCATTCCAAACAGCAATGCTTTTAATTTTCTCTACTCATTCATTCTACATATATGGCCAAATAGATGTAGTTTCCTTTTGATTATTTTCTGGATCAGGTTTTCTTTTGGTTGTATTCGTCTGTAGATTTCTTCATTGTTCACTTTCTGCATCCAGCTTATTCTCAATATCCTCCTTTCAGATTCTCTCAGAAGTACCCAGGCCTCGCGTCCATAGAGCATGCTGATGAAGATACAGGTTTCTACAATGCGCAGTTTAGTTTGCATCTTTATAGCTCGGCTCTTCCATATTTTGTCCATGGCTTTTAAAATAGTTGTTGCTCTGGCTATTCTAATTTTTAACTCTTTTTTTTGGGGTACAAGTCACGCGACATCCAAGATATGTGAAGTGTTCCACATTTTCCAGTTGAAATCTATCTATCGTAACTCTGTTCAGTAACTCCTGTTGTACTAATAAGATTGTTTTAGTTTTTTCAAAGTTGACATTTAGTCCATATCTTTTTCCTTCTGTGTATAGTGTTTGCAACGTCTGTTCCAGCGTTACTGCATCTTCTTCAATCAGGACGATGTCATCTGCAAAGCAGATTAGTATATTCTCATGCCATTTATTGAAATGCCTACACCTTCTTCTTTAATCTTATCTAGTGTTCTTGCCAGATGCGAGATGAAGATGATTGGTGATATTGGGTCCCCTTGTCTTGTGCCTTGACTAGTGGCAAACCAATCTCCAGTCTCACCTGCTATTCTGATTTTTGCTAGTACTTGGCTGTTTATATCTTTCAGCACGTGGATTAATATATTTTCCACACCATAGGATTCCAAGACAGCCAATGTTATGTTTTGGTCAATATTATCAAATGCTTTTTGGAAGTCCACTAAACAGCAATATATCTTTTTGATCTTTCTTCGAGATTTCTCTGCTATTATTCTTAGTGCGAGTATTTGTTGCACTGTACTTCTATCTTGTCGAAATTCGGTGTGCTCATCCGGAAGATGTGCCTAGATATGTCCATTCAGGCGTTCTGTTAGTATTTTCATGAGCACTTTGCTAAAATGACTCATTAATGCAATAGTTCTCTAATTGGCGCATTCTAAAGCACTGCCTTTCTTATGAAGAACAACCAAGACCGATTTTTTCCACTCTTCGGGGGCATACCCTGATCTCCATATTTCAGTACATAGCTTATGTATTCTTTTGCAACTAATTCTACTCCATATTTTAGCATCTCGCCTATTATGTTGTCATTTCCAGGACTCTTGTTATACTTGAGATATTTTATAGCCTTATTCACCTCCTCTTCCATGATGTCATTTTCAAAGATCTCTGATTGCTTTTAGTTCTTTGATTACTTCTGTTGCAGTATCATTTAGTTTATTTTTATATAGTTCGCTGCAATATCTTGTCCATCTGTGTATGATTTATGTCTTATCCATCAATACTTTACCATTTTCATCTCTGATTGCTACTTATCTTGTTCGCCACTTCCTATTGACTTTTCTTATAAGTTTGTAGACCTCTCTAGTTTTATGTTCTCCATAGTACTGTTCGATGTCTTTGCACTGATTGATCCTGCAACCATTTGGCTGTATCAGATCTTGCTACTTTCCGTACTTCATTGCATTTTTGACGGTATGCCTCATCTGAATAATCTCTCTTTTAAGTTTCAGTTCTCTTTTATCATGTACCAATTTTAGGGTTTCCTGAGTTATCCATTTCATGTTGATATTTTCCCTTTCAGGAATTACTTCCTCTACTGCTTTTTTTAGCACTGTAGTGAGTCGTTCTGCTCTTGAATTTATGTTTTGTTTTCCACTTGGGGTCTTAAGCTTAGTTTCCAATATGTTCTGATATGCTGTTCTTAGACTGTCTTCATTTAGTTTTGAGATGCCTCTAGCTTTCTGGAACTTTCCTTTGTACTTCTGTTTCAGTTTTCAGTCTTATATTCGCAATCACCAAACTGTGGTCCGAATCAATATCAGCTCCTTAGAATGATCTGCACTGTTGAACTGAGGTTCTCCATTTCTGGTCTATTAATATCCGGTCGATCATATTCCTGTGTTTGCCATCGAAGGAGCGCCACGTCCATTTACGACAATCTTTTTGTTGGAATTTGGTATTGCAAATCACCAGGTTGTTATCCGTGACAAATTCCAGAAGCATCTCTCCACGTTTATTTCTTGCTCCATATTCAAATTTTTCCATAACCTTTTCCCACCCTGTGTTATTTTTGCCTAGCATACGCAATACTATACGCAAACAAAAACACACTACGTGATGTCCCTGACACGTATGTTCCTCAGAAAATTCCAAACATTCCCTACTCTATCTTATCTCTAACTATCGCCCAAAATTCCATACTCAAACCATTCACTTATCTACATCTCACAACAACACACATCCATGACAGTGACGTTGCTTCACCCATTCACCCTACCCCTGTTCGGTTTAAAGTGTCCCACCTATCATGGCGCAAATCCTTATCCACTAATATATCTTCCTTTTCCCAAATGAATAACGTCACTTATTTACAACTAACAAATTACGTCACTTATGTACATCTGATAACAAACACGCATCCATGACACTGACGTCGCTTCCCCCATTCACCCTACCCCTATTTGGTTTAAACTGCCTCAACAATCACGACACGATTCCTTTTCTCTAACCATCACCAGAATTCCATACGTGAACTAAAACACACGACCTGGCATCTATGACACTTATGTGCCCAGGGAAATTCCACATTCATGACGTCACACACAGCATCACACACAATGACGTCAATCAGCTTATTCCTTATCTTGAACTTGATCTTGTTCATAGTGGCTATCCACTACTCTGGATGCAAATAGCTCGTCGACTCTGACTGATGAACATGTGACTTGCATCTCGGAAAAATACTGTAGAGGAGTGTAGTTAATATTTTATCGCGATGCAAATCACATATTCTTCAGTCAGAGTCGACAAACTATGTGTATTTTCTTGCTAATGATTCACAGTCTCCTGCCTTTCTTGCGTAGATGGAATACATTTTATTCGAATCTTTGTAAAACGGTTCGGTTTGGTATGTTTTCATCTTACACCACAAAAACTCGAAGTAACATCTGATGACGAGTCAACAAAGAAAAACCACTTGCATTTAGAACCAGATCCAGCTAACCTGGGCATCTGGAGACATTCATTGTTTCGTCTTGTATTTTTTCCATCTTCTGAAACTTGAAAATAGCGCCGAGACGATACTTCGTCACATTAACCAGCCTGCCAACTTCTCCTGAGACTTTCTTGCATCTACAGTGGCGGCTGTCTCAAAGAATCATATAAACGATGAGGGAAACTTAAACACAACAATGTTAATTTAGAAATATGACATCGTTTTTTTTTTTTTTTTTTGTCTACAACACATCGTGATATCTACTAGCATTATGCTGTAAATTTTTGCAAGAGGATATTGATAATTATATCTCCTATTCATTTAAACAGCGATACGGTCGCTGTTCATTTGGAATCAGCCAATGTAAATTTATAATAACAGATGCATTAAATTTAGTTTGAAAGCTTCCGAAATGTTAAAAATAAACAAACATCCCTCAGACAAATCAAGTTCCAAACATTTGAAATGGAATGCCTATAGCTCTGATATATGGAATTAATCAAATCAGAATTTTGCGCTGTTGGGATTATATATTTTACCGCCCAAGTGCGCAAATTTCTAATTTCATTAATTCCAGGTTATGGTTAACAGCAATGTTCCGTTAGTAAGGCCGAAGTGGTGAGATTTAAGGTGTATTTACAGCTCATTTTACTGACTCTGTACTGATGGTTATTAATTCACATATGAGAGAAATTAGAGGTATCAGTGCAGTGCACTAAGTTCCTCCCAGCTTAGATGATCGTTCTGCATTACGGTCTCCATCCAGGCGAAATACACTCCGCAGATATAAGATTTTGACCTCCAAACCAAGTAGATTTTTTGATCGACTTTTTCTTAGGTTACCGCTCGCCCTTTTCTTAGCATAATTCACCACTAGACGGTAGGCTACTACTGGATTGAGAGGGAATAACACTTCGAAGTCAACGACCAAGAAAGACACTGGCCTTGAACGCCACATGATCCCGCGGTTGCTCGAACCGGATTAAAAATTAGAGGAACTGGAAAGCAGGGAGAATTACATGGAATGCTTGGATATACGTTTCGAATCATGCTTATACAATGCGAGCCTTGTTGCCACACTTCGTCGTGCCGAAATGGTCCAGATACATCGCGCCACGTTGTCGCTATGTAGGGCTTTATTCAGTTCGAACATTCCCAAGTGAAGAATCTGGGGTTAAATTGTATTCCGATGGGATGAGAGGATCCAGTAATGTAGATTAGCGGAATTCCCATACCAGGTTAATTCCATTCCACGCTTGGTTCCCGCCGACAGTACGGGCTGCTCGGCTGGAAACAGACTGGGTGGTCATAATGTTTTCGCTCATCAGTGTATTGTCATTGTCACAGCTAAGAATCAGCTTTAAATCTAGACAGAGGAGCTTCCTTGAGTACTGGGATCGAATCTATTTTAGGACGTGAGGAACTCAACTCTTGAGGCTCTGTACTCAACGTTTTACATACTAACATAAGAAGGATAAAGAAATACCGTCTTATCCTAAACAGCAGCGCTTAATGACGTAACTAAAACAGACAGACTAACGGAATTCTTTACGAACGCTACATAATCGCACATGTATGCAATATCACTAATTTTCACAGCCACACCCGCTATAGAAAACAAAAAAAAAGAGGGGGGGGTGGCATGATGGTTTTTAAGAAAGGCTGGAGTGGTGCGAAAATACCAACCGTGAACATGAGGAAAAACTGTTATTGGAAAGTGATAACATAAAAAAAAAGAGAAAGAAATACAAATTAACAGAATATATGGAGCTCTGGGCACAAACCTCAAAATTTCCTGCGTGAACTAGAAGCTTGGATAAACAGTGTTACCACTCACACATTCAAAATTTATACGTTAGACCTTATATCTGATGCCATGAAAATCCACAGAGATATACTCTGTCAGTATAGCATTAAATTGACAACAAGCTACCCTAAAAGAGAAGAAATATTGAGAAACACACATACAAAATCATTCATTGATTACATCAGCATAAGCGCGCCACTTACTAATGCACATCATACGTAATAACAACAAAAATAGCAGATCGTTATCTCATAGCCCACTCTTTCCATAGCACTAGAACCAGCTGCTCCACAAATACAAGTTACTGAACTCTACAAAGCAAACCAGTCTTGATTAACACATAGCAAAAAAAGTGTTCAGAGCCCTCTAGCGAGTAATGTATTGGACGAAACACACCAATATTCGGTAAAGGTACACAGTGGAACATGGGGATTCGATTTAACGAAAAACAAATAGTACCAAAAGACGCCAACAGGGGAAATTTTGGCGCTGCCAAATTAATTTTAGTAGGTGTGATAGGTGTGACTAATGAGTGACTAAATGGCAAATGAGAGCCAGCACATATCAATTTCATTACGTTTATTGCTAATTACAAATGAGGTTCAATATGACCACCATTCTGATGTTCCAGGAACTGCATACGGTGCACGAGATTTTTCACAGTGCCTCGCAACATATTGGAATTGATTTGTCTCACGTGTAATGTTATTCGATCTTTCAAAGTTGGAATATCGGGTACATGTCCTTGATACACAATGCTTTTAAGAAATCCCCAAGCCAAAAGTCACAAGGATTGAGATCAGGCGATCTCGGTGGCCATGGCGTGGGAAATGCACGACTAATGATTCTTCTGTCAGAGAAATGTTGTCGCAAAATACGCTGTACCTGAAGTCCGATGTGGGGTGATGCACCATCCTGCATGAAGATGGTCGAATCGAGACATCGAATCGAGACTCTTTGCTGCGGTTGTGGAACAACAAAGTTCTGTAGCATATTCGCATACCTCTTAGCATTGACAGAACAGGTCACTCGTCCATTTTGGCGATTTTCCTCGTAAAAGTATGGTCCGATGATAAAAGATGCCATAAATCCGCACCACACTGTGACTTTGGGCGAGTGGATAGGCATCTGCAGACACACGTGAGGATTAGTTGCGGCCAAAATGCGACAGTTGCGTGTGTTAACATCGCCGTTCAAATAAAAGTGCGCTTCGTCACTCCATAAAATCTGCCACGGCCATGCATCATCCACTTCCATGCGCACTAAGAATCTCAAAGATAAGTAAGTCGATTCGTGTGGTCGCATCACCAGGTTGCAATTCTTGAACATGACTGATTTTATAGGGGTAAAACTTCACCATCTGATGTAGGATTTTCCACACCGTTTTGTATGCGATATCCGTTTGCCAGGATATTGCTCGTGCACTGCTGGTACCCTGCACATTCATCATCTCCTGTTCCACAATAGCAGTTGCAACTTGTTCAACTTGTTGGTGATTGATTGGTTTGCGTCCCCTGCCTACTTGCACTGCTACAGTTCCAGTAGTTTCAAATCGCCGAATCAGTTTTCGTAAGTTTGTTACGCTAATCGGTCCTTTTCGTAAATTTTTCATACGGCGAAAATCACGAAGACAAGCACTAGCATTATTGTTCCACAGATAATAGAGTTTGCCTAACAAAACACGCTCCCGTAAGGTAAGAGGTATTGAAAAGCAGTTCGTCTACGAATAATAAGAAATCTCACAGGCTTTCCTTTTATTGTATGATCGCTCACAAGAAACACGATAATGCAAATTAATGCATTTTACTCGGTAAATAGTGCCAAAAGTTCCCCTTTTGGAGACTTTTGGTACTTTTTTTTTTCGTTAAATCGAATTCCCATGTTCCACCGTGTACGTCTACCGAATATTGGTGTGTTTCGTACAATACATTACTCACTTGAGGGCTCTGAACACTTGACGTATTTTATAATCACCTGGTATATATATATATATATATATATATATATATATATAGTCAACAGCAAACCATACATACAATCCGTTCGCGTCACCAAACCCGAACTGAAAGATTTTCTCTTGCAACTAAACCCTCGCCCAAGGACAGACATAATCAGGCTAACAGATGTTATAACACATGTTGACTAACTACATCGAAAACTTTTGAAGCTGCTCAGTACAATACTCGATAAGAGTATTATGCCCCAGCAAATTAAAAATATCGGTAATTACACCGCACTACAAACAGCGTAAAAAATGACATACAAAATTACACACCCATTGCCAGTAATCTCGAAAACTTTCACTCGACTACAGAACTACTGACAGAAATACAACATAATCTCACAAAAGCAATACGAATTTCGAAATATAGTCATGTTAGAAGATATTACGGACGCTTCGGATAAAAACAAATTCATCACGCTCATACTATTTGATCTAAAAAACGCATTCGACACATTCGACCACCAAATAGTACACTCCATTGGAATTTGCCTAAGATTACACCCGTGGTTCAAGAATTATATGTAAAACAGAATTTAAACAAATATAGGTTCTAACTATAGTACAGGTGTACATACCGAACACAGAGTCCCTAAAGAGACAATATATCACCCACTCTTTCTAACATATACATAAATGATATTCACAATCTTCCCACACAGATTGAGATATATCAGGATGAAGACGACACTGCACTGTTAAACAATACAAAGTCAGCAACATAGCGCTATCCAAAGCCTAACAAGGTCTTAATGAATTAACGAGATATTTTCGTAACAACTCAATCATAGTAAACAATACCAAAACCTAAATGTTAATTATTAATAACCAGTAATCCCATATCCAGTACCAAATACACTTGCATCATTGTATTATCGATACTAACAATTGCGTTTGTCCTGAAACTAATACATGCTAAATACCTGGGCCTTCACATTGAGTCATCTTAAATGGACAACACATTATATACCTTTAAAAGAAACTTACTATTATTGCAAGCAGATCTGTGAAACAGTACTAAGATACAGCATAACAGGCTATGAGAACACGACAAACAGTAACCGGTCAAAATTAGAATCGTTGCACACAGGAATAATTTCCGCAGTGCTTTGGTGATCCAATACACATGAAACGCTGACAAACTCTTCAATGGCCTCACACACAATTTTAAGGTTATAAGACCCGAGACACTACGTAATCATATTAACAAACTACTTCAGTTGCGATTACCTTGAACAGAGACGTATATAATGCATTACCAAGGCCTCCATGATTCTCTGTACCACCAGACACTTCAACAGCAGATGCGGTAATCAATAGTCTTCCACACAACTTAAAACAGCGAACCTGTTATCGAACACTAAAACAAGAGCTGTGAAATTTGTTCTGGCACTGTTAGCAGAAAAATGTCCATAGAACTGCAAGGCCACAACAGGACCATTTATTGAGGAGACTAAAGGTAAAACAATGTCCATATAATACACCAAAAGACTGACAGTAAATAAACAATAATCCCACTGTCTTCACAAAATCTTAATCTTCCTTCAAAGGATAAGATTATGTAGCCGCACTGTAATCCTATTACTACAATTATCTTACAGGTGAAATTATCTTAATGGATATCTTCTATTGAGCAACCACCTCTACTTAACCCTTGAAGATATTTTCCCTTCAACAATGAGTTTCATCCCTAGTTACATACTGTATAATCCACTCCCTTTGTGCATATTATAATAGAGCCAATTTTTGCCTCAGTCCATATCTATCAGTCTTTATAACTATTTACATAAAGATGAATTTTGCACAGTACCTTCTGTATCATGCAGATTATATGAATAAAAAAAAACAATTAATTAAAAAAAAGAGAGAGAGAGTTTTTTGGAATCGTGTAAAGAAAGTCTGAGAATTGAATGTAGATTCAATTCTCAGACTTTTAATTAATTTTAAACAATTTTAATTAATTGTTTTTTTTATTCATATAATCTGCATGATACAGAAGGTACTGTGCAAAATTCATCTTTATGTAAATAAGGGGTTTATACTTGGGGTTTATTTGAAGTCTAATGAGTGCAAAGGTCAGCTCATTGTTATCTTTGGCTCTCTGAGATAGATGAAATGTGATTATAATCCTTTTGTTGACTAGGATTCGAATTCCTTTATCTCGGGCTTGTCTGCTGGTGTACAAATGAAAGTCCATTTTTTGCAACTTGATGTGACTTTGTTCCATTCAAAATCAGTTCTCCACCTGCGTTCTTGTGAAAAGGTGTTTTAATAACCAACTGTTTAAAGTACGACGAAAAGTATACTATACTGCAAATCGTCTGTCATACATTCCACCCTTCCATTTCTTTTTGTAACTTTTACATCTCCATCTCGAGCTACAACCCAAGAAAATAGAAGCTGCGTTTTTGTTTTTTTTCTTTTTGATAATTTACCTTCATTCCAAAATTAATTACTTTGGACTTAATTCCACCTAGCTAATCCTCATAGAAATTTTCGTAAGAAACACCAATGTCCGAATTCGGTTCAATAATTTTCTTTCTCACAGGTGGCATTGGCGCATATATTCATGTATCATTTAGGGGTATAGGGTTTCCAATTTTTCACTGCAAATCAGGTTTTCACTGCAATGTTAGAACACAAAATACGGACAGCCAAACATTTATGTCACTATGCAGCTTTGCTAAAACATTATTTCGATGCCAACTACAGGACAGTCAGAAATACATACCGTATAACAAGACCTCAGACAACTAATTATATCGCATACAATAATCACTTCGGAAAGGCCACACGAAGCTTCTACATCCGAGACATGCTAAATAAATTACCTTTTGAATAAAAGAACCTTACAAACTGCAGTAGCCTGAAAAGAGCTCTAAGGACATACTACGAACAAGAAACACGCACCCAAAATACCATACAAACTTAATGAAACACAATATATTCGCTCAGGCTTCCAGTTCAGCGACGCATCAAGACATTCAAAGTTATCGTGTGTGTGTGTGTGTGTGTGTGTGTGTGTGTGTGTGTGTGTGTGTGTGTGTGTGTGTGTGTGTGTGTGTGTGTGTGTGTGTGTGTGTGTGTGTGTGTGTGTGTGTGTGTGTGTGTGTGTGTGTGTGTGTGTGTGTGTGTGTGTGTGTGTGTGTGTGTGTGTGTGTGTGTGTGTGTGTGTGTGTGTGTGAATTTCTCAACCTACGGTTGTAGTGGAAATCAGACCTATCATACTTGAGCCTTCTTCAAAACAAAGCAAACCAGCCAATAAATAATAACTAACCGGTGTCATCATTAGATAAGCTTAATAAATAATCTTTGAATATTGAATATTGAAATTGAAATTTCAATATTCAATATTTGAATATTGAAAATTTGAAAGCTGGGAAATTACATCTCAACCAAGAACAACAACGAACAAAAAAGAGAAGAAAAAAACTACCCATATATTATATTTAAGTGCAGTAGTTACAGCGCTTAAATACATTAAATCAAAACTTTTAAATATATATAACTCATTGCTATTGCACTGCGCAGTTAGCCAAGTGGCTATGCGCTTTGCATAGCCACTCGGATAACAGCGCAACCATACGCCCGGGAAAGCAGTGTCCTGTGTTCGATTCCCTTCGCCGATCAGCCATAGCCAAGTTAGCCAGTCTTGTGCTGGGACTGTAGGGTTTTTCTCCACCATTTATCTGGGATTTTTTCCTCCTGCTAAACCTTTCCAGTGAACACACGCAGCTACAGACATAAGATATACCTGGAAGCATAGGACTAGCCATCTTCTCCTCGGGGAGAGAACAGCTTTGCAGGGCTAAAAGATAGCTCGGTAACAGGCCATTAGGCCTAACACCTGAGGAGAAGAAAAAGAAGAAGAAGAATATTGCTATTGTATTGAAATCAGATATTTGTATTGATTCCCGACCATTTTTCCGAATGTATATTTTTCCAAATGTTCAATTTCAAATAATAGAATCTAAAATATTAATAAAAATCTTGTTAAAATAGATAAGCTTTTTAATAAAATACGCTTAGACTTATGATACATGAATTTATTGACTCACTAAAAAGTCGAATTGTGTCCAATATACCGGAGGTAGTCAAGTCGTCGGCCATCTTCTTTGTGCCCTTGATATGATAGGACAATATTTTTATTCCTCTTCTGAACAACCGCCCACTTCCTTTTTGCTACTGCCTTTACTATTCTATCCATTCTGAACTCACGTATCATTGTTTCAGAGTCAGCTTGTTCTGTTTGTAACCCTGTTGTAGCTGAATACAAACCGGGGTGGTGCTTTCCAACTACTTGTTGGAAACGATTATGAAACCCTTCGTTTTGGTTGTTCGTCCGTTGTTGATTTTGAATAGTGGACCCATATTGATTCCACAGAGTACATGGATAACGAGGGGTGTTGAACGCTTTCTTTCCTATGCTCTTCCGCCAGATATATAATTCAAATCGAAGTAATCAAAAATTGTTAAGATATCATCGCGGACTTGTTCTCTCAATTCTTTGAAGGCATCGACAGCGTCATCAACAGGGACAAACGCTAAAGCCAGTAGCAGATGTAATTCGTGCTTTAATCGATGACCTTCAGGGTTGTTACACAGTTTTTGTAGCCCCTCAACCTGAATTCTTCTGTACAAAGATTGGGATAAGTGGAAAAGACAGCAAGATACTGTTGAATTTGGGAACGCAGCAATTACGCTATTTATGATGGCCAATTCGAAGTCGCACATTATTCGAGTCGGCCGCGTAACATCAATTGCAAAATCCTGAGCTGAAGACAAAATGCTTTGCAAAATGTTAGTCTAGCAATTTTGTTCTTTATTTGTTAATAAGGCGTAAATCAATGGAATACATACACCCTCTCCATCTTCTGGATTTACTCCAGGCCTTCTTACTCCCAGAACAGAAATAATTGCGCAAAAATACTGGGGAAGACATTGAACGTACCTTTAAGAAATCACTCTTGGCTGCTCATTAAAATCTGTAGATTTTCTTTAGTTCCAAATAAAGTAACCCTGTTTTCATGACTTTCTTCGTCGGTGTAGGAATCATACAGAAGAAAATTTTCACCTCGAAGAGTTTAGTGTTTTAGTCTGGAATCTTGAATAACTCCTGAAGTGATGCAGGATTGGCTGGTTAAACATGTAATATTTTCCTTCTAATGAATTTTTTTAAATTTTGTCATTGAGGTAAAAAGCTTAAAATACCTGAGGACGCCCTCTGGTTCATTTCGCAGCATCTGAGCAGGTTGAAGCTCTGCATGTTCTTGGGTAATGCGTTTTAAATTTTGTCTTGCATTCTCTGCTATCCACCAAATAGAGAATGGGAGTGAGACGATCAATCGTCCTCCTTTTCAACTGTTATATATAATTAAATTATTAAATGAGCATAGGGAGAAAAAGAAAAATGAACAGGAAAATAAGAAACACGTTAGTCAGGAAATAACGAAAATCAGGTAAGTGACGTTTTTAGTAAAGAGAAAGAAGTTATTTGGTATGGTAACTCTATAATAAAATATGCTATGGATGAAAGAAATTTATAGCATCAAGTTTTCCTGGAGCGAAAATTAAAATTATAACACAAGTAATTCAAAAACAGAAAAGAAAAATAAACGAAATCGTAGTTGTAGTAGGTACGAACATTTAACTGGCAATAAGTTCAGTATGCGATAGGACATGAAAGGTTTGGGGGAAGAGGCGAAAGTGAAGAGTGAGAAAGTACAAATCGTTAGTATTTTACCACGCTATGATAAAAATGAATTAAAAAGAAGAGCTATGACGGCAAATGATTCGATGCGGAGGCTGTGTAGAAGGAATGGACGTGATTTTTTGTATGTGCCGAGTGAGTTTGAGGGAAGATTGGATTTGTATAAGAGGCATGGCCTACACCTGAATGCGTTTGGTATCAGGAGTCTTAAAAAATTAATAACTGGTATGAGACCTAACACAGAGAGTCAGGGAAACTAAATTCTAAAGGGAGGAATGGTGTGAATGTAAGTGTAAGAGCGACAATGTGTATAACTCTGTTAATGACGAGAATGGGCTTTGTGATGGAAATGTTGACGAGACGAGAACGATTTCAGGTTTGTTTTCGTCCAGTTTGGACTCTTCATATGTGTGCAAAGATGTTTACATGTGTAAGGCATTAGAGAAGAATGGAGATCTGCAAGTTGTCCGACTGTGTCAGGCCGACTGCAAACAAGAGTATACAAAAGAACATGCAGGGAGATTATCATGTCTGGTCGTTAAACGAATATTAGGAGTACCAGAAACAAAGGCATAGAGTTTGTTGCCTTAGTCAATATGTTGCGACCTCATATTTTAGGAATTAGTGAGGCTTGGCTATCAGAATCAGACCTACTAACTGGCATCGAGTGTCAAGGGTACAATATTTTTTAGGCGGATTAAGAGGATAGGAGAGGAGGGGCGTGCTGCCAATGATATCAGATGGCTTGAATCCAGTTAGAGTCGAGACGTGTAATTGTAGAACTACTACTAACAATATTTCATGTGGCAGTGAGTGTGAAGCCATCTGCTGTGAGGTGGAATCTAACAAGACAAATTACATAGTGTTTTCATGGAGACCTGGTGGATCGGTTGCTGGTGATGAAGCAATGCATCACCAAATAGAAAAGGTGAGCTCTAAAAGAGTAATTATAATGAAAGACTTTAATTATCAAGTATTGAATGGGTAGAAGTAGAATCTCATGAGAAGAATGAAAATGCATTTATTGAGCTTTTTCGGGACAACTTCCTTAAGAAGCATGTGACAGAAGAAACTCGTGGTCAAAGAGTGTTAGATTTGATTATAGTATCAGAGGACGTTTCAGTTAAAGATGTAACTATGCCTCCAGTTGGTGACAGTGATCATGCGGTACTAACTTGGGAAGTGACTAAGTTTATGAATGTTCTGTTCAGGAAAGGTAACATGCTGAACTACAAAGCAGGAAATTATGACCAACTGAGGAGTATACTGAGTTCAGTGGAATGGGAATGGTAGTTGGATGGACAGAATATCGACAGTAAATGGGAAGCATTTAAACAATACTTAAATGATGCGATATCAGAATGTGTCCCGAGAGTTCAAAGAATAAATAGAGTAGGAGCCAAATGGATTTGTAATCTTATTAAACAGGAGATTCATAAGAAAAGGACGATGTGAAAGGAATACCGTTTGCAAGAGACGACGTCCGTTATGAACGTTATAAGCAACAGGCTACACCGTCTGTCCAAAAAACCGAACTTTTCGAAAAGAGATTATCATTAGACCTTTGAAAATGACCAAAAAGCAAAACTGTTATCTGGCACAGAGCTATTATTATTATTATTATTATTATTATTATTATTATTATTATTATTATTATTATTATTATTATTATTATTATTATTATTATTATTATTGTTGTTGTTGTTGTTGTTGTTGTTGTTGTTGTTGTTGTTGTTGTTGTTTTTAAGGGAGACCTACAGGGAGTCAGAGACTCTTCGAGGGAGGCCACATACTACACAGACCAGCTGTAATACCTATTCTTCAATTCATTCACACTGCTTGCACTCACAACATCCAATGGTAATCCATTCCAATCAATAATCACCCTCTGAGAGAAAGATCTAACCCTTCTTGGCAGCCTTCATTCTCAGCTTCCAAGGATGCCCTCTCGTTCTGTCCCCGCCCTCCATAAATTGAAAAATTCCATTAACTGAAATTCTGTACGAACTTTTCAGAAGGTTGTAAGTCTCAATCATATCTCCCCTCTTTCCGCAGTCTACAAATTCTCAATCTGTCTTCATAATCAGTATTCCACTAACCTTATATCATTTTTAATACTCTCTTTTATACTCTCTCCAATATATCAGAATCACAACGGAAACCAGGAGACCAGGCCTGCCCACAATAGTACGAGTGAGGTCTTATCAAGGCCTTGTTAAGAGCCAAAATAAAATCTTTATCTTTACATGTAAACGTTCGTTTCAGCATTGCAATTATCTTTTGAGTCGTTTTTGCACTCTTGCTGCCACATGGCCCGTTAACTTCAACTTCTTGTCTACTAATACTCCACGATCCCTAGCCTCATCATTTCTTCTAGCCGAAACCCACAAATATAATACAGCATTGGATACCTTATCATGCCGAAGTGAATGACTTTACATTTACAGACATTGAAATGACATCCATTTTCTCATTCCCACAATTCCAGCCTATTCAAATGATTCTGCATAGACTGCATATTAGCGGCCTTACTGATTACCCTACCTATCTTTGCATCATCAACAAATAACTGTATGTCGCTTGTCAAATCCTTCCCAATATCATTAATGTACAGAATAAGTGGACCAAGCACTAATCCTTGTGGTACACCACTTGTTACCTTAAACCTTGCAGATTCAGATTCCCGTATACCAGATTTTGATATCTGTTGGTCAGCCTTCCTCTTATCCATGTTAATATTGTATAACGCAAACCCATTTTCTCCAATTTATGCTGCAGTCTGCCATGCTGTATTATATCTGCCATGCTCAATGGTAATATTCTTATAGAATGTGAGCAAGTTGCTAAAACATGACCTTCCCTTAGTAAACCCATGTTGTTCATTGCAAAGTAGAGATTCGCTGTCAATCCATTTCTAAATATAGGCCCTGACCAATTTTTACAAAATCTTCACCACCACTACTGAGATACTAATTAATCGATCGTTGGATACATCGGTCTCTGCACCAGCCTTGTGCAATGGAATTACCATACATTCCTTCCATTCCTGAGGAATCGTCCCTGTTCTGAGACTCATATTAAACATCCTGGATGGCCACATACTGTCAAACCATAGCCTATCGAAGGAATGACCAGTTCAGCTGGACACTCTTTTAGCACGTACTGACATTCCATCAGTCCCTATTGCTGAATTCTTACTCAGCTTGTGCAACAGTTCTGATACTTCGGCCTCACACACCTGCGTTTTTTCATCTAGTGAAGAAGTAACAGTGAGCTCAATGTTGCGTTGACCAGGTTGATAGCTTTTAAAGAAATTAACACTCATTAACTGAACAACTTCTTCTCCATCTCTAACCCTGATGCCATCTGGATTTAGAAGAGTTATTCTTTCATGTCCATTCTTTCTTTTACTTGCAGCATATCGATAGAATTCTTGTGGGTTGTACTTTAGTACTCAGAGAATTTTTTTTTTTCATAATCAGACTTTGCTTTCCGTACAACAGTTGTGACTATTCTACACCCTCTGTCCTGAAAAACTGTTTATGCCATTTGTTTCATTAGAAGCCAAGAGTGAGTGTGTTTTGACGAACGGTCAGTCATCAGGAAATTCATGCTGTACGCGAAGAATTCTCAGTATCAATCTCTTCAAAACTTCGAGATAAAACTTACCATTCATCGTTTGGCCAGGCAGAAAGAATTCTTTGTGGATAATGCCCTTGGAATCGGAACAAATCTGCATTGTCTTTACTTTTGACTTCTCCAAGCGACTTTTTTTCTCATGCCCCCTCTTCTTGTGGCCTCCTCTCAGCACTCTGGCGCTCTGTTTCGGGTTCATACTCAAAACAACACGTTTCGTCACGTAACGATCGTTTGAATGAAGTTGGAGTCCTTAAGAGCGTTTTTAATGAGGTCTTTGCAGTGTTCAATTCGACACATTTTTTGGTGGTCGGTCAACTTGTAGGGAATGAATCTCGAATTCAATTTACGAAGGCCAACCTCTCGGTGAAAATGTTGTGCACAATTGATTCTAGAATTCCCCAATTCATCTTCAATCAATCTCACGGACGATTTCGGGTTTTCTTTGATGAAATCATGCACGTTTTCGACTTTGAAATCGCTTAAACCACTGGTAAACCTCAGCACGGTACAAGCATTCAAAGCATTCATCACCGTATGCTTTTTGAAGCATTTGATGCGTTTCGGTGAAACGTTTACCAAGTTTAACTCAAAAGTCAATCGCAGCTCTCTGTTTGAAACTCATTTTGCGACCGGTCATCAAAACACAGTGTCATAAACAGTTGACACAACACTAAATGATGATTACTGCTTTCGACAACAAGAAGATACATCAGGTGGCGCCACTAGTTTCGCCTCGTTTCGAAAATTTCGGTTTCTTTTTGGACAGTGTGTATTCTGGTGTATACACCAGAAGATTCTGGTGTATACACCAGAATCTGACTGATGGTTCACATTCATATTTGTTGTGTTGAGGTCTTCTTTTTGATCTAATTAGAAATTTATTGTTTTACTGTGGCAGCCTATCTATGTCTTCCGAGATTTTGATTTGTATCGACTTTGAAGTTTATGACTTCTTCAAGAATATCTTAGCATCTCTGATCCGGAATAATTGATATTTTTTTTCTGATTTCGCTTTTCTGGCTTTGTAGAACAGATTTTGATTGACTAGTGTCAAATGAAGTAAAACACGTAAGTCGTGTAACTCGGGGTATAATTTTGCATGTAATTTATATATACAAACATACAATTGGGACCAAAGGTTTACAAAAACACCTATATTTTTTAAGAAATATAATCATTATTGTAGTTTTTCGTACATAAAAAAAAAAGAAAGCTATTTCGATGTCGATGGTTTCATAAAATCTAATAGATTCGTCTGAAGGCATGTCTTTTTCTTGTCACGCAAAATTTCTTCATAACAAGCGAATCATTTTTTTATTCCTTGCCTTGTGGCTACAATTCGTTCCTCGTTAGAATCTATGTCCTCCAAAAGCTGTAAACCTTTCTTTTATGATTGTTCTTACTATGGATTCCTGTAGATCGAACTTCTTTGCTAGTTCACAAATTTTCATTCCGCCTTCAAAATCCTTAATAATGTTGAGTTTTGTTTCCAAAGTCAATGTTTTTCTTTTCTTGCTAGCTGTAGAAGAATCGGACTTGCTTCTTTTGTACGATATTATTATTTTTTATGTGATAAAATTTTTATCAAGAACATAATATTAAACAATCGCAAGGTTTGTAGACTGTAAAAATCGTGTATGAATGGAGACTGCGCGAAACACGTTAGTGCTTGTTCACAGTATGTGCGACACTGGCGAATGCAGCGAGCGCCTGAAAGATACGACTAGTTGTGAGACGGGATGGAAATACGTACATATAAGAAACCTCATAACTGCGGATTCGCGTAAGTCGGGGTAGCGTAAATCGGGGTATGACTGTACTTAAGTAGGAAGACTAGTGTATTGTTTTCCAATTCGTTCAAGTCGTTGACAACTACAACTGTTTTTTCTGTTCTGAATTTTATGCGATTGTCTCTTATGGATTTGCTTTTAAGACGAACTATGACTGTCGTGTGTCGTGGCAAGTCTTGTTTTTTTCCAGGAAGGGAAACCGATTTACGGCCTTAGTTTCGTTATGCTGTAGGTGGATATCATTTAAAGACTTGTAGGAGCAGTTCAAGGAATACTGTGCCACCATCATAGGTGGCAGCATTTCTTTGTTCTCTGTGAAGAATAGGCGCTTCCATTCCTCGCGTTTTGCATTGGATTTACGTTGTGAGGTGGTTTCTGAAAGTCTAGAACATGTAAAGTGAAGATTCCTAACGCATTTCCTATATCATTATATGATTATATGATCATTTATATGATCTTATAAATGATGATTTATATGATCCAGTTCTTTTGAGATACTGAGGACAAAATTGACATGAACAAGACATGGCAATGGCAACAATACGGATAGATTAAAAAAGAAACAGAAGGATTTATTCTAGCAGCTGAAGAACAGGCATCACATTACACGTTGCATTTCATGGCTCACCTTTCTTCCCTTGAGAAACTGTAGCTTTGTTATTTGCTTGTGAGTGACCAGGGTCACTCACAAGCGAATTTACCACACTGTGTGCAATTTTCAGCACTCAAAATTGGGATTCTACAAAGGCGATTTCGATTATTTATATATCACTGTCTTTACTGTTCAACAATTTTAAATTAAAAACAGGAATTACAATCAACGGCACCAAAACACAGATGTTGATAATACACAATCCAAGAATCATACGCGCTGCATCACTATCGATACACTGCCACACATAACGCTGTATTAACAGCAAAAATACCTGCCAATGTTCCGAAATCAAACCTGTAACACAGGTTTGATTTCGGAACATTGGCTAGGTATTTTTTGCCACACTCAGTCTCTATATAGATTCCCACCTTAAATGGACAAAACATATGGAAAACCTACACACTAAACTCCTGATCATCACAGCAAAACTCTTCTAAGTTAAAGATATTATTCCACCCAACATAAAAAAACTCCTATATCACGGTATTTGCGAATCCCTACTCAGATACGGAATAACAGTCCATGTAAATACATCAAACAGCCACCTAACAAAATTAGAAACAGTACACAGGAAAATCGTGTCAACAGCGATCTGGACGCTTTACAAGCAACAACCAATATCCGACAAGCACATGGCGATACACAGAATCCTGAGTATAAAAAATCTGAAACACTGCATAATATTACTAAGGAATTACTTCCACATCACCTATCGAAACAACAGAGGCATATTGTATGACACAACCCACAACAAATCTGTACATCCCCACACCCTTCAACAACTCATACGGTTCTTTTGTGACAGCACATCAGATACCAACGCAACTCAACAACCTACCAAGAAAGTTAAAACACGTAGATAACTACAGAACATTAAAAAAAGAACTCTGGAAAATATACCAACATAGTTAAGAAACCATTAACACTAATATATTCACATCATAAATCACTAGCATCCAATGCCTATCCTCAGATAAGCTTAGCAGAGCTTATCTGAGGAAGATAATAGATGATAGATGCCTGTGGTTTCAGGGTTATGTTTCTATACTGGTCGCAAGCCAGGTGTTGATTTTTACTGTTAGTTGGTATGTGCTTGGAAGAGACTTCAACTGCTATTAAAGTTCAACTTTTTTTTTTTTTGCAAGTAGGGTTGGATTTAGACATGGTGTATTTGTTTTTTTGTTTTCTTGTAGTGATGGTTTTTGAGAGGGTGGTTTGTCATAGGTGTGTGGGGGGGAGAGAGAGAAACAGGAATTGCTCTAATTTTCATTCTCGCTATAATATTAATATATATCACCTGTTTCAGCTCTCTGTATGTTCCTGTCGTCGAACGGCAGTTTAGTTTTTATGCCAGGTACATAGAAGTTTTGGGTGGCTTTGCAATTATCATTGTTGCACTTATATGTTATGTAGTTTGTTGACTGTGGTCTTGTCATTTGATATGTTGTTCTAGTTACCCTATAGGTTGGGCTGCAGTAATGTTTTAACATGACTGTGTAGTGGCATAATTGTTTCACCTTAAATGTTTTGTGTTTTGTCTGTGTTTCCTGCATAAGAGTGGGTTGTTCCCAGAATATCAGTTTTACCATTTTATCTTGCAACCATTGTAACCTGTTAAGTCTGTAGTCTGCGCAGAATGCGTATGATGTGATTGCATATCTTAAAATGTTTTCACATAATGCTTTATAGATTAGTATTTTTATGTGGGTTGGGGCAATGTCTTTTAATCTGTATAGTTTGCTTGCTATTATCATAAGCTTGGTATGTGGGTAGTTTGTATGGCTATTCCAACTTTGATCAGCATCGAAGTGAAGTCCGAGATAGCATGTTGTTTTCACCTGTGTTATGGTTGTGGTTTTAGGTTCTGCGTTTTGTGTATAGGAGGATTAATGTTGGATAGTAAGATATTTAATTTCTATGGACAGGGTTTGGGGGTTTTTGAATATCATTAGCTCTGTTTTTCCAGGGTTTATATATATATGCCGTTTTCGGTTAACCAGTTAGTGATTTGATTGATGTCGTGTTGCATATTTGTGTAAGCAATATTTGCGTTGTTGTGAATGGATACTATGACCGTGTCGTCTACGTATTGGAAGATTTTACTTTTTAGGGGAAGGTGGCTTATGTCGTGTGTGTGTGTGTATATGTTAAATAGAATGGGAGATAGGACAGCTCCTTGCGGTACTCCACAGGTTACATGTGCCTCTTTGCTGTATGCTGATCCTATACGTGTGGTGTGCTTTCTGTTTTTCATGTATGCTTTAAACCATTGGAGTAGACGACCTCCAATTCCGATATGCGTTAGTTTCGTTAACAAGGTTTTGTGTGTTAGTGTGTCGAATGCTTTTGTTAGATCAATGAATTCCACTAATATTATTCTGTTTTTATCCAATGTAGCGTTTATTAGGTCTCTGAAATCTTCCAGGAGTGTTGCTGTTCCTTTATTTTTTTGAAAGACATATTGTGTTTTGGGTATGATTTGAAATTTTTCAACGTATGTGGTGAGTTTGTGATACACGATGCGCTCCATTATTTGGTTGATTAGAGACATCGTGGCGATGGGTCTCTAATTACCTATAACGTTTCTTTTTCCCTGTCTGTGTTTTGGTGTGATTAATGCAGTCTTTATTGTTTCAGGTATGTGTCCCGTTTCGAATATTTTATTTAACAGTTTTTGAATAACTGGAAGTAGGTTGGTTGAGTGTTTCTTGATGTCTTTTGGTCTGATTCCATTTATCCTCGGTCGTTTGTTAGGGTTAATTTTTGAATTGCCAATGATAGTTCAATAATAATAATAAAAATAATAATAGCTCTGAACCAATGCTTCAAGCAATTACACAAGAGGGTCTTCTAAAACCAACAGAAAACAAATCCGATTACAAAAAGGAATAACAAAATAACCGATATGTGCGCTGGAAAAATAAACCCTTGCATTGCCAATTTCTTCGAGATACTGAGGACAAAATTGACGTGAACAAGACATGGCAATGACTACAATACGGATACATTAAAAAAAGAAACAGAAGGATTTATTCTAGCAGCTGAAGAACAGGCATTACAAACTAATGCAATCGAAGCAAAGATTTTGAACATTAATAATAACAGCAAATGCAGATTATGCAATCAGAAAGATGAGACTGTAGAACATCTAATCAGTGCCTGCAGCAAAATAGCACAAACTGACTATAAATAACCCCATGATCAAGTGGCCAAAATAATTCATTGGCATGTATGCAAAAATTATGGCTTCCCTACTTCTGATAACTGGTGGCAGCATAAAATAGAAGGAGTATTGTCTCAATTTTATTCTGCCACCATAAAATGGAAAAAAGAAACAGCAAATATACTCTGGTACTTACGAATACAAACTGATCGGCGTTTGAAACACAATAGACCTGACATCACAATTATTGAACATCGACAGGTGTGGATTGTCGATATCGCAGTACCCAGTGATAACAACCTTCACAACAAAGAACTGGAAAAAATTACTAAATATCGAGATCTGGCAATCGAAGTTGACCGACTGTGGCATAAACACACCATCATCCCAATAGTTATCGTTGCACTTGGTGCAACTTCAAAGAGGCTGACCAACTATTTACAGCAATTCAACATCAATGAAGTGACCCCACATGACCTACAAAAAACAGCATTATTTGGAACAGTCCATATTTTATGACGCTACCTGACGGACTATTCTTAGAATCTTGGGTACAATCTGAATTGTTCTGTACCACCAGTCAAATTTTTGTTTATATGATATATTGTTTTGGCTGTGTATCAATTATGTGAATAAAATAATAATAATAATAATATTCAAAATAAAATATCGGTGCGTAATTTTGTTTAAAAATAGAAAATGATTCATCTGGATGGTTTCAAATGATATTTATAAACAAGGATTAACTGACTTATTTATCTACACAGTTTTTCTTCAATCCGACAAGGAATATAAGAATTTCGGGAAAAAAAATGCGATGCCATTTATAAATGACCTGATGTGTGAAAATTTATTAGAAAGTGGAATTTAAATCCGATGTCCGTTATTTCCATTTACTTAATGTCATGCTAAAGATAGAAATATCGGGTTCTCAATCGGGGCCTTTCGAACCCAAGAACGTGTTAGACATGTTCAATAAAAGGAACAGACGTTGTCAGTCCCCTTGGTTCAACTACCTAAATAATGGAATTCAGTAAGACAATTAAATCTGAATGCACACTTTTCAAAATAAATCATCTTCTTTGAAAATGTTATTCTTCATCTGGCACACAACGAATATTGGAAATTTAAATATGCGCTTTCTTTCGTGAAAGAATTAGGATTCATTTCCTGTGTTGTGCTTCAGTCAGTAAAAGAACAATCTTGATTCAGGTAGTTGAAATCTGGGATTATTCTCTTCGTCTATCTAAAGGAATGTGAATAAAAGTTAACATTTCATTGCACGCCCAAAATTACTCCTGCGATGATAATGTGAATTCGCATGCTCTGAACAACTAAAGATATCTCATTAATGTTGAATAACTAACAGGTATATTTTTTGACATTACAGGACTACTGAGAGTAACAAGAATAAACTTTTTTGTTTCTATGTCTGGAGAAATGAGCGAGAGAGAAAGAGATTTGTTTATTAAAAGTTAATCTGAGGCAGTTACGATCTCCATATCCTCACCAAATCGATGAGGCTATGGAGATCATGGCTGATATGCAGTGCCATAACGAGGGCGTGGCGAAAGATATCCCCGCCACGGGCGCAAAGTAGGTTTGGACCACAAAATAAAAAATGTACAAAATAAAAATAAATAAATTGATATAAAATCCACTATTATATTTTATTTTTAAATTTCGGCAATACGCCGAAACACACAAATTCTGCAACATGCAAATTATTTTGATGGGGTTAATAATAAGTACTTAACATATTGCATTTAGTAAAATTTAACTTATGACATTTAAATTCTTCAATTTTTTTTTTCATTTTTGGGTTAGGGAGGCGCAAGTTAGACACTTGCCACAGGCGCTTCAGATCCTCGTTTTTATACTGCTGACATCACTCCAAATTTCCCAGATCCTCTTACAAAAATTGGCAAAACCGCACATCAGATCACTTGGGAGCTTTAGTGTATGCTACCTAGTAGCGAAGAAGTTTTTCCATCCCCTTTATAAAGATTTGATGCATCTAAATCTAGAATTTTGCGCTCAGATATGGTCAGTGGGATTCTTCATGATGTAGAAGTTATTGAGAGCATTCATTGGTAGTTCCTCTCAAGGTGCTTTCAGGTTTGTGGAAGAAGTTCCTAAAAGGGGAGCAAGTGTTCACGGTTGGAAATTCAGTAACAGTGTAGTTTGAAGGGATGTAATGTTCAGATTGTTTGCAACGAGATTGGCGAATGAGTTGAATCGGATGACTGAAGTTGTTGCCAATGAGAACCACCGACTAAATTTAAATCCGATAGAATTTTTTATATCTGATCCAGAAACGAATGGCCACAAGACATGCAGCACATTAGTGCAATGTGTGGGCAAGAAGAATAGAAGAAAGGAGGAATCTCTTCACATGTTGCTTGAACAGCCGAGGTTTAAATCTTTGGGAAAATCATAGTGGGCGAGATTGCTCCAAAGGACAGAAGCAGATGGGATTAAAAAGCAGGCAGTGAATTTGGTTTGTTGAATGTCAAAATGGTGTTTAATATTTGTTAGCAGTTGTCGTCTTCTAATGATTTTGAAGTATACTCGAGAATTATTAGTGTCAATTAAGCATTACACTGTGCATGAAAGTACCTCTAGAAGAGGCACAAAGCAGAAACTGAACATCTATGGGAGAGAGGGATTGAAGTGGGTATTATTAAATGAGGTAGATTGCATAATTAATGAGGCAATCTACCTTATTAATTAGGTAGATTGCCCTCTTCTGGACAGAATCGAGCAATCTTAGAGAGAAGCTTGGTGCACCACTCCAAATATAGAACCAGTATTCCATGGCTGACAGTATTTTGGATTTGTATGGAGTGAGGATCTTTGAAGGTGTAAAGTAGTGTCATTTGCGAAAAAATAGAAGAATGTTGGAGGATGGAGAAGCTGTAGTGGAAATGTGGTTGTAACAGGAAAGATTGGACAAACAGATCAGTGCAAGAAGAGAAATCTGATCATGTTTGCATATCTCAATATTACTCAAGGCAAGAGGGGAGGAAAGTGAGTTCTTTCTTGCGATTGATCAGAAAGATCTGAGTTTTAGTGAGATTGACACTTACAATGTTGTCCTTGCCGCATTGGAAAAGTTATTAGACGGTCACCAATCATGATATTGAGGATTTTAATACTTCAGTACCAGAAGGTACTAAATGGAGTGTACTCTCATCTGCACAGCTAGGGATAGGATTGGAAAAGACTAGATCATTTATATGCAAAGAGGAAGAGAAAGGAGAAAGAAAAGAACCCTGGGGGAATCCTACATTGTTTGGTAACTCTGATGTGCAAAAACCGTTCACTGTGATCTGTAGTGAGCAATCAGTAGTGAGAAATTTAGTGGTCCAGTTGCTGTGTGAGTAAGGCAGACCACAGGATGGATGTTTATTAAGGGGATCATAAACCAAACCCGATCAAATGCCTTTGATATGTCGAGAGAAACCTAGTCAATTTCAGCAAATTTATCCGTGGTCTGAGTCCAGAGGTTATTGCTGAATACAAGAAGTTCAGCTGTAGATGCAGAGTAGAGGAATTCATACTATTGGTCATGCTTAATTCATACTATTGGTCATGATTAGTTGATATCTCTCAAGATGGTGGAAGAGTTGGTTGTTGATAACCTCGATTTTTTCACACAACAGAATTGAGACTAATTGGATTGCATTTCGTTGGTTGTCTTTAATCATTTTTCTTTTTGATGGGCGGATGTGAAACTGTTTCCATGTTGTAAGCTGAATAGAATACCTTCAAGTGGCAACACAGGATTGGTGTTAGTGCTGGGGCTTAATTTTTAGCACAATAGGTAGAATAGTATTAAGACCAGATGCTTTGATTCTGTTCATTTTATTAAGGATTCTTCGGATTTCATTTTGTTGTAAGATTCTGGAAGCTATGAAGAGTGCCTATGTTATTGGAAGTAAACGAACTTTCTCCAGATCATTAATGCAGAAATTGGAAGAGAAGAGTGATTCCAGTAAGTTGGCTTTGTGTTTATATGAGATAACTTCTGTACCAACAGGATATGAGAGTGATAAGAACCTGGTTGGCAGAAGTTAATCCCAATGGCCTTGGCAACAGACCAACTATCATTTGGGCAGGCGAGTTTACAGAATTTGGCCCTTTCGAATTCTGACTTGGAATTGGTGATGATTCTTTTATGAATGTTGCGAGGTTTAGAACGGGCAGAGCATTCAACAGAATATTTCTCCTTCACCCATCCATCATATGCAGATGCATTTTTCTTTTACAGAATTGATACACATTTTTGAGAACCACAGCTTTGATGATGGCTGAGAATTTGTAGCAGAATAACAGATGAAAGCCTTCATTTCTGTTTAGATATTTCTGTTATTCAATCTGGGCAGGGGTTTGTATGAGAAGAACTGAGGCAATAGATGGAGAATCGGACAGAGGAATATAATCCACTGAAATCCTGCTAGATGGCACCCTTGTATTACTTAGTTACCAAGAAGAGAACTGTGAACCACAGTATACCTGGATGGGGAGCTTGTTAGGAAGAGGTCAATTGTGTTGACAAATTAGAGGAGGTTGTGAGGTATTCTAGAAGGAAAATTGATCGGAAATATGTCATTGCTGATGGCAAACTCCTTGGTATCTCTTCCTGAATGATCGAAGACACTGGAGAAGCGGAATCAATATGGATTTTGCACTTTGAAGTTCCCAAGAAAGTTGACCTTACTATTGCATTATTTCGACTGCACAAAGTATAGTGTTAGACACAGATACCTGAAGAGACTAGAATGTTTGATGGAGTTTGTAGGGCAATAAAAGAGCATGTGAAAATGGCAGGTTTATTTGGTAGGGGAAATTTGACCCAATAAAGTACATTTAGTTGATATTCAAGAATTTGAGGAGTGGCATGGTATGTTGGTTCTGGTAAATGCAAAAGTCTTACCTTTGGGGAAAAAAAGACCTGTGCAATGAGTAGTTTGCAACGTGGGGTTTTCATAGGAAGCGTTATTCTGATTTCCATGACCTCAGGTGACACTGCACATCGTTTATACAGCTTTTTTCGGCCATCGGTGAGAAGTTAATGTGGAAAGGGTTTTTTTTTTAAGAATTAGTGTTGGTTTATTTGCTTGGATTTTTGATGTTTTTAATTTTAATGTTTTGTTTTTATGGTTTTGAAATATTTTTGGTGGAGAATTTTAGAGATCTGTAAAATCGCATTTCTTTGGGTTGTGGCCCATTGCATAGATGTTGTGCATAACAATGTAATATAAAAGCGGATGTGATTTCTTGCTTGTACATATATCGTGAATTTCATCGCATGTCGAACAATACTGTAATCGCAATTTATGTAAGGATTATTTATGCTTATGCAAAGAATTTGCATAAGCAATCCACAATTGTGTGCTTTAGGTTCTCTGAGTTTTGACGAATTTTGATCGTCTGTTTCGCTACGGTTCGAGTAATGAAGGAATTGATTCCTTGTTCTGTATCCTACCCACTGGATATACACTGGCAAATGATTGAGTTTCAGACCATACCAAAGACACTAAAAATGAAAGTGCAATTATTTTCATCACCAGTTTCTTCAAGACCTTCCACTTCAAATATCGACACTACCAAGACCTTGAAATTAATCACTTCACCGCTATGTATAAAATATATAATTTTATATTATATTACTGTTCTTCATCCGATTGCATTTAACTCCGTTAGGTGTCGCGTATAATAGTCGAATAAACAAGTTGATGTCATTTGTTGCAGTAGTATAGCGAAGTCTTCAATCTGAACGCCAGGTAGGGAAGTATCAGTGAAATAGTCTCCCGATTTACGCGTTTTTAAGGTGAACTGCGAATGAGTAAGTAAATTTTCATGTATCTTATCAACTATCCTACAAAGTGTTAATTGTGTGTCCTTTATATTATCCTAACTGTCAATGAAAAACATCTTTAAACTCGAGTACTGCCATAACTTCCGACCTACGTACATGATCTGTGCTAATCTTAGGAAATGGCGAAACGCTGCAAGCTGTGTAAACTCTAAGCTGTAATAATAACTATCATTTTTTACTGCGCAAAACTGAGGGAAAGTCAGCACAAAAAAATATCAGAAGACAGAAGGCTGACCTGCATTACAATGTATTACAGGAAAATTTAGAGCAACCAAGCTCACTGGGGTCAAGTCCTTTGTCCGAAGCGATATGCATTCTACTGCTGAACAGCGGCCGCAGCAAATGTGTCCTGACACCGGTTTCTTACGGAAGCGTATTAAATTTCAAAATTTGCATATCATGTACTTAACTTTTAATTATGATAGCGCAATCAAAGATAATTACAACTCATTAGCACATTTTGAATTATTCCATTTCAAAAATCGGACTCTTTCCTTCCAAACGGTAATTTCGTTAACATGGAGATCGCAGCAAACGCATAACTGTGTGAGAGGACACTCGTCTCCGGTGGCAACTGGATGTGATGTTACCGGTACGAGGGGACGAAATGGAAGGACTAGGTGACGCACAGTTCTGCCAGAGGAGGAGGTGGATTGGATAACGGCTCGCTACTACTCGAGTACCGATTCAAGGAGTTAACAGTTTTTAATTATGAGGAAATATACTACCTGTTTCTTTATTATGCAACCATGTAGATTACATAGATTTCGCATTTTTTACTCTTTTCAAATATTTTTCTTTATACTTTAAAATGGTGCAAACTATAGAAGCGGCAAGAGAATATTCCTTAGAAAGAGCTTTAACTGTGTTACCTGCTTGATGGCTGGTGATAATTTCGAATTTTTTTTCTAATTTGATTTTCTTTGTTTATTTTTTTTCCCGGTTTTGTACTGTTGCTTCTTTTTGAAATTGTTGGAGGAGTGAAAGGATTATAGTTAAAAAAGAAAGCAAAAAAAAAAACAAAAACAGGTGTAATTGAAGAAAACTACGAATAAGACACCCGTGAGCGACGGGTTTCTTCATTACGTCATTTTCTTCTTCACGCGTCCGGTTTAATATCTGCTGCGACCAAGAATATATTCTTTTATGGTATCATTTAATCTTTTTTTAGGGCTTTCTCTCCTTTTATTATTTGGTTTCCAACTGTACACTTGTTTTATTATTCTTTCTTCTCTGCAGTTGAAAGCCAATTGTTTATTGCTTGTATTTGATATTGTTTTCTTATATCTGTATTCTTTATTTTATCTAGTCTAGTTTTGTATACTATTTTTCTTAATATATTCATTTCACCTGTGTTTTAACATTTGTCTTCTTTTCGTAGTGTATGGTCTTGTTTCTGCATTATATGTCATAATAGGTATGAGTACTGCTTTATAAATTCTGGTTTTTGTCTCTACTCTAAAACGTTTATTTTTCCATACTGTTTCATTCAAGCATCCTGATATTCTTGCAGCTTTTTCAACTTGTTCTCTGATTTCTAGGTGTGGCCTTCCCAGTTCAGTTGTATACCTAAATAGTTCTAATGTGTTATTTGTTCTATAATAGTACCTTCCAATGATAATTTACATCCTTGTGTTTCTTGTGATTTTTTATCATAGATTTTATGTTAATTTTTGATATCTTCATATTATATAATTTTGCTGCTTCATTAAATGCATGTAGTAATATTTGTAACTGGGTTTCGTTTTCTGCACTTAATATTAATTACATCATCTGCATAACATATAGTTCTTATTGTATTGTTTATTTCCACTCCTGTATTTTATTAACGTTTTGTATTATTTCATCCATTATTATATTAAATATTATTGGACTTAGTCTCCTTGTTTAATGCCATTATTAAATTATCTCTTTACTTGGTTTTCTTGTGATTTTATTATACAACTATTGTTATCATATATTTCTTTAATTATTTGATTATGTTTTATTATACTTTTCTTGTCTGCAATATTTCTATTGCATCTTGAATTACTATTCTGTCAAATTATGTCAGGTCTATAAAGCATATAAATTATTTCCTATTGTTTTCTCTATCGACTTAATTATAAATATTGCATCTGTATATGATCTGTCTTCTCTAAATCTTTCTCGTTCATCTAGTAGAATAATGTGCTTTGCTATTTTATTACTTAGAATTATTTTTAGTACTTTTAGCAAAGTATTTAATAAATTTATCCCTCTATAATATTCTGCATACCTGTTGGTCCTGCAGAACCAAAGGTATGTAACAGAGGAATGACAAGCCAGCTGCATTAATTGTCTAAAATTTTTAAAGATGAATTTGCCAGCAAATAGAAGCAGAAATGATGTTACTGCACATGGGAGAACTGACGTGCCTAACTCAAGCCCACATAGCTGTCTACTCTATGTGGAACACAAACAGCATATATAATATTTCAACCATCAACATCACAAATTTTGAACAAACCTGTCAAGTTAAAACTGACAGAGAGAGGGAGAGAGAACTTGAACTGTTCAAATGGGAAATAGTGGAGTTGCAGAGACTCACTGGACAGGCGAGGGGAAAATCGACATAAAAAACGCAACCGTATTTTATTCAGGAAGGAGAGATAACCTTCACAGGGAAGGTGGAGCATTAATCATTGAAAAATGATTCTTAAGTCAATAGGCGAGGTAAGACCAGTTTCCTCTAGAATCATCAATGTAAGATCCAAACCGAAATAAAAGAGGAATATTCATAAAAGTATTAGAAGTTTATACCCCAAACCAATCACATGAAGAGGCAGAATATAGTCAATTTCTTGAACAACTGCAAGAAGAAATCAGGCAAACAAGTACAAGAGATATACTGACTGTTATGAAAGATTTTAATGCAAAGATTGGTCAGTACTCTGAACATAAAGCAGAAGTAATGTGAAAATTTGGTCATGGAGAGATGAATGGAAGAGAGGAAAAGACTTGATTAAGTTTTGCAAAATAAATAAACTGTTAATCACAAATACTTTATTCTACCACAGGCTACAATACAGGTACACCTGGACCTCACCAAACAATGAAATCAAAAACTGTATATAATCATTAATGAGAAATGGAAACATTACTTCCAGAATGTCAAAATATTAAAAACGATTGATGTGGATATAGACCATGAACTGCTATCAGGGAAACAAAATCAGTTTCAAAAGAAAGAGAATAAACCACCTAACACAAAAGAAGATAGACATCTTAAAACTCATCGATAGTTTGACCAGATCTAACTACCAGAGATCATAGAAAAAAAAAATTAAATAATCTTGCTTTGGATACAGTCCCAGAGACTTGGAAAAAAGGTAAAGAAATTATTAAAGAAACAGCAACAAAACAGCTGGGCTACCAGACAAGAGTAAATAAAGATTGGTTTGCAACAGAGAAATGAGAGAAAAAGAATATACAAAACTAACCATTCAAAAGAAGATAATGAAGAAAATAAAATAGTATGTAAAAATTTGAAAAAAGAAATCGGTGGGGGTGAATGCAGATTAGCAAAAATCACATATTTAGAAGAAAAAGCAGGAATGTGTGAAGAATCATACAAAAAAAACATGCCTCTAATACCATTTTAAATTATAGAGATAACCAGAACATACTCACCCAATCCAGTTTTAATATTGCAACAAGATGGATCCACCACAAGTAGCAGTGTAGCAATAAAAGAAATAATGACTAATCGTTTTAAAGAAACATTTGCAGCTGAAGAAAACATAGATCAAGATGTCTTCAGCCCTGAAGAAACTTCTGACACAAAAGACATTCTAAATGAAGAAATACATAGAACAATCAAACAAATGAAAAATTATAAAGCACCAGGCATAGACAACATTCAAAAAGAACTTTTAGAAAAAGACTAGCAAATAGTAGATTAAGTAGTAGGAGAAAGTATAATAAATTACCTAAGGAAACTGTTCAACAAAATACTAAAGAAAGGAAATTTACCAACAGAATAGAGAACAGGGCAGATCATTCCCATCTACAAAAAAGGAGATGGCAGATCCTGCACTAACTATCACTCTTATAGCCACTGCTATAAAATATTCTGTTTTGACTCAATAAACTGGAGCCAACTCTCATTACAATTCTAAAAAAACAGAGGGTTCAAAAAATACCTATTAAATTGTATCAAAAATTACTATTCAGGAACACAAGCAATAGTGAAATACAGAAACAGATCAAATAGCAATTAAAAAAGGAGTCATGCATGGCAGTCCATTGTCACCATATTTCTTTAACCTGTGCCTCAAAATGGTAGTAGATGAAGTACTGCAGATGTGTCAAGTCATAATGTTAAATGGAAGAAATATCACACATTTAAAGTATACTGATGATATAGTTATCACTACAGACAGCCAATTAGAAAATATTCTGACAAAGCTACATCAAATAAGTAACAAATGTGATATGAAAATCAATTTTAGTAAAACAAAACTAATGGTAATGGGAAGAAAAAGGGAGGCAATCCAAATGAAAATAAGGAACAATAATATAGAACAAGTGAAGCAGTTCAGTTACCTAGGATCAATGATCACTGAAGATCTAGACTATTTCAAAACCATAAAACACTGAATCAATAATGGATGGATAACAATGCATAGACTACAAAAATATGGAACAATAAAGGATTAAGCAAAGAACTCAAATTAAAGATATATAAAACAATGATAATTCCCACAGTACTCTATTGCTCAGAATGCTGGATCTTAAGAAAAAAAGAAATGGATAAACCGAATGCTTTTGAAATGAAATGCCTAAGAAAAACAAATGAAAAAGTCAGAGAAGAACTTAACAATAATTACTGCACTATAAAGGCTAATTAATCTGGTTTTGACATGTTTCAAGAATGAATCCAGAAAGAGTACCAAACATATTATTAAATGGTAAAATCGAAAGACAGCCCAGCAGAGAAAGATGAAGAAAGAAATGGATTGACAACATTAAAGAAAGAAACCAATTCAATTGCATAATAGAACTTCATAAAAAGACAGCAGACAGAAAGAAATGACAAAGATTCATCTTTGAGGAACTCAACCCACCATGAGTGGAAGAGAAGATAATTTTCTGTCTTTTTTTTTTAATCTCCTTTTTTTAAATATTAGTATTATTATACTTTTTTCCATTCTACCAGAATTGTTTTTGTTTTTATTATTTGATCGTATGGTATATCAAAACTCCGAGTTATAATTATTTACTATTTTTTAATAATTCATTATTGATATTATCTAGACTTGATGATTTCCAATTCCTCAGTTTTTTGTATTGCATTTTCAATTTCATGTTTTTCCAATTTTTATCTATGTTGTATTTATTTCTTCTTGGTTTGTTTTGTTTTCCTAGTTCTACTTTTATTTCAACTATTTAATTATAAAGGTTTTTAAAATAATTTTCTAATTCTTCTATTTCAATAATGGATGGATAACAATGGGCAGACTACAAAAATATGGAATTATAAAACGATGGTAATTCCCACAGTACTCTATGGCTCAGAATGCTGGATCTTAAGAAAAATAGAAATGGTTAAACTCAATGCTTTTGAAATGAAATGCCTAAGAAAAATCAATAGAACAATAGAAAAAATATATCCCAAAATATTGGGATATATTCTGCTTCTTTCTTTTGTGCATTAAGAAGTCTCAACATTTGTTTTGGTATACCATAAAAATGATATCCAAGTTCTTTTGTATATGATTCCGAAAATTGATTTTTACTTTCTGCTTTCTTTCTAATCGAAAGAAAATAGAAAGTTGTTTCTTATTTCTTTATATTCGTTCCAGTTATCTGTTGATTTCGTTTGTAGATATTTTCTTTTGTTAATGTTTTTATTTCTTTGTTAAACCATGGAGATTACCTTCTTAATTTTGTTATTCTTTTTTTTTTTGTTTTACCACTAATGCTTCTGTTGCTATTTCAGTTAAATTTGTATTAAAAATCTTCCAATTATCTTCTATGTGTTGTTTGCTGCTTAGTGAGTTATCTTGGAAATTTTGTTTTAATCTATTGTGGTATAATGTTTTTACCCTTTCTTCTTTTAATAATTCCACTTTAAATTTTATTTTCACCCATTTTTTGTGAAGTCTTAGTTTACATATTAACAGGTTATGGTCACTTCCAATTTCTGCTGTTTACTATGTCTTCTATTTTGATTCCTGTCCTCTTGTGTTTCTGTTTCCAAAGTTATTGTATGCTGTTTTTTATGCTGATAAAATGTATTCATTATTTTTAACTTTTATTTGCACAGAATTGTATCAATGTTTCTGGATTATTGTTTATTATTTCTTCATTAAATCTTTGCATAATTCCATTTATTGGTATATTTCATATTCTTGCATTTGTCTCCCATTATAATTAATTTTTCATTTGGTTTTATTTCTTTTACTATTTGTAGGTCCTCATAAAAAGCTGTTTTTTTTCTTTCTTCCTTCTTCTGGAGCATATACTGTAATTGTATTTATCTCTATCTGTTTTTATCCTGACTGTTATTATTCTCTTTATGTATTACTATTCTTACTCCAGCCTCAGGTCTATTTTTTTTTTTTTTAACTCCACTGTACATAAATATATAGTCTTCTATGCTCATTGCTTTATTTTCTTTTTCTCTTATTCTGCATATTTTAATTTTTCTTTTGGTTATTACTTGAATAGGTTCTTCCTCCTTTCCATTAATTGCTCTTACATTCCATGCTGCTAGGTTTATTATTCCTTATCGGTTTCTTTTCTGTTTCTGATCGATATTCGATTTTCCCATCAGATTCATATTTGTCTTGGTTTCTCGAGCAATATTGTTTTACGTCCAATGATGGTATCCCAATCACTAGATGCCTCCCATGTTAGCCAGAAATATTGATGTAGTAGCCTTCGTGCCTAGGGTGGCACTTCTGGAAGACCAAGCTTCCGAAAAATTTATCTACATCTCCCATTAACCTCTCCACCATGATGAGATGTGGGTAGAATTTTTAGAGAGGTACATCATTATATACTGTGTAATTGAATTCACATCAACCAATTTAGAGTAATAATTCCAAACCAAAAAATGCGTAAAGATAAAAATTCAATAACTGCAAATTCATAAAATGAGAACTACTTTTTTTTTTTTTTTAAATGAAAAAGTGTGTACCTTAAAAAATGCTTATGTTAACCTCCCAACATGCGAGAACATCTATTTATATACGTCCACCAAAATCTGTATGATGCATGATCTGTTGAAAGAACATGGATAAGAAATGCAATTTGGACATCATGTTCATTTGAATGTGCGATAAACCCTCATGCTGAAGATAATTTGCGATTATCGGTGCATTTCATTTGCCAGTAACAAGAAATGCAGTTCCTTGTTCCATGCTGGATAATTGGACTTTTAGTTATATATGGGATAGACAAAAAATATAGAAATTATTTTTGTTTTCTCCTTATATTGTACAATTTTTAATGCCAGGACAACATAAGAGATTCTTGCATATTTTCTTCACTTGAATATTGTGCATTACCTTGGAGAACTAATGTCATTTTTAATTTTTGCTGCTAATTTTGTTTAGTTGACAATACATTTTATTTGTTCTCGAAGAACATTTTTCAAGATAATTATTTACAGTATTTTGAAAGAAAAAAAGGGGGGGGATGGGGGGCTATCAACTTTCCAGATTTTGTTATTTTCATTTCTATTAAAAGTCGAATTTCGTAGATTGCCTTAAGGCTTTTTTTGAGTTTGCATTACAGACAATAATATGAAAATCTTTAATCATATCAAATTTGAAGTGAACAGTAAATGAAAATTCTGTGAAAAGTATATATATAATGTGAAATTAGAGGAAAGTAGATATTTATAATTCATTTACTATGAAAGTGTCATGGTAGTGGGATGGGGGTGGTTAGAATACTTCAAATCAAACAAAATTTGAACCACTGCTTATAATACATGTCTCAAATAATTTCTTTGTATACATATTTATGTTGCTTCCACTCACAAAAGGTTATTTTACAAAGGTAAAGAAACAGCATTATTATTGATATGAGCATTCTAGAAATAATGATAATAATCATTTGTTTCAATTTACAACTACAAGTTCATTTGAAATACTACTTAATATAATTTTGTGCTATTTTAAAATTAGCCTTGAAATAAGAATGTAATGCAGTTTAACTTCTTGTTCATAAAAGGAGAAGGGTTGTTTTCAACCAGCAGCAGCGGTAGATCTCAATCTCTAAGCATAAGAACGTGAAATGCATATTTCATACATTGTAGTAGCGCAAGATAAAATAAAAAATAATGTTCAGAATTAATTTATTGCAATGAATTTTGCTTGATAACATTTTTGTTTTTCAGAATATTTTAAAACATTGCTTTGACATAAGCATGGAATAGGCAGGTCATATCTGATCCCTCCCTTTTCAGATGACTTTTTCAGGTGCACAATCAGAGGGAACCTGATTGTGCACCTGAAAATGTAAATCTGTACATTAAAGCATTAGCGGATTAACAATTGAAAGTGTTCTAGGTAACTCCTAATTGTTTGGTGTGCGGATGTGTTCAACATCTCATGAACATCAAAGTTGGATGGCATCTGAGAGATTATAACTAAGGTTGTTGTTAAGATGTCTTTGATTGAGAATGATTTCTTTGGATTACCCAATTCTTTCTAGTTCATCAGCAGCGAAAAATATTTTCAGATTTGTCCCATAAGACTGGATGAATGATGTTTTCTTCGTTATTGTCACCAGAATTCAGGACATGGTTTGACAGAGCACTAGCTTTTGTTCTGCCATTTGTGATGTCACTTTTATGTTCTTCAAGACATAATTCGATGGATTTTTCCATCTGGCCAAAAGGTTTATTGCTGTTGCATCAAATTCGGTAAACACCGGGATATTTCAGGTTGCCATGTTTTTGTTTTTGGGCCTACTTAGCAAGGAAGGGAGTTTCAGAAGAGGAGTCAAAGAAGTACAGATGTTGTATTTTTTAAGAACTTTGGCCAATTTAGGCAAAACAGAGCTGATATATGACAGGAAGATGTAGCCCTTTTCACTAGTTTTATCTTTAGTATGGCAAGGAGGTGGATTGAAAAGAAATTTATTAGCTGTTTGGTTTGAATAACCATTTTGCTGAAATGTAGTAAGAAGAAACTGAAGCTTTTTGTTTATTTGTTTTGTTTTTGTTTGTATAAACAAACAAAAATGTGGTTTAGCTAGGTGTAACCCGTTATCCCACATACTAGCTCATCTATATTTGGAATCTTTTAAGAAAAAGCTATCTCCTCCTTTCCTTTGAACCCAAAATGGTGGAAGAGAAATATCAATGACATTTACTTAATCTGGAGCCATGATCCTGAATCTGTAAAGAACTTCCTTGACCACCCTAACAGTCAACTCCCCAAATTCAAATTTAGTCTTGAATTGGAAATTGATGGCTCTCTTTCCCATTCCTGGATGTCAAACTCACTCATATTTCTGAGAAATTAAAAATCTCAATTTACAGGAAACCAATTCATGCCAACAGATTTCTCCATGTACAGTCCCATCGTTATTCACCTCAAAAACTTGGTATTATCTCTGTGCTAGGAAACTTCCTCGCTCACTGCTGTGTGAAGAAGATATTAACAAAGATCTTCAGTTTGTTCTTACTACCTTTCAGCAAAGTGGTTATTCGAAACAAACAGTTAATAAGTTAATTTTCAAATCACCTCCTTGCCATACTGAAGATAGAATAGTGAAAAAGGCTGCATATCCCTACTGTATATCAACCCTGTTTCGCTAAAATTGCTCAAAGTTCTTAAAAAATACAATATCCGGACTTCTTTCACTCCTCTTCAGAAATACCATTTCTGGCTTAGTAGGCCCAAATAAAAAAACAGCAACCTGAAATATCCACGCATTTACTGAATTTGGTGCAACTGCAATACACCTTATTTTGGCCAGCCGTGAAAAGCCAATGAATTTACGCCTTGAAGAACATAAAAGTGACGTCACATATAACAGAACAAGAGTTAGTGCTCTGTTTAATCATGTTTGTTGAATGCACCTCCAAACACTAATAGTGTTTCCTTCTACTGGATTGCTGCGACCCACACATGTGATATTATATGCATGCTGTATGAATCATTCTTGTATTGGGAATTTAAATGTTTTCACCAGTATTTCTCTCTTCTCCCTGAACGAAACTTATGACATACTGCACGAAATATAATGTAATAAATTATATTTAGTTTTCGATTGCAGGTTATTCAAAACCTATAGAAATAAATAAAAGATCAGCACATAAAGTGATTTGCAAAGTTAAGAAACCCTTGTATTGCTGCAAATAAGTTACTTCAGTTAATAGAAGAACAAAAGAAATAGAAACCAAAAAAGGGCAAGTAAAAGAAAATTGTGAAAAGCAAGGGACACTATCTAAGGCTACGAAGCAGGATTAAAGATGGATTTAAGAAAAAAGCAAAGGAGAATTGGATGAAGTCACATGAAGTTAAGTACAAAGTAGTTAACTACTTTGTATTTAACAAAGTTAAATACAAAGTTAGTTAACAAAGTAGTTAAATACATAGAAGTTAAAATGTGAAAAACCTCTTATGAGGAATATCGAATAATTGCTGCTCACACCTCCAGTCCATCCCGTAAAAAAAATAAAGAAGAACGAAATAAAAAAAAAGGAGGAAAGCTACTGGTAACAGAGAGAGATAGTAGAAAGAGAGAAAGAAGGAATGTCTTGAAATCTTGGGCCAGAGAAACCAAATGAAGAAATTTTAAGAGAGATCAATGAATTTCCTATCTGGAAAACCGATCTGCAACAGATGAAATACCTGAAATGATAAGAATTGTTGTTGCGTCTGCAGGTTTCGTCTTTCCAGATTCCTGTTTGATAGATTATGGTCAGGATTAGTAAGTATTTGATTTCTAGGAAAGTTGTAACTGTATTAGCTGAGAATCAGCAGGATTTAAAATAGTTCTTAAATAGAATGGATGGGGTTTCATCTGATCATTGACTAAAAAATAAACAATAACTAAAATAATGGCGACAGTATCACAAAAAAGAATAAAAAATATATAGGAATATGAAATAATTATGATAAGAGGTAAAAATAATGACCAAGTATAATCACTCATATCTTCAAGGAATTATCCAAGATGATGGAAGATGCACGCTGAAAATATGAAGAAGAATTACTATGGCAAAATAAGTATTAAAGGGGAAAAAAATCATTTAATACAAGTAAGATTAGCAAAGACATGAAGAAAAGAAAACTAACGAATAATTTTTGTATGAAATAAGAGTCGAATATTCAAGGCAATCACCTGGCACACATGAAAAGACAATGAATGGATTATAGGCGTGTTGGAAGGAGAGAAAAGAAGAAGAGAAAACAGCTGAAATACACCTTAGAGGAAGTGTTTACATTAATCGGAAGAGGAAAGTCAGAAATAGTGTGATCTGGTGCATTCCACAGGGATTATCCCTTAGAATAATGTAGATAAGGAAAACCAAAGAAATAAGAACAGAAAAATAGCTGTTCATGCTACCTACAACTGTAAATCACAATTGCTCGTTCTAGTAATAATTGACACACAACCAACTGAATAAAGTGGTATTTTTAAAGAAATTCACTCCCAGATTGAAAAGCCATCTTTAAACTTTGACCATTATTTTAGTTTCCATGTGCAAGAAATACGTTCATATCTAACTTCATCCCTAGGGTTATTCCTGAGGACATGTTCAACTTCAGAATATAATACAACCCCATGGCTCTCCGCTTAGCTTATTATTTTGTGATGAAGCATTGGGCAAATGAAATCAGGTTTGTTAACAATCATCATTTTAAAGAGCGATAATACTCTGTTATTTTCCATTGAAAGTTTTACTGTTATTTTTGTTTCCACCATTCATTACAAATATTAAATTTCTAGATAAATTTATTTACTAAATGGAGTTTTAATTTAGCATTAATTACATCGTTTTTCTTTGCAGATTTTGAATAGGGTTACTGCCATGAGACATTTTCCTATTAATGCATTAAAACTAAGCAGATTGGTGTCAGTCAATGTATGAAGACTGTTAAGTTGTAGGAAACATTTCATGCTGGATTTGTGAAATAAAAATCAAATAATTCCAAAGAGGTTAGATTTCTAGTGGTGTAACGGAAAAACATCAAAATTAGAATGGAATTGATGACCCAAATTCAAAAAACGATGAGTAAATCTCCTCTGGCAACACTGAAGATGTCTCAATCCCATTTCCTATTGAAATATCTTCACTGAGATGGAAATATGGTAAAGTATATCGCTTGTGCATCATCCAAATTGCAGTTTGTATATTAGAATAGTAGGAACCGACATCAGAAAATGCACAATAATCTGTCGGATTAAAAAAAAATCTATGTGCAAAGTATGCCACAAAGTCTATGCGATCAGATCAAATAAAACGCGCGAGAAAATTGATAGCAATCGAACAATAACAGACCCCATAGGTAAATAGTCATGGTAAAAATGTGAGAAAAAACTTTCATCGCCATGACAGCCTAAATAGGCACCAGAACATGCACGTGGAAGAAGGAAACATTCCTTCTGTACGACATATATGAAGAATTTCTTTTATTCAACGAATCTTTGAGAGCATTTGAAAACGCACTCAATCGAAGCTATTTTCATGTGAAAATTACAGCAAAATCTATTTGTTTTCACAAATAAAGAGGCACAAGGCTACAGTGAACTGCAATGAAAATCTGTTGATATGTGACAGGTGGTTTTCCAGTTTATATCATTTGAAGATACAAAACTTGTGCTTCACGCATCAGAACAGGTGCGAAAAATGCAAGAAGCATTGATTTCAGTCCTGTCTTCAGAGACAATTGGCTCATACTGGGAAATGTTTTCATTTTTCCGAATGTAAAAAAGGTTTTCCTATTTTAGTTCTTTTGGGCTGCATTTGAGAAATTGTGAACACTACAAACATTTACCGATTAAATTACCAAACATACCAGAACAAATACAGCTTACCACAAACCAATCTGCAAAGTTCCTAGTGGAGAAAGGCATGTTTCTTGTGAAGTGAGCGGCAAATCATTTTCCTCCACGGCATTTCTTAAAACACATTTTGTTCTTCACAAGAATGAGAGGCCTCTCCAATCCCAAATATGCAATGAGACATTTGCGCTCTCAGAATCTAAAATGCCAAATAGTTACTGTGCACGCACTTGCAGGAGAAACATATTACCTGTGAAATATATGAGAGTCTTTTATGATAAAAGAAAGCTTTTGTTTCACATCGGAGCGGTTCATGGGAAAAAAGCTGTTTCTGTGTGAAATTTGCAGGAAATCATATGGCTATAGACAAAGCCTTGAAAATTCATCTCAGATCACACACTGAAGAAAAACCTTTTTAATTACGATGTGTACCGTTTTCAACTCTACTGTCCCTTAAAAAGCACCAAGATCTTCATGCACTAACCGAAGAAAAGTATTTTTTTTTTTGAAATACGTGGAACGATATTCTCAATCATAAAAACCACATCAAAAGGCACAGATTACTCGTTTACATCCGAAATCTGTTACAAGAAAATCTTCGACTCATCTCACAGGAAAATCACGAAATAGTTCACAGAGAGAAACCATTTCCAGGCGAAAATTGTACATGATATTTTCAGACAGCCTGAGTGAAAAGTAATCTAAGAGTGCATACCAGTGAGAAACCTTTTCTATGCAAAATTTGCACCAAGAGGTTTCCATGCAGTTCGACTGAAAATTCATCTAAGAGCACATACTGGTGAGAAACTTTCTATGCGAAATTTGTAACAAGCAGTTTACAAACAGTTGGAATCTGAAAATTCATCTAAGAGTTCATACTCGTAAGAAACGTTTCCTATGTGAAATTTGCAACACGAAGTTTTCAGACAGTAGTAAGAAACCTTTTCTCTGCAAAATATGCAACAAGGAGTTTTCAAATAGTGGGAAACTAAAAATTCATACTGGTGAGAAGCCTTTTCTATGCGAAATTTGCAGCATGTCATTTTCAGACAGTTCGAGTCTAAGAAGTCATCAAAAAATTCATATTGGTGAGAAACCTTTTCTATGCAAAATATGCAACAAGGAGTTTTCAAACAGTGGGAATCTAAAAATTCATCTAAGAATACATACTGGTGAGAAACCTTTTCTATGCGAAATTTGCAACAAGACGTTTTCAAACAGTCGTGGTCTGAAAAGTCATCTAAGAGTTCATACTGGTGAGAAATCTTTAATATGCAAAATTTGCAACAAGAAATTTTCAAAGAGTTGGAATCTGAAAATTCATCTAAGTGTTCATACTGGTGAGAAACCGTTTTTATGCGAAATTTGCAACAAGAGATTTTCAGGAAGGCAGTGTCTGAAAAAGCATCTAAGAGTTCATACGGGTGAGAAACCGTTTTTATGCGAAATTTGCAACAAGAGATTTTCAGGCAGGCAGTGTCTGAAAAGTCATCTAAGAGTTCATACTGGGGAGAAACCTTTTCTATGCGAAATTTGCAACAAGAGATTTTCAAACAGATGGAATCTGAAAATTCATCTAAGACTTCATACTGGTGAGAAACCGTTTTTATGCGAAATTTGCAACAAGAGATTTTCAGACAGTCAGTGTCTGAAAAAGCATATAAGAGTTCATACAGGTGAGAAACCTTTTCTATGCGAAATTTGCAACAAGAGATTTTCAGACAGTTCGTGTCTGAAAAGTCATCTAAAAGTTCATACTGGGGAGAAACCTTTTTTATGCGTAATTTGCAACAAGAAGTATTCAAAGAGTTCGCATCTGAAAAAGCATCTAAGAGTTCATACAGGTGAGAAACCTTTTCTATGCGAAATTTGCAACAAGAGATTTTCAGACAATTCGTGTCTGAAATGTCATGTAAGAGTTCATACTGGGGAGAAACCTTTTTTATGCGTAATTTGCAACAAGAAGTATTCAAGGAGTTCGAATCTGAAAATTCATCTAAGATTTCATTCAGGTGAGAAACCTTTTCTCTGCGAAATTTGCAACAAGAGATTTTCAGACAAGTCGTGTCTGAAAATTCATCTAAGAGTTCATACAGGTGAGAAACCTTTTCTATGCGAAATTTGCAACAAGAGATTTTCAGACAGTTCGTGTCTGAAAAGTCATCTAAAAGTTCATACTGGGGAGAAACCTTTTATCTGCGAAATTTGCAACAAGAAGTTTGCATTCAATTCGAGTCTGAAAAGTCATCGAAGAATTCATTGTGGTGAGAAGCCAGTATGAATTCTTCTATGCGAAATTTGCAAGAAATATTTCAGATAGTTGGGGTCTAAAAAGACATATAAGGGTTCATACTGGTGAGAAACCTTTTCTGTGTGAAGTTTGCAACAAGAAGTTTTCAGACAATTCGAGCCTGAAGAGACATCTAAGAGTTCATACTGGTTAAAATCCTTTTAACTTGTACCATGTGTAGCTCTAGATTTTCTTCTGTGGAATCCCGAAAACGCTACCCTCTGACTAAGGAAAAGTTTTTTCCTGTAAATTATGTGGGAAACAATTTTCTGAATAAAGCTTAACTAAAAATCACATGAAATGCACAGCACATTACTCCTTTGCATACAAAATGTCAAGAAAATTTTGAGCTTGTCTCACATGAAAAGATGAAAGTTCTCACACCAAAGAAACTTTTCATGTGAAATTTTCAAGATGGTTTCAGACAGTTTGAGTCCGAAAAGCAACTAAGAGTACATACTGATGAGAATCGTTTAATTTTTCCAATGTGGGAAAACATTCTTGGCAAAGGAACATCTGTTGACCCACTGAAGAATTCAACACAGCTAATGAGTGGTGGGTGAAAGTGTGTCTTTGATATGTACAATTATATTGCATTTATCTATGTTGCCCTTTTAACCACAACTTAATAGTAATCGTAGTAAATGTTTTTTTGCGAAAATAAGTAATACATTAGTGAGTAGCACTGGTTTTCAAAGTGCCACTGGAGTTTTAAAAATATCATACTTACGTGGACTGAAGGAAAAGTCATCGTAAATTTATCAAAACAATGCAAATTGAATGGGTTTTAATATTACACAGTTATAGATATTGTTTAGCACTATGCGTAGAAGAATGATTCGGTATCGGGAACCTGCTGGCACCAAGCAGGGATTTTCTGAAGTCACTTTAAGTGTTCACTTTTTTGCTTAATTTTTCTACTACTTTAGTAATTAAATTCTCTAGAAGGAATGGATACACTATTTTCCTAACCGACTACCTGCGATTCTCTTTTGTTTTGATGGTATTCGGTTGGTTCCTTGCATGTTTAAATTAAAATGATGGCTTCGCACTTCACAATGAATAGAGAACAAAAAGCTGTTTCTCGTACAAGGCACTAGGAAGATGAAAAATATTTCAGATCACCGATTATTTTTTTCTGTGAGAACTCTCGGGTGAATTATTTGCAAGTAACATTTAGTAATCATGACAAATTTCTGCCAAACCTTTTGAATGTGTAGTCACACTAGCCTGCATCCTTTGAAGTTCATATATTTGAAGACCAGACTATGTCAGAACACATAAATAATGTCTGGAAACATCAACAGCACCTAGTATAGAGCAGTGGGGGACTTCGGTTTACATATTTTATTAGATTTTTACATCCTAAATATCAGGACTTTTTGGATGAATAAAATTTTAGTTATTTGTTTTTTTTTTATTTTCACAATCATTTCATATTTATATGAACGGTAGTAAATTTTTTTAAAAATTTAGTGTGAAATGAGAATTGTATTCGTCTGCTTTGCAGACTATTATGTGTAAAAGTGAATTACATATTGTAATTGCTGATGTGGTTCACTTTCTGAAACTTAATAAAATGCAGTTCTTTTTGTAAAATAGTGAGAATATTTTAATAATATAATTGCTTCTAACAGGTACTCATTTTAATGTATAAGCATTTTTAAAAATTATAATTAATAGGTTTTGGATAAGACAATGTGTCTCCAGGAATGTAACTAAAATTCAGTTTTAAAAAAGCAAATTAGATCAATTAATCATGCACACAGTTTTCACCACTACAAAATAAGACTTGTACCTTCTCTGCTAGAATTTTTTCTTTGTTGAAATTTAATTGACAACTTCCTTGAAGAAACTTCACCTAAATGAATGGATCAGAGTAATCTCTTATATTTATGACAGTGATTTTCCTAATTTCAAATTCCATTTATAATTACGTCAAATTCACATTTTGTTTCTCATTCATGATTCTCTATTGGTATGCAAATTTTCTTTTCCTCCTATGGTTTAGTTTCATTTGAGATGACACCATTCAAAATTTTGTACATGATCCAACCAATTTCTAGAAGTGCAGTAGATATTCGAAGAAGTGTTGGCCATTTTTGAAAACTTACATCAACAAAAGGTTTTAAAAAGTCCATATTGTGTTTTATTTTGGAAACATTTACAGTCGACTAATTGCCAAGTATTTTAGGGTCAATTATTAAAATTTCAGGCATTATTTCATTTATTAACATTACAATCACTACATTATATATCTTCTTTGAGTGCCATCTCCTATCGGAGGTCTGACCCCCTAGACAAATTTTGAGCGATTCTCAGCTATTCTGAGCAGTCTCTCAGAGTTCATACCAGTCCACTGTCTGAAAATGCCCTGGGGGGATGGGTGAAGCATGTCAGCAGTATTATTACTCCTAGTAGGGCTATCCAAGGCATGAAGGCCATCCCACTGCCCAGCTAAATGCTAGTAGGTGAAGATAGAAGAGGAGATGGGCACCATCTGCTTAATTTACTGCCCATTAGATATTCGTGGTGAAGGATTTAACACAACATACCATGCCAGCCAGAACGTCACTCACTTCAACAAGGTCAGAGTTGCTCTTTGGTAGCAGCTGCAGGGATTGTTGCAGAGTCTGCAGATTCAGACTCCACAACTATTTAATAATCAGAACCTGGAATATTAGGGCTCTACTACAGCACGAATTAAAAAGATAAGAATAGACTTATGGGACATTCGATGGCCTAAAACAGGAGAGCTAACAACAGATGAAGGACATTTGCTTCTTTACTCTGGATGTGGTTGCAGATGAAAAGGTATTGAGTGTTCATGCACAAAACATCATGAAATTCTGTCATGGAATTTAATTCTATCAATAGCAGAATTGCTTAATCTGCCTAAGAAGAAAACCACTCAATATTACCATCATAGAGGTCTACCCCAACCACAGGCCACGAGGATTTGGAAGTAGAGGAGTTTTATGGTCAACTTAATTTAATCACCAGAGCGAATAGATGACCTCCTGATTGTATATGGCGATTGGAATGCCAAAATTGGAACAGAGCAGTAAATAAAGATTTTCTCCCATTTTTGGGACCTTATGGGGAGACATGAAAACGGTCTTGAAGTGATCAATGATCAATTTTGCCTCACACAATGAACTCGCATTACTAACACTCTCTTTCCCCATAAACCTTCCAGAAGATGGAGGACTTCCCCTGATAGTAAAGCACACAATCAAATCGAATTTATCCTTCTAAGCACAAAATTTTAAAACTCCATCAACCTCAGAACCAGATCATTTCCTGGAGCCAACATTGGCAATGACCACAATATGGTCATCTCAAATATGAAAATGAGGGAAATATTACCTATGAAATCAACTGGTGAAACGTATAATATAGAAAAATTAAAAGACTCCCAAATAAATACATTATATAAACATGAATTAAAACAAATTTTTGACACAAGCTTCAAAAAAATATCTAAACTAAAACCAAATCCTTCTCACTAAACAACTGAAACAGCTGAAGAAATTCTTGGATACAAAAGAAAAGTCAATAAACCATGGATAACCAAAAATATTTTGCACCTATATGTGATGAAATTAAGAAATTTTAACTCATATTAATAGCAGTGACAATAGAGAGCAGTATAAAAATATTATCAACATTAAATAAGTTAAACATGCTAGAAACCTATGGTACTACATAAATTAACTTCCCCTCTTTGGAGACAGGAATGCATCTAGTCTTCTCTTCTTTTAATTGTTTTCTGGAATATGTCGTAGGAGAAGCTCTTCATGAATATGACAAAGAAATAGTAGTTTTGGCGAACTAAGAATAAACAAATTACGTTTTGCAGATGATATCGATCTTCTGGAAGAAAGTGAAGAAACATTACAAGAGATAACCAGCAACGTTATCAGAACAATAAAAATATGGATTATACATAAACCTGCAAAAAAAATGATAACCTCAAAATCAGATATTGAACCTTTAAAGATACAAATTGAAAATAAACAAATTGTGAATGTAAACAAGTTCACTTATGTAAGAAGCATGATGAATTAAGATGGTAGCTCAAAAACACATTCGATACCAAATTTCTAAGGCAACTGGGCCCTACAGAAGTATAAACCATTGTGGAGAGATAACAGAATAGCAATCACAACCAGACTAGGACTAATTGACACTTTGGTGAATTTTATCCTCTTGTATGGTTGTGAGGCATGGAATTTATGAGGGAAGATGAGAGGAGACTCCTGTTTTTTGAAATGAAAACTTACAAAACACGTTTGAGAATTCCCTATACAGCTCACGAAATCAATGAAAATGTCCGAAAACTGATTGATTCAAGGATGGGAAAATATTCTGACAGTCACCAGAAGAAGACAGATGAAATGGTTCGGATATGTGGAGAGGGCTAATGGCATTCGAAAGCAAGCACTTGAGGAATCGTTCCAGGATTAAAGGTTACGGTCCAACCTCGATTAATTCGGAATTTGCCGATATTTTGATGATATCAAAATATCGGCAAATTCCTCCCTTTCTCAACTGACATCAAGAACAAGAGACTGAGATGATGGGAGGAGGCTAAAAAAAGAACATAATCTAACAACCATGTGTGACCCAATGGTCCATTTAGGAATATGGGAGAAAAGAAGACTGTCGTACTGGCCGCAAAGACAAAATACTAAAGTTAAAACTTCAGTTGCACTGCACAGGGATGTTAAAACACTACTTCAATGCTAACCGAATGACCATATCAGCATGTCACATACTGGACTGCATTCTCTCAACTATGTTAAGTAGTGATTGTTACTGACATAACAGTCAGTACTTAAAAGCCACCCGAGATTCCACACCTCCGAATCAAAAAATTAGAATAATCAAAGAAAATGTGTTGAATTATTTGCAATTCTAATTTATTACAAAGAATAATTATTACAAAATATGAATTAGCATCGTCTAAATCTACTTACTTTGTAGATTATATAACCATTTAATCACAGAAAATGTAATTTTAATTATAAGAAAACTTATTTGAAAACATTCAAAAAATTAGAATAATTTTTAAGGAGATTCAAAGTATTACAATATTCCAAATTTCTTCGATCGGTTTTAAGGAGAGCGTAGGAATAGCATATATTTCAATAGTTGCAGGACTGAGTCGAGCGTGAGGAATCGTTTCCATGTGGATTTCAGTTAATCATTCGCTAAACATTGGTGGAACGAGTGACATATTGGAAGCTAAGAAGTTTCGTGCAGTGTTTCTGCACAAAGGCCAAACTTCACAGTTTTAAGCTAAGGAATTGAAATGTTGTCCAGCAAGCGTGAGTAGAGTATTGAGACAGTGTTCTAATCACCGGAGTTTTCAAACCTTTCGTTATTACCTTTACTTATTACTAAAAGTAAAAACGAAATTTCTAATTTTAAACCGTTAGTTATTACCTTCCGACTGTTGTTGTAGCGATCGAAAGGTAATCATTACATCAAGAGATTAGTGGAGAATGTTGAAGAAAAACTGCTTCCGATGTGGGATGTAATTTCAGAGCTGATGGAAAGAACTAGGTGCGAATGTGTCTAAATCTACGATGTTCAGACAACTTCAGAAATTGGGTTTTAAATCACGTGTGTCTAAGAGAAAGCTGCTCATGACTTCCAAGAAAACGGTGGCGAGAGTGCAACGGTGTAAGCAAAGAGTGTTGTTATTACCTTTAGTTATTACTAAAAGTAATAACTTTTAGTAATAACTAAAGATATTCATATAACATTAACGGGTTTGGATGGATGCTTGTCTTGGTAAAAAACTTCTCAGCTAGATCTAGCAGAAGGGAAGAAATATAAGTAATATTAACTTCTCTGTGGATCTGGGAGTTTCTAATAAACCAAGGGCATCCAGAATCATTCTCAGGCACTTATTCTGTAATCTCTGAAGTTTCAGAATGTTTGAATTCATGGTCTGGCTCCATGCGGGGGATGCGTAAGTGATGACCAGTCGAATTATCATCTTGTAAATTGTTAATTCTGTTTGTGTGTCCAGTTTACTTTGTCTGTTGATCAGAGGGTAGTGCTGTGCTAAGACTTTGGATATCTTCGAGGTAATGTAACATATATGCTTGCTGAATAAGAGTTTACTATCAAGAATCACTCCAAAATATTTAACTTCAGTCTGTCATGGAATCTTTACTCCCAATAAATAAATGTCCTCCATGGTATGGATTTTCTTTCCAGTACACAATATGACTGAGCTTTTCTGGGGGTTAACTTGGATCCTCCAGTCTGCCATCCACTTTTCTAAAATGTGTATGCTGGTTTGAAGGCTTCTAGTTGCCAGTTTTGGGCTCAGAGATCTTGCCATCAATGCAGTATCATCTGCATATAATGCAATGAATGTTGTTCTCGGGTTCAGAGGGATGTCCGCTACCTAGATTGAGAACAGGAGAGGGGCCAGAAGAGATCCCTGAGGTAAGCCTGCCGAGACCCTGCGTCTGATCAAAACCGTTTCGCCGACCCTGACCTGCATATATCTGTCTTTTAGGTAAGATTGTATTATTTTTATTAACTTGATTGGCAAGTTAAATTTTATCAGTTTGTAGAGAAGGACTTGATGCCATACTTTGTCAAACGCCTTCTCTGCATCGATGAAGATGGTAGCTGTATTGAGTTTCCAGTTGTAGAATTTAGTAATGATTTCTACCAGCCGGTGTACTTGTTGAGCTGTACTATGGGCCTTACGGAAATCAAACTTCGTTAGGCAAAATTCCTAACTTATCTGTTTCTGCTTGGAATCTTGAGAGGATCACTTTTTCTGTTACCCTTCCAAGGCTGGACAGCAGGTTTATGTGTCTGTAGCTTTCGGGAAGGTGAGAATTTTTTCCCGGCTTCTTCAATGGCATGATGGTGGCTGTTTTCCATGTAGTAGGGAAATGCTAGAATCTAAAAATGGCATTTGTAATGTTGACGAGATGGACTATGGCCTTTCTTGGAAGTAGTTTTACTATTCTGTTAGTTATGACATCTGGTCATTGGAGCTTTTTTACTGTTTAGATGAGATGATATTTATCATTTCTGCCGGAATTGTAGGAGTGACATGTTCAGAGTTAACAATGTTCTTTCGTAAGGTTGTCCTAACATGACGGTGTATCTTGTATATAAGGTTGATATTAAGATTTGTATAAGATGGATTGCATTGAGATTCAAGGTTATCTACTAGTGCTTCAGCTTTCTCTTCATCTTTGGACTTCATTTTTGAACTGTCCCTTTCTTGGTTTGTATAGGGGGTATGAGTTGCTCTTTTGGTGCGAATCGCTCTTAAGAATTTCCAGACAGAATGATCTTCAGTATTGATGTTAGCCAATTTAGTTCCCCATTGATGGTTTTTGTGTTTTTGAAGAGCTTCACGGACTTGTCTGTTTAGGTTGTTCAATACTGTTTTGTCTGGTGGGGCTCTGGTATTGTGGTATCTCTTTCTGGCTCTATGTTTTGCTCTGATTTGCTCCATGATTTCCTCTGGGATACGGTTGGTTGGGTGGAAAACAGTGGATTGTCTGACTGATTATATTGCTTTCTGAATTTGCATGGTTAGGTTATTTACTGCTGTGTCAATCTCTTCCTTTTTACTGATGTTGGGCACTGGACCAATATGATCGGGAAGAACCTTGGCTAACCTGTCCAAGGGTATGTATGCGTGGAGGAGAGAATTGATCTGGTGATACCAAGATTGAAGTAATGCAGAAGTCATACTTTCTTATATGAGTTGACAAAAGGTGTCTCACCTTATTATTAAAATCCTCCATTAAGAGAAAGATGTTGGAAGATTTTTATTTTTTTCCACTTGGTTATACAAAAATTTATGTACTTAGTTAACCCTTTATCCATGTCTAAGGAAACAAAGTTTTCACCTGAAATATTATCGGGACAGGGGCAACTCTTGGCAGCTTCCACTGAAGAGACATCAATAAAGGTCGAAACCTGTCTGGCTAGTGAACCTTCCCATAATGAATAGCATTATACACGTCCTCAAGGAGATGTATAATTTGCATTATGCAGTACTAAGGGAAGTGATGTGAAGTTATACCACCTTTGCCATGAGTTGCCCCTGTCCTGATAATATTTGAGGCCCAAACTTTGCTTACACTTGGATAAAGGATTAATAAAGTATATAATTTCTTGTATAACCAAGTGGGGGAAAAAAATCTTCCAATAAGTTAATCCTCTAGCTCTTTCTGCTACTCACTCGCCATGTACTTAGGTCAAAGGTTATGGCAGTCCTCGGGTTTGGAGATAGTTTTCATAACTGTTAGGATATTATAAGGGGATACAATTATCATCTTTTAGGACAGTTGATAAGGTGCATGAAACTAAACTTACTGATTCGCAGTTAACCACCTTGAAAAGGTTTAAATCGGGAGTCTGTCTCACAGCTGCTTAACGATACCTCACCATCTTGTTCAAACTGAGGACTTCATTACACAACAGCCTTAAATAGTCCTTAAAATGACTGGCTAGATGGGCGAAGCAAGATTGCTTTTCATATTCCCCGTTATCTGTAGCGGACAGTGTAAGGATAGGGTGTTATTGAGCTATATAAAGCTCTGATCATGACAGGAGGGTAACAGCAATAGCTGAGACTCAGTTAAAACTTCATTGACTACAGCATTGCCATCCATTACCCTCCCTGGATACCCATTTTAGTCGCCTCGTACGACATGCATGAGCTACATTGGGACTATTCTTATCCCGGCCACCACACGGGAATTTACACATACAGCATACGGATAGCATACACATATGTATAGCAGCTCTGGAATACAAATTGTATTCCAGAGCTGCTATGCGTGACACCTATCAGAGTTAAATTCAATTGGAGTAAGAACAGTAATGTAATATAAAAGTAAAAAATTCTGTGCAGTGGTGAAGTGATTAATTCCTCGATCTTGGACATGTCGGTATTTTAAATGGAAGATCTTGAACTAACTGGTGACGAAAATAATAGCCCTTTTCATTTTTACTGTCTTCGGGATGGTCTGAAACTCCGTAATTTACCAGTGGGTAGGCGGACGAAGAAGAAAGTGTTTCCTATATTACTCCGACCATAGCGAAACTGATGACCAAATTTCGTGAAAACTCACGGAACCGAAATCACCCAATGTAGCTCCTGTGGTGATTTCGGTTCCGTGAATTGCGCGGCATCCATATAATGGGCCGCAATACAAAGAAACAGATTTTACTGCGGATCTCAAAAATTCTTCCAAAAATTAGTTCAGAAACCCATTTAAAAAATCCAAACATATAATTCAACACTAATTCTTACCAAAAAAGTTTCCACATCAACTTTCTGTGGCCTAAAAAGGTGTTTAAAAGATGTGCATGACCAACTACGGTCATGGAAACCAAAATCACTATTCTTATGAGATCCTCAAATGGCAAGCTATTCATTACACAGGTTATTTCGCCACAAGGGCGACACTTTTGCATTCACCAGAACCAACACACAATTCCAGGCTACAAATCCTTGAACATCAAATAATTGATCTGCCTTGGTTCAAAATTTCTCTACCAAATCAACCCGCCCTTTTCATATGCTCTCTTATCGCTGTCCAACCACTTTAACCTCTTCAACTATCTGTCACTCTAAGCATGAACTTTCGGCAGTCGAAATACTGCAATAGTGAGGTCGTCCTACTTGGGGACTTCAAAGTCCACAACTCACAGTTTCGTCGACAGGGTGTAACATGCAGGCAGCCTAGGATAGCATATCATCACTGGCCAGAGAGATGAAGCAAGATGCTTTTTCATTCCCCGCTGTCTGATAGGGACGAATTGAAGAGAAAAAAATTATCAGCTATAAGCTCGCCCTGGGGGGGGGGGGTGAAGGCACTGAGATTACTCGCCGATGCTTGCATTTAGGGTGGTTTTTGGCCTCTTATGTTTGAACAGTTCTGTTTCGTCATAGCCTGCAGCATGTTTCACTAGTTCGTACGGGTGTGGTAGAGATCTTTAAGATATGTGCTATCTTTAAGGGTAAAGATAGCGCATGCACTTATTTTATTTTCAAACTTGGACGCATTCGTTATAGAGGAGTTGAAACAATAATATACACTGCCGAATAGACAAATTTTTGTTAGGCTACCGTATGAGTTTGATATATTTCAAAAAATTATCATTATTAATATTTTTTTTCGAAAACTTAAGTAAACAAGAAGAACAAGGGGCTCAAAAATTTGTTAAATTTAACATATGGCTCGCATGAGCCCCCGCAAGCCCCTTATAGATCTCCACTGGTTGTGCCCGATGTCTGCCATATATATCGAGAACAAGATTGGCGCCAGTAGAGAACCCTGGGGAACTCCCGCTGAGATCCGTCGCTTGGTTGAAACTGTTCCATTTATTTTGAATTGTATGTGTCTGTCCTGGAAGTATGATTTAATTAGGTTGACCATTCCTGTTGGTATTCCAGATGAAATGAGTTTATGTAGTAATCCGAAGTACCATATCTTATCAAAAGCTTTTGCTATGTCGAGGAAAACCGCTCCAGTGTGTTGATACCAATTGTAGCAAGTGGTGATGTACTAAATTAGTCAATGAATTTGTTGAGTAATGCTGTGATATTGTCGAAAGTCAAACTGTTCCTTTGGAAGGATATTTAACTCGTTTACTGAGGCTAGGAGTTTGGCGAGAATATTTTTTTTTCGGCAATTTTACCTAAGTTTGAGATCAGGCTGATGGGTCGATAGCTGTCAGGCAGGTGTGAATCTTTGCCTGACAGCTATGTTCATTGTTCCTGAATCATTGTTCTGGTTTATGCACTGGGAACACATCTGCAACTTTTCTATGGGAGATGAACTATTTGAATCTGAACATGGTGTTAATTATTGTGGTGAGATGTGCAACCGCTCTTTGGGGCAGTAATTTAATAATTCTATTCGTAATGTCATCACGAAGGGACTTTTTTATTCTTTAGTGGTTTCAGGTTTATTGGAGCAGGTAATGGTTAGTTTTAGTACGTATCTGACGTCGCGGTGCATTTTATAGATATGATCGATGTCTAAGTCATCGTATGCAGGGCTACACTGTTTTTCTAGATCTCTTGCTATCTCTTCTGCTTTTCCTGCGTCCGTGTGTACTAGGCCCCACGGTGACAAGAGTGTAGGAAGAGATTTGTTTTTTGTTTCTGAGGTTTCTTAATATCTTCCAGATGGGGTGTGTTCCCGGGTGATATAGAGGCTATCTTGGCTTCCCATGTTTCGTTTCTGTGGGATTTAAGTGCTTCACTATCTTCATTGTTTAGCTTTTTGAGGATCTTTTTGTCTTGAGGTGCATGGGTGTTATGGTTCGTTTTCCTTGCTTTGTTTATGTCCGTAATTAAATTCATGATGAGGTCGTCGATTTGGTTTAAAGGTGGTTGTAGTAGAGGTGACAGCCTTCAAAGCTGTGTTGATTCGCTGGGTAAGACTTTTGAATGCATTTTCAATTTCTCTTTTGGAGCTGATGTGAGGAACTGGGTCAGTGTGTTCCTGGAGTACTTTTGACAGTTTTTTTCCACGAGATGAAGGAAAGCGGGGGAGGCGGCAGTTGTTCTTGCTTTCCCAGCTGTGATCAGATGTAAGCTCGTTTAAAGTCTAGGCTATACTGTAGCTTAATATTTGGCAGGAAAGCTATGGCTAGTATGTCAGCTGTGCCGAACGTACTGTGATGTTTTCGTTAGGTGGGGCCTGCCACCACTGCGTAATTTGAACTGGAGCAGCTGAAGAGGATGAAGCCGTTTCTATTTGTGGTTCTACTGTTCCATGCAAGGGGGGGGGGGTTTCGAATTTAGTTGACCGCCAATGATGACTTGCTCTCTATTGCCCAGGACGGCATCCAGATCTGAATGTAGCAGATTTTTTGATGTGGGTTCTAGGTCGCATAAAGTTTTAATTTCCCAGCTGAGGGTGTGGGTACTTCTATTCCTGTGAGCTCTAGATTTCTGGTTGAGGGGTTAGTTACAAAGTGGTGATTGATGTAGTTTTTATGAAAATAGTTCCACCGCCTTTGTAGTTTAGTCTGTCATTTCTGTGGAAGAGGTATCCTCTAAGTTTAGGGTTGTCTGCTAGACTCAAGTGAGATTCATTTATGGGACAATGTCTGGGTTGTATCTCACCATGAATTTCAGAGTTCCAGAACCTTGTTTTTAAGGTCATTTGCGATCCACGCGATAATCTGTAGAGAATCTGGGGTGATTTTGTTTCAATGCATTTATGAGAACTGCTAGGATGGCTGGGTTTCTTACTAGATCTGCTAAAGATTTGCTGCATATTTGTGAGAGAGATTGTAATGATGGCTGCAAGAGTTGGGTGGTATTGTTCATGTGTGACCTTTGTTGTGCGGACTACATCTGACGTTTGTGATTTGCTCCGATCGAGTCGTCAGGTTGCGCCAGTTTGTCCTCTGTTGTGTTTTTTGACCTCTGGGTGGTTCATGAGCTGGAGCTGCCGCTACTGCTTTTAATAGACTAGTAGAGGAGGTAGATCGTCTGTCTTTTGGGTGTTGTATATAACCTTTGTAGTTTGCTGGGTGAGTGCCACTGTAGTTTGCACATTTAGCTGGGATGTTTTTTGGCTTGGTGCAGGTATTTGTGGGGTGGCTCTCACCCCATTTTAAGCACTTCTATTCTGCTTTACACAACTTCTCATGACAAAACTTTGGGTACCTGTGGCACTGTCCTGATGAGGCCCTTTTCTTAGTGGATCTGGGCTGAATTTTTGTCCACAAATTGATGTTAGCTCGTAGATGTTTTTGTATGCGTTGTGGATCTCTACTAAGATGAGTGGCATCGGACTTTTGTCAGCTCTGGTCAATCTGCTAAATTTGATGGGTGGTAGGCCTTGATATCAGGTTATGTCTTCTAGAGGCAGCCTGCCTCATAGCGTGGCTTCATAAGGGTGCTCGTTCAGCCATATTGCGGTAGGCGCCGTTACTACGCTAACAATTCCTGTTTGCGTAGCAAGTGCGGAAAGAAGTTCTTCCAAGCTTAAACTGATTAAAAATTATTTGCGAACAGCAATGACCCAAGAAAGATTGGGTCATTGTTGTTAATATCGAAAGAGGCGGACCTACCTTATAATTTAAATTTAGAAGAGCATCTAAACAGTTTTATTGTGCGATATTCCCGTAGAGCAAACATTTAATTAATATTATTATGTATTCGTTTGGCATTAATGCTTCTCTTGTCATAAAAACAAAATAGCAATTGGAGATTTTCTTATATTTTTGGCTTATAATCCATCAGGAGCGATGTTTATTTGTTTTCTTCAGGCCTCGATGTAATCTGGCGACGTTTTATATTTAACAAAAGAATTAAACAAAGACGATGCAGAAACTGCCATGAGAATTTTCATAAGAAACTTCAGGGATCAGATCTTAGAATACCTAAATGCCATCAAAGTAGAAATTAAAGACGATAACTCTGCAATAAGAAAGTAATTGGAAGTACCATTTAAAGCTGAAATAAATGAAACTGAAGGCTTGCCGGATTAGACTTACATGTATTCAAGATATAAATTAAAAAGCCGAATGCAATGAAAAACTAATTAAGGATCTGTGCACTAAAAACACAAAACAAACAAACAAAAATTACCACTGAAAGCTCAAACAAACGAACTGAAATGGGAAGTTAATAAAATTCCGCAGAGCTCTCGAGGTTAAAAATATCAATTTGAACCGTCCACCAGAATCTCGGAATGTAAACCTGCATATTATAGCTGAAAAACTGTTGAACCCACTTGGATTAAAAAGGAAAGATATCGTGAATGCTCAGAGAGTACCCTCCAGCAGAAAACCAGACGTTAAGCCAGTTATTATCCAACTAGAGAACAAGAATATTAAAAATAAATGGGTGGCTGAGGCAAGAAAACTAACCAAAGATTACAGTTCAACAATTTGATGAACAGTTAAAACCGGTGCCCGTCTATATAAAACGAAAACCTGACCAAACTCAATAAGCAACTTCTTTATGAAGCAAAACAAAAGAAAGCAAGTGGTGCAGTCAAGTATGTATGGATAAGAGATGGTAAACTGTTCACGAGAAAGAACGACAACACAATACGGATACAAACACCGGATGACATTAACGTACACAGTCAAAGAAGGCAGAAAATCTAAATCTTACCTATGAAGAACTGGAATAATGAAGACCTAAATGGATTTAAGATTGCACATGAATAGCATAGATTCTGATGCAACTGTAAAAAAACTATACTATCTAGTTTATTATCTAACCTCTATTTTTTTAACACCACCACCACCACTACACTCATCCAAGAATTGCAACGTATGTCATGTCAATAAGGTCAAATGTTAATAATTGGATATTACTTTTCACAGAAATCCAATCATATATATACAGAAGTACTAGTCTTAAGTGACATATGGATCAAAGAACTTGAGATTGATCCCTATTCTTTCCCAAATTACGACACATATTGTGATTGTCGCGACTATAATCGTTCAGGTGGATTAATTCAATACGCTAGGAAAAATGTTTATCATTTTCATAGACTTGAATCATAAATGCAAAGCGCTGAAATTGTAATGATTTACGACACAGCAATGAATATACTTATATTTGCTATGCACACGATGGCCCAGGTGATATCTTTCTATCAGAGTTAATAATGTCCTAAAAACCTTAAAACACGACAATCTCATAGTAAAGGGGGGGGGGATTTGGACCTTTATCGAATAATAGTAAAACTGAAGAATATAAAAATATAGTATCTACTCGTTTGTTTTTTGCTTACATCGATGGGAATGCGAGAGAAGCGAACAACTCAGCAAGTTGTATTGATCACATATTCATAAGAAACAGAATTTACCTATGAAGTGTCCACTGCAATCTACTTGAGCAAAATAACAGATCAGTCACTATTTGATACTGTTGAAACTATCCTTACTTAATAGCGTTATAGTCATAAAAAATTAAAAAATCAGCACCAATTGCAATAAATTTGAGAACTACATAAAATATTATCAACTGCCTCAGACCGACATATTAGACACAAAATCAGCTATGTGGGGTGTTTATTAAAATGATTAAATATACAGATAGCAAATCGCAATATCGCAAAAGAATTACTACAAAAAAAGGATGTTCAGACACACTGGATAACAAGTGAACTAAAAATATGATAAGGGCAAAAGAGAAGCTCTACTATAAGCATAGGAAAAATCCCTACAAATTAATTTAAACACGACCACAAATTTCGTTAAACACCTAAAGGAAAAAATAAAGCAAGCAAAGGAACATTATTTATTATCGAAATTTCTTTCTTGTATGAATGATAAAAGTAAAGAATGGAGGTTGGTTAGTATGATGATAGTGAACGCAAAGCAGAAACCGCGGAATTCCCAGAGGTCAATGACGTCACCGATGTGATTAACAATATGAACAACCACTTTACAATTTAGTTTAATCCTTTATCCCAGTGAGAGCAAACAAAGTTTGCACCTGAAAATATCTTCAGGACTAAATATAGTGTTGTACTATCTTATCCAGTAAGTAGTGCAACACCAAGGCAACTCGTGGCAAAGGTGGAGCAAGCTACCAGGCACTTCTAACCCAGTATCTCCCATAATGCAAAACACATTTCCTATGTGGATATGTATACTGTTATGCATTAAAGGGATTGGCCATCTACCCAGACTAGTTTCGACCTTTATTGAGGTCTCTTCAGTGGGAGCCAGGCCAGTAAGTCATGACTTGCTACTGCTTCTGCCTGGTATCTCCAGCTCTGGGCCTGGCTCCCACTGAAGAGACCTCAATAAAGGTCGAAACTAGTCTGGGTAGATGGCCAATCCCTTTAATGCATAACAGTATACATATCCACATAGGAAATGTGTTTTGCATTATGGGAGATACTGGGTTAGAAGTGCCTGGTAGCTTGCTCCACCTTTGCCACGAGTTGCCTTGGTGTTGCACTACTTACTGGATAAGATAGTACAACACTATATTTAGTCCTGAAGATATTTTCAGGTGCAAACTTTGTTTGCTCTCACTGGGATAAAGGATTAAACTAAATCTATTATAACCACTTTACAAAGTATGGTAGTTCTGATTTCGACCCTGCAGAAAGGACAAAGTACGTGACTCACCTTCCGTGGATTAAGAACTCCATGTATCTACTAACAGTCAACAAAGATGTGGTAAAGAGTGGAGTAATCGGATTGAAAAAAATGGAAAAAAAAGAATGTGACAATATAAATGTCAACAAGTAAACATTATCATTAAACACAAATTTCAGTTCTTTACGAACATCATTAATAATTCGTTTGAACACGTAAATATGTAGAACACTTAAAGACTACTTCAGTTGTACCTCTATTTAAAGGAGGTAACAGAAATGAGATCAAAATTTACAAACCAATATCTATACTATGCACAATCTCAAAGGTTGAAATCCTAATTTAAACCCGGTTAATTAATCCCTCGATGTTACCGCGTATATCAAAATATCGCGCGTTAATCGAATCTAATAATCAATGGTAAAAATTATAATTCGTCCATAATCGACTACTGTACTAATACTTCGTTTTATATAGTAATCTTTCAGGAAAGATAAAAAATGAATGCAAAGTAAATGTTTATTAAATACTTCCACCTACATTATTTACTGCAATTTTTTTTTTTATCTTGATAAAAAGAATCAAGAGTCGTTTGAACAATTTTAGTTTTTTTCTTATCGACATAAATTCTATGATAAGAAGCAAAACGAATCTGCAGACCTCGGTAAACAATCAATGAAACAAGAAAAAATACTGCAAATATAATACATGATGGTACAAATTAAGCTAATATTGAATCCAACATTATTTCATAGCCGAATACAGAAACTACAAGAGTTTCGTGCCGAATATATTGAAACTAAAAGTTTCGGCTTATGCAAGCATAAGGAACCTTATGGGCAACTCGTAGCAAAGGTGGAGAAAGCACCAGATCACTTTCCTTAGTATTTTCCATTATGTAAAGCACATCTCCTAGAGCGGTGCTTCCCAAACTTATGGATGTAGAGCCTCCCCCTTTGGAAAAATTAAAATATTTCACGACCCCTATCGAAAAAAAATCGTAATACAAACATATATTATTATAAAATTTATTGTATTTATATTCAATACAAAAGATACACTGCGAATATTGCAAAAATCAAATGCAAATATTATATTACCGGAGTATTTTTTAGCGTTTTACATACTAAACATTTTTTAATATTTTTTTTATGTTGGGCCCATACACAGGAGGTTGGTTGGTCAACCTATAGTACATTATTACCGTGTATGGGTAGTGAGTTGGGAAAGGAGAAACTTGTTGACATTTGACGTGGCGCACTTAAGTCTTAAAACATTTTAAATTTGTTTTCATTATTTCACGGCCCCCCTCAACAAAACTGACGGCCCCAAGGGGGCCGCGGCCCACAGTTTGGGAAGCGCTGTCCTAGAAGACATGCATGATAAAAATAAGCCTTTGACTCTATTTCAGTATTACATGATGGTTTATTTATTTATTTAAAGTTACAATCTAGAGCTTATTGAACAAAGAATAAAAAATAAAAATAAACCATACTCGACTGACATCGGGGGTCGCGGTATCTCTCAGATACAATATACTGTCAAATATCACAAACCTTTACAAAACATGTGTTAAACCAAACTGACAGCAAAAAATAGTGCAGAATATCACACGTATCATATGAATGCACAGCTACTCATGACCTCCAAGCTATACACTGAACTGTGTAAGAATATTTATATTAAACATTTTGCATGTATCTGTCAGATCAGTTGCGAGCTCCGCAGGGTTAAAGGCGCGTTAATCAAAACTCTTGCCATGTATATCAAGGGATTGCCGCAATTAATTTTGCAGCATTAATCGAATCCCGCGTTAAACAAAAGGGATACTTGTGTAACTTTAAATAATACAGATCGTTCCGCCCATTTTTTCGAATGTATATTTTTATGAAAATTTATAGTTTTCACTTTATTAATACCAAGTGTAGCCTTAAGTAACGTACAGAATCATGATTGATAATCATTGATATGTGTCAAGAATCGTTTCACCGTCGCTAAGTAATAGTTGCCAGAAAATTAATTAAAATTCATGGAGAAAATGCAAGAAGAACCTACGATAATTTCATCGATGCGAGGAGGGTTAAAACTACTCCTAAATGAATATGTTTACTACAAGAGTAAATCTGGTCGACAGGGTAAAATATATTGGGAGTGCAAAAAACTTAGAACGAAACAATGTTCGGCACGAGCTATTACAACTATGGATTTTCAAAATATTATTATTATTATTATTATTATTATTTGAGAACTAAATAAAACATCATCAACTGCCTCAAACCGACATATTAGACAGCTATATGAGGAATTTATCAAAAGGATTAAATATGCAGACAGCAAATCGCATTATCACAAAAGAGTTACTGCAAAAAAGGATGTTCACACACACACGCACGCACGCACGCACACACTGGATAACAGGTGAACTGAAATATATGATAAGGGCAAAAGAGAAGCTCTCATAAGCGTAGAAAAAATCCCTACAATTTAATGTTTGAGCACGACTACAAAAATTTCGCAAAATACCTAAAGGAAAAAATAAAGCAGGCAAAATAACATTTTCTTCTATCGAAATGTCTTTCTTGTATGAATGGTAAAAGTAAAGAATGGAGGTTGGTTAATATGATGATAGGTAACACAAAGCACAAAACACGCGAATTCTCAGAGGGCAATGACGTCACCGATGTACTTAACAAAATGAACAACCTCTTTACAAACCATGGTAGTTGCAGGGGAGTGCCAGTAGTGTCCGGCGCCTGTGTGCAAAACTTTAAAACTTTTAAAAAATCACTTTAAAGAAACTTTTTTTTAAAAAAAATATTTCCTCCTCTTTGGCGCCTTTACTATCCTGGCGACTCTGTGCGTCGCACACATTGCACATATGGTCGGCGCGACCCTGGGTAGTTGAGATTTCGACCCTGCAGAAAGGACCCTGCAGAATTCCATGTATCTACACGCAGTGAACGAAGATGGGGTAAAGAGTGTAGTAATCGGATTAAACAAAGGGAAAAAAAAATGGGATTTTACAATATAAACGTCAAAAAACTAAACATTACCATTAAACACAAATTACAGTTCTTTACAAATATCATTAATAAATCCTTTGAACACAGTAAATGTATAGAACACTCAAAGACTGCTTCATTGTACCTCTTTTTAAAGGAGGTAACAGAAATGAAATAAAAAATTACAGACCAATATCTATACTATCCACATCATACTATCCATATAGTAATCAATATACTAACTAGGTCAAAGGTTATTGGAATTCTAATTTAAAAAAAAATAGCTATTTAAATACCATATCCTTTTATGCAATTAATCAATTTGGCTTTAGATTTGGATGCAATACCGAAAAAGCGCTATTGGAGTTTCATAAAACGGTCTGTAGTGGAATAAATAAAGGAATGCACACAGCAGCCGTTTTCTTTGATATATCTAAGGTTCGACTGTGTTATCATGACCTATTACTACTGAAAATGTCCAAACGGCATCAGAGGAATTATTAATGACTGGTTCGGATCCTATCTGAATAATCAATAGCCCAACAAAAATAATAAAATACGGAGTCCCGCAAGGGTCTGTACTAGGACCTGTAAAATTCAATGCAGCGTATATTTTCTATTTTTTATTGCATCGATTTTACAGGAGTCAAATCCAAAATTCACAAAAAGAAACTTGTAAATTTTATATGTAAATAATACTAACAGCCATATATTTAAACTCAGAGGAATTAGCATGATAAAGTGTGTAAATAGCAGTGGCGGCCGATACATAAGCATTGTGTTGTGTCGGAAAAGTGATGAGTCATCCCTTTTCCCCACCCAACATTAAGTTACCTCAAAAGCAAGGGATAAGGACAAGCTTGTGCCCCCGATGGGAAGTGTGCCATATAATGTCCTAAGAAAATGTAAACATTCAGATGTGTAAATTCCAAAGATTCTTAAGATAGCCCATAAGTTTATTAAGATGGTAATTGTGAATGAATTAAAGTAGAAAGTCATGTAGTATTAACAAATAAATATGTATAAGCTAAGTACAAGTTTAAGGCATGTAAAGACAGTTCGTAGCCACTGCGTCTAGTCGGCTGCCGCCGTATGCGTGACGACACCGCCGAGTGAGGGAGCTGTTCAGAAGTATAAAAGTTTCGACGGGACTTCGAATCGCTCTCTTATCCCTTATCTCTTGTGTCTCGTCTCCGAGGTTCGTCGGTACCAAGTTTCTCGTAGGAGAGCTATGTAGAGCTTGCCGCCACGTGTAGCAAGGATCTCCTCTTGCTATGCATGTTGCTTCGGTCAAAGTTTCAACTACAATGTGTTCAAACACATAAGGAGAAAGAGCCGCTGATGAAATCCACGTCAGCGTACAGATCTGTGCATGAGTGTTTTCGGTTCGTGTAGAACAAAGGAACAAAGCCCGCCGTCAGAGGAGGTACAGTGAACAGATCAGAATACCTAGTCAAAGCAAGAACGGTAAGCGAAGATTTTCTTATATTAATGTAGGATTAAAGAAACAGAAGTTAAGAACACACGTTATTTACGTGTTGTGCCATAGGAACAGTCTGCAATTTGGACACTTGTGTCTACAGTTAAGAGGAAAACATATTAGGCTCCAGCTGAACAGGAGGCCGAGCTCCGAACTGTTTAAGTGTTTAAGAAAAGTAATGTCATATGATCAGAAAGTGATTAAGTGTTAACAGATATTTTGGGGGTGAGAATTAAGTAGAAATAAGTACCATTGTCCTAGAGAATTACATGTCAGATTTATTGAATTGTCTAGTGTTTATATGTAATGTTTCATGTATGATATTATCAGGTGACTTAATTGTGAGAGTCTGAGGATAGATATATGTACAGAAGTGAGGAATTTATGCCTAGTAAGAGATCATAGTGCAGAAGCTTAAATGTGTTTAATTAAGTAAGGGGAATCCAGACTCTTTTAAGGTTAAGAATTTAAATAACATGTATACTTGTCTTTGTGAAATAATAAATGTGTTTTTTTTACATAATCAATTGAGTTTGTCATATCTTCTGCGGATTTGAATTACCGTTTGGAAAATTTCGTACCTTGCAATTAAAGGGGAAACCAATAGTGATATGAGAATAGGGACCACGACTGCATATATCTTGATCCCTACAATTTTCTTTAAGTATTTTAGATATTGCATCAGAATTTAGTTGCTGGCTGGCGCAGTCCTAAATCTATACAAATTTGTTGGCAACTGAAGTCTGAGAATAAGAGATACAAAAATTTAATGTTAAAAGTTAAGGTAAAGTTAAAGTAAAGTAAAAGGAAAGTAAAGAAATTAAAGATATAACAATAAGGCAGTCACACAGACATCCAAAGATATAACAACTGCAACATTGCAGCACCCCAATGGGAAAAAAATGAAAAAATTAAATTTTGTTTGTGTTTATAAATAATAACAATGCTTACAACATTATATAAAAGCAATACGACATGTTAAATGTTACAGCTTATGTTTCGACATTGATTGAATAGTTAATAATTGGAATTGCTTGATTAACGCTTTAGATTACGAAACAAATGCACTGCGATCTAACACACTGTCGGCATTATCACGTTTGGCCAATTGCAGCTAGACTCGCCGATATTCGTTTACGCTTGTGATTGCACGTTACAAGCAATTCCGACACTGCTCGTTTGGGCAGTGTCGATTACAGATAAATTGTATGCAGGCGCGCGTTATTTCTGTGAGATACGAAACTTTTATTATTGGTGTTTGTTTATGGTGAGGATGAAATATTTTTAATAAAGCAATTTTCACTATATAAATTTATTTATTAATAAATTCGTTACTGATTAGAAATTATATATTTTTTTTTATTTTATTATTATTATTTATTTTTTTGTATTTTTATTTTTCTGCACCCCCACTTAAAATTTTCACTGGCCGCCACTGGTAAATAGAAGATATGTGAATATGCTAAATTCAAGGGCAATGCTGTAGAAATTAGAAATGTATTCTAATTGCCTAAGTAATACCAAAAGCCCATGTATAGAAACCCAGAGGAATTAACATGCTAAATAGAGTAAACAGAAGATGCCTTAAAATGTTATGTTCAAGGGCAATGTCTTTGAATTCGAAAATGCATTGACGTTAGGATGTCATTTAGTATAAAGGAAACCTATTGTATCCAAAATCAGTCCGATGCCGCCTTCAAGGTCAATAGTAAAAGAGTATACATCAGAGTATACATCAGAAACAGTTCTGCTATGCTGTAAAAAGGATTACACGTACTCTTCAGAGAGAGCTAGAAATCTGGGCTTTCAAGAAGGTTAAGTGTTTGCCTGTGAAAGTATGGGGGTCTCAGACCTTAGTTCAAAGTTTGCGCGTGAATGTTTGGGGGTCCCAAACCTTCGGCCAGGATCGTAGAAAAGACATCGAGATGGACATTCGAGCATCGGCAGAGTTGACGCCAGGAGAAAAAGTGGAGGAAGTCAATCCATGGATTACGTCGATCCGGATGAGGCCGTGGAGGGGAAACCAGAGGTGAAAACTTACACAACGAATAGCAGCCCAGGACCAGGATGACTAAGCCTTGATCGTCAGACCTTACGTCCGAGAATCTATAACGCCGAAAAATCGCGCTCCATCCCCCCCATGCCATTCCAGAGGAGAATACGGTATCCATGAACCCTCTAAAGTAAGAGCCCAACACCTGACATAGATAGGAATCCAGGAAATCTGTAAAGGTAGTACGAGCAAGTGCACTACACTGATGAAGGAGTCATCTGAGTTCATTTTCAGTAAATTTTCTTATGTTGTGAAGGACTGTTTACAGGGACTGATAATTTTATAGAATTACTATATACAGTAGAATGAGAATTTGTTTGCATAGAGAGAAGTTGTTTTTAAAGTAATTTTGTCTATTGTAAAAGACTGTTTTAGAAGAACTGATAAGATTACAGAATTACTATATATAGTGTCAGGAGAAGTAGTTTGCATAAAGAGTGTTATATATTAAGTGAAGGCTGGAATTTATGGTTATAGTTAATCAAAGCATTATAATTCATAAATTGTAAATGGGCTGATAGTTATCTCATTTAATTGCTTAATTATTTGTATCACTGGTATTTTGTTGCATGCTTAAGAAAATGTCTTGAAGAAATTTTCCTCTAAAGTGTTTAACTTAGAGAGGAGTAACAAGTAGCATTTCATTAGTGTATAATTTGTATAGTTTCAGCATAAATAAATATGTTTTTTTTTTTGTTTTTTGTTTTTTTTACAAAGTGTGCCTCCGCACTGTTCTAAATAAACAGATTGTGTGAGCGGGGGTTTAAAAATAGGTACGAATTAAAGATAAGAGTTAGCCACGACTGTAAATAATTATTGAGAAGGGCCTTAGTATAGAAAGCGAATTTTACTGGAAGTATTGATATTTCTTATACCACAAGGAGACCTTTAGTGGCGCAGTCTGTAATAAAAAATAAAATTTCTAGAGATCTCCCGTATAAGGAAAGAATACTGAAGGTAGAGCAAAGATCATAAAGTTAGTAGAGTACATGAAAGGATTAGCTAAAGATAAAGTAAGGACAAAATAAGGATAGTGAAGAACAGAGATATAGAAGTACTAAATTAAAATATAAAGAAGAACGTAGCAAAAGTAATTGAATAATAAGAAAAATACAAATAGATGCAACAGAGTTTACAAAGGCGCAATAAATATAATATTACAATATAGAGCAAAATAACCACTCCGTTTACAGACCCATCCTATTTTTAATATATATTAATGATTTAGGTAAATACAAACTTTTTGATAAAATGATATCCTTCACCGATGACACGACATTAATATACACCAAAACAACCCTTGAAGATCTAAAAAATCGGATTGATATTGATATGTTAAAACTAAGTAAATGGTATAGCAATAATGGCTTTAACATTAATACCGATAAAACGAGATATATGTACTTCATGTTAACGGATAAACTAGACCAGGGTATAACCATAAAATAGCATGAAAAGAAATGTACTGACATCCTAAATTGTAACTGTAGCTTAATCAAAAAAAAAAAAAAAAAATCAGTTATTTGGGCGTCCAAATCGATAAAAATATAAAGTGGAACTTCCACACCATTTTTTAACAAATAAGTTTAGATTCATAATTAATAGAATATATTATGCTAAAAAATTTGTAAATGCAGAATTCTTAAGATGCTTGTACTATTCCTGTGTAAATTCCTCACTGCAATATGGCATCACCTGTTGGGGTGGAGATTATTACATCAATCTGCTTCCATTAATAAGAATACAAAAGAGAATAATTAGAGCCATAACCACTACTGACTTCGCTCAATCAACCAATGATCTGCTTGTCATGCATGATATTCTACCACTACAGAAACTATATCTCTATGGTTGTCTAGTATACGTAAAAAGGAACGCTGAAAGTTTCTCGGTATATAATGTAGACTATGGATTAGGCTGCGGCCGGAACACTGGTAGTACCCAAGGCAAACAAAGAAATTTTTCATAAATTCTTCGAATACCTAGAAGATACATTTGGACACATCTGTAGAATGAGTGAGGACCGGAAGATAAAGACATTTATGTTTGGTATTTTGGATGGTTTAAACAGAAGAGGTAGACCATACAGAGAATGGATAGACGATATAAAAGACTGGTGTGGAATGGGTGTACAAAAACTGCGACACTGTGCACTGGACAAAGAACGGTGGAAGAAGATAGTGAAACAGGCATCAGACATCAACGGGCAGTGAGTCCATGATTCATGATGATGATGATGATGATGACATCAACGAAATCGTGAAAGGTGAGCCCTCATGGATATGGTCACTGGACTCACAGTGACTGTCTCGAACTAATTTAATTCTCTAGTAACCAGCTTGGCTACGGCCCATGGTTACACATAAATACACAAACTAACTTGCTTTATCACTGAAACCAGCAACTTATTAAAAACTACGAAAACTATCAGAAATGTATTTAACTCTATTTGTGTATATATATATATATATATATACATACAAATTGTACAACGTGATTTGTATAATATAAATATCTTGTATACGTGATGGGGATGATAATAACTGTAAAATTATTATTATTATTATTATTATTATTAAGAAAGACCACCAGGGAGTCAGAGACTCATCGAGGGAGGCCACATACTACACACGCGAGCTATAATACCCATTCTTCAATTCATTCACACTGCTTGCACTCACAATATCCAATGGCAATCCATTCCAATTACGCACCATCCTCTGAAAGAAAAATCTAGCCCTCACACTCGTCTTGGGGGCCTTCATTCTCAGCTTCCAAAGATGCCCTCTCATCCTTTCCCCACCCTCCATAAATTGAAAAATCCCATCAATTGAAATCCTGTGTGATCCTTTGAGCAGTTTGTAAGTCTCAATAATATCTCCCCTCTTTCTCCTGTTTGCTAATATCGGAACTCTACAAATTCTCAATCTCGCTTCATAATCAGTATTCCACAATCCTGATATCATTTTTAACACTCTCCTTTGTACTCTCTCCAATATATCAGAATCACAGCAGAAACCAGGAGACCAGACCTGAGCATAATAGTTCAAGTGAGGTCTTATCAAGGCCTTGTAAAGAGCAAAAATAACATCCTTATTTTTACATGTGAACGTTCGTTTCAGCATTGCAATTATCTTTTGAGTTGCATTTGCAATCTTTGCCACATGGCCCCAAAACTTCAAATTCCTGTCTACTAACACTTCAACATCCCTAGCCTCATCAGTTTCTTCTAGCTTAATCCCAACAATATAATACGACATTGGATATCTATTCATGCCGAAGTGAATGACTTTACATTTACTGACATTGAACTGACACCCATTTTCCCATGCCCACAATTCCAGTCTCTTCAACTTATTCTGCAAAGAATGCATATCAGCAGCATTACTGATTACTCTATCCAGCTTTGCATCATCAGCAAATAATTGTATGTCACTTGTCAAATCCTTCCCAATATCATTAATGTACAGATTGAATAATAGTGGACCAAGCACTAATCCTGGTGGTACACCACTTGTTACCTTAATCCTTGCAGACTCAGATCCCCGTATACCACTTTTTGATATCTATCAGCCAGCCATCCTTTTATCCATGTTAATATTGTATAACGCAAACCCATTTTCTCCAATTTATGCAGAAGTCTGCCATGCTGTATTCTCTCAAAAGCCTTAGAAAAATCCAAAAGTATCATGGTGTATCCATTCTTCTTATCTAGTTCAATGGTAACATTGTTATAGAATGTGAGCAAGTTGCTAAAACATGACCTTCCCTTAGTAAACCCGCGTTGGTCATTGCAAAGTAAAGATTCACTGTCAACCCATTTCTGAATGCAGGCCCTGACCAATTTTTCCAAAATCTTCACCACCACTTCTGAGATACCAATTGGTCGATAGTTGGATACATCGGTCTTTGCACCACCCTTGTGCACTGGAATTATAATACATTCCTTCCATTCCTGCAGAATCTTCCCAGTTCTGATACTCATTAAACAGCCTGGTAAAAGGAATGGCCAGTTGATCTGAACACTCTTTTAGCACACGTAGTGATATTCCATCAGTCCCTATTGCTGAATTCTTATTCAGTTTGTGCAAGAGATCTAATACCTTGGCCTCACACACCTGTGTTTCTTCATCTGGTGTAGAGGTAACAGTGTGCTCAATGTTGTTTTCACCAGTTTGACAGCTTTTAATGAAATCGGCACTCATTAACTGAATAACCTCTTCTGCAACTCTAACCCTCATGCCATCTTAATTTAGAAGAGTTATGCTTTCATATTCATTCTTTCTTTTACTTGCAGTATATCAATAGAATTCTTGTGTCTTTAGCATGCAGAACCAGTTTTTTTATTTTTCATAATCAGACTTTGGAGAGCCTGTGTAGCTCAGCAGAAGTGGCGTTTGCACTCTACAGCGCTTGATCGCACGAAGAAAGGATTTGGTGATTCAAATCTAGTCACCGACTAGAGGAACTTTTTCTAAGCCTTTTTTCAGCCGGTTCCAGTTCCCGAGTTAGTCGATCTTTGGCACGGGCTAGCGGTTTTTTCTCCAGGAAACTCGGGTTTTTCGTCCTGTAAACTCAAGAAAATCGACTGTAGAACCCACACTATTTTCAGACATTTAAAATATTGTGTTAGGGTTAGAGACCACGAGATTGCGGCACTAGCCTGCTGCCTTCTTCACTGCATACCGATGAATCAGTGATGGCCTTGGGCCAGCTATCTCTCTGATTGACTACCAGTGGAGATTGAACTGCCCACTCAGTCTCCAAAAGTTAGATAGGGTAAACGGCCCCGCCTGCTCCCTATACGGGAACAACATAGGCGTTAGCTGATTTTTATTATTTATTTTAATCAGACTTTGCTTTCTGCACAATGGTTGTGACTATTCTACACCTAGTGTCCAAAAAGAAACAGAACGTTTCGAAAATAGAAGAAACGAGTGGCGCCACCTGTTGTATCGTTTTGTTGTCGAAAGCGGCAACCTTCATTTTTGTGTCAACTGTATATGACATTTGTTTCATTAGAAGCCGGGTTATAGTGCCAAGAGTGACAGTGTGTTTTGACGTTCGGAAAATGAGTTTCAAACAGAGCTGCGATTGACTTTTGTGTTAAACTTGGTAAACGTTTTACCTAAACTCATCAAATGCTTCAAAAAGCATACGGTGCTGAATGTTTATACCGTACTGAGGTTTACGAGTGGTTTAAACGATTTCAAAGTGGTAGTGAGACGCTTGAGGACGACGAAAAGCCGGGCGTCCAAAAACTGGACTGAGCAAAGTTAACATCGAAAAAGTGAGGGATTTCATGAAAAAAAACCCCGAAATCGTCCGTGAGATTGATTAAACATGAACTGGGGATTACAAAATCAACTGTCCACAACATTTTGACGAGAGTTTGGGCCTTCGTGAATTGAATTCGCGATTTGTTCTCCACAAGTTGAACGACGACCAAAAAAATGTATCGAATTGAACACTGCAAGGACCTCGAAAGGACTCAAACTTCTCTTGAAACGATCGTTACGGGTGACGAAATAGTAAAGGTAATTTATACTAATTAATTTTACAAATAAATTTAAGAAGTCGATTAGGTAATAATTTGGTGTTTTGTGTATTAGACAGAAACAAAGCGCCAGAGAGCAGTGCTGAGTGGAGACCACGAGAAGAGGAGCATCCGAAAAAAGTTGCTTCGAGAAGTCAAAAACGAAAGACAATGTTGATTAATTTTACGATATCCACAAAGAATTCGTTCCGACTGGCCAAACAGTCAATGGTGAGTTTTATCTCGTAGTTTTGAAGCGATAGATAGCGAGACTTCGCGTATTGTGACGACTGACCGTTCGTCAAAACACACTGTCACTCTTGACACTATAACTCGGCTTCTAATGAAACAAATGTCATAAATAGTTGACACAACGCTAATGAAGGCTGCCGCTTTCGCCAACAAAAAGATAAAACAGGTGGCCACTAGATTCTTCTCTTTTCGAAAAGTCGTTTTTTTTTTTTTTTTTTGACAGAGGGTGTATTCTGGTGTAGTTACATCTGCTTGATTGTTCACAATCATTGTTGTTGTTGTTGTGCTGAATTCTTCTTTTTGATCTAATTAGCAATTCATTGTTTTACTGTGGAAGCCTGTCCATGTGTTTCGAGAATTTGATTTGTATTGACTTTGAAGTTTGTTACTTCCTCAAGAACATCTTAGCATCTCTGATCCAGAATAATTGATACTTTTTTTCTAATTTCGAGTTTCTGGTTTGGTAGAACAGATCTTGGTTGAATAGTGTTAAATACTCAAGTAGGAAGACTTATGTACTGTTTTGTAATTCGTTCAAGTCCTTGGCAACTGTTTTTTCTGTCTACTGGCTTTTATGAGATTGTGTCTTACGGATTTGCTTTTATAACGAACTACGATTGATGTGTGTCGTGGCTAGTCTTGTGTTTTGCCCTTTCTGGGAATCCGATTTACGGCCTAGTTTCGGTATGTTGTATGGGGGGGAATGTCAATTGCAAGACCTAATTTTATAACTCCGTCTGTAAAGTTTTGTGCAGGTGCAGTTTCAGGAATACCGTGCCACCATCGTAGGTGGCAGCGTGAGAGAGTTTGATCCACCTTTGCTATGAGTTGCCAAGGGATATCCACCTTACCTCAGTCCTGAAGATATTTTCAGGAAAACTTTGTTTGCTTACACTTGGATAGAGGATTAAACAAAATTTATTATAGTCCAACCAAGTGCAAAATAAACTTCCAACATATTTCTCTAAATCCACAGTAATTTAATTATAAGGTGGTACACCAGTTGGCAACTGCAACTCGTATAGGTAAATATGACCTCTCCATTGCTTCTGCCTTAGTATCACCACTCTGGGTCTGCCTCCCACTGACGAGACTTCAATAGAGGTCGAAACCAGTCTGGGTAGTGGGTGGCCCTTCCCTTAATGCATAGCAGTATACATGTTCTCAAGGAGATGTGCTTTGCATTATGGGAGACACTGAGTGATGACAGCTTGATCCACCTTTGCTACGAGTTGCCAAGGGATGTACCACCTTACCTCAGTCCTGAAGATATTTTCAGGCGCAAACTTTGTTTGCTTACACTTGGATAAAGGATTAAACTAAATTTATTATAGTTTGACCAAGTGCAAAATAAACTTCCAGATAAACTAGTGATGTTAATCACAAATACCTTATTCTACCACAGGCCACAACACAAATAAACTTGGACATCATCACACAATGAAATCAAAAACTGTATGGAATGTACAATCGTTAATAAGAAATGGAAACATTCCTTCCAAAATGTCAAAACATTAAAAAAGATTGACATGGCTACAGATCATGGAACTACTATCAGCTAAACTAAAAATAACTTTCAAAAGAAAGAGAATAAACCACCAAACACAAAAGAAGATAGACATCTCAAAACTCAATGATAGCTTGACCAGATCTAACTATCGGAGATCATTGAAAGAAAAATTAAATAATCTTGCTTTAGATACAGTCCTGGAGTCTTGGAAAAAAGGTAAAGAAATTATTAAAGATACAGCAATAAAACAAGTGGGCTACCAAGTATATGTAAATAAAGTTTGACTTACACCAGAGAGAGAGATATGACAGAAAAAAAATATACAAAAGTAGCCTCTCAAAAGAAGATAATGAAGAAAATAGAATATTATGCAAAAATTTGAAAAAAGAAATCGAAAAAAAAATGCAAATGAGCAAAAAATCACATATTTAGAAGAAAAAGCAGGAATGTGTGAAGAAGCTTACAAAAAAAAAAAAAAAAAAACATGACTCAGATACCTTTTATAAAATAGAGATAACCAGAAGATACTCACCCAACCCAGTTTCAATATCGCAACAAGTAGCAGTGAAGCAATAAAAGAAATATGGAGTAATTATTTTAAAGAAACATTCGCAGCTGAAGAAATCACAGATCACGATGTCTTCAACCCTGAAGAAACTTCTGACACAAAAGACATCCTAAATCAGTGGTCGCCAAAGTGGTCGATGTCGACTCCCAGGGGTCGATATAACATTGTTAGGGGTCGATAGAAAAATATAAGACATCATTGTACGGGTAATATTTAATTCGGTTAACTTGGATTACCTCCATCCTGAATGACAACGCAATTAAGAGTGAATCGTGGGAACAGTGACATGAGTAGGACCTGTAAGATGGAGCAAGGTCATGAAAATGGTTACGGAGGCCAATCAAGTAGGCCAAAATGACGTATTTACCAATAAACGGATGTCGGCAGTTCCCGCCCGGGCGCGTACATGGTTTCAGCTGGTTTCAGTCATGTTAATTCCATTTTAACAAAACAAAGAAATAAGCTAGATATAGAATTCCGTGGCGATTTCAGGCTGAAACTTACTAATTTTGAACTCAACATTTCTAATCTTGTCAAGAGTCACGAAGCACACCCTTCACATTGACAACGTTAGTAAATTGTATACTAAGTTAATAAAAGTCTTATTTTCATTATTTAAATGAAGGGGATATTAAATCCCACATTATTTCAAAGCCGAATAAGAAACTCAAAGATCGGAATCAAAGACTTTCATGAGGGAATCTAGGATTTAATATCCCCTTCATTTAAATAATGTTACATCGCAGAAGTGAAGCCCATTGGCTCTTTTATTTAAGTCTTATTTTCATATATATAAGGAAGATTGTATTATTGTTATTTTGTTATCTAAATTAAATTTATATTTTACATATTATTTATCCCTCCTATCAAATATGTAATGTTAAGAAGGACGTCAAAAACTAAAACGTATCCCTTTGACGTTAAGCCAATATAATAATATATACTATATTATACATACAATAAACACCGTAACTATAAAATAAACAATCTAAAAACTCACATATGCGTATTTTTTGCTTTACGTGATAGTAAAATAGAGGGGGGGGGTCGATGAAAAGTCAAGAAACTCTTGACGGGGTCGACGGTCAAAGAAGTTTGGCGACCCCTGTCTTAAATGAAGAAATATAGAGCAATCAAACAAATGAAAAATGAAAGGTTGGTTGATTGGTAGAGCCTCTGCTACTAATGGCTCGCAAAAAAAGTTAATCAAGTTTGAGTGCAGTTAGCAGTTGGAAGGGGCTTAATCATTCGATGCCGTTGGCATACTCTCCCTCGATGAGTATTTGGACTCCCTGGAGGTGTCATAATAATAATAATAATAAAACACAAGGCATAGACAACATTCAAAAAGAAGTTTTAGAAAAAGGGAGAGAAAGCCTAATAAATTACCTAAGGAAACTGTTCAACAAAATACTTAAGAAAGGAAATTTACCAACAGAATGGAGAACAGGCCAGATCATTCCCATCCACAAAAAAGGAGAAGTCAGATCCTGCACTAACTATAAACTTATCACCCTTTTAAGCCACTGCTATAAAATATTCATCAGGATTCTTCAAAACAGAGTTAAACATTCCTATGAAGAACAGATGGAAGAAGATCAAATGGGATTTAGAAATAGCACAAGCACAATAGATGTAATTTTGACATTAAACAGATTAGCAGATCTTATGTGAGACAAAAATAAAAAATAAACTCTACTGCTGTTTTATCGGCTTCAAACTTGACTCAATAAACAGAAGCAAACTCATTAAAATTAAAAAAAAAAAAACAGAAGGTTTGATAAATCAAGAATTACTATTCAGAAACACAAGCAACAGTGAAATACAAAAACATAGAAACAGATCAAATAGCAATTTAAAAAGGAGTTATGCATGGTTGTCCGTTGTCACCATATTTATTCAACCTGTACCTAAAAGAAGTAGTAGATGAAGGACTGCCCATGTGTGAAGGCATAATGGTAAATGGAAGAATAGAACACATTTTAAAGTATGCTGACGATGTAGTATCACTACAGACAGCCAATTAGAAAATATCCTGACCAAGCTACATCAAACAAGTAAAAAATATGATATGAAAATCAATTTACTAAAACACAACTAATGGTAATGAGAAGAAAAAGGGAAGCAATCCAAAAGAAAATAGGAAACAATAATATTGAAGAAGTAAAGCAGTTCAATTACCTAGGATCACTGATCACTGAAGATCTAGACTATTTCGAAACCATCAAACACCTAATCAGTAATGGATGGATAACAATGGGCACACTACAAAAATATGGAGCAATAAAAGATTAAGGAAAGAACTTAAAGATATATAAAGCAGTGATAATTCCCACAGCACTCTATCGCTCAGAATGCTGCATCTTAAGAAAAAAAGAAATGGATAAACTCAATGGTTTTGAAATGAAATGCCTAAGAAAAATCAATAGAACAAACTGGACAGAAAGAAAAACAAACGAAAAAGTCAAAGACGAACTTAACTTTAAAGAAATAATAATTACTGCACTAAAAAGGCCAATTAAGCTGACGATAGGTTTGGACATGTTTCAAGAATGAACCCAGAAAGACTACCAAACATATTATTATTAAATTGTAGAATCGAAGGACAACCCAGCAGAGGAAGACCAAGAGAGAAACGGATTGACAACATTAAAGAAAGCACCCACTTCAGCTCCAGAATAGAACTTCATAAGAAGACAGCAGACAGAAAGAAATGATAAAGATTCGTCTTTGAGGAACTCAACCTGCATGAGCGGAAGAGAAGAAGATAATTGTCTGTTTGTTTGTATATTTAATTTCCTTTTTTTTTTAAATATTAGTATTATTATAATTTTTTCCCATTCTACCTGAATCTGTTTTGTTTTTATTATTTGATTGTATAGTATATCAAAACTCCAAGTTATAATTATTTACCATATTTTAATAATTCATTATTGATATTATCTAGACTTGGTGATTTCCAATTCTTCTGTTTTTTTATTGCATGTTCAATTTCATGTTTTTTCAATTTTTATCTCTGTTGTATTTCTTTCTTCTTCTTGTTTGTTTGTTTTCTTAGTTCTACTTTTATTTCAACTATTTAATTATAAAGGTTTTTAAAATAATTTTCAAATTCTTCTATTTCAATAATGGATGGATAACAATGGGCAGACTACAAAAATATGGAACTATAAAAGATTAAGCAAAGAACTCAAATTAAAGATATATAAAACGATGGTATTTCCCACAGTACTCTATGGCTCAGAATGCTGGATCTTAAGAAAAAAAGAAATGGATAAACTCAATGCTTTCGAAATGAAATGCCTAAGAAAAATCAATAGAACAATAGAAAAAATATATCCCAAAATATTAGGATATATTCTGCTTCTTCTTTCTTTTGTGCATTGATAAATCTCCACATTTGTTCCTGTGTATCATAAAAATTATATTCAAGTTCTTTTGTGTATGATTCCCAAAACTGATTTTTACTTTCTGTTTTCTTTTGATAAACTTTATTTCTTATTTCTTTATATTCATTCCAATTATCTGTTGTTTTCATATGGATATTTTTATTTCTTTGTTAAACTATAGTTTAAGTACTATCATATCCTGTACACCCCTTGTGGGTACATGGCAGGAATTTGATGATGATGATGATGATGATGATGATGTTAAACTATAGAGACCATCTTCTTAATTTTGCTATTTTCTTCTTTTACCACTAATGCTTCTGTTGCTATTTCAGTTAAATGTGTATTAAAAATCTTCCAATTATCTTCTACGTGTTGTTCACTGTTTAGTCAGTTATCTTGGAATTTTTTTTTTTAATCTGTTGTGGTATAATGTTTTTACCCTTTCACTAACGTCTTCTATCTATTTTGATTCATGAACTCTTGTGTTTCCACTGCTATTTTATGCTGATAAAATGTATTCATTATTTTTAACTTTTATTTGCACAGAATTGTATCGATGTTTCTGGATTATTGTTTCTTTTTTCATTAAATCTTTGCATAATTCCATGTATTGATATATTTCCTAGTTTTGCATTTAAGTCTCTCATTATAATTAATTTTTCATTTGGTTTTATTTCTTTTACTATTTGTAGATCCTCATAAAAAGCTCCTGTTTTTTTCCTTTCTTTTCTCCCTTCTTCTGGAGCATATACTGTTAATTATATTCATCTTTATCTCTTTTTATCCTGACTATCAATATTAACTCTTTATGTATTACTATTCCTATTCCTGCTTCAGCTCTGTTTTGTTCTTTTACTCCGCTGTGCATAAATATACAGTCTTGTATGTTCATTATTCCATTTTAATTATTTTTTTTCTTTCTGTTACGTCGAATAGAATTCGTGATTATCGCTGCATCTCATTTGCCAATAACAAGAACTGCAATTCCTTGTTCCATGCTGGTTAACTGGACTTTTACTTATATTGGGATAGACAAAAAATATAAAAATTATTTTTGTTTTCTCCTTTTATTGTATAATTTTTAATGCCAGGACAGAATAAGAGATCCTTGCATACTTTATTCACTTGAATATTACATTATCTTGGAAAACTGTCATTTTTAATTAATTTTTTCCGCTAATTCTGTCTGGTCGACAATACATTTTATTTGTTCTCGATGAACATTTTTCAAGATAATTATTTAAAGTAATAAGGAAAAAAAAAAAAAAAAGGGCTGTTGGCTTTCCAGATTTTGTTATTTTGATTTTTATTCAAAATCAAATTTCGTAGATTGTAATAAGGAAGTACTTTGATGAGTTTGCATTACAGACTATAATATGAAAATCTTTAATCATGTCAAATGTGAGTGAACATACTGTGAAAAGTATATAATGTGAATTTAGAGGAAAGTAGATATTTATAATGCATTTACTATGAGTGGCCATGGCAGTGGGACGGGGATGGTTAGAACACTTCAAAACAAACGAAATTTTAATCCACTGCGTACAATACACGTCACAGATAATTTCTTCATATATATATTTATGTTGCTTGTACTCACTAAAGGTTATTTTACATTTGTAAAGAAACAGGATTATTATTATTGAAATGAGCACTCTAGAAATAACGATAAAAACAATTTGTTTCGTTTTGCAACTACAAGTTCATTTTAAATACTACTGAATACAATTTTGCGATATTTTAAAATTAGCCTTGAAATAAGAATGTAATGCACTTTAACGTCTTGTTCGTAAAAACAGAAAGAGTTGTTTTCAACCAGTAGCAGTAGATCTCGATATGTAAACATAATCACGTGACATGCATATTTCCATACATCGAAGTACTGCAAGATAAAATAAAAAGTAATGTTCAGAACTTATTTATTGCAATAAATTTTGCTTCATAAAATTTTTTTCCCAAAATATTTTGAAAAAATTGTTTAACACAAGCGTGGAATAGGCAGGTCCGATCCCATCCTTCCCACCACCAAAACAAGCTGAACACTTCTGCAACACACGCACTATTTTTTTTTTTAATTCACATATTTCTTTCTTTCTTAAATAACTGCATCAAATAATTTATAAGTTTTCGATAAGAAAATTGAAATTGTGATTATTACAAATTAAAAATTATTTTGAAATAAATATTATATCTGACTGCAAAAGAAATCTCGGCATTTCTATTTAGGAATGAATCGAAAACAAAGCAAGACTGCTGATGTATTACGCAACACTGTTTGAGGCCCTTTAGTGTCACTTGTAAAGAAGTAACCTTTCTTTCTTTTGCAGCGGCTTTTATCCTTGAACTGCATCTGAGGAGATTATGGTTAAGACAAAAGTTATTTCCAGCAGCAGTAAAAGTCGTCACATTTGGAATTTTTTAAGAAAAAAAAACAAAAAAACTAACAGTACTGAACTTTTTTGTTGTTGTTGCGTATAATGTCAACAAACACTGAACAAACGATTGTAGAGTGCAAAATAAAAAGTCAGGAATTAGAAATATCTGTTTCGGTAGGTACAACAATATTACTGGCTTACTTCTTTTATCAAACGGTAAAATGAAGTAACAGATATTCAATACTGTCTGTGAAAACCTTCAAACAACTAGATAGACCAGTTATTTATAATTCAGTTCCAGAAGTATTCTGAAATTTAAAAAAAAAAAATAAAAATATTTAACCAAAATTTTGGTAAGACGTAAAAAATAAATATAAATAAAAAAATAAAAATAAATACTTAAAGCAATACATACATTCTTCGATTTGTAACGGCATAGTTTAAATTTTGGATATACTTACCTCCTTGAGAAATAACTCAATGATTTACAAACATAGACGTCCGCACCTCGCGTCCTAACTGGCGAATGCAAGCAGCATCTATAAGAAGAAATTCAGCAATATTATATATATATATATATAATGATAAGCCTTTTTATGTAACGTTTTTGTGTCACGTGTTTTGTCAAGTTATTGGAAACGTTTCGAAACTCAGGGACTACCCTGAGTGTCAAGTCTTCAAAATTCGAGTCATCATTCAAGGAGAACTGGCCTACCAGTCCGGAACTCGGGTGGGGTGGGGGGGCTTTTGAAGACTCGACACTCACGGGCTACCCTGAGTCTCGAGTCTTCGAAATTCGAGTCATCAGAATTCAAGGAGAACCAGCCTACCAGTCCGGAAAAAGGGGGGTTGGGCGCCGTAAGCGCCAGGGGGATATATATATTTACTAGAGCCCCCCCCCCCAGTAAATATATATATGGCATAACGGATTTACTCACTGAGAGATATATTTTTAAAAAGATTTTAAAATGACTGAAAACCGAGAGATAAAAAGTAAAAAATACTGTTTAATTAAGCACGATGAATTTCGACTTCAAAGAAGATTTCTTTAGGTGCACAATCAGAGGGAATAATCAGCAGAAAAGCTTCTCCTCATTGTTCGGTGTGCGGATGCGTTCACCATCTTGTGAACACCAAAGTTGCATGGCACCTGAGAGATTATAACTGAGGTTGTTGTTAAGATGTATTTGATTGAGGGCGATTTCTATGGATTCCACCATTCTTCTTTCTAGTTCATCATAGCAGCAAAAGATATTTTATAAGACTGGATGAATGATGTTTTCCTCATTACTGCCAGCAGAATTCAGGACATGGTTAGACAGAGCACTAACTCATGTTCTGCAGTATGTGACGTCACCTTTATGTTCTTCAAGACGTAATTCGATGGATTTTTTCATCTGGCCAAAGTAAGGTTTATTGCAGTTGCACCAAATTCGGTAAACGCCAGGATATTTTAGGTTGCCATATTTTTGTTTAGGCCTACTTAACAAGGAAGGGAGTTTCAGAAGAAGAGTCAAAGAAGTTCGGATGTATTTTTTAAGAACTTTAGCCAATTTAGGCAAAACGGAGCTGATATAATGAGGAATATGTAGCCTTTTTTCACTAGTTCTATCATTAGTATGGCGAGGAGGTGGATTGAAAAGAAATTTATTAGCTGTTTGTGTTGAACCATTTTGCTGAAATGTAGTAAGAAGAAACTGAAGCTTTTTGTTTATTTGTTTTGTTTTTGTTTATATAAACAGAAAAAAATCTGGTTTAGCCATGGGTAACCCCTTATCCCACATACTAGCTCATCTATATTTGGAATCTTTTGAAGAAAAAGCTATCTCCTCCTTTCCTTTGAACTCAAAATTGTGGAAGAGAAATATCGATGACATCTTCTTAATCTGGAGACACGATCCTGAATCTGTAAAGAACTTCGTTGACCATCCTAACAGTTAACTCCTCAAAATCAAATTTAGTGTTGAATTGGAAATTGATGGCTCTCTCCCGCATTCCTGGATGTCAGACTCACTCGTATATCAGAGAAATTAAAAATCTCAATTTATGGGAAACCAACTCGGACAAACAGACATATCCATGTACAGTCCCATCATTATTCACCTCAAAAACTTGGTATTATCTCTGTCCTAAGGAACCTTCTTCGCTCACTCCTGTGTGAAGATTTTAACAAGGAGCTTCAGTTTCTTCTTACTACCTTTCATCAAAATGATTATTCAAAACAATCAGTTAATAAATTAATTTTCAATCCACCTCCTTTCCATACTGAAGATAGAATATTGAAAAAGGCTACATATCCCTACCATATTGTAAAAAATCGATGTTGTACAAATTGTAATTTTTCTAATACATCGACTTTTTACAGTAGGAACACATCCTAAAAACCTTATACAAATATCTCTATTTCGTTATGTTAGATTCTTGTATAAAGAGTGTGATAAGTCTAAAGGGAATTAACTCGCTCATTGTTTAAGATGTAGAATTGTTGAAGCCAAAGGCAACGCCTTTAGACCTGTAGATTCATTGATAGGTGTTTACAAGTTCAATCTCAGGTGACCTTCAAGGTCAGTACAGAAAGGGGGGGGGGCGTGAATCAAAAGGAAGTTCCGAAGGCCACAAAATCGGATTAAAGACTTGAAGAAGGGAAATAAGGAAGTCGGCGAAAGTTCGAGAATCATGAGTCACGAAATATTGTCTGGGGTTCTTGTAACTATAGGCAAGATTTGGCGGGACATAAGGGGTTCCAAAAACTTAACCCAGGGTTAAGTTTTTCAGGGGTACAGGTGGATATAAGGCATGGATCTTAAGAGACGGAAACTTTTTTTTCGTCTTGGGCAATCTTGACCACTTGAGTTCGGGATCGAGAGGGGTCGTTAGTCAGAGGGAGGAAGACGGAAATCTGTCCACCGAGAGCCGCTTCAGTTCATAGTCGAGGATATCCGGAGGCGATCAAATAAGGAAAAATCTAGTCGAGTCGGTCCTAAAGCTCTGCCGTTCTATCGAGTCCGCGCATGCTCCGACCGCCGTAGTTCTTCACCGGGCCGTTCAAGACGCATAATTCCAAAACACGGAGCAGAGAGGGAACCTTGAAACGCGTTTTAATTTTTGTGATGTATGAGAATCCCCTAATGAACTGATAAGATATTTAGAATAAGGCATTAGTAACTTACGTGTGAGCAATGCTAGTGGAGGAGCATAGCCAGTGGTGAGCTATGGAAATTTTAACAAAGGGCTCGCATCGTCGCGCAAAAAAAAAAAAAAAAAAAAAAAAAAAAAAAAAACGTATTTCACAAAAAGCTTTTATTAATACAGCTTGTGTGTACAAATTCTAATCAAAAAGTATGAGAGGACAATCAACCTCTAAAGGCTATCATTTTTTCATGATCTAAACATTAAATGTTTGCACACAATCAACTGTGTTAATTTATCTTACATAAGAAAAACATTTCTTAACTATCAAAATATAATAAGAATAAAATCTTTTATAATCTTTTATAAAACATTTGATTGGCTACTGGTTTTACCATACGATTGGCTACCAGAGGGGAGAAGGGTAAAGATAGCGCATGCGCTTATTTTATTTTCAAACTTGGGCGCATTCGTTATGGAGGAGTTGAAACAATAATACCAAATAATCTATACACTGCCGAATACATTAATTTTCGTTAGGTTCTGTATGAGTTTGTCGCTTAATATGTTTCAAAAAATAAAAAAGGAAACAAGAAGAACAAGGGGCTGGCAAATTTGAGAAAAATTTAACAAAGGGCTCGTGCGAGCCACCAGCGAGTGCCTTATAGCTCACCACTGTGTGTAACTATAAACGGATGTAAAATTGAGCGCAGTTAATTTCCCGAAAGGCAATTTGGGTTAAGTGATTAGACTGATAACTATATGTATTCGAGATAATTCTATGTTAGTGTGATTACCTGTTGTTTATGTCGTAAGATTGATTAAGCTCGGAGTTAAGAATTCTACTGATGTGATTATTAATATTTAATTAAGTGGTTATGAGAGATTACCTTAAGAGTTATATAAGGTTCATAATTGAAACTGAAATATGATAATTGTATGCACCCGTAATATCTGTATGTAAATGAAATTATTTGTTGTTTGTGACGTAAATTTGGTTGTTGAGAATTAAGTGAACGAATATCAGAGGATACCTTAAGTGTTATACTTAATTGCATGGTTGAAACTGAGATTTTTGAGGGCGATCTCCCCGGATTTTATGTATTGTGAACTATTATTCAATTAGTCATTAAATATGCTTGTTTATTATTATACAATGGTGTCATCTGATTTATCTTTTGCAATGCACTGATCCAAAAAACTTACTTCAATCCTATACGCGGGAACCATAAGATAAGAAGTGAGTGAAGATGGAGAACGCATTTGAAGCCATGCCTGCAAACCTTGGCCAAGAAAGGATACATAACTGATCAATTAGAATCTACTGCGGATACGAATGTCTTCTTTTGCTATTAGGAGACCTTTAGTCATAAATAAATAATAAATTTCTAGATATCTCTGGCATAAGGAAGAAATACCGAAGGTAGAACTTAAGGATTAGGTTAAATAGAGTAGCAAGATAAAGATAAGACTAAATAAAGGAATTTACGAAATTAAGTAATAAGTAAAAAATAAGTAATAAGTAAAAAATACAACATCCGGACCTGTTTCACTCCTCTTCAGAAATAACGTTCCTTGCTTAGTAAGCCAAGCAAAACATGGCAACCTGAAATATCCCGGAGTTTTCCAAATTTAAAGCAACTACAATAAACCGTATTTTGGCCAGACAGAAAAATCCATTGAATTACTTCTTGAAGAACATAAAAGTGACATCACATATGGCAGAACAAGAGCTAGTGCTCTGTAAAACCAGGTCTGTTGAATGCTTCCTGCATGTAAAAATAATAATAATAATAAAGTCAGTGGTGTAAGGGTGTTTCCACCATCTCTATACTATTCATATGGAAAAACAAGTGTTAGTGCTTATCCACATCTAAGAAACGCTAATATTATTATTTTTTTAAAGTTAGATCGGGCCCAAACGGCCTCGCCTTCTCCCTATACGGGAATCAAAAGGTGTTAATTAATTCGTTTTAGCTGATTTAATTTTTTCTACTCACTTTAGCATCCCTTGAAGAAAGAGGCAGCCCGATGCGACGCATTGACTGCTTACCGTGTTGAGGAGGCCCTGGCTTCCCGTTGCATGTTGTCACCACTAATAAAGCCTGCAATTCAAGCTTTCCTATATTTTATACTGTTAAAGTGCTGTCAGGAAAATGCGGCCGACCACACCGTATCCGTTGCACTCAGACAACAATATCGTACTATTATTATGTCATGGGTTGTATATTTTTCGTCGGTTTCCATACAATGGAATATTCAAATCAAACGCGCATCAAAACGTAACGAACACAAGCAGCACAGCACAGCACAGTATCTTAGACAGAAAACTTTTTTATTTACTACAAAATGAACGTGCACACATCACGAACAACAATGAATAACTTCCAAAAGCAGATAATTACCCGTGACGTACCAACCACGTAGAGAAGATGGTCAGTATATACGATGACGCTAGTGAGATAGTGCCTCGAGTCACTGTTGTGATTGGCAAGCTATCAGGTGAATAAATTTTAATTCAACTTTGAAATACTCTAACAAAAATGAAATTTGCAATACACCAAATAAAATAAAAGCGTTTTTTTGTTTTAATGTACATTGAGAATGACATAATTTATTTCATTTACTATTATAATAATGAAATAATATGTTCATAATAATTATTTACATTGTCATTCATTAGATACAGTCATTATACAGAATTAGTAACTATTACGAATAAATTTCTTCTTGAATTCGGACTTAGTGCACAGTCGTGGAGAGAAGATCTTGGGAGAAAGTTAAGATTGCGTGCTTAAGTTCAGCTTTGAGTGCCACCAACCGTAATTGTGATATGGATGTAGGAGTTATGAAATACAAGTAATAAAACTAACTAATATGTAAGGGTCAGGCCAGAAAATTCCTCTCTATTGTATGGTAATAAGCGTTTCGCTTATTTAGCGACTCGTACTTTACGTTTACTGCAAAAACAGCTCGAAAAGTAAAAAGGCAGACGTTTGCCCTTTGGAGTAATAATACAAGAGCTGATTCGAGTGCAAAACAAGAGTAAGGAACGTTGTTCAATGTTTCAGGCCAGTTTATCTTGGACCACAAAGCAAAACTGCCATCTGGACATACTGAAAGTCTCCTGCATTTTGGCTCTTTGAAATAGATACGTTAGATATTTTAGATGTGTTGATAATTTGATTGGAAAGATTTGGAATTGAGTATAAACAGAAAGGGAAATGGAATTTCAAAAATAGTCAGTTGCGATATACTTGACTGTTTGCATTAGCGGCAAACGCTTTGATAGATGGGCATAAGATAAGAGATGTGGATAAGATAAGAGAAGAGAAAGGGTGATAAGAGATGTGGAACAGAAATTAAAGTGGAACAGAAATGAATGTTGAAATAAATGAAAAAAAGAAACGAATAAGAAGTGTTGGAAAGCTTGAATCCAATCAGAAACATGAGGTAAGAAAGATATACTAGTCTTCATGACTACCAATCGTTTTAATTTTTATTGATATCATACCTTAAACATCCCCACAGAACAAGTTTCACTATAAGTATGAAGGTTTCTGAGAAGGTCCTCTGAATGCCATTCTGCAACAGCTATGAGCGACATGTCACAGGATAAAGAAATCAGGCTTTTAGTGGAGAGAACTGTTTCTATGATTTTCTTACCAAACTTGGCATTTAAGAATACCTTTGAAAATAATCACTTAAAATAAAGACTCAACTGCCTGATATTTATTAACTTTGTGTAATGGAGTGACAGCTACATTGGACAAGCAAAATCGCACACGGGATCCTGCTGGATTTTGGTAATGTTTTTGATAGGACACCCCATGGAATACTGCCACGCAAATTCGAACAAATTGAAATGTATAATAAACTGGTGATGTGGAGACGAGAATTCGTTATCTACAAACAGCAAAATGTAGTGTATGGAGAAGCAGAGTCCACGATTGTACATAAATGATATAGGAAAGGATTTGAAGAAAGATATTCAGTTTGATTATGATTACAAGTTTGGGAAGGCATTAAATAATCAAGCTGATGTGCTGAGCTTGCAGGAGGATTTAAATAAGCTGGCAATGTGTGAAAAAGATAAAAATATCAGTTCAATGCAATAAAGTGTCACGTTGTGCATTTTGGGATTAAAAGATTACAAGCTGTGTACAAAATTCATGGAACTGCACACCAAGAGATTGACGAGGACAGGGACTTTGGGAGTGTTACTAGATACGAAGTTGAAGTTCAGAGGGTATATTGCTAAGGTGTCCAAGCTACTGTAGCTCATGGCAATACTTGGTTATTGAAGAACACACTAGCATTCAGAGATAAAGAAATTATTATTCATCGTTATAAGGAGTTGATAAGTTGACATCTGGATTACTCTGCTCAAATGTGGTAGCCTGAGTTACTTGCAGATGAGGAAGGGGAAGAAAAGATTCAGAGCAGAGTGAGCAATTTAGTGAGTGGTGTATGGAATGCCCCTTAAATTGATCGATTAAGAGTTGTGGATTACTGACATTAGTTGATAAGCTGAGAAGAGGTGAACTGGAAGAAACGTATTTCCTTGACATATTTTTCCTGCATCGATCCTATAAAAGGTTTTTATAAGAGTGATGGAGGGAAGTATTTCACAAGTGGGATTGTGGTCGGAGAACCAGAGGTCATCCCTGGAAATTATGTAAGAGTGTGGACCACAATAATGAGAGGCCTGTATTCCTCTCTTGGAGACTGTTGAATGAATGGAGTGCTTTCCATGACTTAGTTTTCAGTGCTTCGTCTCTCAATGAGTTCAAGAATTGGTATAATAGATAATGTGATATTTTAGAAAGTACTGCAAGTACTAAGCGTTGCAAATTATGGGTCCTTTTCCACATTAGATTTCTACAAAAAAAAAAAAATCAATCATTTTTATTTCTAAAATTGTGAGGATATATTATGCATTCACAAAATATATTGTTCTGTTTTTTTTGTTTTTTTTTTCAATTTTTGTTTTTTTTCTCAATGACATTCATATAAATTTTTATTTTATTGTATAATATATGAATAATAGTCAATATGGTTCATAATTTATAGTTGTGGTTGGAAATCATTATATTTTTACAGTATTTGTACAATAACAATGAATTTTTTATATTTACAATTTTTGATTGAATGTATTTAAGTGCAGCAACTACAGCACTTAAATGTAAGAAATGGATTTTTTCTTTCTTTGTGTTGATCTCATTTGAGATGTGACGTCTCCGTTTGCATCCTCGAATCTTTTTAGTAAACTTATCTGAGGATGACATCGCTGAGTTAATATTTATTGCTTTGACTGTTGTGATGGACGCAGGCTGATGATTGAAAGGTCTGATGTTTACTACAGCCATAAGATGAGAAGTTCATTCACACTAAAGTATGCATGCACACACACACACACACACACACACACACACACACACACACACACACACACACACACACACACACACACACACACACACACACACACACACACACACACACACACACACACACACACACACACACACACACACACACACACACACACACACACACACACACACACACACACACACACACACACACACACACACACACACACACACACACACACACACACACACACACACACACACACACACACACACACACACACACACACACACACACACACACACACACACACACACACACACACACACACACACACACACACACACACACACACACACACACACACACACACACACACACACACACACACACACACACACACACACACACACACACACACACACACACACACACACACACACACACACACCCCTAATAATTTGGAATGTCATGACGCGTCACTGAATTGGGAAGCCTGAACTGATATACGGAGGCAGTTCAATAAGTTATAAGACTATATTTATACAGAAAACAGATTACCTTTAAACGTCATCATTTACATGGTCTTTTTCGAACTACCGTGAGACGCGATGCATTTGTCCCAACGTTGCGTCCACTTCTTAAACACATGTGAAAGTTCGGTTTTTGAGAGTTCTTTCAAAACCGCCTCCGCAGCTTTTACACATGCTTTGTTGCTTTCGAAATGGCGGCCTCTTAGTGGTTTCTTGAGCTGAGGAAACAGCCAGAAATCGCACGGTGTGAGATCAGGACTGTATGGAGGGTGTGGTAGGATATATGTGTTGTTCTGCTGCAAAACGTCCACTACACAACCAGCAATATGTGGCCTTGCATTATCGTTGTGAAATAAGAAGCCATTCTTCAGCAATGGACGTTTTCTTTTGACGTGCTGTACCATTGTCCGTAAAACATCCGCATAGTATGAGCCGTTTACAGTATTCCCCGGTTCTACAGCGTGTTGGTAAACAATGCCTTCGTAGTCAAAAAACATTATGGTCATAACTTTACCAGCTGATTTTACAGTTTTTGCTTTCTTCGGGGTAGGCGAAGACGGATGCTTCCATTCACTGCTTTGTTGTTTCATTGTAGGGTCATAGTGATACAAACAAGCTTCATCTGCTGTAATGATGCGTTTTAAGAAGTTGTCACCTTCTTGTTTCAGTCTTTCTTTCCATTCTGTGCACACATCCACTCGATGCTGCATTTGCTCCGGTGTCAAGAGTTTGGGAATCCATCAGGCGCAAACACGTTTCAGTCCCAAATGTTCAGCCATGATTGAGTGAAACACTTCCAACAGAAGTATTCAAGACAACATGCAGCTGGTGTACTGTAATTCCATGATCCTCCTTGATGATAATCGCTGCTGTGTTGGTCATTGTCTCTGTGATGGACGTTGAAGGTCTTCCCTCACGTTCAAGATCTTCCACATTTTGCCTTCCTTCCTTAAAAGTTTTATGCCAGCGAAAAACACTTGCCCTCGACATTGCTTCATCGTGGAAAGCTTCGCGTATCATGTTAAAAGTGTCCGATGCCGATTTTTGCAAACGCACACAAAATTTAATCGCATAACGCTGTTCCAAGGACGCTTCCATTTCGAAGACTGGTAACACCTCGTAGGCGCGTCGAAACGACCTTGCGTTTAGTCACGTGACACTCTGGCACATCAGCCCGTATACGCCATCTATCAACCTCTTTTGTTAATACAGACAGCGACATTTCTTTATTCGACAGAAATTAATATTGTGATGAGTGGTTTCGCGACAGTAAAATTAGTCTTATTACTTATTGAACAGCCCTCGTATACTGTGTTTCATCAAGTTTGTGAGGTGTGTTTGGTGCGTATTCCTTGTTCATAGTATGTCCTTAAGGCTCTTTTCAGGAGATTGTAGTTTGCAAGTATCTTGTATATTCAAAAGCTAGTTTATTTCGTATGCCTGGGAAGTAGAAGCTTCACATTGCCTTTCTGCAGCGATTATTATATTTATGTGATATAATTAATCGTCTGAAGTCTTAAATGGTGTGTATTTCTGGCTGAATTGTAGTTGGCATCGAAATAATGTTTTGCATAGCTGCATAGTGACATAAGTGTTTTGCTGTTTTGTGTTGTGACATTGCAGTGTACATAAAACCGGTATTCTCTTTGTTCTCAAAAGATAAATTTTATCATTTTGTGCTGTAATGATATTAATCTATTTAGTTTGTAGTGTGCAGAGAACGCATATATTGTTATAGCGTATCTTCGTATATTTTGGCATAGAGTTTTGTATATTAGTATTGTCAGGCATGTGGAACTTTCTTTTGGAGTTTGCGTTTTAGACGGTTAATGTCTATTCGCATCTGCATCAAAGTAAATTCGAAGGTATTATTGTTTCAACCTGAGTCATGGTAGTGTTTTTTTTTTTGTTTTTTTTATGTTGGAGAGTGGATGTTGGATTATGAACTAATTGAATCAGTGGATTTCTGATTATTATTATTTTTTTTTTTTTTTTCGTCAGAGTTTAGGTGTATGTAATTTGTGGTGAGCTAGTCAACGAGCAGATTTATGTCATGCTGCATATTTGTTTGTGATATGCTTGAAATATTATGGATGGATATTATAGCTGTATTGTCTGCCTAATGGAAGATTTTGCTTTTGAGAGGTATGTTGAACAGATTTGGGGAGTGAACTGCTCCTGTGGCACAACAGAGGTTACTGGTAGCTCTCTACTTTGTTTGATCCGATACGTGTGATATGTTTTCTATTTTGCTTTAGTCAATTCGATAAAGACTACCACGACCATTTTGTTTTTATCTAAGGAAGTTTTAATTACTCCCATAATATCGTTCAAGAGATAAATTTTGTTCCGTTATATTTCTGAAAACCTTATTGGGCTTTGGGGATCATATGAAAGTTCTCTGTATATGTTGGGAGATTCCTTGGTACGATCCGCTCCGAAATTCGATTGATAATTGGTAGCGTTGCTATGGGACTGTAATTGCTGATTAAATTTCTTTTTCCATGTTTGTATATGGGCACAATTATGACAGTGTTTCACATACTTGGTATTTGCCTGGTTTTAAATAATTTATTTATCAATTTTAGTAGGAGAGAGCCTACGCTAGTTGCGTGGTATATTCTTAGGTCTTATACCATCGATTCCTGGGCCTTTGTTTGGTTTGATTTGATGTATTACAGAGAGAAGTTCTGCTTCTTTTATGGTTGGAAACCACAATGTCTTTTCTGATTGGTGGAATATTTCTTTGTAGTTCTTGGATGGAGTCTACAAAGTATTGGTTAAAATGATTTGCTAGTTGTTGGATAGATTTATTGTCTTTCATGAAGCTGTTTTATGGTTTCAGAGGTGGTGGAAATGGAAAAGTAGTTGCTTCTTTTTGCATTTCTTTGCGTTGTAAGGTGATTCCTTTTCATCTTGTATTCAGTTTTTAAAGATGCCTTATTTGCATATCACCTTAATTAATTGTTTATATAAAATATTCTCGCTGTGTATATCTAGGTTTGTTTTGTGTTATCCAAGGATTTTGGCTTGTTTTCGAACGAATTCTGATTTTCTTTGTAGCTTTCTTATACATTTCCTCCAGTGTGAGTTTTATAAAGTATTTGTTGAATCTGGTGATGCCATTTACTTCCGGTCGATTTTTATTATTTCGTCATTGACTATTTCTTCGTCTATTACTGTTTTGTGTTGCATTTCATATACGCAACATTGCGTGGATGTTTTCTTATTGAGTAGGTTTAGAGCAGTGGAATAATGGTCTGCTACTTTGCACTATTTTGCAGTACCCGAATGTTTATATGATCTAAGCAAGAAGCAGTGATTGATTTCCCACTATTTCTTCTCTTGTACATGATGTCATGGTTAGTAAGTATTACGTTATACATGGATAGCGTATCCAGGTATTGCACAGTGTTGTTATTGTTGTCGTTTATAATATTTATGCTTTATCATCGATTATCATTTGGTATTCAGTTCAGCCTAATTCTTGGCGTGAAAGCCAGCAACTGATTTCGTGCAAGAATTTTATCACGTTTAAGTTTCGTGGCCTGTAAAGAGCATTCAGTATTATGGGATTCCGTCGATTGGCGTCGTTAATGATAAGCTAATAAGCAGTTTCTTTTCCTATTAATTTATGTTGGATAAATATTAATATTCCACCCCTCTTTTTGTTTGGCAGCATGATCTGTGTTGTCGAAAGCCTAGAATTGGGAAAGAAGTTGCTTTATCATTAGTAATGAATCCTTCTGTTAGGACCAATATATCAATAACAGCGGTGTAATTCTTCAGATAAGGCATTAACCAATGGCTTTTATTGCTTCTAATATTAATATGCAGGATGAAGACAACTCTTGTTTGTTCTGTGTTGTTTCCATGCAGCGAGCGAGTTAAAAACACAATTGCTGATGTATTTTGGTGTTATTACATTTGTCTGATGGTTTACATTCATTTTTTGTTGGAGCCTTCTTTTTAATCTAATTAGGAGTCTTGTTTTCACGGTAGCAGCTTATCTATGTCTTCCGAGCTTTTGATTTGTTTCGACTTTGAACTGTGTGACTTCCTCAAGAATATCTTGTTATCTCTGATTCACAAAAATGGGCAATTTTTTTCTGTTTTTTGCTTTTATTGCTTGGTCCAACAGATTCTGGTTAAATGGTGTAAAATACCCAGATAGGAAGATTGGTGTATTGTCTTCCAAAGTGTGTTCAAGTTCTTTGGCAGCAAGTTTTTTTCATTCTACTGGATTTATGAGATTGCCTCTTGTTGATTTGCTTGTAAGAGGAACTTGACTGGTACAGTTCATTGCAAGCCTTGATTTTTGTTCTTCTTGGGATTCCGATTTGCATTCAGAATGTCGTTAGTAGGAGTACTGTCACTATTTACAAGATCAAGATAAGGATTCCTGACGTTATTGTGTGATTAGATCGGTGACGTGACGATTATGGAATGTTTGGAATTTCACTGGAAGATTCTTCTGTCTGTGAAGTCACATATCTTTTTGGTGTATGGAATTCTGGGTAATGGTTCGCATATGGTACTCTGGGTAAATATTTGCATATGCAATTGTGGATGATGGTTAGAGATAAGATAGGCATGGAATCCTTGGAATTTCCCTGGATGACACATCCATCAATGACATCACATTGTGTCTTTGGTTTGAGTGTGGAATTGTGGGTGATGTTTAGTTTTTATTTTGGAAATTCTGCAGGGGACCATCTGTCATTGATGTCATGTCGTGTCTTTGGTTCAGGCATGGAATTATGAGTAATGGTCAGTGCGTGGAATTCTGGGATGTGTCAGTATTTGTCAGTGACACGAGGTCAGCTTTTTGTTCACATGTGGCATTATGGGTAATGAGTAGAAATTGGAATTCTGGGAGGATATTTGATCAAGTGTTGGTTCGAGTCATTGGTTTGAGTGCAGAACTATGGGAAAATATTTGTCAATAGATTGCAGTAGACATTTTCTAAAATAATTAACTACTGGATATCAGCGGTGTTCCCCTCATACACACAATTTTTTTTCATGTTCACATTTTCTAAAATAATTAATTAATGGCTATCATAAAGTCTATTACTTTTTTCTAATTAAATGTTAACTTTATTACAAATTCTATGCAGAATAAATATTCTTAAATATGGAGAACATGTCAATGACACCTTTTAAGTTTGCAAATACACATTTATTTGACTGAAATATTATTTACAAGTATATTCACAATGCAAAATTCAAACATGTAATTACCTAAAATATTTCACAAGATTTGTCTTGCTATTTTCCTAAAGAAAGAAAAATTTCAAATGGTTTTGGGTTCACTCATTTTTTTTATTTTATGTGATGCACAAAACAGTACAATACAGCACAACACACACACACAAGACGATCTGCGTCCTGAAAGAATGAATTGCAGTAAATAAACTGAAAATGCAGTCGATTCTCGTTCCTTATAGGCTTCTGTCCAATGCGACATCATTGAGTTGAAGTGGAAAGGTGACTTTATTGTCATGAGTATGTGTGACTTCCCGTGTGTGTGCATGAGTTGTGTGTGTTTTGTTTTTGTTTGTTTTCAGTGGTGGCTTATGGTTAATGATTTTAGTATGGTATCCTGGTTAATGGTTCGAGTATGGAATTCTGACAAGTGAGATGAGTTTTTTGTTCTTGTGGTACATTTTTTTTTACCTTCCCGGCATTTATTTCACAGTAGTGATATTTTTTAAACTGTTATTACCTATATATTTTTTACTGAAATATTATTTACAACTATATTCACAGAGAATAATTCGAAACACGTAATTACCTACAAATATTTCTCAAGTTTTAGTTTAACTCTTAACATTTTCCAATGAGTTTTATAATAATACAAAAAAAATGTTCGTTATTCACTGTTGAAGCACATCAAAATAGCTGATCACGCAAAAGAATCTTAATATCGGAAGACCTCATAGGAAGCACAGCTTCATACATTTGATACGGTGTTAGTCGCGAAATGACATCATGCCCGTTTACTGTTTCCGTGTATTCCTTTTTCACCAGATATATACAAGCAGTCTCGAATAGTTTTCGTAAATGTCCCAAAATAAAGAATCTTTATCAAATTGAATAAAGTCTTGAAAGTCTAATTTAGCCACAGCGTAAAATTAACAGAACCTCACAAACAAGTTTAACGGTGATTTTACAGGAGATACAGCAGTTTACAATCAAGTATATGCCAACGCAAAGAATGAAAGGTGTCAAATCCCATGTTTGACTCATTTCCTTTAGACAAAATTGACTATAGTCCCCTCAAAGTATGGATGTATCTTCCTTGGAACTTGTAGCAGAGGATTTAACATGAAAAGTATAGTATCAGACCTAATGTTCAGTTGAAACAACAATATTAATAATAAAATAAATAATTACATTATTTGTGTTAGAAAAAATATGGAACATAATGAGGATGAAGAATATAGAAAAACATTTTAATACAGATGAAAAAAACAAAAACGAAATTTCAGAAAATATATATGACAATGACTTAGCATTATAAATTTCTTTATAATGAAGACTCATGGATATAACTATTGTAAGATTTACCTAAAATTGAGTGAATTCATTTGTGAATTGCTAGGAGTTCAATGAACTGATACTATACTATAATTGGTCTGATAACTGATACTATAGATCTGGTACTATAATTTTCAACTTGATTCCTCTGTTACACATTCCAAGATTATACTTTAGAACCGCCATATTTGTCTTTAACATTCGTAAGTTTTGACTTTAGAAATGAGACAAAAAAGGAATTGGACTCTGCATTAGCGTTTTCTTATTAGAAAGGAACCATTATCCTATTCTGTTAATTTCACACAGTTGTGCAAACAGCTGGCACTATGGTAATTTGCCCTCGTAAATATTTTTCGCATGCATAAATAAACAGAAATCTTTGATTCCAATAATCTTTTACTATGTATTAACAGACCATTGCTAGTATGATATTATAAGCATAATTCTAATAATGGGTTACTGTGTCAGAATTAATAATCTGACACCAGGACAAACACGTCGGCATTTTTACAACAGTTTAATCAGTAGGATTCATCATAGAGTGGCCTACTGAGCAAGTTTAACTTAACAATTGTCTAAAAGTAGGGTTACATATTTCTTGAAAACAATATATGACATCAATATCGACCATAAAAAAGTTGTAATGAAAAATTAAATGTTTATCTTCAAATAAACATTTATTCACTTTAATTGCACCATTCATATTTTTTAGAGGAATTAACATTTTTTTTAAAGTCCTTTTTATCAGTTCATAGAACTCCAAGCAATTCGCAATTGAATTCAATTATTTGAAGGATACGATTAGTGCTTCCAGTTAAAAAAGTCTGTTTTGATCAGCAGACCAAACATTGTTCATCAGAGAAAAAAAAAATTTCAACTGCCACTGTCGATCATGGTAAGCAATAGATGAATCCCCATCACCTTTTGAAAGTTTTGACATTCCATCCCATTTTGTTTACATTTTGAATACCACAACCAATAAATTAACAACAGTCAATGTGGGCTTCTGATATGCTTCTATATTTCTTTAATCTGATTGCTTGTTTTTCTCAATATTACTTTTAAATCTTGCAGTATTTTTTTATAATGACAACCTGATCAAAAACTTGGTCTATTTCAACAACTGCTGTTGCGGAATGATTTTTCGAATTAAAAACTGGTCTGTAGTTTTGAGATTGTTTCCCCGTTTCCCCTCATTTCTAAATAAGAGATATATTTCTCATAAAAATTCACAATCTGCTTTATTTACTTCTCATTCGCAGGCATACAGAGAACAGCCCTTGTTTGTAAAGCTGTGGGGATGAACTTGTTTTCTCTTCTGGCTAATAATTTTATTTTCAATTCCTTGTACTTCGAAACTACTTTTGTTCCTGAAACTCCTTTTTTTTCAAATGTTGACAGTTTCTTGAAAAATTTGAAGGCTGCCATGAACAAATGAGACTAATAATTCACTGAGTGAATTTTCATAAAAAAAAGTCTGATTAGCTTGAGGTAAGAAATTTCACACTGTGAAAAGAAGTAAGATTTCATTCCTACCAAATCAAAAGAATACTTTGCAGACAAAGTACAAGATTTCATCATCCCATAGTACTGTGTGACTAAACTTTTTGGTACTCATTGTCTGAAAAACTCGCAAATTTGTTTAGATTTTTCTACTCTTACAGAAAAAAATGTGAAAACAAAAGATCTATTTCCTAAAGTTTTGTCTGCCCATTTATTGTTTTTACTTTGTACGAACATTAGGTTAACTTGTCTTCTCATTCCCCAAAATTTGTATTATCTGCAGAGTAGGATCCTTTTTATTTTTTCTGTACTAAACGTTTTAAGAGTTTATCACGTTTTTGGTTTAAATTATCTGCTGTCTCTCTCTCTGTAAAATCACCAAATTCTTACAGTCGTACTTTAATTCCAAACTGATCAACAAATACAGTAGTCTGTTGGAGACATCTACAGCTATAATAACAAAATTGTCACTATTTAATCTATTTTGTTCTTTCAAAAGACACAATTACCTTAGTAGCTATCACATCTGTCTTTTTTATTCTCCCAATGGAATAGAATGGGTTGTCAAGCTTTGAAAAAACAAACTTTTTTTCACAGTCACATGCTTTTAAACTTTTATCATGTACAAATGTGTGAAAAAGAAAAGAAAAATGTACTTTATCTTTGAAAGCAGCATAAAAGTTTTCTGCCTATTTCTTCTTATTACATTGTGCACACATTAGTTTATCCTGTCTTCTCACTCCTGCAAAATTTGTATTTGTGTTATCTGCACATACAATACTTTTATTTTCTACACCAAACTTTTTAAGTTTTTGTAATGTGTTGGGTTAAAATATATACTGTCTCTCTGTAAAATAACCAAATTAACATCATACTTAAGTCCAACCTGTGGAACAAATATTCTAGTCTGGTGGAGGTGTCTACAGATATAGTAACAAAATTGTCACTATTCAATTGATTTGTACTTTATTAACAAAACAAGAATCACATTATTTGTTATGGCCTCTGTTTTTAATTCCTCCACTAGACTGGTATGGGTGGTAAAGTTGTGAAATAAGTTTTGATTCGCAGTCACTTGATTTTAAACTTTTATCATGTACAATTGTGTGAAAAGAAAAGAAAATGCACCTTCTCTATTTTTGAAAACTGCATCGAGGGTTTTAAATATTACTTGCTGTTACAGCCTTTTGATGTTTTGAAGTGTCTAGTTCTGACACTCATGCCAAAATTGTTGGGATGGGAAAAAAAAGAAAAGAAAAGAAACTTCATAGGAAATAAGACTTAACTGATCTATTTATAAGTAATTTTTACATTTGCAACTGTTTGGTTTGATTAAATGTGATAGTGTCTGCTGTATGGTATAATTATGTGATAAATTGTCATAGATTTATAATTTAATTAACAAAATCTTAAGATTAATCAACTGGCCCATTCTGTTCCATTTTTGCATTTATCACAGGTTTGTAATGAGCAGAGGAACAAATAGGATTAGGTGGAGGTGGGTGATGTCAGCCTTCCCTAGAAAGACTTCCACCCTCTCTTTCAAAAAAATGTCCAGTTAGTAAAGGAGTAATGAGTGACATTATGTTTGATGTCACCATTTGTTGTCTTCCCTTTACTGACCAGACATTTTCTGGAGGATAGGGTGGGGGTCATTGTAGGGTAGGCTGACATCAACCATCTCCACCTAATCCTATTTGTTCCTCTGCTCATTATAAACCTATTGTAACTGCAAAAATGGAAAAGAATGGGGTCAGGTGATCAATCATATGATTTTGTTCACTAAATTATAAATCTATGACAATTTATCACATAATTATACCATACAGTAGACAATATTTTGTATGAAATCATATGGCAATAGACAAAGCCTTAAAAAAAGCATCTCAGATCTCACACTGAAGAAAATCTTTTTAATTACCATGTGTAGCTCTACATTTTCAACTCTACTGTCCCTTAAAAAGCACAGATCTTCTTCATGCAATCACTGAAGAAAAGTTTTTTTCATGTAAAATGTGGCAAACAATATTCTCAATCATAAAAACCACATCAAAAGGCACACTAAAGATGATTACACATTTAAATCCGAAATCTGTTACAAGAAATTCTTTGACTCATCTCATGTGAAAAGTCATGGAATAGTTCACATCAGAGCGAAACCGTTTCCAGGTGAAATTTGCAACATGACGTTTTCAGACAGCCCGAGTGCGAAACATCATCTAATCTGGAGAGAAACCTTTTCTAAGCGAAATTTGCAACAAGGAGTTTTCAAACAGCTGGATCTGAAATCTGAAAATTCATCTAAGAGTTCATACTGGTAAGAAACCTTTCCTATGAGAAATTTGCAGCACAAAGTTTTCAGACAGTTCGAGCCTCAAAAGTCATCTGAGTTCATACTGGTGAGAAACCTTTTCTTTGCGAAATTTGCAACAAGACGTTTTCAAACAATCATGGTCTGAAAAGACATCTAAGAGTTCATACTGGTGAGAAATCTTTTCTATTCGAAATTTGTAACAAGATTTCAGAGTTGAATTCTGAAAATTCATCTAGGAGTTCATACTGGTGAGAAACCTTTTTATTCGAAATTTGCAACGAGAAATCCTCATTCAGTTCAAATCTAAAAAGTCATTTAAGAGTGCATACTGGTGAGAAACCTTTTCTATGCAAAATATGCAACAAGAAGTTTTAGAGATGAAATCTGAAAATTCATCTAAGAGTACATACTGGTGGAAAAACCTTTTTATTCGAAATTTGCAATGGGAAATTCTCATTGTTCAAGTCTAAAAAGTCATTTAAGAGTGCATACCGGTGAGAAACCTTTTCTGTGCGAAGTTTGCATGTTCACACCAGAGAGAAACTTTTTTTCATGTGAAATTTGCAACAAGATGTTTTCAGACAGTTCGAGTCTGAAGAGACAACTAAGAGTACATACCGATGAGAACACTTTCATTTGTCCAATTTGCAGGAAAAATTCTTGGCAAAGGAACATTTGGTGACCCACTGAAGAAATCAACTCAGCAAGTTTCTTTTGACCAAATTAAGCAATTCAATTTTTTGCATATCTGGGGAATGAGAAATGTTATTTGCAGAGAGCCAATCTATAAGAACTTGCTTCTTATTAGACCAATTCTTATTAGTTTAATCGAATAGAGTGATATGAAGCGTTATCAATTATAACAACAACATTTTTAGGAAGGTTTAGAATCAGTTTTTCTTCTCCGCACTTTTTGATGATTGTAGAATTCATTTGCCCATGGTAATCTCCAGTAGTTGAATTGGCTTTGTATAGTAAGTTTGAATTCGGTAAAAAAAACCATTTCTCCAACGGCACACAAAATTATTATGCGCCGCGAGGCATTTCCAGTTCGTAGCACTCCACATTCTTTAGACTGCCAAGATTTTCCATAAGTTAAATTACTATCAATCCAAGTTTCTAGACACAATCAGTCTTTTCTCCTCCCTGAAACATTTTATTGCTCTCAAATATTATGTTCTAGATAAAACAATGTCACCTCGCTCCATCATAAGTTTCCTTTTATTCAGGGACTTTTTAAAACAAAATCCGATTTCATGAAGAATTTTCCTTTAAGTTTCTCTTTTCCAAGGAAAATTATTTTTTTCTTTAAGCATAGGAATCAATTTCGGAACAGTTGGCACTCTTTTCTCGATCACGTAAAATTCCTGAATAGCTCTTGTAACGTCCACATCAAAATCATTCAAAGCTACGGTTTTGATGGTTTTCTTTCTCTGGCACTTTTTTTTAGGAGATTTAAATTTTACGTTCACCTTTTGATTCCCTACGAATTCTTTTAACAGTCGACTCCGATACGCCCGCAATTGCACTTGCACGTTTTATGACTTGAGAAAGGGGAACAAGAAGACGGCCTTCTGACGATTGTTTTTCGCAGAATGTTAGCACATTATTCAATATTCTTTTGCAAGAGCTACTGAAACGTTTAACAACAGAACTTGTTGACTGTACTGGATCCATCATACAAATTAATAAAAAAAAACTGATACAAAAAAGAGACAACAAAAATCAAATAATAAAAAACAAAGCACGTGATTTTGCATGTTGGTGACCAATTAGTACATCCTTCATTTCTTTCTCCCCTCCAGCATAAATCAACTATTCTTGGCAAAATGCCATACAAACGGTGGGCATACTATAAAACAACTTAAGTAAAACACGGCAAGGCAAGGCAGGACGCACGTTGAGCACAATTCGTCATTCGAATAACTGCCTGAACATTCCCAATCCGATTTTAAGTGGAATTGCTGGCGCTGCTCTCATGTACGCACAGTAAAGTTTGCATAATCCTTCTTACCTGCGTTTACTGCAAATATTTGACTGCTTTCTGCTTCACCAGCGCCAAAATTTCCCCTATCGGCGACTTTTGGTACTAAATCTTTTCTTTGCGAAATTCATCTCCTCATGCCTTCGAAAGTCTCAATATAAAATGAGGTCTCATTCTGTGTATTAGTTTTAGCTACAGATACCTCCAAAGAGGGAAAGTTAATTTATGGCCACCCTGTATAAACCTGCAAAAAACAAAAGCAATGATAACCTTAAAATCAGACATTGAACCCTTAAAGATACAAATTGAAAATAAACAAATTGAGAATGTAAACAAGTTCACTCATGTAAGAAGCACGATGAGTCAAGATGGTGGATCAAAAACACATTAAATACCAAATTGCTAAGGCAACTGTGACCCTACAGAAGTTAAAACCATTGTGGAGATATAACAGAAGTGCAATCACAACCAGACTAAGACTAATTGACGCTTGGCTGAATTCTATCCTCTTGTATGGTTGTGAGGCCTCGACTTTATCGAGGGAAGACTCCTCTCTTTTGAAATGAAAACTTACAGAAACTTTTGAGGATTCCCTATACCCCTCACGAAATCAATGAAAATGTCTGAAAACTGATTGATTCAATAAACAGGGAAAAAAAAGGGAAAATAATCTGACAGTCATCAGAAGAAGACAGATGAAATGGTTCGACATGTGACATGTGAAGAGGGCTAATGGCATTCCAAAGCACTAGAGGAATCGTTCCAGGATTAAGGGTTAAGCTCTGACTTCGATTAAAATGGACTGATAACATCAAAAAATGGGCAAATTCCTCCCTTTCTCAACTGACATCAAGAACAAGAGAAGATGATTAGAGAAGGATAAAATTGAACATAATCTAACAGCCATGTGTGACTCAACTGTCTATTTAGTACTACAGAAGAGAAGAAGACTGTCATATTGGCCGCAAAGACAAAACACAAACTACTAAATTTAAACTCCAGTTGCACTGCACAGGGATGTTAAAACACTACTTCAATCCTAACTGAATAACCATATCAGCATGTCACATTTTGGACTGCATTCACTCAACTACGTTAAGTAGTGATTGTTATAAACATAACAGTCACTACTTAAAAGCCACCCGAGATTCCACACCTCCGAATCAAAAGATTAGAATAATCAAAGAAAATGTGTTGAATAATTTGCAATTCTAATTTATTGCAAAGAATAATTATTACAAAATATGAATTAACATATTTAAAAAAAATAATAAATTAATAAATAATAAAAAAGGAAGATGAGATGAGATGAATTAGCATCGTCTAAATCTACTTAATTTACAGATTATATAACCATTTAATCACATAAAAATGTAATGTTAATTATAAGAAAACTTATTTGAAAACATTCAAAAAAATTAGAATAAATTTATTGTGATTAGTATTACAATAATCCAAATTTCTTCGATCGGCTTTGAGGAGAGCATAGGAATAGCACATATTTCAGTAGTTGCAGGACTGACTCGTGTTTGAGGAATCGTTTCCATGTAGATTTCAATTAATCATTCGCTGAACATGGGTGGAACGAGTGACATATTGCAAGCTAAGAAGTTTCGTGCGGTGTTTCTGCACAAAGGCAAAACTCCACAATTTTAAGCCAAGGAATTCAAATTTAGTCAAGCAAGAATGAGTAGAGTATCGAAACAGTATTCTAATCACTGGCGTTTTCAAACCTTTCGTCATTACCTTTGGTTATTACTAAATGTAATAACGAAATTCCCAATTTCGCACTGTTAGTTATTACCTTTCGACTGCTGTTGCAGCGATCGAAAAGGTAATCACTACATCAAGAGATTAGAGGAGATTGAAGAATGTCGAAGTAAATCATTTCGGATGTGTAATATCTACAAAGGGCCGCAATACAAAGAAACAGATTTTCTGCGGATCTCAAAAATTCTTCCAAAATTTAGTTCAGAAACCCAAAAAAAAAATCCAAACATAAAAAACATCAAAAATCCAAACAAATAATCCAACACTAATTATTACCAAAAAGGTCTCTACATCAACTTCACCAATCGATGACCTAAAAAGCAGAATAAAAGATGTGCATGACCACCTACGGTTATGGAAATCAGAATCACTGTTCCTATGAGATCCCCAAATGGCAAGCTACTCGTTGCAAACTATTTTTGCCACAAGGGCGGTACTTTTGCATTCACCAGAACCAACATACAATGCCAGACTACAAATCCTTGAACATCAAATAATTGATCTTCCTTGGCTCAAAATTTCTCTACGAAATCAACCTGCCCTTTTGATATGCTCTCTTATCGCTGTGCAACTAATCTAACCTCTTCAACTATCTATCTCTCTAAGCATGAACTTTCGGCAGTCGAAATACCGCAATAGTGAGGTCTTCCTACTTGGGGACTTCAAAGTCCACAACTCACAGTACTGTCGACAGGGTGTAACATAGAGGAAACTAGCATAGCATAGCATCACTGGCCAGAAAGGTGAAGCAAGATGCCGTTTTATTCCTCGCTGTTGTCTGATAGAGGCAAATTGAAGAGGAAAAATTTATGAGCTATTACCTCGCCTTGGGGGGGGGGGGCACGGAGATTACTCATCGTTACTTGTGTTTAGGATGGCTTTTGGCCTCTTGCGTTTGAAGAGTTCTGTTTCGTCATAGCTTGCAGCATGTTTCACTAGTTCGTTGGGGGTGTGCAGAGATCTTTAAGATTTTTGCCGCTGTAGATTGCAGGAAGGAGTAGATATGAGGGATGTTTGTATCTCTATGCAGTTGGACGTTTCTTACAAACCATGGTGCTTTAATATCATGTGCAATTATTTGTTTTGCACCTTCTGTAGCTTGAGGATGATAGTGTTCAATGTGTGGCTCCAGGCTGGAGATGCGTATGTAATTATGGGGCGGATCAACTAAATAAAAGAATTAAAGTAGCTTGCTGTTCCTGTTTATTAGAGGGTAGAGCTGTGCGATGGCTTTAGATGCCTTAGAGCATGAGGATTTGATGTGTGGGTTGAAGGTTAATCTTTTGTACAGTATTACCAGAGATATTTTCTTTCTGTTTGTCAGGGAATTTTATTGTTAGACAGGTAAAGGTCCCTCTTACGAGATACCAATCTTCTAGTGAAGAGAATCGCAATACTCATTTGGGGATTAATTTGTAATTTCCATTTGGAGAAAATTTGTTTCAGGAGATTTTCTTGAAGTTTTTTGGTGACGAGATGTGACTGTAGAGGTCTGACCAGTATTGCTGTCTCATCCACAGAGACGGCTAAGAATGACAAAGTTGTGTGGGATGTTTGCCATATATATCGAGAATAAGATCGGTGCCAGTAGAGACCCCTGGGGAACTCCCGCTGAGATCCGTCGCTGGGTTACAACTGTTCTATTTATTTTCACTTGTATGTGTCTGTCCTGGAGGTATGATTTAATTAGGTTGACAATTCCTGTTGGTATTCCAGCTGAGATGAGTTTATGTAGTAATCCGAAGTACCATATCTTATCAAAAGCTTTTGCTATGTCGAGGAAAACCGCTCCAGTGTGTTGATACCAATTGTAGCCGGTAGTGATGTACTTAATTAGTCTATGAATATGTTGAGTATTGCTGTGATATTCTCGAAAGCCAAACTGTTCCTTTGGAAGGATATTTAACTCGTTTACTGAGGCTTGGAGTTTGGAGAGAATGATTTTTTCGGCAATTTTGCCTAAGTTTGAGATCAGGCTGATGGGTCGATAGCTTTCAGGCAGGTGTGGAAATTTATCTGGTTTATGCATTGGGACCACATCTGCAACTGTCCTATAGGAGAGGAACTATTTGAATCTGAAAATCGCGTTAATTATTGTGGTGAGATGTGCAACCGCTCTTCGGGGCAGTAATTTAATAATTCTATTCGTAATATCATCAGGACCTGGGACTTTTATTCTTTAACTTCTTTATGATTTCGTAGATTTCCACTGGTGAGGTGGTTGCAGATTTGTAGGTGCAGGTATTGGGAAATTTTAGTACGTATCTGACGTCGCGGTGCATTTTATAGATATGATCAATGTCTAAGTCATCTTATGCAGGGCCACACTGTTTTTCTGGATCTCTTGCTATCTCTTCTGCTTTTTCTGCATCCGTGTGTACGAGGCCGCAGGTTGACAAGAGTGTAGGAAGAGATTTGTTTTTTGTTTCTGAGGTTTCTTAATATCTTCCAGATGGAGTGTTCCCGGGTGATATAGAGGCTAGCTTGGCTTCCCATATTTCGTTTCTGTGGGCTTTAAATGCTTCTCTAACTTCATTGTTTAGCTTTTTGAGGATCTTTTTGTCTTGAGGTGCACGGGTGTTATGGTTCATTTTCCTTGCTTCGTTTATGTCCTTAATTAAATTTATGATGTCTTCAGGTCGTCGATTTGGTTTAAAGGTGGTTGTAGTAGAAATGACAGCCTTCCAAGCTATGTTGATTCGCTGGGTAAGACTTTTGACTGCATTTTCAATTTCTCTTTTGGAGCTGATGTGAGGAACTGGGTCAGTATGTTCCTGGAGCACTTTTGATAGTTTTTTCCACGAGATGAAGGAGTGCGGGGGAGCCGGCAGTTGTTTTTGCTTTCCCAGCTGGAGATGTAAGCTCGTTTAGAGTCTTGGCTATACTGTAGCTTAATATTTTGCAGGAGATCTATGTCAAGTATGTCAGCTGTGCCGAACATACTGTGATGTTGGTTCGGTGGGGCCTGCCCTGAAGAGGATGTGGCCGTTTATATTGGTGGTTCTACTGTTCCATGCAGGGCGTTTCGAGTTTAGTTGTCTGGCAATGATGACTTGCTTTCTATTGCCCAGGATGGCATCCAGATCTGAAGGTAGCAGATTTTTTGATGGTGGGTTGAAGGCTGTATAAAGTTTTAATTTCCCAGCTGAAGTTTTGGGTACTTCAATTCCTGTGAGCGCTAGATCTCTGGTTAAGGGGTTGGTTACAGAGTGGTGATTGATGTAGTTTATGTTTTTCAAAATGGCGGTGCCATCGCCACTGTACTTTATTCTGTCGTTTCTATGGAGGAGGTGTCCTCTAACCTTTGGATTGTCTGCTGCTTTCAAGTGAGATTCATTTGTGAGGATAATGTCTGGGTGTATCTCACCATGAAATCCTGGAGTTGCAGAACTTTGTTTTTAAGGCTATTCGCGTTCCACGCGATGATCTGTAGAGAATCTGTGGTGATTTTGTTTCTATGCATTTATGACAGCTGCTAGGATGGACTGGGTTTCTTGTAGATATCTTTTTCTAGAGTCCGACTAGGAACTAGACTTGCAGCATATTTGCGAGAGAAAGGTTGTAATGATGGCTGCAAAATTTGGGTGGTATTGTACAAGTGTCACCTTGGTTGAACTGACTATGTCTGCATAGGTCTTCGTCTGAAGTTTGTGATTTGCTCTGATCAGGGCTTCAGGTTGCGCCAGGTTGTCCTCTGTTGTATTTTGTCGACCTCTGAGGGGTTGAAGAGCTGAATCTACTGCTACTGGTTTTTGTAGACTAGTAGAGAAGATAATTCGTCTGTTTTTTGGATGTTACATATATCCTTTGTAGTTTGCTGGGTGAGGGCCATTGCACTTTGCATATTTAGCCAGGGTGGTTTCTGGCTTGGTGCAGGTATTTATGGAGTGCCCTTCACCACATTTTAAGCACGTCTATTCTGTTTTACTCAACCTCTGGGCATGACCAAACTTTGGACACCTGTGGCACTGTCCTGATGAGGCCCTTTTTCTTAGTGGTTCTGGGCTGAATTTTAGCCCACAAATTGATGTTAGCTCATAGATGTTTTTGTAAGCGTGGTGAATCTCTATTAAGACGAGTGGTATCGGACTTTTGTCTCCTCTGGTCATTCTGCTGAACTTGGTGGGCGATAGGTCTTGATATCAGAGATCGGGAGCTATGTCTATGTCATAAGGGTGCTCGTTTAGCCATATTGAGGTTAGGTGCCGTTACTACATAAATAAATCCTGTTAGCATAGCAAGTGCGGAAAGAGTTTTTCCAAGTCTAAACTTGGAATCCATTTGCAAATAAACAGTAATGAACTAAGAAAGATTGGTTGGTCTAGCAAAAATATCGAAAGAGGCGGACATAGCTTATATTTAAATTTAGAAGAACTTATAAACAGTTTTATTGTGCGATATCCCCGTAGAGCAAACTTTAATTAATATTATTATGTAATCGTTTTGCATTAATGCTTCTCTTGTTAAAAAAAAAAAATAGCAATTGGAGATTTCCTTATATTTTTGTCTTATAAGCCATCAGGAGCGATATTTCATTGTTCTCCTCAGAGAACGATGTAATCTGGCGACGTTTTATATTTAACAAAAGAATTAAACAAAAACGATGGAGAAGCTGACGTGAGGATTTTCCTAAGAAACTTCAGGAATCAGATCTTACAAGACCTGAATGCCATCAAAGTAGAAATTAAAGACGATAACTCTGCGATAAGAAAGTAATTGGAAGTACCATTTAAAGCTGAAATAAATGAAATGAAGGCTTCACTGGAGTACAATTTTGCATGTATTCAAGATATAAATAAAAAAGCCGAACGCAATGAAAAACTAATTAAGGCGCACTAAAAACACAAAACTAACAAACGAAAATAAGTACTGAAAGCTCAAACGAACGAACTGAAATGGGAAGTTAATGAAATTCAGCAGAGCTCTCGAGGTTAAAAATATCAAATTGTACTTCTTCCAGAAGCTTGGAAAGAAAACTTGCATATTATAACTGAAAAACTGGTGAACCTACATTGAGTGAAAAGGAATATCATCGTGAACGTCCAGAGAGTACCCATCAGCAGAAAACCAGACGGTAAGCAGTTATTGTCCAACTAGAGAACTAGAATATTAAAAATAAATGGATGGCTGAGGCAAGAAAACTAACCAAAGATTACAGTTCAACAATTTGATGAACAGTTAAAACCGGTGCCCGTCTATATAAAACGAAAACCTGACCAAACTCAATAAGCAACTTCTTTATGAAGCAAAACAAAAGAAAGCAAGTAGTGGAATCAAGCATGTATGGGTAAGAGATGGTAAACTGTTCATGAGAAAGAACGACAACACAAAAGCGATACGGATAAAAGCACCTGATGAACTCAACGAACACAGTCAAAGAAGGCAATAAATCTAAATGTTACCTATGAAGAACTGGAATAATGAAGACCTAAATAGATTTAAGATTGCACATGAATAGCTTAGATTCTGATGCAACTGTAATAAACTATATTATCTAAACTCCGTATTTTTGTAACACCACCACCACTACACTCATCCAAGAATTTCAACATATGTCATGTCAATAATGTCAAATGTTAATAATTTATTGTTACTTTTCACAGAAATCCAATGATATATAAATGTACTAGTCTTAAGTGAAATATTGATCAAACAACTTGAGGTTGATCCTTATTCTCTCATAAATTACGACACGTATTATGATTCTCGCCACTATAATCGTTCAGGTGGATTAATTCCATTCGCTATGAAAAATATTTATAAATTTCATAGACTTGAATCAAAAATGCAAAGCGCTGACACTGTTATGATTTAAGACACAGCAACGAACATACTCTGCTTATATTTGCAATATACCGTGCACACGATGGCCCAGTTCATATCTTTCTATCAGAGCCTAAATAATGTTCTAAAAACCTTAAAATACGACAATGTTCTACTTGCGGGGGATAAAAATTTAGACCTTTATAGAATAATAGTAAAACTGAAGAATATAAAAATATACTATCTACTCATGGGTTTCTTACTTACAATGATGGAAATGGGAGAGAAGCGAACAACTCAGCAAGCTGTATGGATCACATATTCATAAGAAACAGAATTACCTATGAAATGGGCCTTGCAATCTACTTCAGCAAAATAACGTATCAATCACCATTTGATACTGTTGAAGCTATCCTTACCTAATAGCGTTGACATGAGCTGTGTGGGTAGTCACAAAAAATTCGAAATCGGCACCAATTATAATAAATTTGAGAACTACATAAAAAATTATCAACTGCCTCAGACCGACATATTAGACACAAATCAGCAATATGAGGAATTTTTCAAAATGATTAAATATGTAGACAGTAAATCGTAATATCATAAAAGAGTTACAATAAAAAAGGATGTTCACTGATACTGAATAACAGATGAACTTAAAATATGATAAGGGCAAAAGAGAAGCTCTAATAAGCATAGGAAAAATCCCTACAAATTAATTTAAACACGACCACAAATTTCGTTAAACACCTAAAGGAAAAAATAAAGCAAGCAAAAGAACATTATCTATTATCGAAATTTCTTTCTTGTATGAATGATAAATGTAAAGAATGGAGGCTGGTTAATATGATAATAGTGAACGGAAAGCAGAATACGCGCGAATTCCCAGTGGGAAATGACGTCAGTCATGTTCTTAACAATATGAACAACCACTTAACAAATTATGGTATAGTTCGCCCACCATTTATTGATCCCTTCTTGGCTTGGTGCCAAGAATAGTCGATTCATGCTGAAGGGGAGAAAGAAATGAAGGATGTACGAATCGGTCGCCAACATGCGAAATCACGTGCTTTCTTGTCTGTCGCTGTCTAGCTTGATTTTTGTTGTTCCTTTTTTGCATTACTTTTTATTATTAATTTGTATGATGGATCCAGTACAGTCAACAAGTTCTATTGTTACACGTTTCAGTAGCTCTTGCAAAAGAATATTGAATAATGTGCTGACATTCTGCGAAAAAGAATCGTCAGAAGGCCGTCTCCTTGTTCCCCTTTCTCAAGTCATAAAACGTGCAAGTGCAATTGCGGGCGTATCGGGGTCGACTGTTAAAAGAATTCTTAGGGAATCAAAAGGTGCAGGTAAGCCAAAATTTAAATCTCCTAAAAAAAGCGCCAGAGAAAGAAAACCATCGAAACCGTAGCTTTGAATGATTTTGATGTAGACGTCATAAGAAGCGCTATTCACGAATTTTACGTGGTCGAGAAAAGAGTGCCAACTGTTCCGAAATTGATTCCTGTGCTTAAAGAAAAAATTAATTTTCCTTGGAAAAGAGAAACTTTAAGGAAAATACTTCATGAAATCGGATTTTGTTTTAAAAAGTCACCGAATAAAAGGAAACTTATCATGGAGCGAAGTGACAGTTTTATCTAGAACTCAGCATTTGAGAGCAATAAGACGTTTCAGAGAGGAGAAAAGACCGATTGTGTATCTAGATGAAACTTGGATTGATAGTAATTTAACTTATGGAAAATGTTGGCAGTCTAAAGAAGAATGTGCAGTGCTACAAACCGGAAATGCCTCGCGGCGCATAATAATTTTGTGTGCGGGTGGAGAAATGGGTTTTTTAGCGAATTCAAATTTACTATACAAAGCCAATTCAACTGGAGATTACCATGGGCAAAAGAATTCTACGATCTTCGAAAAGTGGGCAGAAGAAACACTGATTCCAAACCTTCCTAAAAATGATGTTGTTATAATTGATAACGCTTCATATCACTCTATTCGATTAAACAAAGTTCCAAATTGGTCCAATAAGAAGCAAGTTCTTATGGATTGGCTCTCTGCTAATAACATTTCTTATTCCCCAGATATGCAAAAAATTGAATTGCTTAATTTGGTCAAAAGAAACTCGCCCACAACTAAACTATTTAAATTCGACACGATGCTCAAAGAGCATGGATTTCTAGCTTTGAGGCTACCACCATATCATTGCGATATTAATGCTATTGAGTATGTTTGGGCAGAAGTGAAAAGTTTCATTCGCCATCGCAACGTAACTCGGGATATTGACATGTCGAAACTTTTTAAGCTTTCAGAACAGGCGATTGAAAGTATTACAGTTCAAAACTGGGGAAAATATTGCATTCATGTCGCCTCATTGGAAAATATGTATTGGTACAGAGACGGAATTATCGAAGAATTATGCTAACCTTTGGTGATCAGTTTAAGTGAAAGTGATGGCGATTCGGACACCGATTCTGATGACTATGAAGATTAAAAGGCTTTGACAATGGTATTTTTTCCAAATTTTTTTTTTTTTGCATGCTATTGAGAGTCACAACAAGTCATAAATAATTAATCGGTTTAGGACATTAAAGTGTCTCAGTTCTCTCAACTGTATGTTTAGAATATCTAAGTTCATTTGAAATAATTCTGTTTTTCTGTATAATTATTTTTATTTTATAGAAAACTTTCTGAAAAATAAACTTAGTTACATTTTTGTTTTATGCTATACCGTTTTTAATTTTGTTAATAGTCTACGTACATTTTTCCAACTGTTATACAAGCAAAATAGTTACACTTTAAAAACTACAATGTTCGTAAAAGAAAAGCTAAATTTTCCGACCTGTAATAATAAACAAACTCAGTTTGTTTATTATTACATCCCGGAAGACAGACTGATTACCCTATTATCGGAATGGATTCTCCTTTTTCTGACATGCGCAGAAGTGTCGAGGGACCTCTAATCGGTGGGCGAACTTTTTTTTTATACTTGTGATTTCGACATTGCAGAAAGGATAAAGTACGTGACTCACCTTCCGTGGATTAAGAATTCCATGTATCTACCAACAGTAAACAAAGATGAGGGATAGAGTGTAGTAATCGGATTGAAAAGAAAAAAAAAGGAATGTGACAATATAAATGTCAAAAAGAACATTATCATTAAGCACAAATTTCAGTTCTTTACAAATATCATTAATCCTTTGAACACGGTAAATATATAGAACACTTAAAGACTGCTTCAGTTGTACCTCTTTTTAACGGAGGTAACAGAAATGAGATCAAAAATTACAAACCAATATCTATACTATGAACAATCTCAAAGGTTATTGAAATCCGAATAAAAAATTAAAAAAAAAAACGCTTAAGTAGCTATTTAAATACCATATCGTTTTACGCAACTAATTAATATGGTTTTCGATCTGGATATAATACTGAAAATGCGCCAAGAAGTTCAACTGTGTTCGTCATGACCTATTGCTACTGAAAACGTCCAAATACGGCATTAGAGGATTTAGTAATGACTGGTTTAAACCAATCTGAATAATGCAAAACAATATACTAGCTACGGCACATTCAATACCGCAACAAAAATAATAAAATACGGAGTTCCACAAGGATCGGTACTAGGATCCATGCTACTTTTAATATATGTTACTAATTTATATAAATACAAACTTTTTTTTTTTTTTTTTTTGCAAAATGATATCATTCGCCGACGAGAGTACATTAATATACACCGAAAAAGACCCTTGAAGATCTAAAAAAAAAAAAAAAAAACCGGATTAATAGTGATATGTTAAAACTAAATAAATGTTTAGTTTATTTAGTTTTAACAATAAGCAATAATGGACTCAAAATTAACCTCCCAAATGGCCAGGACATCTATATATGTCCAGCAAAATCAGGATACGAGACATGCTATCTGTTGAAAGGAGATGGATAAGAAGTGGTTTGGCCTTCATGTTAATTAGAAGGCGCAATAATCCTTCACATTGAAGAGAACACTAAGGAGATTATATTATGTTCGTAGCTGCGTCTTAGCTCACAGTAACAAGAAACGCAATTCCTTGTTCCATGCTGGGTAACTGGACTTTTACTTATATGGGATAGACAAAAAAATATAGAAATTTTTTTTCTCTCCTTTTATTCCACAATTTTTAATACCAGGACAAAATAAGAGATCCTGGCATACTTTATTCACTTGATTATTGTATTACCTTGGAAAACTGTCATTTTTAATTTTTTTTGTGCTAATTTGTCTAGTGGACAATACATTTTATTTGTTCTCGAAGAACGTAATTCAAGATAATGATTTAAAATATTTAGAAAAAAAAAAAAAATGGGCTGTCGACGAGATTATGTTATTTTTTATTTTTGTTCGAAATCAAATTTCTTAGAATACTTCACAGATCCTAAAGTACACGCTTAGAAGACTTTGCTTTATAGATAATAATATGAAAAATTTTTAATCATATCAAATGTGAAGTGTACATACTGTGAAATGTATGAAATACGAAATTAAAGCAAAGTAGATACTTATACATTTATTTTTAGGGATAAGCGATAATTTCTTTACTGGGAATTATTCCAGGGTAGAGATATGTGCAATACATCTCTAATACAGAGACTTAGCCTCTTCTTTACCAAGACAGTACTATGTGCAGAAGAGTCACATCCTTCCAGAGGTGCCGTTTTCACAGAACAGTGCGGATCTACACTGGAAAGTCGAAAAATATTCTAGAGGGAGGCAATGGCTAACCACCTCTGTACCTTGCCAAGAACATGCCAAAAATGAGAAAGGACGAGATGGTGCTGGATGGTAAGATCCCCCCGGGCCTGAAGGCATCCAACATGGAACTGGGGAAGAACAGAGGGCTTCCACAAGTAGAACTAGTTTTTATGATGTGTCCAGGTCAAACGCAGAAGGAAGCTTGGTCATGGATGTTGCTGGTTGGAAGAGGGAGGCTCCCTGTTTCACAAGAAACCACAGGATTGGAACTTGGAATGGTAGAAGTATGAAAAAAGGTAAGCTGGAAATGGAGCATAAGAAGCTGGATATACTGGGAATAAGTGAACTTAGATGGACAGGAATGGGCCATTTTCTGTCAGGGGACCATATGGTGTATTATTCAGGACATGAGACAAGTCGTAAAAATGGAGTATCTTTCTTACTCAGGAAAAAGCTGGCTAGCTATGTATTAGGTTATAATCCGGTGAGTGACAAAATCATTTCTCCCAAAGTGAATGGACATCCATTGAATATGACCATCATTCAGAAAGCACCCACTAAGAAGGCACCAGAAGAAGACATTGAAGAATTTTACGGCAAGTTACAAGAAGTGATAGATGCAGCACCAAAGCAAGATTTATGGCTACTTATTGGAGATTGGAATGCAAAAATGGGCGAAACTGAGGAACAAGGAATAGCAGGTCGTTTTGGGTTAGGTATTCGTAACACTGCAGAGAAGAGACTAGTTGAGTTTTGTGCAGAGAATTCTTTGTTTGTTGCTAACACGTGCATTAAACAGCACAAAAGAAGTTTGTACACATGGATATCACCTGATGGACAATACAGAAATCAAATGGACTATATGTACTTGGACAAAGATGGAGAAGTGCAATTCAGTCTGTCAAGACTTTTCCAGGTGCAGACTGTGGAAAAGACATTGAGTTATTAGTGGCTACGATACATCTGAAATTATGGATACTGAAAACAACTCCAATGTCGATCAGATATGATCTTGGAAACATACCAGCTGAATATAGTATTATTACCCAGAACAGATTCAACACACTCAATTTGTGTGAAAGAGAACTAGGTGAACTATGAGAAGAGATTAAAGATATAATTAAAACAGAAGCAAAGAAGAATATTCCAACAGTTTGTAAGACGTTAAATTTAAATGGTTGTCAGAAGATGCCATCAAAACTGCTCAGGAAAGGAGGAAAATGAAGGCCACAGGAAATTTGTAGGAAGTATGACATTTGAATGCAGAGTTTCAACGACAAGTCAGAAGAGACAAGGAAAAATACTTTACCAGGAATGCTAACAAATAGAAGATCAAAACAAGAAAGCAATAACAAGATATATTTTCAAAAAAGGTCAAAGAACTAACAGGGAAGTTTAGTGCCAAGGTGACAATATTTAAAAGTAAACACAAAGGATATCTTACAGAAGCTGCAGACATCAAAGAAAGAAAGATGGAAAGAGTATACAGAATCCCTTAACAGAAAGGACTCCAAAATTACTGAGAAATTTGAAGAGCAGGATTTTACACAGGAGCCAGTACCACTGGAGAGTGAAGTGAGGTGGGCACTTCTACAGCTATCCAGTAAGAAAGCACCAGGAGATGGAATACCTATTGAGCTGCTCAAAACCCTGGGAGAAGAGGCAGTTAAAATTATCTTAGAATCTTATTTAGGCAGTCGCTGTCATGAATGTAAGAGAATACGCCGATCGGTTCATTTAAATTGAATTTCTGCACGGAAGTTGGGAATAAAATTTTGGGGAATAAGTAGATCGAGAAGAGAAACAGTAAAGGAGTGACGTTAAGAAAAGACATAACTATATCTTAATTAATTTCTTCTAATTTGATTAATGATGTGTTTGTGTGACATTTATTGATGTTTATGTGAATTTCCATTACTTAGAGGGAACACTCCTTCACAATACGAGGCGAGACATAAGTGAGACCTATTTATTATCATTTCAATAAACGTGTGTACATTGAAACGAGGATTAGGCTGGAAGCAATCATATTATTAATGTAATCAGACAAGGTATAAAAGGCAATTGCATTTTTATTGTAATTCTTAGAAAATGATCCTCTTTAACAGAATGTACTTAGCGTCACAATTTCCAAGTCACTTTTAAGTATAAGATACTGTGTGCAAAGGAAATTAATACAATTGTAATTTAGCACTCAATTAGGAAAATGGAACATTTTACATAACCGTGAAAACCAAACCAATAATAACAATAATAAAATTAAATAAACTAAAAGTTTGTTAATCGAAGAAATTCTCTGATAAATATCCTCATTGATGTTTATGGTGAGAAAATTTAAAATCACATTGCACACAAAATATACAGACGATGGTTCACCAGGTTTTGCACAGCAGCGTTTCGTCTACTTTGGTTTATCTTAGACGGAAATGTTCAACATGTGAACTTCAAATGACGAGTGAGGATACACATAAAACAGTCGGTGAAATTTAGTGAAGTGCAGGATCCTTCTTCGAAGAGATTCTACATTGATTATATAAAAATTCTCGTCTTCAAGGACAACATGGAGGCCGACAAATCTCATAATAGTTAAAGTTCAAAGACATCTTCGTCTTCTGATTTCGGAGTAAAAAATGATCGCAGCATTGGAAATGTACTTATCACTCGATATTAAAAGAATACTCGAGAATGGCAGTCATGTCAGGAAATTTAACTCGAGAGTTCTCACAGAAGAAAACTATATAAAAAAAACAACGAAATACTTAACAATAGGCTGTTGACACGTATGACAAACACAATGTTCTTCACACATTTTAAGACTTCTCTGAAGCAATCTTCTACTCTTAAAGTACGAAGCCACCGAAGTATTTTAAACAAAATATGATGAGCCAACTAACTTCATTCAAAAAGACTACATACGATTCCATCATGGACAGTGTCTACATGCTTTAAGAGTATTTTGCTCAGAAGGTTCAAAGTTCAAAGAAATGGCAAAAGTGTGAAAGCTTGAAGGGGGGTGTGGGACAATCCTGCTCATATCAGCAACAGGTCCCGAGACTGGACGTTTATCAATCCATGGTGCTAAATTGTGTTCTACAAGTCATCAACTTTCTGTGAAACATGAAAACACTTTGAGCGGTATTTCGATGGCTTTAGAGAGTCCCTGTTTTGATTACTTTTCGGTAGGTCCTTGTAAGAAACCAGCTTGGAAACCGTACCCAGATTTGAAAAAAGTGCATCTACCTAATGTACTGCATATTTCACAAGAAAAACACCATATAATAAGAAAGCCCATTTAAAAGGAATATTTTTAAGTTCTGCTTAAAAGCACGACTTGGATAAATGGAAAAAACTGTACATATGTGAAAAGGACACACAACTGTGTTGAGTTCTTGAGTGTGTCATCAGATATTCCTTTCGTGAGAATGTTTTTTCCCCGCACGTCAGACAAGTGAAGGATTTCTCATCAGTATGTACTCTTAGATGTCTTTTCAGGCTCGAGCTGGCTGAAAACCTCTTGTTGCAAATTTCGCATGGAAAAGGTTTCTCTCCCGTGTGAACTCTATCGTGACTTTTCAGCTCTCCCGAGAAGAATTTCTTGTGACAGATTTCGCATTCAAAGGAGATCTGTGGTGTGCCTTTTCATGCGTTGGTTAAGATAGCCTAATTCAGACAATTGTTTCCCACATATATTACATGAAAAATGTTTCTCTTTAGTTAGATTGGGGCGTTTTTGGTGTCTTTTAAAGGAGTGTAGATTAGAAAACGTAGAGCTACACACGAGACAAATGAAAGGTTTCTCATCAGTATGCATTCTTAGATGTATTTTCAAACTCGAACTGCCTGAAAACCTGTTGTTGCAAATTTCACATAGAAAAGGTTTCTTTCTGGTGTGAACTCTTTCGTGTCTTTTCAGGTCAGACGAGCCTAAGAATTTCTTGTCAGAGATTTTGCATGCAAATGAGTAATCTGTGGTATGCCTTTTGATGTTTTTTCAGAAAATTGTTTTCCACATATTGTACACGAAAATTGTTTTTCTTCACTCAGTTGGTGGTGTTTTTTTGTGCCTTTTAAGGGAGCATAGAGTTGAAACATGCAGCTACACATGTGACAAGTGAAAGGTTTTTTCTTTATTGTGAGATCTGAGATGGTCTATAGCCATATGATTTCCTACAAATTTCACACTCATACGGCTTCTCTTTTTCGTGAACCGTTCTGATGGGAAACAAAAGCTTTCCATTTTCATGAAAGGCGCTGCCACATATTTCACAGGTGAAAGGCTCAAGTGCACACTGGCTACGTGGCGTTTGAGTGCGTGACGAAAAGTAAATGTCTCATCGCATATTTCGTCCGTAACGAGTTTTTCCCGGCTGTGAATCCTAGCCTTGTGGCTTTTTAGATTATCTCAGCGTGAAAATGACTTTTTACAAATTTCACATTGAAACAGTTGGAGTGTTTTGAGATGCCGTTTAAGATTTGCTGTATCAAAGAATTTTTTCTGGCATGTTGTACACACACACAAAAAAAAAAAACAGTTTTCTTCTTCTTTCAAGTGCACTTCTTGCCTTTTAAGATGGTCCATGCGACATATCGTTTTGCCTAAGATATCAGAAGCAGGTGTTTCATGAATAGAGTGACACGTTTGATGGCTTTTCAATGCGTTAATAGTTGAATAGTTTTTTCCTCATCTGTCGCGTGAATGTTTACCGATGTTGATGGTTGCGTCTGCTGCTTTCGGAATGTTATGAATCGTCCCGAGCCTTTTAAGTAGATCTGATTGCTTAAAGGCTTCGTGGCCCACTTTACACATAAACATTTTTTTATTCAAGTGATTATGGTGCGTTTTCTGATGAAAAACACGTTTTTCGTTATCATCTGAGAATGTGATTGACAATCTTCACTGTCAGGAAGGCAAATGATTATGTTTCGAATCTGGATCGTCGATTTCATTCTCATTTTGAGGATTTTCCATTATGAAAATGATACTGCAATCTCTTAAAAGCTGAGAGACATCTCAATAAGCAGCACGAAATGTTTCACATAAATTAGGAATTTTCAAATATTAATACTTATCCGCTTGTTGTTAATATATTAGCAGACAGACTAATGGCAGTAAATGCATGCACAACCTGTAAAGACAAACGAAGTGCTTTATTAATGTTAAATTAAAACTACATTTAGTAACTGAAATGTTAAAACTTTCAATTAAATTTCAATTTAATATGTTAAAAATGTTATCGCTCTTTGAAAAGAGAAGTAAGATATCAAGTTCGCATTTAGTTTTACAAAGGCGTCATGAAAAATTAATAATCTAAACAGAGAGACACAAGGTCATATAATCATCGGAAGTAGAAGATATCACGAAGAACAGTAATAATGACCCCAAGTATGCAGATATTCGAATGTACACATGAAAACTCTGAAATAACAGAAATTAAAAGATGGCTTTTGAAAACGGGAAGTAAATTTCTTAACCCTGCGGAGGTCTCGGATGATCTGACGGACACAAACAAATTGATTTAATATAAATATTCTTACGCATATCCAGTGTATAGCTTGGAGGTCATGAGTAGCTGCGCATGCATATATTACGAGTGATATTCCAGCTATTTATGTGGTCAGTTTTGGTTTAACACGTGTTGTGTAAAGGTGTGTGATAGTTCATAGTAAATTGTATCTGAGAGATACTGCGACCTCCGATTTCAGTATAGTATTGGTTTAGTTTTCATTGTTATTATTATTATTATTATTATTATTATTATTATTTAGATAGATGTAATTACATCAGAATAAATCAGTAATTGTACTTTCGAATCGCTTGATGCATGGAAACAAAACACAGTGTGTACAAGCGAGAGGTCTCTCAATCTTGCATATTAACATCAGAAGCATCCGAAAACATTGGTTATTATTACAGGCTTCTCTGAGGAATTACACTAATATTATTGATATATTGATTCTTACAGAAGCATCCATAACTAATGACGAAGCGACTGCTTTCCAAATTCTAGGCTTCCAACAACATAGATCATGCCGCCAAACAAAAAGAGGGGGTGGAATATTAATATTTATCAAATAAAAATTAATAGCAAAAGAAACGGTCTATCAGTTTGAACATGCAGAAACCCTGTGCCTCGAAATCATTAATACCACGAATACAGAGCATCCCATAATACTAAATGCTATTTACAGGCCACCAAACCAAAACATGATAAAATTCTTGCACGAACTCAGTTGCTGGCTTTCAAGCCAAGAAATATGCTCAACCGAACACCTAATGATAATTGGCGACATAAACATAAATACTGCAAATGAAAACCAGAACAACACTGTACAATATCTAGACATACTATCCATGTATAATCTAATACCAACCATAACATCATGTACTAGAGAAGAAATATTCGGAAATACTATCACTGCCTCCTGTCTAGATCATATAAACGTCCAAGCGCCAACAAATAGTTACACTGCATCAGTCATAAAGTGCAAAGTAGCAGACCATTACTTCACCGCTCTAAACCAGAACACCAAGACAATACCCATGCAACGTCCCACAGAAGAAAAGCGACAGAAAACAATAATAGACGAAGAAATAGTCAACCACGAAATAAGAAAAACAGACTGGGAACACCTGGCATCAGATTCAGCAGATATCTTATACAACAACATTAAATTCACACTGGAGGAAATATATAAGAAAACTACAAAGAAAGTCCGAATTCGTTCAAAAACAACACAAAATCCTTGGATAACACAAAACTTAATTCTAGAAATACACAGAAAGGACGCTTTATGGAAAGAATTAAAGCGATATCCAAATAACACAGCTTTAAAAACTGAATATAAGATAACAAGAAATCGCCTTACAACACAAATCAGAAATACAAAAAGAAACTACTACAGAGACAAACTAACCTCCGCACAAAACAACATGAAACAAACCTGGCATCTGATAAATGAGATGCTAGATTTTGTTCCCAACACCACCGCCTCCGAAACCATAAAACATAGCTTCATGAAAGACGCAAAACCTATCCAACAACTAGCAAATGACTTTAACCAATACTTTGCAGACTCCATACAAGAACTACACAGAAATATTCCCCCAATCACAAAACGTGATCCTCCGCTTGGACCACAATCGAAACAGACATTATGGTTCCCAACCATAAAAGAAGCAGAACTTCTCTCAGCAATACATCAAATCAAACTAAACAAAGGCCCAAGAATAGATGGTATCAGACCTAAAGATATAAAGCAACATGCAACTATTTTAAGCCCTATCCTACTAAAATTAATAAATAAAATATTTAAAACACGACAGATACCAAGTATGTTAAAGACCGCCATAATCACACCCATATACAAACAAGGAAAAAGAAATTTAATCAGCAATTACAGACCCATAGCAACACTAACAATTATCAATCAAATTATGGAGCGGATCATACTGAAGAAACTCAAAGCATACACAGAAACCTTTCATATTATCCCCAAAACATAATATGGCTTTCAGAAAAATAAGGGAACAACATCTCTCTTGGAAGACTTTACAGGCGTAATTAATACCGCCTTAGACAAAAACAAAATCGCCATGGTAGTCTTTATTAATCTAACTAAAGCATTCGTATACACTTACACATCACACCTTGTTAGAAAAGCTGAGGCATGTTGGAATAGACGGGCCTCTTCACAGGTGGTTTACAAACCACCTTCAAAATAGAAAGCATATCACATGCATCAGGTCAAACCGAAGCAGAGAGCTACCAGTAACCTGTGGAGTGCCACAGGGAGCAGTACTCTCCCCAACTCTATTCAACATTTACACGCACGATATTAATCAGTTACCACTCAAAGGTAAGATATTCCAATACGCAGACGATACAGCAATAATATCCATCCACAATAACGCAAGCATAGCCGAAACAAATATGCAACATGACATAAATCTGATCATAGACTGGCTCACGAAAACCTCCATACACCTAAACTCAGAAAAGACAAAAATTAATGATATTCAGAAATCCACTGACTCGACCAGTTGATAACAAATATATAACCATCCAACATCCACTTTCCAACATAAAAAACACACAGAACAGCAAAACCACTACAATCACTCAGGTTGAAACAATACGATACCTTGGAATTTACTTCGATGTAGATATGAACTGGAATAGCCACATAAACTACACAACAAACTCCGAACAATAAGTGGTAAACTCTACAGGTTAAAAGACATAGTTCCCATACGTCTAAAAACACTAATATATAAAGCACTATGCCAAAATATGCTAAGATACGCTATAACAACGTATGCTTTCTGCGCACCCTACAAATTAAATAGATTAATGTCGCTACAGTACCAAATGACAAAACTGATCTTTAGTGAACAAAGAGAAAATCACGACCTTATAAACATCGCAATGCAAGAACACAAAATACTGACAGCAAAACATTTATGTCACTATGCAGCTGTGCTGAAACATTATTTCGATGCCAACTACAGGACAGTCAGTAATACATACCTATAACAAGACCTCAGACTACTAATTATATCACATATAAATACAATAATCACTACGGAAAGGCCACGCGAAACTTCTACATCCCAGACATGATAAACAAATTACCTTTTGAATACAGAAACCTTACAAACTACAATAGCCTGAAAAGAGCTCTAACATACTATGAACAAGAAACACGCACCCAAAATACCATACAAACTTAATGAAACACAATATATTCGCTCAGGTTTCCAGTTCAGCGACGCATCAATACATTCCAAGTTATTGTGTGTGTGTGTGTGTGTGTGTGTGTGTGTGTGTGTGTGTGTGTGTGTGTGTGTGTGTGTGTGTGTGTGTGTGTGTGTGTGTGTGTGTGGTGCGTGCGTGCGTGCGCGCGCGTGCGTGCGAATAAAATAATATTCGCGCGCGCGGCGCGAATTTCTCAATCATAGATTTTCTAGATTCCCAACACAGCAAAAAAAAAAAAAAAGAACAATACATAATAACCAACTGGTGTCATCCTCAGATAAGCTTACACATAAGCTTCGAGGATGAAAGCAAAGAAATTAGTTCTCATCCAAGATGTATCATATGTAACCAAATGCATGTAATGTACGTATCACATAAAAACCAATGTATGTAATGTATGTATTATATGTAAACCAATGTACGTAATGTAAATATCACAAATATCACATGTAAACAAATGTAAGTAATGTATCATATGTAAACAAATGAATGTAATGTATATAATAACTGTAACAAATGTATGCAATGTAAAAAAAAAAAAAAAAATTCCTTTAAAAGTAAATCATGAGTTTACACCGTATGTTTGTGAGCATAAGGAAACATAATATTTAGATTGCATATGTGTAAATACTGTTGTATAATCACACCTTTTCAAACTTGAAAAAAAAAATAGTAAACCACAACATGTAATATTATACAACTCTGAACAATATAATTGTAAATTATTATGATTGTTATATAAAAAAAAACTGTTATCATTATCACTATTTAAATCTCATTATATATAGCACAAAGTGCTGAACCTTATAAAATAATATACTGAATAGATGATCATTGTACATATGTAAATATTTGAAAGAACAATAAAAAAAATTTACCGTTGAAAATGGCTGGAAAAATATATCGATTGGATAATCCATCAGATGTTGAAGAGATTCAGCGATTTTGTTACTCGAGTCCGATGATGAGAATGATAGAGTGGAATACGAAAGTAAAAGTGATATTTGATAGTAAACTGTATCTCAGAGATTCCTAGAACCCCGATGTCTGTATAGTATTAGTTTATTATTATTATTATTATTAATACATAACACCTCCAGGGAGTCCAAAAACTCATCGACGGAGGGTACCTACTCTACAACACTCTGGACTCCACCAACCGCAACTACCTTCATCATTCTACATTAGTGGCAAAAGTTGTAGAAACCTTTTGGAAAAAGTGTATTTTTGACATAAAATTATACATCAATGGAAATATAATTTAATCAAGAATGCAATGAAACAAAGATTGTTCAATTATCTGTATTCTACGAAAAGTTATAGCGAAATAACCAGAAAAAAGAAGCACAACTTGCTTAGGCTGATATGAAGTAGCTTTCCTTCGTTTGAATGTAGCTAATGAGTATGAGTGTTTAGAGAGCCAATCAGGTATCATCTTGTTTTGGCAATGAGCCAGTAAGGTCACAGTAGGATTCAGCTATCGATGTCATGTATTGGAGCTGAGAGAAGGATATTTGTCAGTGTGTTATGTGATTGCTATCAAGTTGGTTGGTTTTTTTTTTTGTGTGTTCTTTCATTTAGTGAGCTTGTAAAATGTAATAAAATTAGAGAAATGGCGCAAAGAGTTGACTAGTCACCCAGAAAGCGATGCAAAATAGTACTATTAAGTGAACAAGGCTACAGTTATGAAGAAAAATTGGTGGAAACTTAACCAAAGGTAGCATTTCTAAATTTTTGAAGAGGTATAAGAGACTCAGTCACTGCAAATCAAGACTGGTAAAGGCAGGAAAAGGTACACAACCGCAAGTGATGATAGAAGAATTGAGAGACTGTGCCTAAGAGACAGAAGAAAATCATCTGGGTGTATACAAGATGAAATGGCACAATATAATGTGAAGTTGAGTTCAAGGACTGTTCAGCGCAGACTGCAGGAATTTGGTCTAAATGCTAGAATTCCATGAAAAAAGCCATTTTTATCTCTCAAACAAAGGTTAAAAAGATTAAACTGGACTAAAACCCATGTTAACTGGACAGCAGAACAATGGGACAGTGTTATTTAGAGTGATGAGACCAAAATCTCCCTTGGTAGTGATGGCATAAAGTAAGGGGAAGAATCGGAGAAGATTTGCATTCTAACTGCATTACACCTACCGTGAAACACCCACTTAGTGTTATGATCTGGGGTTGTATGACATCAAAAGGTGTGGGCAGAATTTGCGTGATTAATAGGAATAAAATACATAAATGAAATACGTGAGTCCAAACTGAAGCCTTCTGCACGTGATATTTTCGAAGATAATGAAGCATTTATATTTCAACAGGATTCAGCTCCATGTCATGTTGCTGCTGTGTGCAAAAAGTGGTTTCAAGATAATCATATTCCACTGCTGGAATGGCCTGGGAATAGCCCAGACTTTAACCCAATCGAAAATCTATGGAGCCGACCAAAGAAACGTTAGTCAGAAGCAACCCGCCAATAAAACCCAATTAATAGAAGCAATAATTCAATCTTGGTTTCACATTATAACAGCCTGCAGAACTAAAAACTTGGTTTACTCCATGGGAAGGCATTGTAAGGTCGTAATTAACGCTAAAGGTTACCCAACTAAGTATTAACTCACATTGTGAGAATTTTTGTATATCTCATTTATTCTATGTTTCACTTTTCTTCTTTATAACTGCTGTTTTAATAAAAGATCCTCCATAAAAGTTATTGCATTACATTCTTTATTAAATTATCTTTTCATTGATATATAATTTTATGGTATTACTCCAAAATAAAGTGGTGTTATGAGCCATCAAACCTCAAAAATACACTTTTTCCAAAAGGTTTCCACAATTTTGGCCACTAGCGTACCTCAACGTCAAACACCGCCGACCAACACTAGCATTTTAACAGACAAGCATCCATGCCCACAGCGGAATTCGAACCCGCAACCTTTCGGCTGGAGAGCGGATACGCTAACCACTCGGCCAACTAGACCGGTTGGTCTAGTTGTTTTTTTTCCTTCTTTGTTCAATAATTTCTAGATTGTAACATGAAAATGAATAAACCATCATGTATATCTGCAGTGTTTTCTTTTTAAAGTTTTATCGCATTTCAGCACATATTAGTAATGAATGTATCTCTCAGATACACGCGACCTACGCTGCAATTTTTTCGACCGCGACCTCCGCAAGGTTAAATACCACGCGAGCGATTGTGAATTACGGTTTCAGGTAGCATGAACGGCCATTCTTTTGTTAATGGGGTTGTCTGTTTGGATTTCTTTTGCTTTCTTTGTAGAGATAAGTAAGTATGTAGAGGGTAAGTATGCGATTCTAAAATCCAATGCGGATTCAAGCATCAATCATATTATTAGGACTGACATAATCTTTGTCCAACGAGTTTTTTTTTTTTTTTTTTTTGCTGCAATGAAATACGTCTCTCTCGACTATCTACAGTATTTCAAAGTGTTATGAATATTTATGAGACATTTTATTCATTAACCTTTCATTGACAGGTGCAAGGTATAACCTTGCACCTGTCAATGAAAGAGGTAACAGGAACGAAGGGGAAAGTCTTGGATAGAATTTGTCTGTCGAATAATCGTTGTTTGGAGACGGACGACAGAGAATGATAAAACAATGCAAATAGATATCACTAACATATTTCTGCAAGACGAAGGAATAATTCTCACAGAGTTTGGGTTCCCTCCAGGCGGAACATCAATTCAACTGACATGCTTGACTTCATTTGCTGAGAAAATACGTGGAACAGGAATTTCAGATATTACCTAGGATATTGTTGCAGGCTACGGGAATGTGGAAGGAGGTGATCTTGAAATGAGCAGAAGGATGTTGAATGACAGGCAAGAACGGGTTTTTTTAATTGCGGGATGCTGACGGTAAGCAGGAAAGTGATTGGGAATAACAAGGATGAATTCCTTCAGCTGCTTTTAGGGTCAACATCTCACACACCACACGAGTGTGCTCGTGGATTAGATTCCTAATGTTAGGAATATAATCCGATATTTCTTTTTAAAAAAACATAGTTGGACAAAATATTGAAAACCATGCAATTATCCATGGCACAGGAGGAGAAAGATGATCCGGAAGAAAATGTAAGAAGATGATAACTACCTCCTTGGCCAGAGGCGTGAGAAATATCAGGTGTAGGCAAGGAAGATGAGAGGAGTAGTGAGGAAGAAGAACTACGCATGTAAAGAGAAAATGGCCTCAGGTAGGCAAACAGCAGAAAGAATTCATTCATGCACAATAAAGGCGTTGAGTGCGCACGTGTGTGCGTGTGTGTGTGTGTGTTGTGTGTGTGCAGATAAATAGGGATGGCATCACAAGGTTTTGTTGTTGGATTGCTCTTACTTGATCCATTTATCAAACACCTATTTCGGAGTCAAAGAGGAAGTGTTCTGTTGTTTTTCGCTTGTGATGCGAAAGGAGATTCAACAAATGCAGGTGGCTGTGACTGTGGTGTTGTCACAAGAGCTTTTGCATATGTTAGTTCTGTAGGCAAATAATTGAGGATGTCAGTCGTCAAGGCATCAAGTTTTTGAATATCCGTCACAATGCATCCTTGAACTGTCTATTCACACTCCCAGACCTGAACCTCTTTCCCCTTGAAGCAAAGTTCCTCTGATACATCTCATTCCATCATTTGTGGGCCAAGTGCATGATTTTATACTTAGTAACACTGTAAGAGCTGTAACCGCCCCCCACACACACACACGCACTCTTCTAATCAAAGCACAAAATGATCAGAAATAAACATTCATATGCCCAAAGCGCTAGCAAGTGCAAATCCTTGTGTAATACACATTTGAAGCTTCCTAAAATTGCTCTTCCAAAGCTGTTGCCTCTGTTCCACCATAGAGGAACACAACATTTCTGAAATGGAAAGATCTCTTATCCTTTGTCTTTGAAAAAATGGTACATCTGTCATATCTATCCCCATTCTTATTAATATTATTACTAATCCGACCTACAAGGAAGCCAGATATCACCCAACCAAGCTGTTATACCTTTTGTTAAACACATTCATCCTACATGCACTCGTGCTTAGATATGCCAACTGTTCCATTCTCTCAGTGCTTCGTGATATGAGAGAAAAAAAAAACTAGCTCCTATCTTAACCCATTCATCATAGCCGAACACGAATTTGATGTGCACAAATGACTTTTGTCCTGTCCATATACTCCAAAATTTTGCCAACTCGTATCCGATGACATTCTCTCACTCAGGAGATATCCTTGCAATTTTGCTATGTGATCCTTGAACTTCACATTCCTGTCCAGCATAATTCCAACACCTCTTGCCTCGTCAGTTACTTCCAGCACAATCACACTAATGCACTATGCCATTGGATATCTCGTCATCCCATAGATGTGAAGTGCACAACTTCACATCTACTAACATGATAGCTATTATCGTTTGCCCTGACACTTCCGGCCAATGCAAATTGCTCATTGAATGCTGTACATCAGTATCATATCTAATTTCCCTATCTATCATTGCATCGCCCTTCCCAATATCATTTATATACACTAGAAAATAGTGGTGAGTGGACTGCTCCAAGAGGCACACCACCGGTCACCTTAAATCTGACAGATTTGCACCACTCTACAATATACTGCATTGTGATATCTGTTCGCCTGCCAGCCGCACACTTATCCAAGCCAGTAGTGTATATTCCAATCCCCATATTCACCAGTTCAGGTAAAAGCTTTTCACAAGGTATCCAATTAAATGTTCTTCGGCAATTCCAACAGTGGCATCGTATAACCATTTCCTTTATCCAACACAGTTGTAGAGTTGTAAAATGACAGCAAATTTCCTCGACATGACTACGCTTTACTGAACTCATGATGTTATTTATAAAGTAAAGCTTTTTTCTTCTCGAAAATTCTCGCAATGATTCCACGTATGCAGATAAGTCGACAGTTGGACACATCATACATTCCTTCCATTCCTACGTAAAAAAACATTGGCTTACACCTTGACAAACATAGATGCGCAAATACTGACCGAAGTTGCAATAAACGACACAGAAATTTACACTTACAACATTAATAATTACCAAACCTACAACTTATGTATACCAAACAAAAGAGGAGGTGGCATTTATCAAAGAAAAATACAATGTGGTTGAAAATCAAACTCATTTCGAACATGCGGAAACACTAATTTTGGAAATCACAAATAGCGACAAACAGCATCAAATACACAATAAACATAATACACAGATCCCCAGATAATAATCCATTCAGCTTTCTGCATGAGTTAAAAGCATGGAGAAGTGGCATTGAACCTCGTACAACACACAGGCTCATCCTAATAGGAGACGAATATAAATACTCTTGACGACGCTTCTTCAACCACTAACACATACCTTGATATACTTAGTCAGTACAACACAAACCCTACCATTAATTCCCAACAAGAGAAGATATACTGAAAAATTCACTAACACAATCATGCATTGATCATATCGACATACGGGCTCCCATTCATACATATACATCATCAGTAATTAAAGTCAAAATTGCCGATCACTACTTTGTCTCAATTTCGTTTTATTACATTACCTACCACCCCCCCTCACACCACCCCAAAATGATAAAACTCGATCATTAAAGGGCATTGCGAACAACGTTGTAAAAAATACAGACTGGAATTGCCTACTTAAAATAAACGATTCTGTAACATTATATGAGAATTTCGAACTAAAGTTCACAGAAATATACAAAAAGCAACAAAGCCTACACAAACGAGGCGATAAACAGACATTAATCCATGGATAAATGGCGACATACTAAATAGTATTAATGGAAATTAAAATCTATGGAAAAAAATAAAAAAGTAACCCTATACAAAAACACAAGAAATCAACTAACAACAAAAATTCGTAGGACAAAAAGACACTTCCAAAAATTCATGGAATATAACGACAACATGAAGTAAACATGGGCTACACTTAACGAATTAGTAACTCGAAAAAAGAAAACATCAGCACGATATTTTATTGCAAAAAGTTTCAGTCAGGACACAAACCAAGAGGAACTAGCACACTCATTCAACCATACCTTCACAAACAATATCACACAACTCAAAAAAGACAATCTGCCAACGATCAACAAAAAACTACCGACACAAAGTCAACAACAAACTATTGACTTTCCACCTCTAACAAAACAGGAACTGAAAGAAGCACTCTAACAGCTAAAACCAAAGACCTCTCCAGGAAGTCTTAGACAAAATAAGACTCACAGACCTTATAACACACTTTGAACAAATAAATTCAATACTTTTGAGACTCGTGAACATAATATTCGACACTGGCATTAGTCAACAACTAAAAACTGCAATAATTATGCCAATTTACAAACATGGTAAAAGAAATGATACTAAGAACTACAACAGCTATCCTACCAGTCATTTCAAAAATTCTAGAAAAATAACACACCAGACTACAGAACTATTTACAGAAGTACAACATCATCTCACAAAACCGATACGGCTTTCAGAAAACAAAAGTACGATCACTTTATTAGAAGACATCGTCGACGCAATAAACAAAGCTCTCGATAAAAACAAGTACGCTGTCCTTATACTGCTTGACTTAACCAAAGCATTTGATACACTTGAACATGACACTACTCACCAAACTATACTCAATAGGTATAAGAGGAACACTGCACACCTGGTTCAGGAACTATCTCTTAAACAGAACAAAAGTAACAAAAATAGGTACATGTGACATGCGGAGTATACAAATAAACAGTGTTTTTTTTTTCTAGAAAAAAGGTGCTGGAACTCACATCTTGTTAAGCTTTTTATTAAAGAAAATGATATTCAAATCTTAATTTGAATGAAATATAAAGCAGCTGTTGCTGTCACGGAGTCGCATAAATGAATTAAATATAATTTATCTTCCGTACTTTTTTATTTTAGATATGATCAAATGTAAAATTAAACAAACAAATGAAAATATACAACCAAAGACCAAATATAAAAGTAAATTTGTAAAAACATTATATAATTTAAGACGTTCGTAGTGTTTTCCAAAGTTCTGTCCAATTCTCGTCGAATAAAGCTGCAGCACATCTATAATAGGGTCCAAAAATCTGTTCTTCTTTCTTCAACTTACATACAAATGCATTTATTTTTTGATTTGCCTTGCAAAGGTTCACGTCACTGTCTTGCAGGTCCAAACTTAATTCAGAGAATGCTTGGAGAGCATCACACATCAATCCTAGATCCAATAAAAAGTCTGTAGATGTTATTTTACTTCTTAAGACATCATAAGTACATTTATCATTTTTATCTCTCCTAGGATCATGCACTGCATCTTCAAAATGACGCACTAGAGACTCAAAATTATTCCACACAGCCAAAACTGAACGGAAACTAGATGACACCCATCGAGTACTTAAAATTCTTCCAATTTTCAGCAGCTCAATCTCTAGTGATTCTACACAAATACAACTCTCTACTGTTTTTTGGCGAAGCATGGTATAGGACACAAAGTTCATCCATAAATGATTTGAATCTATTGATTCCTCAAATTTCCTTTACAGCATCACTTACCGATAATTCTAGTCTGTGATTAGCACAACGCCAAACTATAATAGAAGGAAATTTTTCTGACCGCAATTTTTTCACTCCACTTTTACACTCTAACATTACAGCAGCGCCATCGCATGCTAGAGAAACTAAATATTTTTTTTAAAAAATAATCTTCTGTCATCCCATAATAGTTCAGACATTGGAGTAAGGAATCAAATACACTTTTTGACGTTACGTTTTCAAGTTCGATCCAGTCCAAAAATAAATTTATCGGTGAATTAATTCCAACACCTTTTCATTCCCATCTTTGTTTCAATTCCAAGAGTTCTAACTTTTCTGCAAGGCGTACAGCCAAGTTTAAAGTTTAAGTTTTCAGTTTGGCATTGCTCCTCTAGATTAGCTTGAGATGATTCGAAAACATCAACTGGCACCATTATTTCCATACTTTTTGACATCGTGTCTGTTATTATTCTGGGTTTTTAATAACGCGTCCTGTGGTTGAATCTTTTTCATTTTAAAACTAGTGATTAGAGTTTTACACTAAAAAGTAAAAGAAAATGCTAAAAGGATATGAAAATAATGACGTTAAATTTACGTCAATTCGATAAAGATATTTTTTAGATAAATAAGTGTTTTACCGAAAATCTTTCGCATGTTGTCACTCACACGTGCATACAGCGTACAAACGTAGATGCTAATGGCTTGCGCGTTATCAGGTGACGCCTGGTAACACGCATGCGCACGTGTTATGCACGCGCGAACATTTTTTCAAAAATTACTTTTGAAAAATTTAAAAACTGTAAAAAAAATAGGTCCCGTTACGCCAGAAAAAAATCACTGCAAATAAAACAGCGTCCCTCAAGGAGCCATATTATTACCCACTCTATTCGGCATATACATTATCAATGTTCATAACTGGCCATAAGATGTCAAATATTTCAGTACGCAGATGACACCGCACTACTAGTAATCCACACAGACATCAACACGGCTCTCTCCAAAGCATGAGAAGACCTAAATGAAATCACAACATACTTCTACCAAAACGCAATTCTAATCAACGGCACCAAAACACAGATGTTAATAATACACAACCCGAGAATCATGCGCCCCGCACCACTATCGCTACACTGTCACACATACCGCTGCATTACAAAACAAAAAAAAGAAAAGAAAAAAAAAACCGCCTATGTCCCGAAATCAAACCTGTAACACATGTAAAATACCTTGGTCTCTACATTGATTGCCGCCTTAAATGGACCAATCACATAGAATACCTACATACCAAACTCCGCATCATCAGCAAAACTCTTCCAAGTAAAAGACATTATTCCATCCAACATAAAAGAACTCCTATATCACGGTATTTGCGAATCCCTACTCAGATACGGAATAATAGTCTATGCAAATATATCAAACAGCCACCTAACAAAATTAGAAACACTGCACAGGAAAAACGTGTCACCAGTGATCTGGACATCTTACACGCAACAACCAATATCCGACAAGCATATGGCGATACACAGAATTCTGAACATTAAAAACCTGAAACACTACATGACATTAACAAGGAATTACTTCAACATCACCTATCGAAACAACAGAGACATATATCGTATAACACGACTACATCTCCACACCCTTCAACAACTCATACGGTTCTTTTGTGAGAGCACATCAGACACCAACGCAACTCAACAACCTACCAAGAAAGTTAAAACACGTAGATAACTACAGAACATTAAAAAACGAACTCTGGAAAATATACCAACAAAGTTAATATACCATTAATACTAATATACACATCACCAGCATCCAATGCCTATAGCCCATGCTTAAACAGTAACAACAACATAAATAGTGAAGGCTAAATCCCACTCTCTTCATAAAAGCTAACCCAAGCTTCGAAGTAGGTGGGATTAATTCGCTTCATTTATCTACACGTAATCCTCATAATCAAAGACTGCAAATTATGTAACAAAACAGTCAGTACAGTGTATACTAATAATGAAGATACTGATATATAAAAAATAAATAAAGTATATGAATTTGTATCAAAAAAAAAAATTGAAAAGAAATAATGTGCCTTAAGCTGCTTATACAGAATATTATACAGAACATCATGTGTAATATAATATGCATTAATTGTAAATATGTAAATACTCTGTATAATAACAAGAAAAATTGTTATTTTATACATAATGTGTAAACATGATGTCTAATAATCTGTAAATGATGTCTAATAATCGTCAATATATATATATATATATATATATATATATATATATATATATATATATATATATATATATATATATATATATATATATATATATATATATTAGTTGAAATTTAGCTGACTAGAACTAGAAAGTATAACAAAAACCTTTAATAAATCACGACTAGTTTCATCGGTATTCCGACTTCTTCAGGTGAGTAAGAAATAACAGAAGACTTATAAAAAATAACATGGACTTTCTAGCTTAATAAAAAGAAAGAAACAGAATAGTAACAGTCATATTTGAATAGGTGACCGCGTGCTTCTGTTGGCATGAGTAGAATGTGTGTGACAGCTAATTTTAGAGCGCCAGTATTGGATTACTGAGCTATGTGAATCAGGCAAATTGTAGCTTAGATTGTTGTTCAAGTGCGAAGGGTCCAGAACTATTTCTTTTGATTCTAAGGACAAGGTTTCTAAAAAATATTTGCTCTTCTAACTCACTGCATCAATTCCGGCTATTTCTGCTATGAGGATAAAATATATAAACAAACTAGTGGGTTAGCTATGGGCAGTCCGCTATCCCCAGTCTTAGCTAACATTTTTTACAAGATTTTGAAGAGAGAGCTATTCCTATAGCTACTTTAAAACCTAAACTGTAGTTGCACTACATTGATGACGTCTTCCTTATCTAGGAACATGGTTTGGAGGAACTTCAAACTTCCTAAACCATTTAAATAATCAACATCAGAACATTAAATTCGCTTCAGAACTAGATATTAGCGGCGTTCTTCCCTTCTTAGATCTAAAGATCAGTAGATCGCCTGACTGTCTTAAATTTTCAATTTTTCGGAAAACCACCCACACTGATAGATATTTTCATGGCTCTTCTCATCACTTCCCTCCTCAGAAACTGGGCATCATCTCCACCCTTGCCCATCGAGCAAGATGTCTCACTTCCACAGAAGAAGACCTACAAACAGAGCTTAACTTCCTGAAAAACACCTTCTTAAATAATGGATATTCATCTCGTAACATTACTAAACGTTTAAGACCACGCCAACAATCTCGACAAAAAGATGAATCCGACCCTATCACTCATATACAGTTACCATTTATCAGCTCTCTTACCCCAGAACTATCTAGGATTATAAAGAAATTCAACATAAAGACCGACTATACTACTCTTCCAAAACTTCGTTCTTTTCTGAGTCGACCAAAACCAAAACACAACCAGCTGCATTTTCCTGGGGTTTATAAAGTTTTGTGCGACTGTGTTCGACCTTATTTTGGGCAGACAGATAAATCTGTTTCACTTCGTCTTGAGGAACATAGACGTGACATCTCCTACAGTAGAACAGGAGCGAACGCCATTTCCAGTCATGTGTTCTTCTCCGCAAACTCTAACCTCGAAGAACGGCAACACCAAGTTGATTGGGACAGCACAACCAATTTATATATATGTAAGGATGAATTCGAAAGACGTATTATAGAATCAAAAGAAATAGTTCTGGACCCTTCACACTTGAACAACAATCTAAGCTACAATTTGCCTGATTCACATAGCGCAGTAATCCAATACTGGCGCTCTAAAATTAGCTGTCACACACATTCGACTCATGCTAACAGTAGCACGGTCACCTATTCAAATATGACTGTTACTATTCTGTTTCTTTCTTTTTTATTAAGCTGGAAAGTCCATGTTTTTTACCTTGTTATTTTTTATAAGTCTTCTGTTATTTCCTACTCACCTGAAGAAGTCGGAACACCGATGAAACTAGTCGTGATTTATTAAAAGTTTTTGTTATACTTTCTCGGGTTCTAGTCAGTTATGACTAAAACCTGAGAAATTATAACAAAAACTTTTAATAAATCACGACTAGTTTCATCGGTGTTCCGACTTCTTCAGGTGAGTATATATATATATATATAAATTATTATTATTACTATTAATATATTTAATTTATCTGAGACATTATCACATTATTATAATTATTATCCATTATTCAAAAATTCCATGTAATCTTCATTCTTAATATTCGAAAAATACGTATTTTAAATATAAATGCAAAAAGTATTATTATCAAAATTTTAATTGAAATGCAATGTAGGAAATGAATCACATATTTAGTGCTGAATTTGTAAAAATTACAAGTTGGAATTTCACTAAAGATAATTATTGTAATTGTGTAAATATTTTAGAAATCAATAATAATAATAAAAAAAATAAGGGTATCTCCAAAGAGTCAAAAGACTCATGACTCATCACGGGAGACCCTGCACCGACACACCAACCATTATTCACACAATACCTATCATACTTCTTGTTAAATTCATTCACAGACGAAGCATTCACAACCACCTCTGGCAACACATTCCATCCCCATTCACAACCTTCCAAGCAAAAAATAAACAAAAAATGTGGCTAACCAAAGTTAACTACACTCTTACACAATCTCCATTGATGACTCCTCAATTCTTTCTTCTCCTGCGCTGGTCTTAAAAAAAGTCATCAGTATCAATCCCATAAAACCCCTTTAATAATTTATATGCATCTATCATACCTCCTCTCCTACATCTATCAGATAGTTTTTGGAGCCCACAGACCTGCAACAATCTTTGTAACTCACCTCTGACAACTTTCCACCATTTCTTCATCACCAAGAAATCCTGGTGACCAGATCTGTTCGCAAGTTCAAATGCAGTCTTATTAACTGGGACAATCACTCACTTATCCCTGCTTGTCAGTGTGTTCTTCAACAACCATGTAATTTTATGTGATATTTTGGCAACCTTTGCAATATGCCCTGGAAACTTACGTTCTGTCCACAATAAATCCCAAGACTCTTGCCTCGTCAACTTCTTGCTGTTCAGTTCCATTAATATAGTAAACAGAACATGATCTTATCCTCCCTAAGTGCATCACCTTACACTTAGCCACATAACTGACACCCTTTCACCTTAGCCCATACCCTCACAGCCTATTTAAGTCATTCTGCAAGCTACGTACATCATCTAAATTGACTGCCGCTCTTCTCAATTCCTTTCCAATTATTCCCAATATCAGTAATGTACAAATTAAAGAATAGAGCAAGCACTGAGCCCTGAGGTACAGTAGTCACCTGCCTTATGGACTCCATAAACCACTCTTCGATATCTATCCACCAGTCACCCTCTATTATGATTATATTATTTCATTATTATAACAGTAACTGAAATAAATTATGTTCTTCTCTTTGTAGATTACTGTACATTAAAACAAAAACGCAACTTCATTTGATAGATTATAAATTTCATTTTTTTAATGGAGCACTTCAAAGTTGAACGAAAATTTATTCACATGATAGTAAGCCAATCATTGGCGCACCCAGGGAGGGACCCAAGGGGCCTTGGCACTCCCTAAAAGAAAAAAGGAAAAAAAAAAACAGAAAAATTTCCTAAAATCTTTTCCTAATTAATTAATTTTTTTTTTTTTTAATTTATGTTGGGTCGTGTCTTCTATTTCTATGTTCGTTATATGCTCCTTATGAATTAGCGGTCACATAGGTGGGAATACCCTATAGCACTCGAGAATCTTGGGCGCTGTGAACACAAGGCGAACGAAGTAGTGCTCGGGAGCTACTTCGTTTGCCCGAGTCGGGCCACAGGAAATCACGGGTATCATATATTGGCGATCACTGCAGATGCTCAGTCATAGCTCGTATACAATGCGTAGTGTGTATTCTCAAATCGTATACTCAACTCGATTCCCCCCCCCCCCCAAGATTAAATCTTGAGTGCTCGGCCCCCTCCAAGATCAAATCCTGAGTTCGCCACTGAAGCCAATCACAACACTATCTCACCAGAGTCATCATACGTACAGGCTATATTCGTCCACGTGGTTGGCAAGCCACAGTCAGTTGCTTTCTGAAGTTCGCGCGCACATCACTTCTTCGTGATGTGCGCGCGTTCATTTTGTAGTAAATAAAAGTTTTCTGTCTTAGATTCAGTGTGCCGATTGTGTTCGTTACGTTTTGATGCGTGTTTGGTTTGAATTTTCTATTGTATGGAAACCGACGGCTACTATACAAGCCACGACAGCGACAGTAAGACGCTGTTGCCTGCGTGCGATGGATACAGTGTGGTCGGCCGCATTTTCCCTCCAGCGACCGTACCTTAACATTACGTAAGATACGGTAGCTTGACTTGCAGACTTTATGTGTGGCAGCAAGCACGAAACGAGAAGCCAATACGCTTCTTATTTTTACGTAATTTGCATTGTGGTAGTTTAATTTATATCCGCTCCTGTGTACGTACGTACACTTCCTCAATGGATAAACGAACATCTAACCGTCAACATTATTCAACTAGCGAGCCGTTATCCTCTCCCTACACCAGAATGCGCGTCACCTTGACGTTAAATGTATAACTTCTTTGTCTTCCACTTCCAGTGACGTCACATCCGTTTGCGAACGGAGACGAGGTGCTCTCTCACGCAGTTATGCGTCCGCTGCGATCTAAAGTACACTCCCATGTTAACGAAACGACCGTTTGCAAGGAAAGAGTCCGATTCTTGAAATGGAATAATTAAAAATGTGCTGATGAGCTATCATTTTCTTTAAATGCGCTGTTATAACGTAAAACTTAAGGGACTGCGTGATAAACAATATTTTAAATTTAATGCGATTCCGTAGCTGCACTGGTATCAGGGCTGCGAGAAAGCATTTCCAGTTCTGTTTTTTTTTTTTTTTTGTGTCTTATGATAATTTCTTGTATTGACTTTCACTCAGTCCTGTGGAGTAAAAATGATAGTTATTGTTACATTCAGAGTTTACGCACCTTGTAATAGTCTTGTTATCAACAGCAATTCCCTCGCATACTTTGCAGCATATTTCCTAAGATTAGCACCCGCCATGTACGTAGGTGAGAAGGTTATGGCGGTTCTCGGGTTGGAAGATCTTTTTCATTGAAATCTGTTAGGATACTATAAAGGACACACAATTATCAGTATATCACCTTGTAGGGTGGTCGATAAGACATAACACAACTAAAATTTTACTTGCTAATTCGCAATTAACCACTTTAAAAATGTATAAATAGGAAGACTCTTTCAGAGCACTTAACTAATACTGAGCCAAACGACTCTTAAATTGTGTGTGCGTTTTGTGTGCGCGCTTTGTGTGCGCATTGCACTACAGCAAATGACCTCAACTTGATTATTCCAGTGCTGTGCGCGACACCTCTCGGAGTGTTAAATTCAATCGGAGGCAGAACAGTAATGAAATATAAACGAAAATAAAATTATGTATAGTGGTGAGGTGATTAATTCCTCGGTCTTGGAAGTATAAACATTTGAAATAGAAGGTCTTGAAGAAACAGGTGATGGGAATAATTGCACTTTAATTCCTCAAAATTTACGGAACAAAAATCACCCAATTGTGAGTTGTGTATGCAAATTCTTTACATAAATAATTCTTTCACAATTTCTTATTCATAATGAATTTAAATTTTGATTATAATATTGTTCGAAATTAGCATAAAATAAAGACTTCATAACTACAAACAAGAAATGGCATCTACTTGTTTATTATATTACTATGGCGACATCTATACAATGAACCACAACCCAAACAAAATGCGATTTTATTGCAGATCTCAAAAATTCCCCCAACAAAAATAGTTTAAAAACCCATAAAAAAACCAACCATAAAAAACTTCAAATATTCAAGCAACAACCCATCAACTAATTCTTAGCATAAAAACGTTTCCACATCAACTTCCCCAAACATACGTGGCCTAAATAAAGAGCAATATAAACGACATGTCCATCATCTACGGTCATCGAATCCAGAATTACTATTCCGATCCTACTCCAATTGGCGACGTCAACTGCCACTGTCCACATCAACTGTCCCAACTACCGACTGCAATTCCTTGAATCGCTACCGTTTGATCTGCCTTGGCTCAAAATTTCTCTACCAAATCAAAGTGCTCTTTTCCTATGCTCTTTTATTGCTCTTCAAACTCCGTCAACCACTATAACCTCTTCAACTATCTCTTTTTAAAGCTGAACTTCCTACAGTAAAAATATCTGAATAGTGAAGTTATCCTTCTTGAATACTTCCAAGTCCACAACTTATATTGGCTCTGCTTCTCCAGTTTAATTGATCAAGGAGGCAGGCTTGTTTAGGTGTAGTCAGCAGCAATATCCAAGAATGGCTAAAGATGATATCTCACATTGCTCACTCTGCCTGTACTACAGCTCGAAACAAATCATCAATCTTCCCACCAGAATACCTGACAACCCCCTTCACTCCAATTTGCCAACACACTTCACCTCTTCCTAACAAGTTCCCCATCCTGGTATACTGTGGTTAGCAGTTATTCTCTTGGAACTTGTCGCTACATGGGTGCTATCTGGTAGGATCTCCATCAATTCTATTCCTCCCTCTCTCCCCCTGTCCATTAACTGCTTCAGTTCTTCTGATCAAAACAGCTGCTCCGACCAGATAAGAGAAATCATCCACACAGAAATGAGGGATTTCATCTTTTATTCCACTCCAAATTCTCAGCCTCATGAAAGCCTTGGTTGCTCAAAAAAGTGTGTCAATGCTGTAAAAGAAAAACCTGTGCTTACCACGAATGGCTCAAAACGAAATCTCCTGTTGACACTGTGCCCGGACTACAGCTCTCAACAGTTGCAAAAGAATCATCACCAAGTGCAAGTCAGAATTTGAAAGGGCCAAATGCTACAAACTAGCGTTCTGCACAAATGGCAGTCCCTTCGTTTGATCCCTTGCTAAGGACATTGGGCCCAACTTCTAGCCACCGAGGTTTCTTCTACACTCACATTCGGATGGCACTGAAGTTAGTTTTTCTGATGACAACATGAAATTACTGGCATCGTGTCGAAGTGGTAACCGTATCGCGATATTTGGTAACATCGCTTCATGCCACTTCCCTGATAAGAAATGCACAAATTAACTTTAAAACAGTTCAATCACGAATGAGTACGAAAAATGATTTCATTAATTGCGACGCACTGGGACATATACATCTTCATGGATCAACGTGTGTGTGTTTCGTTGTTTTATTTGAATTTTTATGGCCCAAAGACATCGAGAGCCATGCTGGACGACGACACAGGTCACAGCAGTACATATGGTAATTGGAAAGAAAGACGATCAGAAACATCCACACAGAAGAAAGACTAGTGGGAACCTTTGATAAACTGTTCGTAGGGATAGAGAAACACTGCACACACCCCAGTCCTCTTTGGTATTTATTTGAATACCGATTTCTTCTGCATACAAGAAATGGATTATTCACCTCAATTTAGGTACCAACCATCCGAGTGGCAAAAATTCCTCTATTCACATTATAGTCAGCTTATTATGCAATTTGATCACATGAAGCACGTTGTTAAGCAAATTTGAAAAACGATGGTGGATTGAGTCCTACAGTTGGAAAAGGCTAAAGTCCATTTTCGTCTTGACGAGAAGAATCTTTATATGGATGTTTTCAAATAATATGAGTTAGTCGATCTTTTCAAATAATATGAGTTAGTAGATACTTGTAAACCAACAAAACAATGAAGAGAATAGAGAAAAATACAGAGCACTAAAAAATAAAGTTGACATGACATGACATGACTCAATCCTATGCAAAAAAGCCAAAGAAAAATGGTTAGAAGAAAAAGCCAAAGAAAAATGGTTAGAAGAAAAAGCTAAGAAATGCCAAGAAGAATACCAACAAAACAACGTGAAAGTCTTCCATGATACTGTAAGAGAAATTACAAAGGAATTCTCAGCAAAAGCAGTAACAATGATAAACAACAAGATGACTGAAACCAGGAATATTGAACATATAAGAAAAATCTGGTCAAACCATTTTAAGACTATCTTCCTCCAAGGAAACAAAACTACAATGCCAACAATAGAAGAAAATAATGATCACCCAAAAATTTTACAAGAAGAAGTTAGATGCGCAATAAAACAGATGAAAAACAATAAAGCACCAGGCACTGATACTATCCCTACTGAACTGTGGTCATATGGAGGCAGCATATCAATAGAATATTTAACAACCCTATTCAATAAAATACTACAAACAGGAGAGATCCCAGATAACTGGAGAACTGAGAGATCCCAGATGACTGGATCATCCCAATATACAAGAAAGTAGACAAAAGAGACTGCAGAAATTACAGACCAATCAATTTACTCCCTCACACCTATAAAATATTCATAAGAATTATACAAAATAGACTAAAAAACACCTACGAAGAAATGAAACAAGCTGGTTTCCGAGGAAACTATTCAACAATAGACCAAATTTTCACATTGCACCAACTAGCAGAGCTCAGCTGGGAAGACCATAAAGAACTATATTGTTGTTTTGTGGACTTTAAACAAGCTTTCGATAACATCAACAGAGAAATCCTTCTTAAAATTTTACTAGAAAAAGCAATAGACAAATATATAATACATTTTCTGATAAAATATTACTCTAAGACAAATGCATTAATTAAAAAGGACACACTCACAACAGAACCCATAGAGGTCCAAAAAGGAGTAATGCAAGGATGCCCATTATCCCCATGCCTATTCAACATATATCTAGAAGAAGTTGTAAAGAAAGCAATAGACAATGTTCCTGGAATCAATCTCAACGGTTTAAACATAAATAATATCAAATATACAGATGATCTCGTCCTTCTTACAAGAACTATAAATGAACTACAAAAGTTGATCAACAAGCTAAACGAAACCTGTAAAACATATGACATGACAATAAATATACAAAAGACAAAAGTGATGAAAATAGGGAGAAACAAAACTACCATCTCAGCCACCCTAAACGGAGAACAAATAGAACAAGTAGACAACTTCATATACCTTGGATCAAAACTAACAGAAGAAATAGATGAACTCAAAACAATCAAACACAGAATAGCGATAGGATGGACCACCATGGAAAAATTACAGAAAATCTGGAAAACAAACAAACAAGATCTAAACTAGCCAAAATCAAATTATATGAAGCAATAATTATACCAACAGTCATCTATGGAGCAGAAGCGTGGACAGCTAAAAAAATAGAGGAGAAAAAACTGCTGGCATTTGAAATGAAATGCTTAAGAAAAATAAATAGAACAAGTTGGATAGAAAAGAAAACAAACACCACAGTCAGACAAGAACTATTGTATAAAAAGACAATAATAGAAAAAATTAGAAAACAACAACTGAGATGGTTTGGACACACTGTACGCATGGACGCTGATAGACTTCCTAACGTCCTAATCAATACTTTTCCAACTGAAAAAAGAAGACCTGGAAGACCAAGAATTATCTGGCTGAAATTAATAAAGAACATCTCGGGATGCAGAACATATAAGGAACTTTTTCGAACAGCAAGGAATAGAGAAGACTGGAAGATCCTGCTCAAGAGAAGACTCAACCCGTCTTAGACGGAAGAGAAGACCGATCTTATACTCAGGTAGCAGGGTGTTTTCTCAGCGAAACTCTTGCATTTCAGTGTCCAAATCGGTCTTGAAAACAGTCGCAATTTAGAGACAAAAATACTAGTGGCGGTGCCCAGTAGATGATGTATGTGTAGATTATGATCGTAGTAGCGGGTCTGTGTAGTGTGAAGTCTAAATGTTGGAGATGGAGATTTGTAGAGTAGATTTCCCTGCATCGTTGTCCCTTTGGACTCTTTGGAGGTGTCATGTTCTATTACTACTATTATTAGTAATATTAATGAATCATATAAACGTCCGAGCACCACCAAACAGTTACACTGCATCAGTCATAAAGTGCAAAGTAGCAGACCATTACTTCACCGCTCTAAACCTGTGCACCAAGACAATATCCATGTAATATCCCACAGAAGAAAAGCGACAGAAAACAATAATAGACGAATAAATAGTCAACCACGAAATAAGAAAACAGACTGGGAACACTTGGCATCAGATTCAGCAGATATCTTATACAACAACATTAAACGTACACTGGAGGAAATATATAAGAAAGCTACAAAGAAAGTCAGAATTCGTTCAAAAACAACACAAAATCTTTGGATAACACAAAATTTAATCCTAGAAATACACAGAAAGGACGCTTTATGGAAAGAATTAAAGCGATATCCAAATAACACAGCTTTAAAAACTGAATATAAGATAAGAAGGAAACTCCTTACAACACAAATCAGAAATGCAAAAAGAAGCTACTAAGAAACAAACAAACCTCTGCACAATACAACATGAAACAAACCTGGCATCTGATCAATGAGATGCTAGATTTTGTTCCCAACACCACCGCCTCCGAAACCATAAAACACAGCTTCATGAAAGACGCAACACCTATCCAACAACTAGCAAATGACTTTAACCAATACTTTGAAGACTCCATTCAAGAACTGCACAGAAATATTTCCCCAATCACAAAGCGTGACCCTCCACTTGGACCACAATCTAAACAGACATCATGGTTCCCAACCATAAAAGAAGCAGAACTTCTATCTGCAATACATCAAATGAAACCAAACAAAGGCCCAAGAATAGATGGTATCAGACCTAAAGATATAAAGCAACATGCAACTAGTTTAAGTCCTATTCTACTAAAATTAATAAATAAAATATTTAAAACAGGACAGATACCAAGTATGCTAAAGACCGCCATAATCAAACCCATATTCAAACATAGAAAAAGAAATTTAATCAGCAATTACAGACCCATAGCAATATTACCAATTATCAATCAAATTATGGAGCAGATCATACTGAAGAAACTCACAGCATACACTGAGATCTTTCATATTATCCCCAAAACACAATATGGTTTTCAGAAAAATAAGGGAACAACATCTCTCTTGGAAGACTTTACATACATAATTAATACTGCCTTAGACAAAAACAAAATTGCCATGGTAGTCTTTATTGATCTAACTAAATCATTCGATGCACTTACACATCAAACCTTGTTAGAAAAGCTGAGGCATGTTGGAATAGACAGGCCTCTTCACAGGTGGTTTACATACTACCTTCAAAATAGAAAGCATATCACACGTATTGGGTCAAACCGAAGCAGAGAGCTACCAGTAACCTTTGGAATACCACAGGGAGCTGTATTCTCCCCAACTCTATTCAACATTTACACCACAATATTAATCAGCTACCACTCAAAGGTAAGATATTCCAATACGCAGACGATACAGCAATAATATCCATCCATAATAACGCAAGCATAGCCAAAACAAATATGCAACATGACATAAATCTGATTATACTGGCTCACGAAAAACTCCATACACCTAAACTCAGAAAAGACAAAAATTAATGATATTCAGAAATCCACTGACTCGACCAGTTGATAACAAATATATAACCATCCAACATCCACTTTCCAACAAAAAAAAAAAAAAAGAACAGCTAAACCACTACAATCACTCAGGTTGAAACAATACGATACCTTGGAATTTACTTCGATGGAGATATGAACTGGAATAGCCACACAAACCATGCACACAACAAACTCCGAACAATAAGTGGCAAACTCTACAGGTTAAAAGAAATAGTTCCCATACGCCTAAAAACACTAATATACACAAAGCACTATGCCAAAATATACTAAGATACGCTATAACAGCGTATGCTTTCTGTGCACCCTACAAATTAAATAGATTAATGTTGCTACAGTACAAAATGATAAAACTGATCTTTTGGGAACAAAGAGAAAATAACGACCTTATATACATTGCAATATCAGAACACAAAATACTGACAGCAAAACATTTATGTCACTATGCAGCTGTGCTGAAACATTATTTCGATGCCAACTACAGGACAGTCAGTAATACATACCTATAACAAGACCTCAGACTACTAATTATATCACATATAAATACAATAATCACTACGGAAAGGCCACGCGAAAATTCTACATCCCAGACATGATAAACAAATTACCTTTTGAATACAGAAACCTTACAAACTACAATAGCCTGAAAAGAGCTCTAAGGACATACTATGAACAAGAAACACGCACCCAAAATACCATACAAACTTAATGAAACACAATATATTCGCTCAGGTTTCCAGTTCAGCGACGCATCAATACATTCCAAGTTATTGTGTGTGTGTGTGTGTGTGTGTGTGTGTGTGTGTGTGTGTGTGTGTGTGTGTGTGTGTGTGTGTGTGTGTGTGTGTGTGTGTGTGTGTGTGTGTGTGTGTGTGTGTGTGTGTGTGTGTGTGTGTGTGTGTGCGTGCGTGCGTGCGCGCGTGCACGCGAGCGCGCGAATTTCTCAATCATAGATTTCGTAGCTTACCAACACAGCAAAAAAAAACCAATAAATAATAACCAACTGGCATCATCCTCATATAAGCTTACATATAAGCTTCGAGGATGAAAGCAGAGAAATTAGTTCTCATTCAAGATGTATCATATGTAACCAAGTCATGTAATGTACGTATCACATGTAAACCCAAGTATTTAATGTATGTATTATATGTAAACAAATATATGTAAAGTAAGTATCATATGTAAACAAATGTAAGTAATGTATTATAGATAATCAAATGTATGTAATAACTGTAACAAAAGTATGCAATATAGAGTGATTATATCCATTGATATTGTATACATTGAGTGTAAAATTGCAAAGAAAATCGGTGATAATCATCATTATGAATATTATAATAATATATGTTGTAAACAGTTATTGATATTATTATTATTAAAAACAAAAAAACTTTATGTACCAGAAAGTATTTATTAGGCATAATTGTATTCATATAATGTATGTAATTTATCTCAGAAATAATAATAAAAAAATAATAAAAAAAATTATTATTATTATTATTATTATTATTATTAAAGAGAAACCTGCCGGAAGTAAGGAGTCATCGTGGGAGGCCATATACTACACAAACCAGCTATCATTCTTATTCTTGAATTCATTCAGACTGCTTACACATGACACATCCAATGGCAATGCATTCCAATCTTTATGAGACAAAAATCTAGCCCTCATCCCCCTTTTTATCGGTCTTAATTCTCAACTTCCAAGGATGCCCTCTCGTCCTTTCCCCACCCTCCATAAATTGAAAAATTCCATCAATTGAAATACTTTATGATCCGTTCAGAAGTTTGTAAGTCTCAATCACATCTCCCCTCTTTCTACTGTTTGCTATTATGGGCACTGTAAAAATTCTCAATCTCTCTTCATAAGCAGTGTTCCACAATCCTAATATCATTTTTAACACTCTCATTTGTACTCTCTCCAATATATCAGAATCACAACGGAAACCAGGAGACCAGACCTGCGCTCAATAGTCCAAGTGAGGTCTTATCAAAACCTTGTAAAGAGGCAAAATTAATCTTTGTCATTACACGTGAACGTTCTTTTCAGCATTGCAATAATCTTTTTAATCTTAATATTTTAATCTTTTTAATCTTATTTGCAATCTTTGCTACTTGGCCTCTGAACTTCAACTTCCTATCTATTAACACTCCGAGATCCCTAACCTCATCACTTTCTTCTAGCGTAGTGTTTCTCAACCTGTGCTCCGCAGGATGACATAAATTAATTATATATATATATATATATAATTAATTTATATATATATATAAAGGATTTGGGAACTACTCTTTCACCACTCTGTGCATTAGGTCTAAATTCAAGAAGTAATTTATTTGTAACAGTAAATAATCATCTTGCATAATATCTAACGAATGACATAAATAATAATAATAATAATAATAATAATAATGGACATATAGTTCCTTGTGGAACCACAAGGAACTATCTGCTTTAGGAAGTTATTTGTTGTTGTTCTTGATGTGTGCGCCTTCATTTTGTAGTAAATAAAAAAGTTTTCTGTCTTAGATAATTGCGTGCTGCTAGTGTTCGTTATTTTGATGAGTGTTTAATTTGATTGTTCCATTATACGGAAATCGACGGCTAATATACAACCCACGACATCCATAATAGTATGACGTTGCTGTCTGCGTGCGGCGGATACAGTGTGGTCGTCCGAATTCCATCTGTCCCCCAACAACGACAGTACGTAAACAGTAAGAAATACAGGGGGGCTTGAATTGTAGGCTAGATTTGTGGTAGCAACACGAAACGAGAAGCCAGGGTCGCCTCGACACAGTAAGCTGACAATGTGTCGCATCGAGGCGCTTTCTTCAAGGATGCCAAAGCGAGTAGAAAAAAATAAATCACCTAAAAAAATTAGGTAACACTTTTTTATTCCCATATAGGGAGTAGGCGAGGCCGTTTCTGCCCTATCTAACTTAACAAGCAAACGCAAAAAAATCTTAATATTAGCGTTTATTAAATATAGATATGCACTAAATAGAAATAAATAAATACTCCAACTTTTAGCTGGTGGAAGCCCTAGACGAGCCGGGAGATCGTTTCAGGGGATGCCTTTACACTACCGACTTTATGTGACGTCTCTTATGTTCTTAAAGACGTAAATAGATCGATTTTTTCGTGTAGCCATAATAAGGTTTATTGCAGTTGCACTAAATTCGGTAAACGCCGGAATATTTCAGGGCCTACTTAGCAAGGAACAGAGTTTCAGAAGAGGAGTCAAAGAAGTCCAAATGTTGAATTTTTTAAGAACTTTGACCAATTTCGACCAAACGGAGCTACGGTTGGGATATGTAGCCTTTATCATTATTTCTATCTTCAGTATGGCAAGGAGGTGGATTGAAATGTAACTTATTAACTGTTTGTTTCGAATAAGCATTTTGCTGAAAGGTAGTAAGAAGAAACTGAAGCTCCTTGTTAGTATCTTCTTCACACACAAGTGAGCGAACACATTTACCTAGCGTAGAGATAATACCAAGTTTTTGAGGCGGATAGTGATGGGACTGTGCGTTGAGATATCTGATGGTGTCAGTTGATTTTCAGTAAATTGAGATTTTTAATTTCTCAGAAATGTGAGTAAGTCTCACATCCAGAAATGGGAGAGAGCCACCAATCTCCAATTCATCAGTAAATTTGATTTTTGGGTGTTGACTGTTAGGGTGGTCACGGAAGTTTTCTAGAGATTCAAGATGGTGGCTCCAGATTAAGAAGATGGCATCGATATATCTCTTCCACAATTTTGGTTTCAAAGGAAAGGAGGAGGTAGCATTTTCTTTAAAAGTTTTCAAATATAGATTACCTAGTATGGGAGATAACGAGTTACCCATGGATAAACCTGCTTTCTGTTGGTTTAGACAAAAAAAAAAAAGAAGAAGAATTTCTTCTTACTACCTTTCAGCAAAATGCTTATTACGTCGTGAAGAACATAAGAGACGTCATATACGGCAAAACAAGAGCTAGTGCTCTGTCGAATAATGTCTGAATTTTGCTCACACCAATGAGGAAATCACCATTCCTCCAGTCTTATGGGACAAATCTGAAAATATCTTTCGCTGCTATGATGAACTAGAAAAAAGACTTCTGGAATCCAAAGAAAATCGTCCTCAATCAAATCAATCTTAACATCAACCTCCGTTGTAATCTCTTAGACTGTCATTGCGCTGCCATCCAACTTTGTTCACGAGACGTTGAACACCAAAAATGAGGAGATACCCAGAACAGCTTCAAATAATAATACGCTGACGCTTTAATGTATACATTTTTTCCCGCAATTTTTTGTTGGTTGTTCCCTCTGAAGTCTTCAACAAATATGAAATTAATCTTGCTTAATTAAACAATATTTTTTACTTTTTATCTCTCGCTTTTCAGTCATTTAATGTCATGTCATCTTCCTTATACCCTCTTTTACCTTGCGGTATTGAGGGTCCATTAATCATCCGACCTCACTCCGTTTACAGGATAAGGTGGTCAGGCCTTATTCCCCGGTGTATCCTATGGCCTGTAGTGTTGAGTTCTGAAGGCCAGTTTTCCTGCTTTGTGGGATGAAAAACCCTAGAATAAACTGGGGAAAAAACCCTGCTGTCCACGCCCAAGACTGGCTAACTTGGCTATGGCTGAGGAAGATACTTCAACTCCTCACGTCACCGACGGGAATCGAACCAAGGACACGCCTTCCCCAAGCATATGGTTGCGAAGCGCATAGCCACTAGGCTAACCGACCGCGCGGACTCAGTCATTTAATCTTTTTAAAAAATATCTCTCAGCCGATAAAATCCGTTATGCCACACACACACACACACATACACACATCGTAGTAGTGCAAGATAAAGATAAAATAATGTTTCGAACTTATTATTTATTTCAATAAATTTTGCTTGATAGCAATTTTTCCTCTGGAATATTTTAAAACAATTGTTAACACAAGCGCGGAAATTAGCAGGAATAGTATTTCCAGACGTGTTACCCAATGTTTTATGTAACATGGCTTCTAAAGTGAATATATATATATATATACATTTAGTATATATTTATCTAGTAAAAAACACACAAGTACATTTACATTTAAAAGAGAGGAATGCGTGCTTGAGTTCCAAGTGACGTTGACTACATGCGAGAGCTAATATGAGATGAATCAAGCGATATTTCTCTAGATTCAATTATTTTTCTTTCAAGTTCATCATAGCACACATGGATATTAGAAGTTAGTGGCCAGTCTACGAGGTGTTGGCGGCCCTCATCGGAGTTGATAGAGAAGAGAACGTGGCTAGAGAGAGCGCTGGCTCTGATTCTGTTGTAGGAAATGTCTCTTTTGTGTTCTTCCACGCGTAAAAGGATGGATTTAGCTGTCTGGCTGTAGAAAATCAATTTCACCTATGAACTTGAATCCTACGATTGTCTCCCTTTTCTGGACTTAAAACGTACGAGATGCGCTGAAAATATCAAAATCTCCACTTTTAGGAAACCCACTCACACTGACAGATACCTTCATGCTTCTTCTCATCACTACCCTCCACAAAAGTTTGGTATCATTTCAACCCTGGCACTTACATGTGAAAGAGAAATTGATTACGAACTGAATTTTCTCAAAAGGGCTTTTGGTAACAATGGATTCTCTCTTAAGAAGATTAATAAATTTCTCTCTGTCCGCCGCTCAACTGCTGCTAAAGATTCTTCTCCACCAAGAGCTTTCATTTCGTTACCATACATCAGCTCTCTCTCCCCAAAACTTGCTAAAATGCTCCAGAAATTCAACATCAGAACTTGATTCACTACGTTTCCTAAACTTCGTTCCATACTCAGTAGACCTAAAATGAAACATCTCCCTACTCAGTATCCGGGAGTCTACAAGATTCTGTGTGATTGTGGCAGACCATACTACCGCCAGACAGCTAAATCCATCCTTTTACGCGTGGAAGAACACAAAAGAGACATTTCCTACAACAGAACCAGAGCCAGCGCTCTCTCTAGCCACGTTCTCTTCTCTATCAACTTAGATGAGGGCCGCCAACACCTCGTAGACTTGCCACTAACTTCTAATATCCATGTGTGCTATGATGAACTTGTAAGAAAAATACTTGAATCTAGAGAAATATCGCTTGATATTTCTCTAGATTCAAGTATTAACATTAAGATTCAAGTATTCATCTCGTATTAACAACAGCCTTAGCTATAATATCTCTGACGCACACGTTTCCACTATCCAATACTGGCGCACTCATGCTAGCTCTCGCACGTAGTCAACGTCAGTTGGAACTCAAGCACGCATTCCACTCTTTTAAATGTAAATGTACTTGTGTGTTTTTTACTAGATCTGTTAATGTATTTTATCATGTCTCTGTTATTTTTTATTTAATTCTTTGCCTGTGATACCTAAAGAAGTTGATGTATTCAACTTCTTCATTCTATATATACAGTATATATATATATACATATAAAGAAATTCAGCAGAATGTATATGTATATATATGCAAGTATATCGGGCTCTATGTGTGTAAATCATCAAATTGCTGACTGCTAAACATACTATGAATGTGTAGTGGTAGTGTGTTTAGCACCATGTATGTGTATTTTTTCCTCACGGAGGTAAGTATATACAAAATTTAACCTATGAATTTACAAATCAAAGAAGAATTATGCATTTCTGTAAGTATTTATTATAATTTTTTATTTATATTTATTTTTTATCTTGCCAAATTTTTGGTTCAATAATTTTTTTATTTCAGAAACCTACTTCTGGAACTGAATTATAAATAACTACTATATCCAATTTTCTACTGGTTTGAAAGTTTTCTGAGACAGTATTAATATCAATTACTTTATTTTACTGTTTGATAAAAGAAGTAAGCCAGCCAGTGTTATTGTTGCACATCCCTGGAAGCAGATACTTCTAATTTCTGACTTGTTATTTTGCAATCTCTGCAATCATTTCTTCAGCTGTTTTTGACGTTATTTTAAGTTTTTAAAAATTCTATTCTATAATTTCACCATTTCAAAACCGCTTATCTATCTATGCAACAAAAAAAAGAAAGCTGCAGTGTTAGTTCAAAAAATGATGACTTTTACTGTTGATGGAAATCCAACAAATAAATTATTTGTTGGATTCTGATTATGTACAGATTAGAGTAATTATTATTTGGTTCAGAATCCAGCATGATCTTCCATCACAAAGGCTAGACTTGTAAATATTATTTAATGTAAACAACTTATTTTACAATTTAATATTCATATAACTACTTTAATTTTGTCTAATATCTAATTATTTAATCAAAGATAAATGTATTAATAATGAAAAGACTGTATTAAATATTATTAAGCTATTTTAATTATTACTATGTTAATATTATAAGAACTTGTAATTGATAATTCAACTGCGCATTAATTGAAATGTTAATATTCTCTATTTATTCCTATTTGTAGAAGTTTAACGTTATGCAATAGCTCAATTTTATTATGTTTTGTTTTGTTGTCATGGAGACGTATGTAAGTAAGCGGGCGCGAGTTTGGAACACTACGTGAGGAGAAGGTTTATTGAAAAGAGTTTTAGAAAGAGATCACGAGAACAATTTAGGCGGGAAGAACGGATATAAAAAGGAAGAACGCTGAAAATATTTATTAGCTATTAGAGAGAGGAAAAAACACAGAGAGAGAGGATTGGCATTGGGTTGGAATCGGAGCATTGGGCATTCGGGAATCAGAGTGTAATAACAGCAAGTCGGTGAGTTACTCAAGCAGCTAATTTAAGTCTACTAGTTGAGAAGCAGTTGGCTAATAAGTTGTAGAATAACAATTATAGCAACGGAAAACAGCTGAGAGACTATTAAATAGACTAGCGATACTTGAGTTGAGATTTAAATTCAGCGCCGACCTTTCAAGGACATACGGAACCTTGAAGGAAATCACGAAGTTACTAGAGAATATAGAGCTGTAAAGTTGAAGTTTACCGTTAGCTGTGTTTGGAATTATAGTGCCTAAAGAATTATTTGAATGCAGGAGGAATGAACAACTGTGCATATAAAACCTAAAGTTAAGGAATTATTGTGTGTTGCCTTAATACATGAGTGATCAGTAGTACTTCATGCAAGAACGTTTATTTATGTGTGTAGTGACCGATGATTAATTCAGTTATTGCTTAGAAGATTTATTTAATGAGTGCCGTATACTGTTTAAGTGTTTACGTATAAGTAGATGAAGAAAGAAGATTATAGGTAAGATTATTCCAACCATTAATATTCCTATACAGAGAAGTGTGTGAGTTTCATCCTAGAATTTCCCTATACTATCAGTAACTATTGCGGAGAATTAGCTGAAGTGTAAAATTAAAAGTGTTTGTTTGTGAAGTGGTATTACTGCAATTTATATTGTATTTTGGAACTTAAGGAACTGTGAGAAGACTGTATTATAGAGATAACAGATTTACCTTTGTCTGAGTCTGTATGATTGAACTTATCAGGGAAGCTAAAATGTTTGTGATATCTTAATTACTGATTTGAACTTAAGTTATATGATTTGTGACTCTAAATTAAATGTTTGTTTTTGTTAATCTAAAGTTGTGTTTTGCCTGAATCTCTTTTACTGCACCATTCATAAAATCTTCGAACCAAGGCAGGAAAGATAAGTTAAATATACTCGGCCAGTATATAAAATAACAACATATAAGGGAAAGGTTGTTAACAGTTGGTTTATCTTCAATTCTTGAACTAATTCAGGCATAAAGTGGTGCAGTCTTTAAATATAAATTTTCTTTATATTTGAATTAGAAATCAACTTGCAACCTATCAATTAGTTAAAAACATCGTAATAGTAATCATGTCGAATCCAAAGTATAGATTGAGAAGAAGTAGGATTCAACAATATTCTTAATCATATGAAAAAACATTTCATACATCGCATGAAAAGATATTTTCATACGATGTATGAAAATATGCATGTCACGTTCTTATGCTAACGGATTGAGATCTACTGCTGTTGGTTGAGAACATTTATGTTCTTTGAGAACTTTCTGCTTTTATGAACAAGACGTTAAACTGCATTACATTCTTATTTCAAGGCTAATTTTAAAACATCTCAAAATCATATTCAGTAGTATTTCAAATGAACTTGTAAAATGAAACAAACTGTTATATTATTGTAATTGCTCATTTCAATAATAATAATGCTCTTTCTTTTATCGTTGTAAAATAATCCTCCGTGGGTAGAGGCAACATAAATAAACATGTATGTGATGAAGTTATCTGAGAAATGTTCTATACGTAATTGATTAATTTTTTGTTTGTTTTGAAGTATTCTAAAGCCCCATCTTCCCGCTGCCACGACCGCTCATAGTAACTGAATTATAAATGTCTTATTGTTAGGTTCCATCCACTCGTTTTCGACTACTGGACATTCAATGAACATACATTCTCCATTCAGATCTGTTCCTGTCCATATCTTTCAGAATTTCCAAGCGCATTCAGTTGTTTCTTTAACTCCATCCACCCATCTAATTCTTGGTCTTCCTCTTCTCCTGCTTCCATCAATTTTAGCAAGCATCATCATCTTCCCCAAACTGTTATTGCTCGCATAATATGTCCAAAATATGACAATTTTTGCTTGATCATCATACCTTTGAGGAAGCAATCTGGCTTTAGTCTGTCTATCACAGATTTGTTGGTTTGCTTTGTTGTCCATGGTATTCTTAGAACGTTTCCGAACCCATAAATGAAATGCATCAATCTTCCTCCTTTCACTCATTCTCAGGGTTCAACTTTCACATCCATACAGTACCAATCCCATTGTTTACATGATTCTGATTTTTGTTGCGAGGCTAATATCTTTATCTTTAAAGATCTTGCTTAAATTTGTCATTGCTTTCTTTCCGAGTAATAATCTTCTAACTTCTTCAGTACAACAACCATTCTTTATTAATTCGGGATCCTAGAACAAAAAATTGTTAGCTGCTTCCATTTTCTCCGCATCTACTTCGAAATCATTAAGTTCACATGCTGCCATAAATTTTGGCTTTTTGGGGGTTGTTTAAGACCATATTTATCACTTTCTTCTTTAACTTTCATAATAAGTTCCTCCATATCTTTTTTGCAGTCTGCTAGCAAGGTGGTATCATCTGCATACCTCAAATTATTACTATTTCTTCCACCAATTTTAATTCAAACTGAAGATTGACTCCTCCAGCCCTGCCATTTTTAAAATGTAATCGCTGTACAAGTTAAACAGGTACGGAGGTAAAATACGTTCTTGTTGCACTCCTTTATCTATTGTTAAACACTCAGTTTCTTCAAGATCTGTTTGGACAGTAGCTTCTTGTTCATAATAAACACTCCTCAAAATGACAATGAAATGCTCTGGTACACCCATTGTTCTTAACGCATTCCACAGTTTCACATGATCTACAGAGTCAAAAGCCTTACTATAGTCAAGGAAACAAAGGTAAACATTCTTGTGATATTCCTGTGCTCTTTCCATTATCCATCTCACATTGGCGATTTGATCTCTTGTTCCTCTGCCTTTTCGAAATCCTGCCTGTTCATCTGCCATTTCTCTCTTCATGAATGGTTCCAGTCTTTCTGAATGATCTTAAGTAACACTTTACTTGCATGAGAAATTACCACTATAGTTCTGTAATTTTCGCACTCTCTGGAATCGCCTTTCTTCATTAAAGTTATATAAACTGATTTTTTCCATTTCCTAGGCCATGGAGTTCTGATATAAATTCGCTGACATAGAGCTGTTAAAATTTTAACTGATTCTTCTCCCTTGGCTTTGAGAAGCTCAATAGGCATTCCATCTACCTCCTGGTGTTTTCTTACTGGATAGCTGTAGAAGTGCCCACCTCACTTCACTCTCCAGTGATATGAGCTCTTTGATGTCTGCAGCTTCTGTGAGATATCCTTTCCATTTACTTTTCAATATTATTACCTTGGCACTAAACTTCCCTGTTAGTTCTCTGATCTTTTTGAAAAGATCTCTTGTTTTTCCTTTCTTTTTTTCGTCTTCTATTTGTTGGCATTCCTCGTTACAGTATTTTTCCTTATCTCTTCTGGCTTGTCATTGAAACTCTGCTTCAAATGAATACAAAGTTACAGACATCACTGGTGTCATTGATGCTCAATTTCTTTGGATGAATGCTCAAGTTTATTTCCTAAAGAAATTTGTATTTCTGATGGATTTATTGTAAGATATGCATTGACAACAACACCATGTAGTTGGAAAGAATTACCTGAAAAAGTTAAGAAGCAGAATTCATGGTTAATTATATATAATCATCAACTGAAATAAGACAATGGTTCACAATCTGTGGACAAACTTAAAGATTCGATAATAGAATCAACATTCAAATACCAAATATTACTCGCCAATGGAAGAGAATAATCAAAAACATTAACGTTGTTAATAAGCAGACCTGTTCTTGATTTAAATGATATTGTTTGCCCAAAACGTGCATGGAAACATAAACAAAGTGCTTGTGCTAAGGAACAAGAACCATGCATTTTCCGGTTATTTACAGCAATTTGTTCTTTCAGGCCTTGTGCATGTCTGTGTTGTGCTGTTTTGTGTATCCCGTAAAGTAAAAAAAAATAAAAATAAAATGAGCGAACCCAAATCCCTTTGGAATTTTTCTTTCTTCAGGAAAATAGCAAGAGAGACAAATCTTGTGTAATATTTCTAGGTAATTATAATTACATGTTCTAAATTTCATTGTGAATAATATTTCAGTCAAATAAATGTGTATTTGTAAACTTAAATGGACAATTAAGGTATCGTTGGTGTGTTCTCCATATTTAAGAATATTTATTCTGCTTAGAATTTCTAACTGACATCCAGTGATTAATTATTTTAGAAAATGTGAACTTGAAAAAAAAAATTGTGTGTGTGTGTGTGTGTGTGTGTGTGTGTGTGTGTGTGTGTGTGTGTGTGTGTGTGTGTGTGTGTGTGTGTGTGTGTGTGTGTGTGTGTGTGTGTGTGTGTGTGTGTGTGTGTGTGTGTGTGTGTGTGTGTGTGTGTGTGTGTGTGTGTGTGTGTGTGTGTGTGTGTGTTGTACTGTACTGTTTCTTGAATCCCATAAAGTAAAAAAAAAACTCATTTCACTTGTCAGCATTCCATACTTTAACCATCACCCAGAATTCCAAACACAGGAAGTTGCACATACCCACAACAAAAATGCATTTTCACTTCAACTTTTCTGTCACTTTGGACAGAAACCTATAAGGAACAATAATCGAGTGCACTTTCAGTTTTATTTACGTTGCGATAAATAAAACTGAAAGTGCACTCGATTATTGTTCTTTCACCCCGCAAATTGTCTTGTGTGTGTGTGTGCGGGTTTGTTTGTGTTTGTTTGTTTGTTGTACTGTGAATATACGGTAATAATTCAATTATTTTGGAATATCTATTTGCATTCAGTAGTTCGTTAGTTCCAAGAAGGGCCATTCTGGAGATAAAGTAAGTAAATGTTTCTTTTGTGTAGCTTAAACATTGAGATTTTTTTTTGTTATGTACCCCCAAGACACGCAATATTTGTTGAGTGCAGTTACTTTATATAATATGTGTAATTTCAAATGATCACTACTCGTATGATTTTGGAAGTGCATTTCTAATTCTAATACTGAATACTTTTTTGCAAGGTTAATCATAGGGTAGATACATTAGAGACTTTCAGCATGTGCTACATAGCGAATTTTCATGTCTAAGTTACTAATATATGGAAAAAAGTTCATGTGCTTGTTTGGTGGGGTGAGGGGACACCAATGATAGTCTGTATATAATTGTTAAGAATATGTCTAAATGCTGATGCCATCTCTTGACTCTAAACTAAAAATTCCAATAGCCAAAAACTTTCTAATAAAGATAACATTTAATAGAAAGAAGTAATGAATTTTAGTATCTTAAAATTTTAGACAAATCAAAATATTCGGATGAGTTATGTGTATGGAAAAAAAAAAGAAACTGTGTGTGCTTGGGGGGTACAACAATGATATCCTGTAAATGTTAACAATATGTCTAAATGCACTCTAAACTAAAAATTCCCATTGTCAATAACGGGAACGAAATACCACACGTTAATATTGGAAAATTCGTGCTTCCACCCATAGACAAATATTTCCAAACACTTCCACAATCGAACTAAAAACCCTAACACTGGAACAAATATCCCCCAGAATTCCATACTCTAAACATCACTTGAACCAAAGACAAAACGTGATATCACTGATACATATATATCCCCAGGGAAATTCCAAGGATTCCATGCTCTATCTTATCTCTAACCATTACTCACAATTCCATACCCAAACCATTACCCAGAATACCATATGCGAACCAAGCACACGACGTGACGTCATGACAGATGTGTACCCCAGTGAAATTCCAAACATTCCATACTCTATTTTATCTCAAACCATCACCCACAATTCCATACTAACACCATTATCCATAACCAACCACTGAAAACAAGCAAAAACAAGACTCACAAAAATCTGTCACCCATGAAACACAGGAAGTCATTCCTGTGTTTCGTGGGTGACAGATTTTTGTCACCCACGAAACACACTTCCCACTTTTATAATTCCTTCCCACTGCTATAACCTCCTTTTCCACTTCAACTAGATGATGTCACTTATTTACACCTAACAAATTAGGTCACTTATCTACATCTGATAACAACACACACACACACACCCAAGATACTGACCTCACTTCCCCGCATTTACCCCTACCTCTATTTGGTTTAAACTGGCTGACCAATCGCGGCACGAATCCTTATAGGGGTAGGGGTAAATGTCTGACCAATGATGGCACATGTCCTGCGTCATATCCCGTACATTTACTCTACCCCTATTTGGTTCACAGTGTCTGACCAGTGACGTCATGAGTATGGAATATTTGGAATTTCTCTGGGCGAACAGCTGGCAGTGACTTCACATTTCCGCTGTCACTTTCCCTACCATTTACCCTACTCCTATTTGGTCGCTAGTGATCGATCTCCTACTAGCACCATATCGTCCTTTCTCATTTTTGGAAATGAGAATGTTCTTGGCAATGTACAGAGGCGGTAAGCCATTACCTTCCTCTGGAATATTTTTCGACTTTGCTTTCTAGATCCACACTGTTCTGTGAAAACTGGGGCACCTCTGGAAGGATGTGACTCTTTGCCAAGCAGTACAGTCTTGGTAAAGAAAAGGCTGTCTCTTTATTTGAGATGTATTGCGCATATCTTTACCCTGCAATAATTCCCAGTAAAAAAATTATCATTTACCCCCAAAAATAATTATCTATATAAATGTGTAAATATCTACTTTGCTATACTTTCGTATTTCATACTTTTCACAGTACAGTAGAGTAATCCCTCGATTAGTGCATTTTCGATTAGTGTCAATTTTTTTCGATACCTAAATTCGATTAGTGTGCTTATATACATCTTAAAAATAAATGTTACAGATTTTAAAACTTTTCTATCTATACATTTTTATGGCTAACTATTTTAAAAAATCACTCACCAGAATGAAATAATTTAGTTACTGATTTAAAACATTTTACAGAGTTATTTTATGTCACTAAATTTTGGTGAGTGATTTAAAAATCACTCACCAAAATTTATGTTGTCTGCTAAGGATCTCGAATCTCTGGGCATATTTCATATGCCCAGAGATTCGAGATCCTTCGACACTTCTGCGCATGTCACAAAAATGAGAATCCATTCCGATAAGAGGGTAATCAATCCGCTTCTGCGATGCTGTTTATTATTACACGTCGGAAAATTAACTTCTCTTTTATGATCATTGTAGTTTTTAAAGTGATAACTATTTTGCTTGTATAACAGTTGGGAAATTTTATCTACAAGCACGTGATTTCGCGTGTTGGCGACCAATTCGTATGCCCTTCACCCCTTCAGTGATAAAGTCCAATAGTTAATTAAATCTCATTCTGAAGAATTAAGTGATTCCGACCTCCTAAATTTAGATGCACAGCAGGAAGTTCCTGAAGAATATGAAGAAAATTTAACCACTGATAGTCAGCCAAGAGAGATTTCACGGAAAAAATGTGAAAATATTTTTCGTACAATCGAAGTTTTTAAGCAGCAATGCTTGTAGGCCGACTCTGATGAAGAGGGAAGGAAGCAGTAAAATTTTCAGACGAGTAGAAGAGGCAGTAGGGCCCTACCATACCGTCGGTTCTATGAAAAAAAAGAAAAAAATGCCTGCCAAACTACGTTAGCTCAATTCTTTGATAAGAAGTAGAATAATAAATTTGCATTCTGAATATGTTTTATTGTCTCTCAGCTTCGAGGTTTTCCTTTAACTAGACCCTGAGACATACCCTAATTCTTTTATAAAAAATTTAGGGATCGAAAAAGAAATTTGAAGAACGGATTATACATTTTCCCATAGCTTATTATATTCGATTAGTGCGTTTTCGAATAATGCGCCTGTTTTTAAGAACGTATTAGGCGCACTAATCGAGGGATTGCTGTATGTTCACTCACATTTGATATGATTAAAGATTTTCATATCATTAACTATAAAGCAAAGTTGTCAAAGTGAGCCCTTCAGCCATCTGTGATGTATTCTACGAAATTCAAAATTTCGTAGAATGCTTCAAACAAAATAACGTAATCTGGAACGACGAGAGCCTGATTTTTTCCCCCTAAATGTTTTAAATAATTATCTTGAATTAGTTCTTAGAGAACAAATAAAATGTATTGTCGCCTAGACAAAATTAGCACAAAAAATTAAAAATGACAGTTTTCCAAGTTAATGCAATATTCAAGTGAATAAAGCATGCAAGGATCTCTTATTTTGTCCTGACATTAAAAATTGTACAATAAAAGGAGAAGAAAATTTCTATTCAAATTAAGCGAATATTGAATTCAGCAACGCGGACCTTGTTGAACCTGGCGACGTACGAGCCACCATGGTATTCTGTGTTAAATCCTTCGAAATGAACGTTTAATGGGGTAAATTAAGGCAGATTTCACCCATCTCTTCTGTCTTCACCTGCTACATTCAGCTGAGCGTAGTGGGAGGGCCTTCACGCCTTGAACAGCCCTACCAGGAATAAGAATACTCCCGACGTGCTTCGCTTATCCTGCCCAGGGCATTTTCATTTCATTTCTATAATACCAGTACTAATATTTTATAATGCAGTCATTGTAATGTTAATAAATGAAATAATGCCTGAAATTTTAATAATTGACCCTAAAACACTTGGCAATTACAGTCGACTGTAAATGTTTCCAAAATAGAAAACAATATGAATTTTTCAAACGTTCTCTTGAATCTCATCAGATACCTTTTGCCAATGTAAGTTTTTAATAATGGCGAACACTTCTTCGAATGGTCTACTGCACTTCTAGAAATAGGTTGGATGATGTACAAAATCTTGTGGGTATGGTGTCATTTCAAACGAAACTAAACAACAGAGGAAGAAAAATTTGCGTAACGATAGAGCATCGTAAGAGATATGAAAAGGAAACAAAATTTGAAGTGATTATAAATGGGATTAGAAATTAGGTAAATCGCTCATAATTATAAATCGGTCTTTAAATTAACCAATCAGAATACTCTAATCGGTTCATTTAGGTGAAGTTGCCTCAAGGAATTTGCCAGTTAAAGTAGAGAAACGACTGTGTGCGTGATTAATTGATCTCATTTGCTCTTTTAGAATTGAGTTTCAGTTATATCCCCAAAGACACATTGTCATATAAGAAAAATATTTATTATAATATTTAAAAAAGCTTATACATTAAAAAGAGTATTTGTTAGAAGCAGTTATGTTATTAAAATATTCTCACAACTTTACAAAAAGGACTGCATTTTATTAAATTTCCGAAAGTGAACCACTTCAGGAGAAATTGCTTACCAAATAGAATTTGTAATTCACATTTAACGCGTAATAAATTGTCTGCAAAGCAGATGAATACAATTCTCATTTCACACTAAACTATAAAAAAAAGGTGAAACGTATGAAATGGTAGTGAAAATAAAAATAAAACTAACTAACTAAAATTTTATTCATTCAAAAAGTCACTGATAAAGTCCTCTTTGATATTTATGATGAAAAACATCTAAAACGCGTACACTGAAGTTGCACACTGCCCTATACTCGCTGCTGCTGTTTCCCAAATTTCATTACTTTCGTGTTTTTACCTAGTCTGACGGTCTTTAAACATTTGATCTTCAAAGGAGGATGGGTAGTGTGGATACACATTGAAAAGGTTTGGCAGAAACTTGTCACGGTTACTAGATATTAGCATGTGTTATACAGAATTCACCAGAGTTCTCGCCAAAAAACAGAAAAATAATCAGAGTGATCAGAAATATTTTTCATCTTCCTAGTATGAGAAGAACCAAGCTCTTCAAACACTTCTTTGAAACAGCTTTTTTGTTCTCGTTTCATCGTCAAGTGCGAAGCCATCGATTTAATTTAAACAACATGCGAGGATCCGACCAAATACCATCAAAAAAAGGAAAAGAAAATCGCAGTTAGTCGGTTAGGGTAACAGTGTATCCATTCCTTCAAGATAATTTTATTTCTAAATTGTAGCAAAAATTAAGCAAAAAAATAGTGAACCCTTGAAGTGACTTCCGAAAATCCCTGCTTGGTGTCAGCAGGTTCCCGTTACCGCATCTTTATTCAACGCAGAGCACAAAGCAACGTATACAAGAGTTCAATTTTTGTGTGATATTAAAACAGATTCAGTTCGCACTGTTTTGATAAATTTACGATGAATTTTCATTCAGTCCACGAAAATATGATATTTTGAAAATTCAAGTGTCACATGGAAAAGGAGTGCTATTCACTAATGCGTTTACTTATTTTCGAAATAAATAAACCTATTCACAAGGAATACTTCTAATTTGTGCTTAAAAGGGCGACTTAGATAAATGCAATAATATAATTGTATATATCAAGGATAGACGTTCACAAACCACTCATTGGCTATGTTGAATTCTCCAGTGGGTCACAAGATGTTCCTTTTGCGAAAATGTATTCCCCACGTTGAACAAGAGAAAGGATTCTCATCGATATGTATTCTTAGATGTCATTTCAGACTCGAACTGTCTGAAAACTTCTTGCAAATCTCATATGAGAAAAGTTTCTCTAGTGTGTAAATTTTCGTGTTGTCATTTCAGGTGATACGAGTCGAAAAATTTCTTGTGAGAGATTTTGCATGTAAAGGAGTAATCTGTGATATGCCTTTTCATGTGATTTTTAAGATAATCTTATTCTAAAAATTGTTTCTCACATACTTTACACCAAACAAAACTTTTCTTTTCACAGATGGTAGCGTTTTTGGTGCTTTTTAAGGGACTGTACAGCCGAAAACATAGAGCTGCATACGGGACAAGTGAAAGGTTTCTCACCTGTATGAACTAATAGATGTCTTTTCAGGCTCGAACTGTCTGAAAACCTCTTGTTGCAAATTTCGCATAGAAAAGGTTTCTCACCAGTATGAACTTTCAGATGACTTTTCAGACTCCAACTGACCGAAAACGTTTTGTTGCAAATTTCGCATAGAAAAGGTTTCTCACCAGTATGAACTCTTAGATGACTTTTCAGACTCCAACTGTCTGAAAATTTCTTGTTGCAAATTTCGCACAGGAAAGGTTTCTCACCAGCATGAACTCTCAGATGGCTTTCCAGACTCGAACTCTGTGAAAACCTCTTGTTGCAAATTTCGAATGGAAACTGTTTCTCTCTGGTGTGAACTCTTTCGTGTCTTTTCTGGTTAAACGAGTCGAGGAATTTCTCGTGACAGATTTCGCATTCAAAGGAGCAATCTGTCGTGTGCCTTTTCATGTGTTTTTTAGGATAGCCTGATTCAGAAAATTGTTTGTCACATATTTTACCCGTAGAAAACTTTTCCTCAATCAGATGGTAGCGTTCTTGGTGCTTTTTAAGGGATTCTATAGCCGAAAAACTAGAGCTACACACGGGACAAGTGAAAGGATTCGTACCAGTATGCACTCTTAGATGACTTTTCAGAGTCGAACTGCATGAAAACTTCTTGTTGCAAATTTCGCATAGAAAACATTTCTCGCCATTATGAACTCTTAGATGTGTTTTCAGATCCCAACTGTTTGAAAACTTATTGCTGCAAATTTCGCATAGAAAAGGTTTCTCGCCAGTATGCACTTTTAAATGACTTTTCAGAGTCGAACTGCGTGAAAATTTCTTGTTGCAAATTTCACATAGAAAAGGTTTCTCACCAGTATGCAACCTTAGATGACTTTTCAGACTAGAACTGCGTGAAAACTTCTTGTTGCAAATTTCACATAGAAACGATTTCTCACCAGTATGCATTCTTTGATGACTTTTCAGGCTCGAACTGACTGAAAACTTCGTGTTGCAAATTTCGCATAGAAATGGTTTCTCACCAGTATGCATTCTTAGATGACTTTTCAGACTCGAACTGCCTGAAAAGGTTTTGTTGCAAATTTCGCATAAAAAAGGTTTCTCACCAGTATGCACTCTTAGATGACTTTTCAGACTCGAACTGCCAGAAAACGTCCTGTTGCAAATTTCGCAATGAAATGGTTTCTCACCAGTATGCATTCTTAGATGACTTTTCAGAGTCGAACTGCGTGAAAATTTCTTGTTGCAAATTTCACATAGAAAAGGTTTCTCACCAGTATGCACGCTTAGATGGCTTTTCAGACTCGAACTGACTGAAAACATCTTGTTGCAAATTTCGCAGAGAAAAGGTTTCTCACCAGTATGTGCTCTTAGATGACTTTTCAGAGTCGAACTGCGTGAAAACGTCTTGTTGCAAATTTTGCATAGAAAAGGTTGCTCACCCGTATGCACTCTTAGATGGCTTTTCAGACTCGGACTGTCTGAAACCATCATGTTGAAAATTTCACATGGAAACGGTTTCTCTCTGAAGTGAACTCTTATCCCACTGATTACTGTGCGTTTTCTGATTTCGGTTCATATTACTTTGGTATACCAACTGCGTCTTGGATGACATACAAACGAAATACTTTTCCCTATTTTCATCTCAGTTAAGATATTTCAATAGGAAATGTGATTGAGCTTAACTGTTGGAGGATGAGATTTACTCGTTTTTTGAATTTGGGTCGTCAATTCCATTCTCATTTTGATGCTTTTCCGTTATGCCACTAGAAGTCCAACCTCCTTGGAATTATTTCATTTTTATTTCGCAAATCCAGCATGAAATATATCCTATACTTAATAGTCTTCATACATTTCTGCTTATCAGCTTGGTTTTAATGCATTAGTAGGCAAAATGTCTCATGGCAGTAACCCTATTCACAATCTGTAAAGAAAAACGATGTAATTAATGCTAAATTAAAACTCCATTTAGTAAATAAAATATTCTGAACATATTAACTAAATATTTGTAATGAATAGTGGAAACAAAAATAACGGTGAAACTTTCAATGGAAAATAACATAGTATTATCACTCTTAAAATGATTATTGTGACCTGATTTCGTTTGCCAAACGCATCATGACACAATAATAAGCTAAGCAGAGAGCCATGGGACCGTATTTTATTCTGAAGTTGAACATGTCCTCAGCAATAACTCTGAGGACGAAGTTAGATATGAACATATTCCTTGAACATGGAAACAGTAAAATAACGGTCAAAGTTTAAAAATAGCTTTTCAATCCTGGAGTGAATTTCTAAAAAAATACCACTTTATTCAGTTGGTTGTGTGTCAATTATTACTAGACGAGCCACTGTGATTTACAGCTGTAGGTAGCATGAACAGCCATTCTTCTGTTGATATTATTCTCTGTTCTTATTTCTTTGGATTTCCTTCTCTACATCATTCTAAGAGATAATCCCTGTGGAAATGCAGACATCTCTCCTCCAGATTACCCATTTCTGGCATTCCTCTTCCGAATAATGTAAACACTTCCTCTAAGAACGTGTATTTCGGCTATCCTCTTCTTCTTTTCTCAGGATTCTCTCTCCTTCCAACACGTCAATAATCCATTCATTGCTCTCATGTGTGCCAGAAGATGATTGTCTCCAATACCCCACTTTTATTTCTTGCAAAATTTATTCGTTAGTTTTATTTTCTTCGTTTTTACTAATCTTACTTGTATTAAATGATATATTTTTTCTTTAATACTTACTTTGCCATAGTAATTCTTCTTCGTATTTTCAGCATACATCTTTAATCATTTTCGATAATTCCTCCAAGATATGAGTGATAATATTATTTGGTCATTATTTTTACCCATAAATCACAGTTATTTTATATTCCTTTTTATATTATTATTTTTTTTGACATTGTCACCATCATTTTAGTTTTTGTATTTTTTGTAGAGTTACTGATTAGATGAAACCTCATCCACTCTATTTAAAGACTGTTTTAAATCCTGTTGATTCTCAGCTAATACAGCTACAACTTTCCTAGAAATCAAATACTTATACTACCCCACAGATTCCAGACCCATTCGACACTTCTGCGCATGTCACAAAAAGGAGAATCCATTCCGATAATAAGGTAATCAATCCGTCTTCTGGGGTGAGTTTGTTTATTATTACAGGTGGGAAAATTTAGCTTTTCTTTTACGAACATTGTAGTTTTCAAAGTGGAAACTATTTTGTTTGTATAACAGTTGGAAAAATGTACGTAGAGTATTAAGAAAATTAAAAGAGGTATAGCATAAAACCAAAAATTAACGAAATTTATTTTTAAGAAAGTTTTGTATAAAATAAAAATAATTATACAGAAAAACAGATTTTTTTTCCAAATGAACTTAGATATTCTAAACCGATTAATTATTTATGACTTGTTGTGACTCTTTTAATATACCCATGCAAAAAAAGGTTGAAAAAAAATACCATTATCAAATCCTTTTAATCTTTATAGTCATCTGAATCGGTGTCCGAATCGCCATCACTTTCACTTAAACTGATCACCAAAGGTTCGCATAATTCTTCGATAATTCCGTCTCTGTCACAATATATATTTTCCAATGAGGTGACAGGAGAGCAATATTTTCCCCAATTTTGAACTATAATACTTTCAATCGCTTGTTCTGAAAGCTTAAAGAGTTTCGACATGTCAATATCTCCAGTTACGTTGCGACAGCGAATGAAACTTCACTTCTGCCCCAACATGCTCAATAGCATTAATATCGCAATGATATGGTGGTAGCCTCAAAGCTAGAAATCCATGCTCTTTGAGCATCGTGTCGAATTTAAATAGTTTAGTTGTGGGCGAGTTTCTTTTGACCAAATTAAGCAATTCAATTTTTCGCATATCTTGGGAATGAGAAATGTTATTTGCAGAGAGCCAATCCATAAGAACTTGATTCTTATTCGACCAATTTGGAACTTTCTTTAATCGAATAGAGTGATATGAAGTTATCAATTATAACAACAGCATTTTAGGAAGGTTCGGAATCAGTTTTTCTTCTGCCTACTTTTCGAAGATTGTAGAATTCACATGCCCATGGTAATCTCCAGTAGTTAAATTGGCTTTGTATAGTAAGTTTGAATTCGAAAAAAAAAAATAATAATAATAATTTCTCCACCCGTACACAAAATTATTATGCGCCGGGCGGCATTTCCAGTTTGTAGCACTCCACATTCTTCTTTAGATTGCCAACATTTTCCAAAAATTAAATTACTATCAATCTAAGTTTAATCTAGATACACAGTCTGTATTTTCTCCTCTCTGAAACGTCTTATTGCTCTCAAATACTGCGTTCTAGATAAAACAATGTCACTTCGCTCCATGATAAGTTTCCTTTTATTCGGGGACTTTTTAAAACAAAATCCGATTTCATGAAGTATTTTCCTTAAAGTTTCTCTTTTCGAAGGAAAATTATTTTTTCTTTAAGCACAGGAATCAATCTCGGAACAGTTGGCACTCTTTTCTCGACCACGTAAAATTCGTGAATAGCTCTTCTTATAAGTGTACATCAAAATCATTCAAAGATACGGTTTCGATGGTTTTCTTTCTCTGGCGCTTTTTCTTAGGAGATTTAAATTTTACCTTCACCTTTTGATTCCCTAAGAATTCTTATAACAGTCGACCCCGATACGTCCGCAATTGCACTTGCACGTTTTATGACTTGAGAAAGGGGATCAAGGAGACTGCCTTTTAACGATTCTTTTTCATAGAATGTCAGCACATTATTCAATATTCTTTTGCAAGAGCTACTGAAACGTTTAACAACAGAACTTGTTGACTGTACTGGATCCATCATACAAATTAATAATAAAAAAAACTAATACAAAAAAGAGACAACAAAAATCAAGCGTACTAGTACAGCGACAGACAAGAAAGCACGTGATTTCGCATATTGGCGACCAATTCGTACATCCTTCATTTCTTTCTCCCCTTCAGCATGAATCGACTATTCTTGGCAGAAATCCAAGCGAAGCTCTACAAAGTGTGGGCGTAGTATATTAACCATAATCTAACAAGCGGGAATCTGGGAAGACGAAATCCGCAGACAAAAAACAACAATTCTTACAATTTCAGCAGGTGTTTCATCTGTTGCCGATCGGTTTTCCAGATAGGAAATTCCTTGATCGTCCTTTACATTTCTTCGTGCAGTATCCCTGATCCACGATTTCTTGTTCGGTAAGTTCAGTATTCATGTGTCCTTCACGGTATAAGTCTTCAAGATATTCTCTCTTTTTCTCTTTCTACTATCTCTCTGTTACCAGTAACTTTTTTTTTTTTAAATCTTATCTCCTTTACTTTTTTGTTTCGGGACGGACTGGAGGTGTGAGCAGCAATTATTCGATACTCCTCATCAGCACGTTTTCACATTTTAGTGTATATTTAACTTCTTTATGTTACTTGATCCAATTCTCTGCTATTTTCTTGAAGCCTTCTTTAATTTTGCTTCGTAGTCTTCGATAGTATTCCATGCGTTTTACAATTTTCTTTTACTTGCCCTTTTCTCATTCTTCTATTTACTGAAGTAACTTATTTGTAGTAATACAAGGGTTTCGCAGTGGTAATTTTGTAAATCTTAACACTTTGTGTGCTCATCTTTTTATTTATTTCCATAAGTTTTGAATAACCTGCAAGAGAAAACTAGATATAATTTATTATTTCTTTATATTTCTCTCAATATGCCATAAGCTTCGTTCAGGCAGAACACAGAAAAACTGGTAACAACATTTAAATTCTGAATACAAGAATGATTCATATAAAACATGCGTATAATATCACATGTGTGGGTCGCAGCTATCCAGTAGAAGGAAACACTATTAGAGTTCAGAGGCGTAGGAATTGATATATATATAATTAATTAATTAAGAAATAATAATAAATTCATTTAGAAATAATTACATAAAACATTAAAAATTACAACCAATTAACAGAAATCATTTCTCACAACTTACAAACAGGCATACAGTCTTTCCAATTAAGATTAGGACGGTGGCATAGAGCTTCACTTGATTAAAAAAAAATAGACAACCAAATTTCAACCTACTGTTGTAGCATCTTTTTACGGTTCTAGTGAACTCTATATCTAGTGTCAATTGCATGAGAAGCGAGGCCTGGACCTTCAAAATCATCTTATATAATCATGACGTTCTTCGATTCTAATAGTACCAAAACGGTCAATCTGTCCATAGCACTAAATATGAGAAGAACAGGATGTTTCATAGACACCAGGCAAGGATAAAGGTGATAATGAATCTTTGATAGGTGGTACAAAAGGTGACAACTTCTTGGCTGGCTGGTTTGAAGGTGGTGCACAAATTATGACCGAGAAAGTTCCTTTATATTTGTTCAGATGTTCCTCTAAGAAAGAGAATGAGAATCCTTTTAAGATTAGATTGTAATCTGGAAAGGGGCGATAACTATCAAATAATTTCTCTATCAAGGGCTCGCTGTATCTATTAAGTAATAGTGTTTCCTCCTAGTGGATAGATGCGATCGACACACGTGATATTATACGCAAGCTGCACGACTCATACTTGTATTCAGAATTTAAATGTTGTTACTAGTTTTTCTTTATTCTCCCTGAACGAAGCTCATGATATATTGAGCGAAATATACGAATAGGAGTAATAAATTGAAATTACTTTTCTCTTATGTCAGAAGCCGGTATATATAAAAAAAATGTATAACAGAATATTTAACACGTATGTTTCTATTAAACAATTTTCACGTTAATTTTATTAATTTCCTTGTTGACGTCGTCTTGTCCACTGTTATTTGCATGCAATCTCTTTGTTAAATTCATTTTTTATGAGTGTTGCAGTATTTCAATATTCAATTTTATTCTCCGCTTATTCAATGTATTTTCTCATTTTCTTGATATTTTGCAATAACGAATGTTTAGTCACTCTCTATTTCATCTCCGGTGACTGTAGTATGATTTGAGTTCGTTTTTGTATCAATTCTTGGCTAGTATGTAATTAATCTGTTTTCGTGGAAAACAGATTAATTACATCTCTTGGCGATTTCCGTGTAGAGCGTCTTCGTTTCGGTATTTCAAAAAGCGTATTGCCAACTATAAGATCATAGTATTTATAGAAATATAAAAGTCATTCTCCTCTTGCATTCTTCCAAATCCTTCTTTTATTTCACATTCAATGTCCTTTCCAACCACTGCATTAAAGCCATAACAACCAACAATTGCAGTGTACTGACATATAAATAAGCATGTAGCGAGGACCACATACAATCTCTAAAATTATCAAGCATTCTAAGATTCGAAGATCTAATACGAATCCAAGCATGAATCATTGCACAATGACCGTAAACTGTAACTGCAAAAACGTTTCGTTAGAAACCTTTATATATGAAATGAAATTAAATGCTTTTGGCTTTAGAGCGACTCGTAGTTTATGTTTACTGGAATAAAATACAAAATTTTCTCCAAAACAGGTTTTCGAGATCCACGCGGGTCTCGAATACCTCTTGATAAGGGTTATTAACATTTATAATATAAAGCAAACATTTTATCTTTAAAGATAATCTGTGTTCATTATCAGTGGGCTGCATGTGGTGATGCAATTATATTCCCCTTCCCCCATGCTGTTTATCATGTTGCTCCTACCTACGAAAACCTGGACAGAAGACAATTTGAAGTGGAACAGAAATAAATGCTTGTATACGGAATAACAAGTGCTCTAATGCTTGAATCCTACTAGAGACATGAGGTCTAGACACCATAAAGATGGTCGATTTAGCATTACACGTAGATCAGGATCTTCGTGAATGTTGCTCAATGGGAGAAGATTCACAACTCGATTGTGGTTTGAATGCTTACAGGACGAGCAACTTCAATAATACAGTTAGGTTTACTAGTGAGGAAGAGAAATGCCTGCTGTTCGGATATTCATGTGAACCACAGCAAGCATTGCAGAGCTATGGGAAGGGTATTTGCATTCAATGCGCAAGACTGCCCGAGGCAAGGAAAAGTTTGATTCCAGTCACCGACCAGAATTGAACTGATGACGGTAGGTTATGAAATGCTCTGTATGACATAGCTGTATTAGCTGTGATTGAACAGATTTAAGGTCGATGCTCTTTAAGATCAATGATGTCTATGTTTACGGAATTAAGATAAACACAACAACAAAAACGTGTGGACAGACTTATGTGTTCGTCGAACATGTTGTTTATTATTTTAACGGTATAATAGAACACAGAAACTAAGTAAATAATTAATTTATTAACTTGATGCTGATATTTCGCTGGTATTATAACCAGCATCTTCAGAGCACAAAAACACTGTTTGTCACAATACGCGAGACTAAAACAACATGGTGTACATTAACAAAATTGTAGCAGCAACACAAAGACTAGAGTCCTGAGTTTGGCGCCCTCTATCTGAAAAAAAAAAAAAAAAAAAACGCTATCATACATTGCTAGAGTCCTAGAAAAGTGCTAGTTTTTCCTTAATATGACTGTCTCCCAGATCTTCGGCAAGTTAATACAGCCATATTTGTTGAGATTTGGGGTATGTTTTAGTGCTTCTGTCGCCTCTAAGAATAATCTCTCTGATTTATATGGGTTTCTGTGTAGTACTTTTGTGTTTTTCCAGTTGATCCTGTGTGCAGGGGTATCCAGAGCATGGTCTGCTAGGCCCGACTTCCCATAATGATATTTCCGGACGTATCGTTTATGTTCGCTGATGCGGATATTCACAGTTCTTCCTGTTTGACCGTAGTAGGCTTGATTGCATGAGCAGGGTACTTGGTAGACTCCTGGATGTAATAAAGGAGGAATGCTGTCCTTGGGTGAGCGGATGAGGGTGGATAGATGAGGATTTCCATAAAATACATTATCAGAATCGATATTATTTCCTCCTGATATATTATAAAATAATAAATTCACCCCTGGTATGAACCAAAAATGCGAACAGACCTCGAAATATCTAAAAAAAATCGCTAAGTAATGTACACAATATAAAACCACAGACATAAGTATATCCAGAGAAACGTTGTTCAGAACCAAAAGGTATGACAAACATTTTCTAAAGTCAGATCGAATCATTAAGAGAAGAGCGCCATAATAAAAAAAAAGGAAATAACAAATTTTATTGACGCAGATGGTGACATAGCAGCTTCACTATTACCCTCTTTCACTTTTGCGTGGCCTCTGTCACCAATCATTGCCCTCTTAGATTGGTATAATGAACCACACCCATTGTGTAGACGAAATGAAGGTTTTAAAGTCAGCACTCCATCCTCCCTTCCCAGAAAAATCTCCCTAGAAATGAATATATTATTTCAAATTATAAAGACCAATTTGATTATTAAAATGAAAATATCCCAGTTCTTGTTTAATGCGAACATAATCCGCTTACTGATTTTTGGGGAGATTTCAGAATATGGTAGTGCTGTTATTTGAAATTAGTGTGTAATAACAAAAATAAGAAAAATTTTGTATTTAAAATGAAAATGTTTGATCTTTTTTCCTCTGAGAACTCAATTTTTCATTTAAAAAAGATATTTTATTTAAAGAAAAAATAATAAAAGAAAAAAGGGCGAGTTCATTCAAACGATGGCATTCTGGCGAGTTTCGTTTCGATTTGCCATTTGTTAGAAGAAAGCAATCGTGTTATTTTTAGCATATGCCAACCACGCATGCCTGTGCAGGGCGCAACTTGTAAGCTACGTAATACGATGCTTTTTCTCAATATTTGACAGTGAAAATATACTTACTGCTGATTTGCTAAATGCGTACTCGATTAAAACTGACTGTATTTTTCGGTAATATGTCTCTCAAGTGTCAGCGTTGTGTAGCCGTGTCCTCTCAGTTTGAGAAAGCCTTTTAGAGAGTTGTTGAAGGGCTATTTTTAATTAGTAAAATCACAAGAATGGGAAAACGATTACTACTGAATAATAAATTCAGTACAATAAACCTCACTCAATTTTAAAATGCAAAAATAGATGTTACTTGCATATGATTTGATATTTTTTTAAAAAAAAATAAAACTCCATATAATATTAAAGGTAACAATTCAAATACCCTCAAAAAGTATTAGGAACCATTTTAAATAGTATAATTTAAAACCATTAAATAATAAATAATAATAAATCCCCTGGGTGTGATAATACTCCGGCTGAGCTGCTGAGAGCTTTGACTGGCAATAATAACAACTATTTAGTGGAATCCATTCAGGACATCTATAAAACAATACAATTACCTGAAGTTTTTACAACATCTATCTGCATACCAATTCCAAAGAAATATAATGCACAAAATTGTGAGGATTACAGAACTGTGAGCATAATATCCCATGCATCTAAAATTATTTTAACCTTTGTTAACAAACAAATTGAAAGAGCCATAAGCAGTGAATTGAGTGGACAACAGAAAGGCGTCAGAAGAGGAATCGGAACCATTAATGCTATCCTGAAACTAAAAATACTAATAGAAAGATCACTTAAAAGAAATAGGAACATTTACATAATAATAATATGCTTCATAGATTTTCAGAAGGCTTTTGACCGGGTAAAACATAATAAAATGTTCAATACATTAGATAAATTAGACATAGAAGGTCATGTACTTAAGATTATAAAAATGATCTACACCAAACAGAAAATGCAGCTGTTTAACTCTGAGACTTCTGAAGTGAAAATAAAAAGAGGAGTTAGACAAAGGTTGTATCCTTTCACCAAATCTATTTAATATCTACAGTGAGACAGTGATGAAAAAGATTGAAAAACAAAAAACGGGAATTAGTATCAATGGTATAAAATACAACAATCTTAGATATGCTGATGATATCATTCTAATAGCAGAAAACAGAAACAAATTAATCAAATTACTGCAGCTGCTAATTGAAGAAGGTAAAGAATTTGGATTAGATATTAATGCAAAAAAAAATTATGAAAATCTCAAAAGAAAGCAGATCCGAGCAGGAAATATTCATAAACAATATGAAAATTGAACATACAACAGAATAGAAATATTTAGGCACCTACTTTACTGCAGATGGAAAGCAAGATAAAGAAATAAAAATAATAACAGCCATAGCTAAAGATGCATTCTGGAAAAATAAAGATCTGCTCAGAAGTTCTGTGAGTATCAAGACAAAGAAAAGAATGATAAGAACATTAGTGTGGCCAATTTTCACAAATGGAAATGAGACCTGGATATTCAAAAAGAGAGTAGGCAACCCATAATGGCCTTTGAAATGTGGTGCAATAGGAGAGCTCTGAAAATCCCATGGACAGAACATGTGACAAATACCTATGTCCTACAGAGAATGAGAACACGGAGATCTTTATTACAGGAAATGAACCAGAGAAAGATGAGATTGGCAGGACATGTACTGAGAGGTTCAGCAGGACAGAGGTTATTAACAGTTTTAGAAGGAAGGAAAAATTATGGGAAAAGGATCAAGAGGCAAAAAACGAAGGATATGGCTTAAAGATATAAGATCATGGACAGGATCACGTGGCTATGCAGAAATAAAAAGGAAAGTCATCAATAGAGAGAACTGGGAGGACATGGTGCTGCACCCTCTCACTGAGGAAGCTACATGAAGCAGAAGAAAACCATTAAAACGCATTACGCTGGAATCTTTCATTAGATTAGTGGCAGTCCTCCGGGGAAAGGGAGAGAGAATTGAGTTCGAATCTTGCAGAGAACATGGATTTGAACCCGAATGTTTGGAAGATGAATTTCATTTGCCGATACAAGACCGCTGGAGAGCTAACTGGGGGACCTGATGTAGCTCCAAAAATTTTTATCTCTGCTATCTAGAACACCGTTTCAGGGCTACAAAAATCCATCAAAAGCCTACAGAATAATATTAATAAACAACAGGAAAAGATAATTAGGCAACGCAAGGTAAGAAACTACTAGAAGTTTACAAAACCTTTTACGTAGCGGGAGCAAGATAAGAAAAAAAAAAAAAACACTGTGAATACTTTAAAATCCGTGAATCATAAATTGGAAGGAGGAAATAGCAGGATATATTCATTATATATATATATATATATATATATATATATGGGAATAAATTTTTAACTTGGGTATATTGTATATTAGGATAACCAAGCAATTAAAACAATTAAAATAACCAAGCATATAAAATTGCTTGGTTATCCTAATATATATATATATATATATATATATATGGAATAAATCAAAAGATAGTGGCGAATATTTAATTATTTCTACATAATGATTCTGCTGGATTTTGTTAGGGTTTGGAGAGGATACCCCATGGAATACTTGTACGCAAATTAGAACAAATGGGGGGATGGATATTAAACTGGTGATATGGTAAGAGAAGGGCTCATGGACAGATACCAAAAAAGTAGTGTATGGAGAAGCATAATCAGGATGAAGCAGATGACCAGTGGTGTGTCTCAAGGCTCTGTGCTCGAGCCATTATTGTTTAATTTGTACATAAATGACATAGGAAATGTCTTGAAGAAAGATATTCAGTTGCTTGCTGATGATGCAAAGTTAGGTAATGCAATAATTAATCAAGCTGATGTAGAGAGTGTGAAAGGATGATTTAAATAACCTGGCAAATGGACAAACGATAATGGATAACAGTTCAGTGTGGATGTAAAAAAATGTAAAGTTATGCATCTTGGGATTAAAATATTATAAGCAGTTTAACTGACGGAACTGTACCCCGAGGGATTGATGAGGCTAGGGAGTTGAGGGTGTTGGACAGAGAGTTGAAGTTCAGAGGTCATCGTAAACTCTTCTGGTGTTATCTGAAATAGTGCGAGTTCTACAGTCAGTTTTCCTTACAGAACTTCCTTTAAGGAAAAAATCCCACTTGCCTGTGCTGGAGGTCGATCATCTGGAGAACTACCTTCAAAAAAGTCCAGAACACCCTACTCAGCTGTTAGAATCATCCAGAATCATACAGCCTGCCGGCTCTAGAGTTTCTGGCACGCCGATGCAATTTTAAGTTGTGCGCCCCGTGCCTTTTTCTAATGTACTTAACATTTAGCGGTTAAATACTTCAAACATATATATTTATGTAACATTGTGTACTGCACTTTGAAAAATACATATATTGTCCTCCAACCTGACCAGGACGTCTATATTCGTCCAGCAAAATTAGACACGATGCATACCGTCTGCTGAAAGAACATGGATAAATTTGGTAGTCATGTTTATTTGAATGTGCGATAATCCTTGACACTGAAGAAAAAATTTAAAACCAAATTATCTCGTGATCATAGCTGTCTGTCTTAGTTGCCGATAACAAGAAACGCATTCCTTGTTCTATGCTGGGTAACTGGACTATTAGTTATATTGGATAGACTAGAAATATAGGAATTATTTTATTTGTTTTTCTCCTTTTATTTTCTACAATTTTTAAGGCCAGAACAAAATCAGTGATCCATGAATACTTTCTTCACTTAAATACAGCATCACCTTGGAGAACCAATGTCATTTTTAATTATTTCTTCTAATTTTGCCTGATCACTTACTCGGTAATACATTTCATTGTTCACGTTCTAGATTTTGTTATTTTTATTTTTGTTCAAAATTAAATTTCGTAGAATACTTCACAGATTGCCTGAAACGCTCGCTTTGACGACTTTTCTTTATTGATAATAATATGAAAATCTTTAATCATATCAATAAAAAGGTGTGAAATGTGAAATTAGAAGAAAGTAGATAATTATAATTCATTTACTATGAGTGGTTTTATTATTATTATTATAAAAACCTCCATGGAGTCAAAGACTCATCGTGGGAGGTCCACTGTTATACACACAGTTTATCATACCGCGCCTTAAATATATTCACTGTCTCTGCGCTCACCACACTCTCAGACAATGCATTCCAATCACTCACCACATTCCATGCAAAAAACCTGCTCCTCCTCACTCCCTTGCTCACACTCTCCTTATACAGCTTCCAAATTCCTTTATACTGCATATCACCATTCAGACCTCTCCAAATATCATTTACATACAAATTAAACAGCAATGGACCCAAAAACAGACCCTTGATGCACACCACTACTAACTTTCCTCTTCTGGTATGTCGCTCCTCCATAGACAACTCGCTGATACCTATCAGACAGCCAATCTCCAATCCAGTAAACCAATCTACTGTTCAGCCCCATCCGTTCCAATTTAATTACCAGCTTGTCATGTGGCAATTTATCAAACTCCTCTGCAAAATCTAAATATACCACTCCATATGCAATATCCTTATCTAATGCATTTGTCACTTTATTATGAAAAGTAAGCAGATTGCTAAGGCATGATCTTCCTTTAGTAAATACATGATAGCCGCCAAATAGTATTTTTCTGTTGTCAACCCAATTCTGAATCTTAGTCCTAACTAACTTCTCTAATACCTTGACCACAACTCCAGACACACAGACTGGTCTATAATTCAAAGCCTTACTCTTTTCACCTCCCTTATGAATTGGAACAATTTTACCCTCTTTCCATTCATTTGTAACTTGACCCAGTGAGAGACTCATGCTGAAAAGATATGCAAAAGCTGTTGTTAACTCTGGCATATTCTCTCAAGACGTGGTTAAATAGCATCAAGTCCCACAGCCTTATTTACATCAAGTCTATTCAATTCCTCATATACCTCCTGTTCACTTACTAACAGTTCCTCCTCCTCCTTCTTTCCCGCTGCTTTCAAGTTCTGCATGATGCCACATTCACAAGAATGAAATACCTTTAGAAATTGCTCACTAAATATTTAAACTATATCCTCCGTAGCGGTTATCATTCCTCCGTTTCCACCAATCCATCCCATCCTACCATAATCATTCTTTCTTCAACTGGCCACATATCGAAAAAACTCCTTAGGATTTTTTTTTTTGGCCGCTTTAGCTAACTGCTGCTCATACTGCATTTTTGCTACCCTTATCAAGCTATCACCTTCCTCGCCTGCTCTTTGTACTTCTCATGCAACTGGTTGTTATAAATGCTCATTTTATGTTTCTTCCATAGTACCTTCTTCTTCCATAATGCATACCTTATCTCTTGATTCATCCATTTTACACCCACTCTATTTACCCTCCTGACCCTTGGAATACACTCTGATACTGCCTCCACCAAACAGTTCTTCAGTATGGTCCAAACAGCATTGATATCCTTTCCATCCAGTTCCTCTTTCCAATTCATTATCGCAAACTGTTTCCTGAGCTTTTCGTAATTACAAGTCTTATAATTTCACATATATCCCTTTCTAACAGACGTTTGCGAATGACTAGTCACCCTGCATGTGATCACCTCGTGGTCACTCTCACCAACTGGTGGAAGATTTGACACCTCATTTACAATAACATCATCTGATGAGATGATCAAATCCAATACTCTTGATCCTCGTGTACCCTCCGTTACGTGCTGCCTAAGGAAATTATCTTTCAAAAACTCCAAAAATTTATTTTCTTTACGCCCAGATGCAGTCTCTTGCTTCCAGCTTATATTATACCATAATTAAAGTCACCCATAATGATAACTCGTTTCTTGCTAGCTAGGCCAATTTGCGTATACATTTCCTTCTCATTACCTACCATATTACCAGGTCTATAGCAACACCCAACTAAATATTTCATCCTGTTTACTTCTACCTCGCACCATACTGCCTCAAAACCGTGACCACTATTTGTGCCTTGCAAATCCACCTTAGACGGGCACAACGCATCTGCTACAATTAACAGTACTCCTCCTCCTCCCTTTCTTCCCTGTCTATCTTCACCAAAAATATCATATCCGTTCATCTCGGGTCCTGTCAGGATGTCATCCTCATCTAACCATGTCTCAATTATACCAACAATTTTGGGGCGAACAGACTCAAGCAAAGCAATAATTTCATTCTCCTTATTTCAAATACTTCTAGCATTAGTGAATAAACAAGAAATCATTACTGCCTCTACAAGGTATACGAACGCCATTCCTACGATGTGACTCTTCAATACCTTCCCAAGTCACTTCCTGTATATTACCACCAATTCTACAACTTTTCTCACACCTAAACTCTCCCCCACCCATCCCAGACCATTTCAATTTGTGTTTGCCCGCTTACACATTCACCTCTGAATCTAGCATCCGCATGTTTCATAAAGTGTCTCCTCGTCCACCCAGACTCCCCCCGTTTCCCTGTTTGTGTTGTACCTCCAATCTCTCATTTACTTCACTCATAATATTCACCTCCCCATTTGCAAATCAGCAAATATCTCTCCCTACCCTACTTTTTTGCTCTTTCATATCACTTCGCACCACCTCAGATGTATTCGTTACCTCTCCTGCCAGTAACAATCTCTCCAGTAGACTCACACCAGAGCTATTTAAATGCAGCCAATCTTCTTTATACAATTTTATCCGTCCCTCAAATTCCTCCCATACATTCACAAAATGCACTCCATTCTGCTCACATAACCACGCTAACATATCATTCATAATCTTTGCTCGCCTCCTCAATTCATCACTATCACACCTTGGCAACACACTGACTACCTTTCCTACCACACTGTTATCTTTTACTCTCCTTAATAATCTCCTTATATCCAATCTGGCATTTTCCGTGTTCCAATTCAAATCGTTTGTTCCTACTACAACCACCAACTCTAGTGCTTTCTTATTCCTCATGTAAAACGCTTCAATCACTCTCTCTCCATTCTACCACCAGGAATACAAACCTTATGCATCTTCTCATTCACCACACCTCTAATAATGGAATCTCCATAGAGAGCTACTCTCGAATCATTCGATATATCTTTTGCAATGGCCATCTTTCCTTCTGCTCTTTTTCACTCTTCCATGTACGTCTGTAATTCTTTCATTTCATTTCGCATGCAGTTCATCTCTTGCCTCATCATCATCAACTCTGCTTTCATGTCCGCATCCAATATATATTCCTGTCTGATATTTTTATGTAGTTTCATATTATGTCTTTGGATATTTTTGGTCGCGCAGCATCTACAGCAGTCCTCACACTGATGTTCTGACGAGGATATCCAATGATAATTAACTGACCCACTTTCCTTTTCCTGAGCTACATTCTGATCCTGTAGTGGAAGCTGCTGATCATGTATTTTACGAATGTTTGGAATAACAGCATTAGGTCCCAATGTATTCCAAGATATCGTCATCATGTGAAGAACTGGCACAAGGTGAAACTGCAGCTCCAGGTAAAAGAGTGAGACACCAGGTTCGATATCTTTTATCATACTTTGTTCAACTTGAAAAGAAGTAGATAATTCAGGTGATACAGAAGAAGGAACTAATATTTGGCTATCTGTACTTAGCCCTGATTCTATGTTATTTGAGTGAGTTTCAATTAACTTAACTGTATTAAGAATAGGCATCATATTGATTACTGTGATTGATGTTGGATCTTGGAGCAAACTGTCAAAAGATGTCACCGCCTGTGATTCCTCAATTTCTATTACTGTATCTTCACTTTGTTGTGATCCTTTTACCAACACTGAACTCTGCATAGATGGAAATGAGTTCTGAGTTGGACTAGGATATATATTTGAATTAGAAAATTAGAAACAGAAATCTCATTTAATGGATAATCAGTTCCTGACAGCTCTAACCTTCCTTCACTTGTGAGCGACTTTATTGACTTCTTGGTATCTTCTAGTGTGTCTAATTCATTTTCTTTTGATGACACATTGGCCTTCATGCCTTTACTGTTAGAACCACGATGATATCTATTTCGAGGTCTTCCTCTTTTCTTCTTACTTACCGGGAAATTCTGTGCTGCGTTTTTTCGGTTGCACTTCAGCAAGTAACAAGGCCTGGTTACTTGAGTCATGTTCACTCTACTCCTGAATATCAATACTGGAAGTATCCCGCTGTGCAACTTCTGTACAGATCTCAACATTCAGACTTTTAGTAGCACTAAGCAGGACCAACTTTACCCTTGTACATAAAATCTATTATCATTTTTAAATCCGTGTATTTTATATCTTTGAGAATAACAACTGCATATTTATAAGAGTTTTCAAGAAATATGCCATAAGAGAAAGAACTGCAGGCCGACAACACTATTTTGTGTGCTTTTACCTCCACCTACTAAAGTCACATCTACAAAAGTTTCAGTAAAAAGTAATTTATTAAAAGTAGTTAGTACATTGACATGGTGATTATTCCTTCTTAAACAGATCTGCTGAGCCTCCATCTTCATATCTAGTAACATTTTTTTTTAAGTTAACCAATAACAAGTTGGAAAAATGAAACTAGCATCTAAAATGTTATGTCTTTACCAGCAATACAATGGTAGTCATACAGGCGTAGAAAATTATCCGACATTAACTAATACGCCACCTGTGATTAGGGGGATTGGAATACTTCAAAACAAACATTAAATTTTAATCAATTCCGTATAGGACATGTCTCAGATAATTTCATCTTACATATATTAACAGCGTGGCAGGCATATTTCCGTACATCGTAGTATAGTATGCCCACGCTTTTGAGATCTCCACTTGGAAACTTGCCAAGAATAGTCGATTCATGCTGAAGGGGAGAAAGAAATGAAAGACGTACGAATTGGTCGCCAACACGCGAAATCACGTGCTTTATAGGTAAAATTTTCCAACTGTTATACAAGCAAAATCGTTACCACTTTAAAAACTACAATGATCATAAAACAGAAGTTAATTTTCCGACGTGTAATAATAAACAACCCATCCCTCAATAAGGATTGATTACCCTATTATCGGAATGGATTCTCCTTTTTGTGACATGCGCAGAAGTGTCGAAGGGTCTCTAATCTGTGGCGACCTTTTTTTATAGTGCAAGTTAAAATAAAAAGTAATATTCAAACCTTATTTATTGCAATACATTTTGCTTCACAGCATTTTTTTTTTTTTCAGAATATTTTAAAACAACTCTTTAATACAAGCAGGGAATATGGCAGGTAGTACCCCTCCAAATAAAAAAAAAAGGAAAAGAAAAAGAAAACACATGCACTATTATTTTTCAAGGAGTAACATTCGGACATTAAAAAAAAAATAATGAACCAAAAATTTGGTAAGACATAAAAGATAAATATAAATAAAAAAAAAAAAAATACTTAACGAAATGCAAATGAATATACATTCTTCTTTGATTTGTAAAGTCATAGGCTCAATTTTGAATATATTTACCTCTGTAAGAAAGAACTACACATTCGTGATGTCTTTATCAATCACCATTGATTTACAAACACACGTGCGCACCTGACATCTTAACTAACGAATGCGTGCTGCAGATATAAAAAGAAATTCAGTAGTGTAGTAAGGGCGCCCCCCTCTAAACCGTCGCTGCGGGCGAAAGCTCGGCCTGTCTAGTGTTTCCGCATACTACACAAACCTGAAAAAATGAAATATTCCATCGCTTAAAGAATTTGGTGCAACTGCAATAAACCTTATTTGGGTCAAAGGGAAAAACCCACCGAATCATGTCCTGAAGAACATAAAAGAGACGTCACATACCGTAGTGTAAGAGTTAGTGCTTTGTCGAACCATGCATGTTGAATGAGCTTTGCATGTAAAAAAAAAAAATTTTTTTTTTTTAAAGTCGGTAGTGTAAGGAGGCCCTTTGAAACGAATCACCCTAGATGAGCGCCTGGCCCGTCTAGTGCTTTCGCCAGCTCTATACTATGCACAGCGAAAAACAACTTGCAGTTTTTGCAAAATGTTATTAAAAGTCGCAGTATTTGTTACAATATATATAGTGCATATCCACATTTAATAAATGTAAATATTAAATGTGGTTTTATTTTCTTTTTCTACTCACTTCAGCGCTCTTTGAAGAAGACGCCCTGATGTGAAGCATCGCCTGAATAACGTGTAAACCGGATCTGTACTTAGTTATGTGCAACATCTATATACAGTGGACCGTCACAGAAAGAAATGCGATCTCAAAAACTTCACCCACAAAAATAATTCAAACCTTGTTAAAAAAAAAATATATATATATACAAGCATAAAAAATGAATATAAAAAATCCAACTAAACAACATATAAACACTATTACCAAAAAAAAAAAAAAGGAAAGAAAAGTTTCACATCTGCTTCACCAAACATCCATGGCCTAAACAGCAATATAAACTACGTGTACCGCAATCTAGTGTCGTCTGAACACTTATTACTGTTCCTGTTAAAACCTCAACTGCCTCGACTACCCATTACACAGCTCTTTTCATCACAAGGGCAGCAACTGCATTTAACAGAACTGACATCCCATGCCGGACTGGAAATCCTTGATTGACTACTGTTTGATCTGCCGTGGCTCAAAATTTCTCTATCAAATCAAAATGCACTTTTCATATGCTCCCTCTATTGCTCTTCAAGGTGTGTCAACCGCTCTGTCTAGAGCTGTAACTTATGGGGGTCGAAAACCGCAATAGTGAGGCCATTCTTCTTGGAGACTTAAAATCCACAAATTGAATTGGCTCCCGTTTCTCCGGTGTTTTGAATCAAGCAGGTAGAGATGCTGATATGTTTACCATCAGCAATGACCCATCTCATTGTGACCAATCCTTGGTGCTCAAAGAAGTGAATAAATGCTGTAAAAAAATACCTCTGCATATCATGAATGGGTCAAGACGAAATCTTCTGTTGCCCACTCTGCCTGTACCACAGCTCGCAACAGTCATAAAAGAATCATCACCAAATCGAAGTCAGATTTTGAAAGGCCCAAATGCTGCAAACTCGCCTCCTGCCAAATGGCAGTCGGTCTTTCTGGTCTGTTGCCAAGAGCAACTTCAGATACCCAGGGTTCCCATCACTCTCATATTCTGATGGTACATCAGTTACCTCACCTAAAAACAAGTTACTGGCATCACTCACCTGTTCAAATTTCTTCACTGGTGGTGGTAAGGGACATGGAGAGAGATCCCTTGCCTCCACCAACAAAGACACGATTCATGACATCCATAATGTTCTGACAAAACGAATCTCAAGATTCCTTACTAACCTGAACAAAAAGAAAGCTTCTGGCCTTGTTTGTATCCCGCCTACTGTGTTAAAAATTATGCCTCAGAACGAAGACCTTCACTGAGTTGCTACATCAGTCTATTATATTCAGCTGCCATCTACTTTACAACATGGAAACAGGAGACTTATCAACTAATGCTAACCAACGCTATGGATTCTACTACTCTCAATCTACAGCTGAATTTCTTTCTTTCACCATCCACCTCTAGACCCAAGCCATAAAAAAATTTGGAGAAGCTCACATGGTTTCTCTCGACATTTCAAATGCATTTTTAAAGAATTATCTAAGGAGCTTACTTAACAAACTGTCATCCTAATTTCTGCCTTACTCACTCTGCAACTGGATCACTAACTTCCTCACTGGTTCAACCTCATCAGATTTACTCACGCATGTAGGAGTTCCCCAGGATTCTGTTCTTTCACTTCCTCTCGTATATAAATGATCTGGTCTTTTTCAAACCTATCCGTAGCTTTACTGATGATGACGGGACACCCATTCCTCCTCTTCATTCGAAAAGCCTTGTAGTACTCAATTATTTGAATCCTCAATGTCTACTATGAGCAGTGACCTGATCTCCGAACTCATAGCTATATTCCAGCAGGGCAAGATCAACCTTATAAGCTTTAATGCCACCAAAACTCAGAAATGTCTGATCTCTCACAGGAAAGAGCTTGCATCATTCCATCTTACCTTCAATAATAATGAGATATCCAAACATGATCAGATTTTTCTTCTTGGACTGAATTGTACGTCCAATCTTTCCTGACACAACCACATTTCAATTACAGCTTCTTCAGCCTCCAAAATCGTTAGTGTATTTTTTTTTTTTTTTTTTTGCACAAGACACTACTTTACAACCACTTAAATCGTTCTCTCATAAACGTTCATTTTTTGCCCTGTGCCACTACTACAGATACTTTCATGCACAGTTTATGCTGTATTGACACAATTATTCCAGTCTACTTCAAAATCATTAGAACAACAGCCACTGCTAATAAATATTCTTTTAAAGTCTATCTTGACGCTCACCAAACCAACTTCCCTGCCTCTTCTTTCATTCCATCTGCTTCTGTCCTTTGGAACAATCTCGCTCATTATGGCTTCCCCAAAGAAAAGAGGAAATTGTTCACAACATGTGAACAATTTCCTCTTTTCTTCTATTCCTCTTGCCGACACAGGGGCGCTAATGTTGTGTCTTGTGGCATTTCGTTTGTGGATCGTATATAAAAAATTCTATCGGATTTAAATGTAATTAGTGGTTCTAATTGACAACCACTTCACGCATCCGATTCCATTCATTTGCCACTCGTGGCAAAACAATCTAAACCTTAAGTCTCTACTAACTATACTGTTACTCAACTTCTAACGGTGATCTCTTGCTCCTCTGTCTTAGGAATTTCTTCCACAGACCTAAAAGCATCTCCAGAGGAATTGCCATCGAATGCTCTCAACCACTTCTACATCTTGAAGAAATCCACTTACCAAATCTGAACACAAAATTCCATATTTGCATGCATCAAAGCTTATAAAGGGATAATAATTACTTATTCGTCCTAGTCAAAATGCTTTTAAGCACCCAATTGATTTGATGTGAGGTTTTCTCAATTTTTCTAAGATTATCTCTGAAAGTTGTAATCACATCAGACATGATCTCCATATCCTCTTCGAATTGATGAGGATATCCATGCTCACATTAATTACCAGAATTGAAATTTCATCAGTGCAATATGCAGATTGAAACTACATACATTAAAACCCGCTCTCCTTTGCCCACAATATCAGTGTATTCAGTAATCGTGGATGATTTTTATGCCTATTTTATTTGTCAGCATTGCTATAACTGAATATCTCCGCTATTATTAATGTAGTAAATAAAAAGCAATAGAATAATGAAGGAGAACACTGGATACACCACTGTATCCACTGCTTAATATTTGATGTATACTATTCTTTGATTTCAGCCACAAATTCTTCACCATTCGCGTAAGTTTACTTAATATATTAGCATTCGATATCCTATCCCCCCACACATCCAACCAAATGCTTTAGCAGTCCCGCAATACTTACTGTAGTTTATGCTTTCACTTTTATCTAACTTGGCCGTCACTCCAGTACAAGCCATGTTTCATCCATAAAGTACCACATCATTATCAGTCCATTTCAAATTCTGATTTAACCAACTTATTCTAAAACCATAATCACTACAACAGTATTAGCACTCCCTTACTTTCACTTAGTTAGGACTCTTTACCAGAGCTGAAGTTAAGTTAAACAGCGTGAAGAAAGTAAGAATATTTTTCATGCGTATTCATGTAATATACGCCCCCAGATCCAATCTATTTCCATGAAGTTTCCTATTGAGATTTTTTAACACCTCAAGCACCTCCATTTTATCTACCTCATAGTGACGTCCATGCCTGCCTCATGAGGTTCTGATTTACCTGCAGCTTGATGAAGAACATTGGAAAAATAATTACTCACTAATTTAATTCTTTCCTTAAGTTTTTTCTACCATCATACCAAGCAGAATTTTTAAGATCTACTTTTCATTAGAGACTTCCCTCTTACTCTGATTTTTTGGCGATAGAATGCTTTGGGGTTTTCATTCATCCTTGCAGCTGATTTCATCTCATAGTTTGTTTTTAATTTCCTTAACACGTATTAAGAAATTTGTTTTCTTCAAATGCCAACTGATTATTTCCTTTTCATTGCCAGCGTCTTTCTCTTGTACGGAAATGAAGTAATTGTGTACTCAGAACTGATCGTGCTTCAGATCCAACAAGATAATATTCCTTTTCAAAGTATCAGAGTTGTACAGCCGTGTCCTTTTCATTTCAGAATCTCATGTCGTCTTTCAGAGTGTTAACAAGGAATCATCTGTTGTTAAAATTACAATAATACGAATAACTTTTCTCGCCTAGTGAAGAATGAATTTAATAGAATGAACTTCTGTTTTTTTTTTTGTTTTGTTTTTTTTTGTAGTCAAACCTTATCTATTGGCATAACAGTTTTCTTTCTTTCTTTTTATTTTAAAAAAATATGAGCATTTAAAATTAAGGGGTCGATCAAAAAACCTAAAAAAAAAAAATAGGAATCATTTTAAATTATTTGTAATTAACATAGATTTCCTTTAAGACAATCTGCTGTTTAATTTCCTTATCTTGCATTGAATTATGTTCTGCATTCCATGTTGAGTAAAGAAATCTGTGCTACTTTTTTTTTAAGCTGTGCTTGTCTTTTCGTATTTTAATTTTCTTCAAATTGCATAAAACGAAGCAGTTGCCCACCCCATAACAGCACAGTACAGTGCAACGGACAATACAAAATTCCCTGCGACTGACATCTTAATAAAATATAATTTGTTAGAAGTCCGATGGAAAATTCGTTCCCCAGAGATGTTCTTCGAGAAGTGAGAATGTTTGTAACTGCCTCTGATTTATTTCATCCACCATACCTCTTTGCTTATCGATCGTTTCTCCAGACATCGGAACAAAAATGTTATTTTATTGGCTTCAAATTTATATATAATTCTTCAAATAAGATTTTCTCTTATAATTTTATTCTTAGGCTTGTTAGTTATTCAACATTAAAGAGATATTTTTATTTTTTCAGAGCAATCGGATTTCACAGTACCATCACAGGATTATGTAGTTGTGGGCATTCAATGAAATGTTCACTTCTATCCACATTCCTTTTCGTGGACGAAGAGATCATTCCCGAATTTCAACTACCTGAATCAAGTTCGTTCTTTTACTGACTAGAATACAACACAGGATATAAGACCTAATTCTTTCACGAAAGAAAGCGCATATTTAAATTCGTAATACTCGTTGTATCCCAGGAAAAATAATATTATCAAAGAATAGAATAATTTATTTTCGAACAGTATGCATTCAAATTCATTGCTTCACTGAATTTCATTATTTAGGGAGTTGAACAAAAGGGGAGAGGCAAAGTATGCTCTTTCTATTGAAGGTGTCTAACACGTGCTTGGATTCGAAAGGCACCGATTGGGAGCCCAATATTTCGATCTTTAGCGTGACATTTAGTAAACAGAAATAAAGGACATCGGATCTGAATACCACTTTTTAATATATTTTCTCAATTCTGTTGGATTGAAGAAAAACTGGGTATATAAATAAGCCAGTTAATTCTTATTTATAAACAAGGTATCTTTTGAAATCTTCCACATGAATTATTTTCTATTTCTTAACAAAATTAAGCACCAATATTTTGAAAATTATTAATATTATATAATAATAAAAATAAATATCAATCAGAGAGGGACCTTTGCAGGCATACGAATCGGCACACGTTGATATCGCTGCTCCAGTTTCTTCAGTTTTAAAATGGTTCTAATTCTAGTTTTTAATTTAAAACTGTTGCAGAGGAGTAATTCTACTTGTTACGCCGCTGAAGACATTGATATATAAATCATCAAAATCGGCTAAGCAGAATCCAAATGTTGAATGCTGTAATTGGAACACAGCGTGGATCGTGTGTTCACCAAGGAGCGAAGAACAAAGTGCCTGAAGGATCTATCGTCCGACGGAAATCTATATATATACAGTGGTGCCTCGCAATTCGCAGATGAATTTCGTGGGCCGGCATATGCGCTTGCATGGAATTGTGCGATGCCATTTGTTATTTGTCATTTCTTGTTGGGCTGCATTGGTGTTTGCTCGTGTTGTTTGTGCTTGTTTTCAATTCTGCATTTTTCAGAAAGGAAAAATTTTGTGCATCTGTAATTATTATTATTTTTTTTTTTGAGTGAAATTTAAGAATGGGTCCAAAGAGCAGTGAACAGAGAAATAATTCAGAAAAGAAGCACACTTGGTTGAGCATAGAGAAGAAGAAACTGTAGATAAAGTGCAGAAAGGTAGTACAATACAGATGTAACTCAAGAGTATGGCATTCCTAGCTCAAACAACTTTTTGGCAACAGAGAGAGAAGATTATGGGTGCTAGGGTGTCTGCTGCTGCAATGAAGATATCTGACAAGAATAGATCTTCAATCAATGAAGAGACTGTGGTAAGTTGCTTATCACCTGGATTAGAGAATGACAAATCAATGGAGATCCAGTAACTCAGGCAATGATCTGTGAGAAGTCTAGGTTAATTTTTGAAGAACTGCAGGAGAAAACGCCAGGATATATCCAAAATCAAATTGAGAATTCAAAGCAAGTTGAGGCTGGTTTCACAGATTCCAAGGTAAAACAGGCATCCATAGTGTTCTCAGACGGGGGGGGGGGAGCTGCTAGTGCAGATAAAGAGGCTGCAGAAAAGTTTGTTGGAAAATACGAAGATTTAATGAAGAAGGAAGGCTACCTGCTACAGAAATTTTTAACGGGGATTAAACTGGGTTCTTTTGGAAGTGCTTGCCAAATCGAACTTATATCACGCAAGAAGAAGTGAAGCTCCCAGAACATAAGCCTATGAAAGATACACTTACCTTGTTATGGATAGCAAACGCAAGCAAACCTTAAACTAAAGCCACTTCTAGTCTACCACTCAGAAATTCCTAGGTGCTTTCGGAAGAAAATCATTAAGTACAATCTGCCAGTGATGTGGAAATCCAATACAAAAGCCTGGGTAACCCATCAAGTTTTCAAATATTGTCTTTGAAAGCATCGCTGATCAAGATTTAGAGGACATTCCTGCAATTGACTTTGACTTCATTAAAGTTCAGTTCTTGCCTCCAAACACGGTGTCACTGTTCCAACCCATGTATTAGGAAGTGATTGCATGTTTTAAAAAACTAAGACTTTGTTCTCACGGTTTTAGACGTGATTCACTCCTCTGACAGGCACTGAAGGACTTCTGGAAGACCGAGTTCAACATTCTCCACGCCATTTCCTTTATTAAAACTGCCTGGGATGGAGTGACCGAGAACCCATCGTGCATCGTGCAAGAAACTCATTCCTAATTTTTCTCAGAATGACAACAGTGAAGAACAAGCAGCTGGAGAATCAGAAGCAGCTGCAGTTGTGTGAGAGATCATTTCGGCGGAAGAGAATTTCGACATAGAAGAGGTTGATGAGGCTGATGTAGAAGAGCTTGCGGAGGATTACGATGACGAACTGATCGTGGAAGAACTCAGAGCCCTCAGCGAACAGCAAACAAAGGAGAGAGATAGAGGAAGGCAGGGAAAAATGGCCGATGCCAACAGCTGCCATTAAAGAAGTTTTATTCGATTGGGAGAAGGTGCAGTTTGCTTGTTTGGAATGGCACCCCAACACTGCTGATGTGAGTAGAATGACAGACTTGTTCAACAACACCATCCTGCATCACTTCAAAACCATCTTGAAAAAGAGGGAGAGACAGTCCACCAGAGGAGACGAGAAGAGTTAGAACAGAATAAAGAAGACTCCCTTCCAACATCTAAGGTTCAACAGATTATAGGCATTGGGTATAGAATAGTGTATTTTGTAATTTAGTGTAATAATACTGCAGGAATAACAAAGAAACGCTGCCAAACACAACTCAGCCGATTATATCACAGGCAGAACCAAACCATAAATTGAAGAGGCAAAAAAAAAAAAAATAAATAAATAAAATAATACAGATAAGTCCTTTAATTTGAATTCTTTAAATATACTGACAGAATACGATCGAGAGACTATAAAAGCCAGCTTCAGATCTTGTCCAAGAACTCTTTGATAAGCAGAACGAACAAATAACAAACAAACAAAAAAAAAACGAATATGAGGATTAGTTTTAAAAAAATAATTCAGCAGTTGAAGCTTGCAAACGGTAAAAGACATCAAAATTAGTGTTAATGTAATGATAGGCAAACGCAATTTGATGAGAGACATCCGAACTCTCTCAAGAACTGAATTCCCTAAAACTACAATACGAACTTTTAAATCAGCAACAACATAAAGAAGATCTTGTCATAGAAAGTCTTCCTGAAACTGCACCTACAGAATACTTCAGAGACATCGTTATAAAATTAGGCCATGCAATTGACATCCTCCTACAGCATAACGACATTCAAAAAGTAAATCGGATTCCCTGTAAGAACAAGGCTTGCAAAGACCAGCAGCACCAGCCATAGTTCCTCTTACAAGAAATCAACAAGAGGCCATCTCATAAAAGCCAGCTGACTGGAAAAAAAACTAGCTGCCTAGAACTTGAACGCGTCGGAAGACACACACCAATCTTTCTATCTGAGTATTTAAGAATCTGTTGGCCAAGCAAGAAAAGAAAAACAGAAACAAATTGCCGATTTTTGTGAATTAGAAATAACAAGATATTCATAAAGAAGTCACAAAGATCAAAGTGGAAACCAATCAAAAGCTCGGAAGACATAGATGAGCTGCTACATGAAAGCAATACTCCTAATTAAATTGAAAAGAAGACCTCAACACAGCAAAAATGAAGGTGAACCATCAGACAAATATAATAACACCAGAATACATCAGCAATTGTATTTTTAACTCGCTCGTGCATGGAAACAAACGAGAGGACTCTCCATCCTGCATATTAATATCCGAAACATTAAAAGACATTGGTTAACGTCTTATCTGAAGAATTACCCCACTGTTATTGAAATATTCGTCCTAACAGAAGAATTCGTTACTAATGATGAAACAACAGCTTTCCAAATTCCAGGCTTCCAACAACATAGTGCCGCTAAACAAAAAGATGGATGGAATATTAATATTTATCCTACATAAATTAATAGCAAAAGAAATTGCTTTTTAGTATGAACATGCTGAAACCTTTTCATTCGAAATCATTAACGCCAGCAATCTATGCTCTTTACAGGCCACCAAACTTAAATGTCATCAAATTCTTGCACGAAAATTCAATGGCTGGCTTTCAAGCCAAGAATTATGGTGAACTGAATAATCAATGATAATCGAATAAAATATAAATATTGTAAACGACAACAATAACAACACTGAAATACCAAGATACGCTATCCATGTATAACCTAACACTAACCATAACATCATGCAAAAGAAGAAATAGTAGGAAATCAATCACTGCTTGCTTAGATCATATAAACATTCGGGTACTCCAAAATAGTGCCAAGTGGCAGACCATTATTTCACTGCTCTAAACCTACACAATAAAACAGCATCATGCAATGCTGCACATATGAAATGCAACACAAAATAGTAATAGACAAAGAAATAGTCAACCATGAAATAACCAAAATCAACTGGAAACACATGGCGAACAACCCAAAACCTTGGATAACAAAAAAAACATAATCCTACATATTCACAGAAAATACATTCCACGGAAACAATTAAAGCGATATCCAAATAACGCAACTTTAAAGACCGAATATAAGATAAAAAAGAATCGCCTTACAACGCAAATGAGAACTGCAAAAAAGAAAGTACTACAGAGACAAATTAACCTCTGCACAAACAACATGAAGAACACCTTGCAACTGATTAACGAGATGCTAGATTGTGCTCCCAATTCCACCGCCACTGAAATCATAAAACACAGTTTCATGAAAGACGCAAAATCTATCCAACAACTAGCAAATGATTTTAACCAAATGACTTTGTAGACTCCATTCAAGAACTACAGAGAAATATACCTGCAATAACAAAACGTGATCCTCCACGTTCTGTGATAAAACGTACGATAGCGCTGTCTTAACAGCGTACGTACTGGTAATTTTTGTCCACGTGGTGTGAGCCCAGGAAACTATATGCTTTCAGAAGTTATTTATTGTTATTCGTGATGTGTGTGCGTTCATTTTGTAGTAAATAAGAAAGTTTTCTGTCTTGATGCGTGTTTGATTTAAATATTCCATTGTACGAAAACCGACGGCTAATATACAACCCATGACATCCATAATAGTAAGACGCTGTTGTCTGTGTGCAGCGGATACGGTATGGTCGGCCACATTTTCCTGCCAGCGACCTTACGTTACCAGTACAAAATATAGGGGAGCTTGAATTACAGGCTTTGTTTGTGGTGGCAACAAGAAACGGGAAGCCAGGACCGGCTCAACACGGTAAGCAGACAATGCGTCGCATCGGGTCTCCTACAAGGGACGCTAAAGTGAGCAGAAAAAATTAAATCAGCTAAAAATTTGGTTAACAACTTTTTATTCCTGTATAGAAAGCAGGCGAGGCCCTTTATTAAATGTGGATATGCATTAAATATATTGTAATAAATACTGCACCTTTTAATAACATTTAGCAAAACACAAGTTGTTTTTCGCTATGAATAGTATAGAAATGGGGGAAGCACTACACGAGCAGCGTGCTCATCCGGGGCGATCGATTCAGGGGACACCCTTACACCGAGTTTTTTTTTTTTTTTTTTTTACATGTAGGACGCATCAACAGACATGGTTCGACAGAGCACTAGCTCTTGTTCTGCCGCATGTGACGTCCCTTATATATCCTTCAAGACGTAATTCGATAGATTTTTCAGTCTGATTAAAGTCAGGTTTATTGCAGTTGCACCAAATTCGGCGATCACCAAGATATTTTAGGTTGCCATGCTTTTGTTTGGGCGTATACTAAGCAAGGAAGTTTCTGAAGAGGAGCGAAAGATACCGGAAGTTGTATTTTTTAAGCACTTTGGCCAGTTCCGGCGAAACACAGCTGATGTATGGTAGGGATATGTAGCCTTTTTCACTATTTCGATTTTCAGTATGGCAAGAAGGTGGATTGAAAAGTAACTTATTAACTGTTTGTTTCGAATAAATATTTTGCTGAAAGGTGGTAAGTAGAAACTGAAGCCCCTTGTTAATACCGTGTTCCCACAGGAGTGAGCGCCCACATTGGTCTAGGTAAGAGATAATACCATGTTACTGAGGTGAATAATGATGGACTGTGCATGGAAATGTGTGTTCGCGCGAGTTGGTTTTCTGTAAATAAATTGAGATTTCTAATGTCTCAGACATACGAGTGAGTTTGACATCCAGAAATGGGAGGGAGCCATCAATTTCCAATTCAACAGTATATTTGATTTTGGGGTGTTCACTGTTGAGGTAGCCAAGGAAGTTCTGTAGAGATTCAAGATGGCGGCTCCAGATTAAGAAGATAGCATCGATATTTCTCTTCCACAATTTTGGTTTCACAGGAAAGGAGGAGATAGCGTTTTTCAAAAGATTCCAAATATTGATTAGCTAGTATGGACGATAAGGAGATACCCATGGTTAAACCCGATTTTTTTGCTTATACAAACAAAAACAAAACAAAAAAACAAGGAGTTTCAGTTTCTTCTTACTACCTTTCAGCAAAATGGTTATTCAACACAAATAGCTAATAAGTTACTTTGCAATCCACCTCCTCTCCATAATGAAGATGGAAATAGTGCAAAAGGCTGCAATGTCCCCACCATATATCAGCTCCGTTTCGCGTAAACTGGCCAAAATTCTTAAACAATACAACATCCGGACTGCTTTCATTCCTCTTCAGAAACTTCGTTCCTCGCTCACTAGTCCCAAACAAAAACATGGCAACCTGAAATTTCATGCACTGCAGTAAACCTTATTTTGACCAGACGGAAAAATCTATCGAATTACGTCTTGATGAACATAACAGACGTCACATAAGGGAGAACAGGAGCTAGCGCTCTATCAAACCCTGTCCTGAATTCTGCTGACACTAATGAGGAAAACACCATTCATCTAGTCTTATCAGACAAATCTGAAAATATCTTTCGTTGCTATGGTGAACAAGGAAAAATTGTGGAATCCTAAGAAATCATCCTTAATCAAATACATCTTAACATCAACCTGAGTAGTAGGGGAGTCACTTCTGACCAGATAAAGATCAAGATAAGGAATCGTGACGTGATTAGTTGATGACGTCATTGTGTGCGTGGCTTCATGGGTCTGGAATGTTTGGAATTTCCCTGGGCATATGTGTCACTGGCTTCAGTTGTTGTGTTTTGGTTTGCGTATGGGATTATGGGTGATGGCAGAGATAAGGATTCGTGTTGTGATTAGTGGTGCAATTCTGACAAGATGAAGATCAAGATTAGATAAGGAATGGTGACGTGGGTGTGTGTTGTTATGAGATGTAGATAAGTGATGTCATTTGTTAGTTGTAAATAAGTGACGTCATTTGTTATTTGTAAATAAGTGACGTTATTGTTTTGAATGGAAAGGATATTAGTGGATAAGAAATCGTGTCGTGATTGGTGGACACTTCTGACAAGATCAAGATTAGATAAGGAATCGTGACGTGAATGTTTGTTATAAGATGTAGATAAGTGACATCATTTGTTAGTTGTAAATAAATGTCATTTGTTATTTGTAAATAAGTGACATTGTTTTGGATGGGAAGAATGATTTTAGTGGTTAAGTATTCGTGTCGTGATTGGTGGGACACTTCTCACAAGATCAAGCTAAGATTAGGATTCGTGAGGTGAATGTTTGTTGTTGAGTTTGGAATGATAATTTAATTTAATTATATGCTATGTCGCACAACCATACAGTTTTTTTTAATCATGATGGCAACAGTCTTTCGAGGTTTTCTGAATAATTTAATTATATGCTATGTCATTCAAACATACAGTTTTTTTCTTCTATACATGGTTGTACTAATTTTCCAATACATTTGGGGTATTTCTTTCCTGTTAAAGTGTGGGAATTCTTAGAGAAGTCGTGATGGCTCTCGTGTTTCGAGTTTTTCTGAATAATTAATTATATACTTAAAAAACCTGTCCTTAAACAGACACATACATATTAGACATAAAAAATCGCTAATGCATCCATGTTGATACTCTAATATATACCCTATGATTATTCTTATGGAAAAAAAAAACTATTCAGTATTAGAATTACGCTTACCAAAAAACATACGAGCAGCTGTTATGTTTAAGTCAAAAAAGTACTTACAGCTTTCCAGATGACTCTTCTAAATAAGGAATATTCCAAAATAGTTGAATTTTATATCCACAACACAAACACAAAAAATGAAATTTCTGTAAATACTGTAACCTGAAACTAGTTACTTCCTCCTTTAGATTACAGACCATAGATGCTGTGATTTCTTCATTTGCAATATCCCCCAGCGAGCGGTTTTCTTCAAAAGGGATGACATGAGTCACATCGGTAAATTGGGGTATTGTTCAAAAGGTAGCATTTCCTCAAGTTTGGATATTTTTCAAATACTTACATATGACTAAGGGATTAGTATCCACATGTTTGAATGACACATATCCTAAAATTATTCATTCTTCGTTACCGTCAGAATTCATTGGTGTAGTAAATTAATGCTTACATTTAATTTTAATTTAGATTACTATCCGATTGTTTCTCTGTATTAATTCTTTTCCACTGTTGCTCAAGCTCGGTGGGAAAGTCTATGCGCCGTTTTGTTTAGGTTAAGTGTTATTTCTGGTTTCGAATTCCAATTGCTGTTAGAGTATGGAATTCTGACAAGCGAAATTATTATTTTTTTTTCAAATTGAATGGTTATTTTCTGTATTTTACTTTTAAAGGTCATATTCTAACAGAATAACTGAGCAGAATTAATAAATATATAGAGTATGTGAATTTATTTTCCAACACTGAATATTTCTCATTAAGTCTTATCTTAAACTTGCCCAAGCTTGGTGGGAAAGTCTATGCGCCGTTTTGTTTAGGGTAAGTGTTATTTCGGGTTTCGAATTCCGATTGCTATTAGAGTATGGAATTCTGAAAAGTGAAATTATTATTATTAGTTTTATTTTTTTTTTTCAAATTGATTCGTTATTTTCTGTATTTTACTTTTACAGGTCATATTCTAACATAACAACTGAGCAGAATTAATAAATATATAAAGTATATGTGAATTTATTTTCCAACACTGTATATATTTCTCATTAAGTCTTATCTTTAAGGTATCTATCTTATCCAGTCGCCTTTTGTTGTACGTAGGCGAAAAATCGTGTGTTATGGTTCGAACTCTTGGTTTCCATTGGGAAATTACTAATATAACTATTAATTTTACCTTCGATTCCTTGTGCTTTTAACCTATTTCTGTAAGTAGAATTTATTTATTTTATTTATTTTTTCTCTAGCATTAGTAAATTTTAAGTAACTGATGAGACAAACAAGGTTTTGAACTCTCCACAGGTTTTCTACAGCAATCTTTTTAAGAGTTTTTGTAACATGTCATTGGTTTTAAATATCTAATGGCTCTGTAAAATAACCAAACTCTAACAGTATTGTGACTTTTCAGGTGAAATCTTCACCACTAAAATTCTAGCTATTAATTTAATACCCGATTATTTCTTTTGCTTCCAAGATTTGACAGGAGTTTCTTGAAATATTTGAGGGCTTGCATGAACAAATAAGACTTTTAATTCAATGAATCAAAAAAAAAAATTCTCTGGTTACTTTGTGGCATGAAATTTCACAAGGAAAAAAAAATGTTATCTTCCTTCTTAAATTTGTATAACACATCTACGACACCCAATTTGTTCATTTAAATTTACACATTTTATTTGAACGAAATATTATTTACAAATTGTATTTACTGAATCTAACAATACAATAAATAAATAAATTGAAAAATACATCAAAGGTTCTTCCATGCTTGTGGAATTGCCATCGTATGGTTTTGACAATGTGACTCTCATCTGAAAGTTAATTTTCATTTGGTGGGAATTTATTACTGTAGTAAAATTAAGGGTTGCATATTTATATTTTCGAATCCAATACGTATACTTCAGAGAACTATTAAAAGCACAGAATCTTTCGTTATGTTTCGAAAAGCATTTAAAAGTACACGTTATGTTTTCACGTTTTGGGCATCAAATTTCATTTAAATCAAGAACAGGCCTCCCTATTAACTTTGTTAATGTTTTTTATTTTTCTCTTCCTTTGGCAAGTAATATATGATATTTGCATGTTGATTCTATCATCCAATCTCTTAGTTTGTCCAAAGCTAGTGAACCAATTTCCCACTTCAGCTGATGGTTATATTTTATTAACCAAGAATTCTGTTTAACTCTTTCAGGTAATTCTTTCCAACTACAAGGTGATTTTGTCACTGCATATCTTACAATAATTCCATCAGAAATACAAATTTCTTTAGGAAATAAATTTGAACTCTTATTCAAAAGAAATTGTACATCAATTATCCCAGTGATAACTGAAAATTCGTATTTTTCACCCACTGTCGATTTTTCATAATCGTTTTCCTTCATTCTTCTTCTTCGATTACTTCATATGGCACCACAAATAAATAGTTATTTATTATTATTTCACTGATTATTAGCTCTGATTGTATACTTTATGGTAACTTTCGTTTACAAAATTCTAAACAATTAGAACTTTTCACAAAGAAACTTTCAAAGAATTTGTGGCTCACCCATTATTTTTACATTACCAAACACAAATCACAAAACAGCAACTGCAGTGGATGAACGATTACCTTAAGTCCAAAGTCACTCGACTCTATGGTATTTTCTTATAGTACTGTTTACACTTACCTTCCCCTACCCTGACCGTTCCTTCAAAAATGAACCTTTTGCGCAGATGAGGAAGTAACTAGTTCAGGTTACAGTATTTACAGAAATTTCATTCTTTGTGGTTTTTGTGTTTGTGTTGGGTTGTGGATATAAAATTCAACTATTTTGGAATATTCATATTTAGAAGTCATCTGGAAAGCTGTAAGTACTTTTTTTAACTTAAACATAACAACTGCTCGTATGTTTTTTGGTAAGCGTAATTCTAATACTGAATAGTTTTTTTTTCCCATAAGAATAATCATAGGGTATATATTAGAGTATCAACATGGATACATTAGCGATTTTTTATGTCTAATATGTATGTGTGTGTTTAAGGAGTTTTTTTATGTATATAATTAATTATTCAGAAAAACTCGAAACACGAGAGCTATCACGACTTTCTCTAAGAATTCCCACACTTTAACAGGAAAGAAATACCCCAAATGTATTGGAAAATTAGTACAATCATCTATAGAAGAAAAAAACTGTATGTTTGTGTGACATAACATATAATTAAATTAAATTATTATTCCAAACTCAATAACAAACAGTTACGTCACGAATCCTAATCTTATCTTGATCTTGTCAGACCTGTCCCGCCAACCATGATATGATTACTTAACCACTAAATGATTACTTAACCACTAAATAAATAAATGTTGTCATTTGTAAACAAATGACAACATTTATTTACAACTAACAAATGACGTCACTTATCTACATCTTATAACAAACATTCACGTCACGATTCCTTATCTAATCTTGATCTTGTCAGAAGTGTCCACCAATCACGACACGATTTCTTATCCATTAACATCATCCTTTCCATTCAAAACAATAACGTCAATTATTTACAAATAACAAATGATGTCACTTATTTACAACTAACAAATGACATCACTTATCTACATCTCATAACAACACACACCCACGTCACCATTCCTTATCTAATCTTGATCTTCATCTTGCAAGAATTGCACCACCAATCACAACACGAATCCTTATCTCTACCATCACCCATAATCCCATACGCGAACCAAAACACAACAACTGAAGCCAGTGACACATGCCCACAGGGAAATTCCAAACATTCCAGACCCATGAAGCCACGCACACAATGACGTCATCACCAATCACGTCACGATTCCTTATCTTATCTTGTTCTGGTCAGAAGTGGCTCCCCTACTACTAACCTGAGTAATAATCTCTCACACTGCCATTCAAACTGGTGTTCACGAGGTGTTAAATGCATCCTCACACCCAACAAAGAGATACCCAGAACTGCTTCAAATGTCTTGAAGAACGTATATGCATACGTTAAAGCGTCAGTATACATTTTTATTCTTTCGTAATTTTTTGCTGGTTGTTCCCTCTGATTGTGAAAGAAGTTATTATGAAGAGAAATTATTCCTGCTTAATTAAACAGTATTTTTTACTTTTTATGTCTCTAGTTTTCGGTCACCTTAAAATCTTTTTAAAAATGTTTCTCAGCCGAGTAAATCTGTTATGCCATATATATAATGCCTACTGTATGCACAAAAAGAAATTTATATATGTTAAAGATACCAAGCTATTTTAAACCAGGTTTAAAATAGCTTGGTATCATTAACATATATTATACCCAAGATAAAAAACTTTTTACATCTATCTCTCATCCTGAGAATTTTATTTAATCAGGTCAAAGCACCGTATGGTAACTTGTTTTGGTAAAATACTTATAAGCTCTGTATTACTTAACCTTGGTATTACTAATCCTGGCTCCCACTGATGAGACCTCAATAAAGGTCAAAACCAATCTGGGTAGTGGCCTCTTGCCTTTAATGCATAGCATCATGCATCTGCTCAAGGAGATGTGCTTTGCATTAAGGGTAAATATTAAGAATAGTGATCAGAGCTTATTCCACCTTTACCACGAGTTGCCTAAGACTTGCACTACTTTGTGGGTCACCCATACTTGCACTACTTCCAGGTGCAAACTTGATTTACTTGTCTGTTTGCTTACTTGGGAAATGGATTAAAACCAGGTTTAAAATACCTTGGTATCTTTAACATATATTTATAACTTTCTATATATATATATATATATATATATATTGTTAAAGATACCAAGCAATTTTAAACCTGGTTTTACTCCATTTCCCAAGTAAGCAAACAGACAAAATGTCAAGTTTGCGCCTGCAAGTGATGCAAGTCAAGCTGATCCTACAGGCAGTGCAAGACAAAGGAAACTCGTGGTAGAGGTGGTATAAGCTCTGATCACTAATCTTAATATTTACCCTTAATGCCAAAACACATCTCCTAGAACAGATGTATGATGTTTTGTATTAAAGGCAAGGGGGCCACTACCCAGACCGGTTTCAACCTTTATTGAGGTCTCATCAGTGGGAGCCAGGCTAGAAATACTAAGATTTTAGTAATACAGAGCTTATAAGTATTTTACCAGAACAAGTTACCATCTTTTATACCACCTCTACCACGAGTTGCCTTGGTCTTGAACTACCTGTAGGATCAGCTAGACTTGCATCACTTGCAGGTGCAAACTCGACATTTTGTCTGTTTGCTTACTTGGGAAATGGAGTAAAACCAGGTTTAAAATTGCTTGGTATCTTTAACATTATTATACCCAAGGTAAAATACTTTCTACATTTATATCTCCTCCTGAGATTTTTATTTAATAAGGTTAAGAGCCTGTGTAGCTCAGTGGATGTGGCGTTTGCCAACCACGGCGCTTGGCCGCACGAAGGAAGACTTGGTTTCGAGTCTAGTCGGCGACTAGAGGAAATTTTTCTAAGCCTTTTTTCGACCGGTTCCCGAGTTAGTCGATCTCTGGCACGGGCAAGCAGGTTTTTCCTCCTGGAAACTCGGGTTTTTCGTCCTGTAAACTCAAGAAAATCGACCGTAGAACCCACATTATTTCAGACATTAAATATATTTTGTTAGGGTTAGGGATCACAAGATGGCAGCACATTTGAGCCGTCTCTCTTCACTGAGTACCGCTTAATTAGTGACAGCCATGGGCCATCTATCTCTGATTGGTACCAGTGGAGATTGAACTGCCCACTCAGTCTACAAAAGTTAGACAGGGCTAAATGGCCTCGCCTACTCCCCGTATACGGGAATAAAAAGGCGTTAGCTGATTTTTTTTTTTTTTTAAGGTTAAAACACCTTTTGGTAACTTGTTCTGGTAAAATACTTATAAGCTCTGTATTATTAAATCTTGGTATTTCTAGCCTGGCTCCCACTGATGGGAGGCGGATGCTAGAGATGAGATTCGAGAGTTTTTGAGTTCGCTCTCTTAAGGTTTTTGCCTTAAGGGAGCAATTTGAGTCGTTGGGGAAAGTGTTCTCCGGCACGGCACGATGAGGGGCTTTGTCGGTGAATGCTTTTCTTCGGAATTTGAGCGGTTCTGCTTGGCGGAGGGCCATCACTGAGTGGAGCCAACGCTGAGATGGACGGTCTTTCGCCAACAATTGAGTGACCTAGGGATCGTCCAAATTTTTAGAGACGGCTTTGCATAAGTAAAGCCGTCTGAGTAGTGGCCCCCTTGCCTTTAATACAAAACATCATACATCTCCTCTAGGAGATGTGTTTTGGCATTAAGGGTAAATATTAAGATTAGTGATCAGAGCTTATGCCACCTCTACCACTAGTTGCCTTGGTCTTGCAGTACCTGTAGGATTAGCTAGACTTGCATCACTTGCAGGTGCAAACTTGACATTTTGTCTGTTTGTTTACTTGGGAAATGGAGTAAAACCAGGTTTAAAATTGCTTGGTATCTTTATTATACCCAAGGTAAAATACTTTCTACATATATATATATATATATATATATATATATATATATATATATATATATATATATATATTCATCCCCCGACTTACGTCCCTGATCCCATAATGGAATAAATAACATTTTCAACTATACTTTCGAACAAGATGCAAGCGAGCGTAAAGTAAAAATATTTCTATTTAGCAACAATGAATCATGCAGTGGCAACAACAGAGCATTCAGCGGCAACCTACCTCGGCATTCAGCACGTCTTCACGAGTTCCTCCTTGATTATTTGTGTATTTATCATTAAATATTTTGCGATATTTTGTGCAACATGTCCCCTACACGCCCAATTGAAAAAGCTGGTGAAGAGTCACAGAGAAAGAGGCGAGCAATTGATTTTGAAAGGAAGTTCCAAGTTCAACGATAGTGACGAAGCTACGACAAGGTCCTATCGCTGATTGGAAAAGCTACTTCCATCGTGCGTAGAGGACCTGAACAAAAAGTGCATACATCTTAACACTATGGCCATAACTGCAAAGGTGGTAAGTCTCTTCAACATGTTGAAGGAGAAAGCAGGATCCGATTACGACTATGAATTCAATGCTTTTTCCTGTTGATTCATGAGATTCAAGCAGCCATTTGCACTGTGTAATATGAAAACGTATGGTGAATCTGCAAGTGCCGATGAGAAGGCTGCCAATGAGCTTGTGGACAAATTGGATAAAATTATTACGGAAGAAATTTATTTGTTACAGCAAATATATAATATGGAAAAGACCTTGTTTTGGAAAAAAATGCCCGAGCGGACAATTCATCCACAAAAACCTAAAATCTATGTCTGGTTTTTCAAAGCTCTTAAAGACCGTGTTACGATTCTGTTAGGGGGTAATGTGGCTGGATATAAACTGAACGCATTTGTGATATGGCACAGTGAGAATCCACGAGCCTACAAAAACGTTAGGAGGGATATGCTTCCGGTTCATTAGGGAATATAAGACGTCGTGGATGACTCAAAATTTGATTGCGGATCCCTTAATCCACTGTAAAGCGAGTAAAATAGAACGCGATTGTGTGAAAGAAAATGTAGAATTTAAAATTTTATTAATTCATATTCCTGGTCATCCGTCTTATATCGATGATCTTCACCAAGTTCAAGGTCATGTTTCTCCTTCGAAACCCTACTTCATTGATCCAACTGATGGATCAGGAAGTTCTTTTTTGTGTTTGAAAATTTTCACACACTATATTCAATGACTTCATTTTACTGTTTGATAAAAAAAAGTAAGCCAGTAATATTGATGTACCCGCCGAAGCGATACTTCTAATTCCGAACTTTTTATTTTGCACTCTACAATCATTTGTTCAGCTTTTTGTTGACATTATTCTAAGTTTTAGAAATTCTTTTCTATATTTTCAACATTTTAAAACCGTTTACATCTATGCAACAACAACCACAACAGAAAAAGGAAAGTCAGGAGTGGTAGTTTTTTTTTCCCCTTAAAAAATTCCAAATAGGACAACTTTTACTGCAGCTGGAAATAACTGTTGTCTTAACAATATTCACCTCAACTGCAGGTAAAGGCAAAAAGCTGCTGCAAAGGGAAGACCACTCCATTCGAAGTGACACTAAACAGCCTCAAGCAGTGTTGCGTAATATCAATATTTCAGCAGTGTCAATTCTTTCCTAAATAGGAAATACTGATATTTCTTTTACAGTCTGATACAATATTTATTTCAAAATAATTTTTTTAATTTGTGATAATCACAATTTCAATTTTATTATCGGAAACTTATAAATTATTTGATGCAGTTATTTAAGAAAGAAAGAAATATTTCAATTAAGAAAAAAAATTGTGCATGTGTTGCAGAAGCGTTCATTTTTTTTTTTTTCTTTTTTCGGGAGGAAGGGGGGGGGAGATGTGAGAGGACCTGCCCTATTCCATGCTTGTGTAACACAATTGTTTTAAAATATTTTGGAAAAAAAATGTTATCGAGGCAATAAATTAGTTCTAAACGTTACTTTTTATTTTATCTTGCATTATTACGATGTATGAAAATATGCATGTCACGCTCTTATGCTTACAAATTGAGATCTACTGCTGCTGGTTGAAAACAACTCTTTCTCCTTTTATGAAGAAGACGTTAAACTGCATTACATTCTTATTTCATGGCTAATTTTAAAATATCGCAAAATTGTATTCAGTAGTATTTCAAATGAACTTATAAAACGAAACAAATTGTTATTATTGTTAATTGTAGTGCTCGTTTCAATAACAATAACGCCGTTTCTTTACCACTGTAAAAAACCTTTTGTAATTGAAAGCAACATAAATATGTATATGAAGAAATTATCTGAGACATATGCATCCTATATCTACTCTTATATAGATCACGTTCGAACAACCTGATATCTGATTACGGACAAATAAACAACTAAAAAAAATAATTCACAACTAAAAACTTTATTTGTGTATTTAAAAATTTATTCATCACTTTTAATTATTTTAATACAATAAAAAATAAATAAAATAAATTGGAAAAAATATTTATTTATTTCTCTATCTTGGAAAACCAAAGTTAGAAAAAACAACAGATTGATTACAAACTCACAAATTACAGGAAATGCTGGTTGATTAAAAAGAAAAAAAGTTAATGTGAAATTTGGCATTGTTTGGACCTCGCAATATTTTCATAGTCAAGTTGACATGAAGAAGTGGCCAATCGCAGACAATCATCCAAATAATCATTTGTAATTTGGTTTCTTAATTGATTTTTTATGACGGTGATAAATATCACCGTCATAAAAAATTTGAAAAAGCGGATTCTGACAAGTATGTCGATCCGAAACACGACAGAATTTTTTGAGCACTAATTTTATTTGAAATTTCTGTGATGTTCAAGTTTTCTTGAAATGGATTATTAATAAAAGATACAATCATTTCAGTTTTATTAAAATCTTTAAATCTTGAATTTATTCCTTCCTCAACTAATTCTATTTCACGAATAAATTCTTTTAAATCATAGCTAAGCATTTCTTGATTTTGTTCAATTTTGTTTCTTGATGTCTAAATTCGCGGTCATTTATATTTTTCTTTAATAAAAGTAAGTATTGTTGGAAAGTTTTTATTGAACTTAACATGTCAATTAAATTTTTATAACTCTAAATTAAATTGCTTAATTTCGTACAGAAATCTACTAAAAATGATAAGTGTAACAACCATCTTTTATCACTCAATTGTGGGTAAATATCTCCTTTTAAATCAAGAAAAAATTTTATATCGTTAATTAATACAAGAAATCTTTCTAAAAATTGACTTCTGCTGAGCCAGCGAACATTATTGTACAACAGAAGTTCCCTATCATCATCTGCCTGTAATTTAAATAATCGCCTTTGCAGGGCTTTTCCTCGAACAGAATTTACAATTTTAAATGTAATATCCACAACATCTTTTGTGTTTAATCTTTTACTACACAGTACTTGTTGGTGAATAATAGAGTGGTACGTCAAAAAATCTGGAATTTGTCATCGTTTTTACGTAATGAAATGAAGCCTGATTTAGTACCTATCATTGCAGGAACACCATCAGTAGTAATAGACACAAGTTTAAAAAGCGGAAGTTCGTGTTGTTTCACAAATTCATCAAATGCCGAAAAAATGTCTTCTCCCCTAGTCCTTCCCAATAATGGTATAATTTTCAAAAGTTCTTCTTTACTTGAATAATCTTGAAATACCTGCGAATAAATACCATTAACTGAGCAATATCAGTGAAGTCGTTTGATTCATCAAATTGTAATGAAAACGCAACACACTTGTGAATGTCTGACATCAACTGAGTATTCAGATCGGCACTTAAAATTTCAACTCTTCTCATAACCGTTGTTCTTGGAAGTTGTAAATCTTTAATATTCGAAATGATTTCAATTTTATTTTTAAAATCAGGAGATAAAGATTCTGCTGCTGCAAGAAACGATTCTTTTATTAACTCTCCATCAGTAAAAGGCTTTTTTGCTTTCGCTAATAAATGACACACTTTCAAAGATGCAATAGTGACTGATATTGATTTATTTATTACTTTCGAAATCATATTTTGTTGTCCAGAAAGTCCTGCTTTTAAATATATAATTTTTGATTTACGTATTTTGGAATTTTCGAGATCTTCATCATATTTTGCATGTAGCGATCGAAAATGTCTCTCAATATTACATTTTTTTGGAATTGCTACAAATGAATTACAAATCAAACAACAACACTTTCCATTTACCATTGTAAATAAAAAAATCCGTTTCCCATGCCTTGTGAAAATGATACGTCTTCGATTTCTTTGATACACTCTTGATTGTCCTCAAATTAAACAAAACGCATACGATGTGCTTTTGTTATACGTTTACTTTTGCTATCCAGTCGTTACTGCGACATTGTAAACTTTTATTATTATTTAACTTTGTATACTTGTAATTTCTATTAATTACTTGTGATGTCTTTTACTCCATACTTTATTCTCCGTTATTCTAATTCACTGTGCGCGCTTTCTCTATCTCAGAATCTTTCTCTTGTTTATCTTATTATGTGCTATGTTTATCTACCTTTCGCATTACGAGTCTTATGCCTAAGATATTAGAAAATTTATTTAAAATGAGACTGCGCACTAATATCTTTGATTAGCAAAAAGAACCATTTATACGGCTGGTAGATTTCCCTCTCTCTTTCTCTAACACAAATTCCTACAATAAAAACTTTCCCAAACAGTCGTGGTCTATTCATTTTCTTAATTTCATGCTTTGGCTACCTCACTTAGATTCCCGCTCAACAAGTCCCATTTATTTTAGAAAAAGTGCAGTTGTAAATAAATAAACAAGCAGGCAGCACTCTTTTAACAAGAAAGTCAAATGACAATTATTTACATTGCTATGAAATATACACAATTTTAACGTTAGGGGGATTGCTCTCTCTATCCATCTATAAAAACTCTTTAGCAAAAATTAGAACCTTCTTTCTTCAACATTAAATACTTTTTTTTCACACATAAGGTTACCTGCTCTCAGTTTACAAATTTTTACTTATTAATCTCTAAACTTACTCGTAAAGAGGTTACCTAAATCTGTGTTAAGTTATCTCTACACATTTGATATTAACCTCTAACATGCCAATTGATTCTCTTATGGACATTTCTTAACACTATTAAACATATATCTTAAAAGGCTTTCCTGTGTCAACTACAACAGGAATTATATAAAAGTTCTGAACCTGCAAAGGCTCTGTATCTCACGTTCAGTCAAGTCTTTCACTAAAAGTTCTATGGCAATTCTTTAATCTCAGCTCTTCTTCAGGAAATTTTGGCTCGGCTGCATCTCATCGGGAACGTAGCGGGCTGTGGGCTCATTCAGCTCCGGCAAAAGGTTACTCTCCCTCGACGAAAAGAAAAACTTATGAGCGAAGGTGCTTTGGGAAATCTGCTTGCCTTTTCTCCTCTGCTTGGGCTCGCCGAAAATGCCTGGATGTCTGCCTTCATTTTCTGCTTTTTCAACAGCTAGAACTGCTGCCAACAGTTAACTGGATCCCTCTCTGGCCTGGAAACTTTTCTCTGGCAATTGGAATTCTTCCTTTCGGCAATTTGAAACCTCGTCTGTGGCCTAGAAGTAGTCTCTCTCTGTAGCGACGTCTCGAACCGAGAAGCTCCTTTCTGGAAGCAGGAAACTCCTCTCTCAAGCAACGTGGATCCGAGCAGCCTCTCTGACGGAGACTCTGGACCGGGCCGCCTCCTTTCTGACAGCAATTCTGGGACCGGGACCCCTTCTGCTTGCTTTAGTCCCTTTTTATTAGGCCTCCTCAGAGACCTCGCATGAAGTTTGGCAACTCCAAAGAATCGTTATGAGTCTTTCATCTTAAGTTTCAAGTTCAGCACGTCTTTGGTTCTCCTCTGCTTTCTTTTGATTGTAAGTTGCCGGCCATCGGAAACTGGTTTGATCTCTTTTTGACTGACTTCGGAGATGTTTACACTTAGAGCCTGCAAGCCTTTCTCATACAAGTTTCAATAACAATCTTTCTAATGTCGCCATGTACAGCTTCGGCGACAAAAACATTGCCTTTGTTTTTAACACTCTAACATATTCTCATTAAAGCAGTATATACAGTTAGCTTCAAAAGAATTATTTACAAAAACATCTAATACAAACTATACTGAGACAAACAAAGTTTATTTTTTTATAATATTCACATGGGATATCATGTGCTTCACATGTGATAATCGATGCCATGTGCTTTGGAATATTTAATATTTAAGCTACAATCGAGTTTTTACACTTTGCTTATAACTCGTATTCACTCGGCTCGCTGTTTGACTTCCACTGATCCAAATTAATTCATTTACCCGGACTTATTAAGAAAATTACTGATTTGACAATTTTAACCAAAAAATAAATAAATAATAGCAATACACTTAAAGTGAATTAAAAATAATATAAAATAATGATCTGCAACGACCGCTCATAGTAAATGTATTATAAATATCTACTTTCCTCTAATTTCACATTATATACTTTTCACAGAATGTTCACATTTAATATGATTAAAGATTTTCTTATTATTATCCACAAAGCGAAGTCGTCAAAGTGCGTCCTTCAGGCAATCTACGAAATTTGACTTTGAATAAAAATTAAAATAACATAATCTGCGAAGTCGACAGCCAACCCCCCCCCCCGAAAAAAAATTGAACGTAATTCAATTATCTTGAATTACGTTCTTTCAGAACAAATAAAATGTATTGTCGACTATATAAAATTAGTACATAAAATTAAAAATAACATTAGTTTTCTAAGGTAATAACAATATTCAAGTGAATAAAGTATGCAAGGTTCTCTTATTTGTCCTGGCATTCAAAATTGTACAATAAAAGGAATAAACAAAAATAATTATTTTTTTTGTCTATCCCATATATAAGTAAAAGTCCAGTAACCCAGCATGGAACAAGGAACTGCGTTTCTCGTTATTGGCAAATGTCATGCAGGGATAATCGCGATTTCTATTGAGCGTGAAGGTTCATCGCACGTTCAAATGAACATGACCTCCACACTGCAATTCTTGTCACTGTGCTTTCAACAGAGCATGCATCGTATCCAGATTTTGCTCGACGTATATAAATAGACGTTCTGGCCTGTTGGGAGGTTAACATATGTATTTTTCCAAGTACACATTTTTTCATTAAAAAATATATATAAAATACAAGTGTTCTCACCTTACGAATTCCCGCTTAACGAATTTTTATCTTTACGCATTTTTTGAATTGGAATTTTTATTTTAAATTGCAACCAAGACAAATATGAATCGGATGGGAAAATTGGATATCGAATGGAAAAGGAAGTGAACACGATACAGCAACATGGAATGTAGGAGCAATTAATGGGAAAGAGGAAGAACTTATTCAAGAAATAACGAAAAGAAACATTAAAATATGCAGCATAACAGAAACAAAAAAAAAAAAAAAAAAAAAGGAAATGAGATAATGAACACACAAGGCTATATATTTATATACAACTGAGTAAAAAAAAACAAAACTAAATAGAGCTGAAGCTGGAGTAGGAATAGTAATACATAAAGAGTTAAGATTAATAGTCAGGATAAAAACGGATAGATAAAATAAATATAATTACAGTATATATATTCCAGAAGAAGGAAGAAAGGAAAAAAAAACAGAAGCTTTTTATGAGGACCTACAACAAATAGTACAAGAAATAAAACCAAATTAAAAATTAATTATAATGAGAGACTTTAATGCGAGAATAGGAAATATACCAGTAAATGGAATTATGCAAAGATTTAATGAAGAAACAATAATCCAGGAGCACTGATACAATTCTGTGCAAATAAAAGATAAAAACAATACATTTTATCATGTTGAAAGTTTAATGCATAACATTAGACATATCTGCATGGAGATGTGTTTTGCATTATGGGAGATACTGAGACTGGAGTGATAGTATCTTGCTCCACCTTTGCAAGGAGTCGCCCTGGTGTTGCACCGCCTTACCCCAATCCTGAAGATACTTTCAGGCACAACTTTGTTTGCTCACACTTGGATAAAGGATTAAACTAAATTTATTATTTTATTAATACATTTTATCAGCATAAAAAAACATCATAAAATAGCATTTATTTGGAAACACAAGAGTTCAGGATTCAATAATAGATTATATTATATTATAGAATACCCATCAGAAATAGAAGATGTTAGAGTGCTATCATAAGCAGAAATTGGAAATGACCATAACCTGTTAATATGTAAACTATGACTTTATTAGAAATGGGTGAAAATAAAATTTAAAGAAAATCAACACAATGGCAAAATAAAATTTTAAGTGGAATTATTAAAAGAAGAAAGGATAAAAAAAAACAACAACATTATACCACAACAGATTAGAATAAAAGTTCCAAGAAAATTCACTAAGCAGCGAACAGCATGTAGATAATTGGAAGATTTTTAATACAAATTTAACTGAAACAAGAATTAGGGGTAAAAAAAAAATAAATTAAGAATATAGTTTCCATGGTTTAACGAAGAAATAAAAATATTAAAGAAAGAAAAATATCTACAAATGAAAACAACAGATAATTGGAACGAATATAAGGAAATAAAAAAATAAATTTAATCAAAAGAAAAAAGAAAGTAAAAATCAATTTTGGAAATCCTATACAAAAGAACCTGAATATCATTTTGTATTGTATACAGAAACAAATGTGGAGATTTATTAACACACAAAAGAAAGAAGAAGCAGAATATATTCCAATATTAAAAGTAGAAATAGAAGAATTAGAAAATTATTTTAAAAACCTTTATAAATAAATAGCTGAAATACAAGTAGAACTAGGTAAATACACAAACCAAGAAGAAATAAATACAACAGAGATAAAAATTGAAAAAAAAAACAAAAAAAAAAAACATTAAATTGAAAATGCAATTAAAAAACTCAAGAGCAGGAAATCACCAGGTCTGGAAAATATCAATAATGAATCATTAAAAATGGTACAGAAGTTATAACTCAAGAGTTTATATATACTATTCAATCAAATAATAAAAACAAATGAGATTCCTTTAGAATGGAAAAAAGAAAGTAAAATAATACCAATATTTAAGAAAGGAGATTAAAAAAAAAAAAAAAACTTATCTTCTTCTGCTCATGGCAGGTTGAGTTCCTTAGAGATGAATCTTTGCCATTTCTTTCTGTCTGCTGTCTTTTTATAAAGTTCTATTATGGAATTTAAGTGGGTGCTTTCTTTAATGATGCCAATCCATTTATTTCTTGGTCTTCCTCTGCTGGACTTCCTTCTACCCATTTAATAATATGTTTGGTAGTCTTTCTGGGTTCATTTTAGAAACCAGAAAGTTTCCTGTCCTTTTAGTACAGTAATTGTTTCTTTAAAGTTAAGTTCTTCTCTGACTTTTTCATTTTTCTTTCTGTCCAGTTTGTTTTATTGATTTTTTCTTAAGCATTTCATTTCAGAAGCATTGAGTTTATCCATTTCTTTTTTTCTTAAGATCGAGCATTCTGAGCCATAGAGTGCTGTGGGAATTATCATTGTTTTATATATCTTTAATTTGAGTTATTTCCTTAACCTTTTATAGTTCCACATTTTTGCAGTGTGCTCATTGTTATCCATCCATTACTGATTTGGTGTTTTATGGTTTTGAAATAGTCTAGATCTTCAGTGATCATTGATCCTAGGTAATTGAACTGCTTTAATTGTTCTACATTATTGTTTCCTATTTTCATTTGGATTGCTTTCCTTTTTCTTCCTTTACCATTAGTTTTGTTTTACTAAAATTGATTTTCATATCATATTTGTTACTTGTTTGATGTAGCTTAGTCAGGATATTTTCTAATTTTTCTTGGCTGTCTGTAGTGATAACTATATCGTCAGCATACTTTAAATGTGTTTCACACATCTGCAGTCCATAATCTATTACTTTTAGGTGCAGGTTGAATAAATATGATGACACTTCTTTTTTAATTGTTATTTGATCTGTTTATATGTAATTCACTATTGCTTGTGTTTCTGAATAGTAATTCTTGATACAATTTAATAGATATTTGTCGAACCCTGTGTTTTTAGAATTTAATATGTTTGCTTTTATTTATTTAGTCAAAAGCTTGTTTCAAGTCTATAAAACAGCAGTAGAGTTTTTATTTTTGTCTCTCATAAGATTTGCTAATCTGTTTAATGTGAAAATTGCATCAATTGTGCTTCTGCTATTTATAATCCCATTTACTCTTCTTCAAGAATCCTGATGAATATTTTATAGCAGTAGTTTAAAAGTGTGGTAAGTCTACAGTTATTACAGAATCTGATGTCTCTTTTTTTTTGTGGATGGGTATGATCTGGCCTGTTCTCCATTCTGTTGGTAAATTTCTTTTCTTTAGTATTTTCTTGAACAGTTTCATTAGGTAATTTATTATGCTTTCTCCTATTTTTCATTGTTTCATTTTTCAAGTATCATTTGTTCAATTGTTCTATGCATTTTTTCATTTAGGATGTCTTTTGTGTCAGAAGTTTCTTCAGGGTTGAAGGTATATCTTGATCTATGTTTTCTTGAACTGCAAATCTTTCTTTAAAATGATTACTCCATATTTCATTTATTACTTCACTGCTACTTGTTGTAGTTCCATCTTGTTGCAATATTGAAACTGGGTTGGGTGAGTATATGTTCTACTTATCTCTTTAACTATTTCATTAAATGATCTTGGGTCATGTTTCACACATTCTTGCTTTTTCCTCTAAATATGTGATGATTTTTGCTAAGCTGCAGTTTTTGTCAATTATTTTTTTTCAAATTTTTATATAATATTCTATCTTCTTTTGAGAGGTTAGTTTTAGATAATCTTTTTCTCTCCCATAAGTACAAAATCTCAGGTGTAAGCCAATCTTTATTTACTCTTGTCTGGTAGCCCCTGTGTTTTGTTGCTGTTCATTACTGTTTTCCAAAACTCCATGACTGTATCTAAAATAAGATTATTTAATTTTTCTTTCAATCATCTCTGATAGTTAGATCTGGTCAAGCTATCATTCAGTTTTGAGATATCTACCTTCTTTTGTGTTTGGTAGCTTTTTCTCTTTCTTTTGAAACTGAATTTTAATTTGGCTGATAGTAGTTCATGATGTGCATTCATGTCAATCTTTTATAATGTTTTGATGTTTTGGAAGGAATGTTTCCATTTCTTATCAATGATTATATAGTCTATACAGTTTCTAATTCCATTGTTTGGCGATGTCCAGATGTATTTTTGTAATGGCCTGTGGTTGAATAAGGTATTTGTGATTAACATTTGATTTATTTTGCAAAAATTAATCAAGTTCTCTCCTCTTTCATTCATCTCTCCATGACCAAATTTTCCCATTACGTCTACTTTATCTTCAGTGTACTGAAGAATCTTTGTATTAAAATCTCCCATAATAATTGGGATATCTCTTATAATTATTTGCCTGATTTCTTCTTGCATTGTTCAAGAAATTGACTATATTCAGCCAATTAATGTGATTGGTCTAGGGCATAAACTTCTATTATTTTTATGAATATTCCTCTTTCTTTTGCTTTGGATCTTACAGAGATGATTCTAGAGGAAATTGCTCTTACCTGAACTACTGAGTTTAGGAACCATTCCTTAATAATTAGTGCTACACTTCTGTGATGGCTATCCTTTCCTTTCTGAGTAAAATATGGTTGCATTTTTTATGTTGATTTTTCCCTCGCCTGTTCAATGGGTCTCTGCAACTCCCACTATTTCCCATTTGAACAGTTCGTGTTCTCTTTCTATCAGTTTTAATTTGCCAGGTTTGTAAAATGTTCTGATTTTGATGGTTGAAATATTAGATATCCTGTTTATGTTCCACATAGCCATCTTCTTGCCTACTCTATGTAAACTTGAGTTAGGTGCGTCGGCTCTGCCATACACATTAGCATTATTTCTGCTTCTATTTGCTGGCCAATTCATCTTTAAAGATTTTAGGCAATGAATGCAGGCAGCTTGCCATTCCTCTGCTGGATATCTGTTGGTCTGCAGGACCAATAGATATGCAGAAAATTATAGAGGGGCAAGACAAAATTATGGAGGGATAAATTTATTAAATACTTTGTTAAAAGTACTAACAAGAATTCTAAATAATAAAATAACAAAGGAAATTAATCTACAAGATGACCAACAAGGATTTTGAGAAGATAGATTATGTACAGATGCAATATTTATTATTAGACAATTGATAGAGAAAACAATAGAATACAATAGGAAATTATTTATATATTTATAGATCTGGAAACCATTTTACAGAATATTAATTCCAGATGTAATAGAAATATTGCAGGGAAGAAAAGAATCAGAAAATCTGTAAAATGGTTTCCAGATATTTATAGATCTGGAAACCATTTTACAGAATATTAATTCCAGATGTAATAGAAATATTGCAGGGAAGAAAAGAATCAGAAAACATAACACAAATAATTAAAGAAATATATGATAACAATAGTTGTATAATAAAAACACAAGGAAAAACGAGCAAAGAAATACAAATTAATAATGGTATTAGACAAGGAGACTCCTTAAGTCAAACAATATTTAATATAATAAGGAATGGAATAATACAAAAACTTAATAAAATACAAAATATGGGAGTGGAAATAAAAATAGAATAATAAGAACTATATGTTATGCAGATGATGTAATATTAATTGCAGAAAATGAAACAGTTAAAAATATTATGACTTGCATTTAATAAAGCAGCAAAATTATTTAATATGAAGATATCAAAAACTAAAACAAAATGTATGACAATATCACAAGAACCAGAAATATGTAAATTTGAACTGGAAGGTACTATTATACAGCAAATAACACATTACAACTATTTAGGTATACAACTGAACTGGGAAGGAAGACCATATCTAGAAGTCAGAGAACAAGTTGAAAAAGCTGCAAGAATATCAGGATGCTTGAAAAGGAATTTATAAAGCAGTAACAGGCCTATTATGACATATAATGCAGAAACAAGACAAATGTTAAACACTGGTGAAATGAATATATTAAGAAAAATAGTAAACTAAACTATACTAGACAAAATAAAAGATACAGATGTAAGAAAACAATGTGAAATACAAACAATAAGCAATTGGCTTTCGACCCGAAGAATAAAATGGATTGAACATGTACAGAGAAGAAGTGAAGAAAGAATAATAAAGCAAGTCTACAGTTGGAAACCAAAGAACAAAAGAAAAACAGAAAGACCTAGAAAAATATACCATAAAAGAAGATGAAGTGTTGGTCACAACAGATATACCTAATAATACGTGAAGAAGATAACGACGTAATGAACGAACCTGTCACTCACGAGGCTTGGCGACGAGAGTGTGTTATTCTTAGTTTTCTTCAATTACACCTGATTTTTTTTTATTTTGTTTTCTTTTTAACGATAATCCTTTCGCTCTTTCCAACAATGTCAAAAAGAAGCAACAGTGCAAAACCAGAAAATGAGCAAAAGAAACAAAGATAAACAGAAACTCCAGAGAAAAAATGCGAAATTATCACCAGTCATCAAGCGGGTATATAGCATTGTTAAAGCTCTTTTTAAGAAATTTCTCTCCCGCTTCTACAGTTTGCACCATTTTAAAGGATAAAGGAAAATATTTGAAAGAGTTAAAACTGCGAAATCTATGCCGTCCACATGGTTCATAATAAAGAAAAAGGTAGTATAATTTTTCATAAGGAAAATTAACTCCTGGCACTCGACTACTGAGCCCTTATCCTCCTCCTCTGTCAAAACGGTGCGTCACCTAATCCTTGAATGCGAAACTTCCATTTCGTCCCTTCTTACCCAGGCGTGACATCCGATTGCCAACGGAGACGAAGTACCCGTTCACGCAGTTATGCGTCCGCTTCGATCTCCAATAGACTCCCTTGTTAGAAATGAACGTTTGGAAGAAAAGAGTCCGATTTTAGGTGATCGTTTTTGAAAAATGATAGTTTTTGTTACAATTACAGTCAACGCTCCTTATAAAGTCTTATTATCATCGGCTATATCCTCGCATACTTTGCAGCGTATCGCCATTTCCTAAGATTAGCACCCGCCATGTACGTAGGCCAGGTTACTATTAAGGGCACATACATTTTCAGTTATATCGCATTGTAGTCGATAAGGTACATGACACACCAAAATTTACTTACTAATTCGCAGTTAACCACCTTAAGAATAAGTAAATTGGGAGGCTTCTTACAAATACTTCGTCACCTAGTGTTCAAATTGAAGACTTCGCTCCATTACCACAACAAATGACATCGACTTGTTTATTCCACTGCAATGCGCGACATCTATCGGAGTTAAATTTAATCAGATGAAGAACAGTAATATAATATAAAATTATATATTTTATACATAGGGTGAAGCGATTAATTCCGTGGTCTTGGAAATGTCAATATTTGAAATGTCTTGAAGAAAATAATTGCGCTTTCATTTTTACTCTCTTCCGGATAGTCCGAAACTCCATTTGCCAGTGCATATCCAGTGGGTAGGATACAGAACAAGAAATTATTTCCTACATTACTCGACCCATAGCGAAACAGACAATCAAAATTAGTCAAAACTCAGGAAAACAAGAGCACACAATTGTAAGTTGTTTATGCAAATTATTTACATAAATGATCCTTACATAATTTGTGATAAAGTGTTGTTCGAAATTGATGAAATTCACGCCAACCTACAAGCAAAAAATCACATCAGCTTGTTTATTATATTATTATGCACAACATTTATTCAATGGACCACAACCCAAAGAAATGCGATTTTACTGCGGATCTCAAAAATTCTTCCACAAATATACTTCAAAAACACATAAAAACAAAAAATCCAAACATAAAAAAATACATCAAAAATCCAAGCAAATAACCCAACACTAATTGTTATAAAAAAAATTTTCCACATTAACTTCACCAAACATCAATTGCCCAGTATAGACGATATACAGTGGCACCTATGGTCATGGAAATGAGAATAACTCTTCCTAAGAGAACCCCCTGGCAAACTATTCATTGCACAGTCTTTTCCCCCCAATAGCGGCACTTTTGCATTTACCAGAACCAACATACCATGCCACACTATAAATCCTTGAATATCAACTAATTGAACTGCACTTGCTCAAAATTTCTCTACTAAATCAATATGCACTTTTCATCTGCTCTCTTATTGCTCTCCAAACTCCATGAAGCACTTTAACCTCCTCAGCGATCTCTATCTAAAACTGAACTTTCTGCAGTCGAAATACTGCAATAGTAAGGTAAACCTTCTTGGGGACTTCAAATCCCAAATTTCATATTGGTTCTGTTTCACTAGTTTCATCGAATAATCAGGAAGGGACGTTGAAGTCTGTTCATCAGCAATGTCCTACATCAGATCGTCAATCCTACCAGAATATCTGACAACTCCCTCCAGTTTGCAAACACACCTGATTTCTTCATAACATGCTCCCCATTCAGGTATAATGTGGTTATCGGTTCTTTTCTTGGTAACTAAATAATAAAAGGGTGCCATTTAGGAGGATCTCAGTCGATATTCCTCCGACCGATTGTCCATCTATTGCTTCAGTTCTTCTCATCCAAAACCCCACCCAGACTGAATAACCCAAATCATCTTAACAAGAATGAAGAGTTTCATCTCTTATTCTGCTTGAAATTCTCAGCCACTATCAAAGCCGTGGTTCACAAAAAGTGCATCAATGCTGTAATAGAAAAATACCTCTGCATACTATGGATTGGTCAAGGTGAAGTCTTCTGTTGCTCACTCTCCCTATTCTAAAGCTTGCAACAGTCGTAAAAGAATCATCACCAAATCGAAGTCAGACTTTGAACGGGCCAAATTCTGTAAACTTGCCTCATCCCCAAATGGCAGTCGGTCCTTTTTGTCCATTTCCAAGGTCATTGGGAGCACTTCTGCCACCCAGGTTCCTATCACTCTCATATCCTGTTGGTACAGAAGTTATATCACATAAAGAGGAAGGCAACTTACTGGAGTCAGTTTTCTCTTCCAATTATTGCATTAATGATTTGGAGAAAGGGCACTTACTTGCGACGACATGGCCGTCCTTCATGGCTTCCAGAGTCTTCTGACAAAGAGAAATCCGAAGAATCCTTAATAATCTGAACGCGAACAAAGCGTCTGGTATTGATACTGTCCTACCTATTGTGCTAAAAATTATGCCTTAGAACACCTCTACTATGTAGCCACTTGAATCTATCCTGTTCAGCTCTCATCTACCTTGCAACATGGAAACAGGATCACATCCAGCCCATCCCCAAAGTAAAATTATTAACGCCAACCAACGATGTGCAATTCAATTAGTCTCACTGCTATTGTCTCTGAAAAAATGGAGGTTATCAACAACCAACTCTTGAACCATCTAGAGACATATCAACTAATCATGGCCAATAATATGAATTCGTCTACTCTCCATCTACAGCTGAACTCCTTGCGTTCACCAATCATCTCTGGACTCCGACCACAGATAAATTTGCAGAAATTGACATGGTTGCTCTCGACATTTTAAAGGCATTTGATTGGGTTTGATTAAGAAGCCTACGTAACAAACATCCATCTTATGGTCTGCCTTACTCACTCTGCAACTGGATCACTAACTTTCCCACTGGTTGCTGACTGCATATCATAGCAGATGGTTTATGCTCATCGTGTTACCAAACAGTGTAGAATTACCCCAGGGTTCTGTGCTTTCCCCTTTCTCTTCTTTGTATATAAATGATCTGGTCTTTTCCAATCCTATCCATAGCTCTGCAGATGACAGTACACTTCAATCCTCCTTTTCATTCGATTAGCCTTCAAGTATTAGAAAATCCTCAATATCTATCATGACCAGTGAACTGAAATCCGTTCCAATAGTTTTTCTAGTGAGGCAAGGACAACATTGTCATTGTCAATGCCACAAAAACTTAGATCTGTCTGATGTCTCACAAGAAAGAGCTTACATTTCTTCTCTCTTGCCTTCAGTAATATTGAGAAATCCAAACGTGATCAGATTTCTCTTCGTTCACTGATCGGTACGTTCGATCTTTCCTGGTACAACCACATTTCAACTATAGCTTCTGCATCCTCCAAAATACTGGTAATTTTTCGCAATAGACAGTACTTAAGACCTCCACAGATCCTTACACTATACAAATCCAGTATCCAGTTAGCCAGGGAATATTGCTTCTATATTTGGAGTGGTGCTCCTCTCTAAGATTGCTCGATTCTATCCAGAAGAGGAAAATCTAACTAATTAATTATCATTTTTCGAATACCCACTTCAAACCCTCTCTCATAGATGTTCAGTTTCTGCATTGTGCCTCATCTACAGATTCTTTCGTGCAACGTATAATGCTGACTCGACACTATTATTCCTCCAGCCTACTTCAGAATCATTAGAACAAGGAAACTGCTAACAAATATTATAGAACATCTGGACGCTCACCGAACTAATTTCATTGCCTCCTCTTTTATTCCATCTGCTTCTGTCCTTTGGAGCAATCTCGCTCATTATGATTTCTCAAAGAATAAAACCTCAGCTGTTCAAACAACATTGAACAGATTCCTTCTTTCTTCTATTCCTCTTGCCCATACACGGCATTAATAATACCTGTATGTCTTGTGGCCATTCGTTTCTGGACAGATATAAAAAATTATATCGAAGTTAAATTTATTTGGCGGTTCTTATTCGCAACCACTTCACTCATCCGCTTCCACTCATTCGCCACTCTGGTAGCAAACAATCTGAACCTTACATCCTACTAACTACACTGTTAATAAATTTCCAACGGTGATCTCTTGCTCCTTTCCTAGAAATTTCTTTCACAAACCTGAACGCATCTCCAATGGGATTGTCATTGAATGATCTCAACCACTTCTACATCCTGAAGAAACCCAGTGACCAAATCTGATCACGAAATTCTAGATTTGGATTCATCAAAGCTTTATTATGATGATGGAAACCATCTCTTCGCTACTAGGTGGCATGCTTTGAAGTACCCAATTCCAAATTGATCTGATGTGCGGTTTTGCCAAGTTTTCTAAGAGGATCTGTGAAATTCGAAGCCATGTCAGCCATGATCTCCATATCCTCATCCAATCGATGAGGATATGGAGATCGTAACTGCTTCTGATTTACTTTTAACCAACAAACCTCTTTCTCACTTGCTCGTTTCTTCTGAATTAAGTTTGTTCTTTTACTGACTAAAGCACAACACAGGAAATGAGCCCTAATTCTTTCACGAAAGAAAGCACATATTTAAATTACTAATATTCGTTTTTTCCAGTCCTGATAATATGAATTTCATCTGAAAATCATATTATCAAAGAAGAGAATGATTTATTTTTGAACAGTATGCATTCAAATTTTATTGTCTTATTGAATTCCATTATTTAGGAAGTTGAACATAGGGGAGGGACAAAGTCTGTTCCTTTGCCCCATCCCTTTGAATATGTCTAAAACGTTCTTGGATTCGAAAGGCACCAATGGGGACACCTGATATTTCTATCTTTAGCATGACATTTAGTAAATAGAGGTAATGGACATCAGATCTAAATTCCACTTTCTAATGTACTTTTACAAGTAGTATCATTCATAAATGGTATCGCACTTTTTTGCCGAAATTCTGATATTCCTTGTGGGACGGAAGAAAAACTGTGTATATAAATAAGCTAGTTAATCCTTGTTTATAAATATCATTTGAAATCATGCAGATGAATTATTTTATATTTTTAAACAAAATTATGCACTGATATTTTGAAGATTATTATTATTATTATTATTTAAAAGCGTTGCACTGTAATTCTACTTGTCACGCTGAAGACAGTGATATATAAATCACCGAAATCGCCTTTGTAGAATTCAAGTGGATTGCTGAAATTTGAACACAGTGTGGACCCTGGTCACTCACAAGCGAATAATAAAGCAACAGTTTCTCAAGGGAAGAGAGGTGAGTCATGAAGTGAAAGAAGTTCCTCAAGGATCTATCTTCCGACTGAAGTTCATATAGCCTGTGGGAAATGCATTAGGAATCTTCACTTCATGTTCCCACCTTTCAAAAACAACCTTACAACGTAAATCCAATTCAAAAATCGAGGAATGGGAGTGCCTATACTCAAGAGAGAACAAAGAAACGCTGCCACCTACGATGGTGGGATTCCTGAAACTGCACCTACACAAAACTTTACAGACGAAGTTATAAAATTAGGTCTCGCAATTGACATCCCCCTACAGCATAACGATGATGAGGCTGTAAATCGGATTCCCAGGAAGGGCAAAAAACAAGACTTGCAACGACAATCATCAGTCATAGTTCGTTTTAAAAGCAAATCTATAAGAGACAACCTCACAAAAAATCCAGCAAACTGAAAAAAATAAATGTCAAGGATGTGTACGAATTACAAAACAATACACCAGTCTTACTACTTAAATGTTCAACACTGTTCAACCAAAATCTGTTCTACCAAGTGAGAAAAGCGAAAACAGAAAAAAAAGTATCGATTATTCTGGATTAGAGATGCTAAGATATTCCTGTGGAGGTCACAACCTTTAAATTCGATACAAATCAAAATCTGAAGACATAGACAGGCTGCCACAGTAAAACAATAAATTTCTAATTAGATCAAAAACAAGACTTCAGCACAAAAACAATAACAACAAAAATGAACGTGAACATTCAGGCAGATGTAAATAAACCAGAATACATCAGCAATTGTACTTTTCAATACCACGATGCATGGAAACAACACAGTTTAAACGAGAGGCATCTCCCCCCTGTATATTAATATTAGACGCATCCGAAAATTGTTAATGCTGCAGGCTTATCTGAAGAATGCAACTATGTTATTGATTTGTTGGTCCTAACAGAAGTATTCGTTACTAATGATGAAGCAACAGCTTTTCAAATTCCAGGCTTTCAACAACATAGATTCTATCGCCAAACAAAATGAGTGGAGGAATATTAATATTTCTTGAACATAAATTAATAGCAAAAGAAACTGTTTATCAGTTTGAGTATGCTGACATCCTTTACATTGAATTAATTAATACAACCAATCGACAACACCCCTTAATACTAATTATTATTTGCAGGCCACCAAACTAAAACGTGATAAAATTCTGTGCGATCTCAATTTCGGGCTTTCACGCTGAGAATTATGCAGAACTGAATACCCAATGATAATCGGTGATATATAGATAAATATCACAAACGAAAAAGATATCATCGTACAATACCTAGAGATGCTATCTATGTATAACTTAATACTAAACCTAACATCAAGTACTAGAGAAGAGATAGTCAGAAATCTCTCACTGTTTCTTGCTTATATCATAAATATTCGGGCACTACCAAATAGTGCAGCAGTCATAAAATGCGATACAGCAGGCCAGCTCTTCACGACTCTAAACCTGCATACTAAGACAATATGCATGCAATGCACCAATATGAAACGCAACAAAAACAATAATAGAGGAAGAAATAGTCAACTACGAAATAATAAAAATTGACAAGAAACATATGGCGTCACCAGATTCAATACGTATGTTATACAACAACATAACATTTTCACTGTATGAAATATAAAAAAAAAAAGCTGCGAAGAAAGTCAGAATTCGTTAAAAACAAGCCAAAATCCGTGGATAACGCAAAACATAATCCGAGATATATACAGAAATGACATCATGAAATAACTGTGGGAACATTTAAAGCGGTATTCAAATAACGCAGCTTTAAAAACCATACCAATCGCCTTACAACGCAAATAAGAAACACAGAAGGAAACTCTTACAAAGACAAATTAAGCTTAATTAATTAATATTTAAAACCGGACAAACACCAAGTGTGCTGAAGACGGCCATAATCTAACGAAAGGTTGCAGCATAATGCGACATATGATGGTAAGATGGTAAAAATCTGAAATTCCGAACCCTGAGAAAAGACTGAGAACCCAACAATCACTACCCTCTGAAATGGTCAAGCGGAACATCGTGTAAGTCTCCATTTAAGACTGGCTAATGGATAGGAGTCAGGTATATCTGAGCAATTTAACTTGGAAAATTTTCGTTCTTTCAGCAAAGTCTGAAGCGTTGAAAGTTATATTATACGCGTTTTAGTGTCGCGATTGAATTCTCCAAACAGTACAACACTCAGCAGGAAAGATGAAGGCAGGGAAGTTTTGAAGAGTTGTATATGCTATTTAATGCTGATTGAAATGGATGTCATATAAACAGGGACGGCTCGTGCATAGGCAGTGCGGAACTGCAGCTACCCCGATTTTTATCGATATATAAATATATTTATTACTTTATATTTGCTTGTAATATTTAATTTTATCATCAACAATCCTATACAATTCTCTTATTTTGTATTAAAAATAATAAAAATCCATCTTGTAGCACTTTGTATGCATAGGACGCTAGCAGCACTGTGTTTACTACAGTGTCATATTGCTACGACATCAAGCATATGCATGTCATAGTGAGATGCGTTATGTGTAATGAGACACTGTCCGTCGTGCAGTTCCACTGTTGTTTATATGCAGTTTGCAGCAGTAGTAGAGTGTTCCTAGTGCTTATCGTGTTTAATCCGTCTGATTAAATATTTGGACATTCAGGGCCGCATTTATACTTTTTGAGGCCCAAAAGAACCAGTCTATTTCAGTTAATGAAATTCACACGTATTTTTTTTTTTTTTTAGTTTATTGAAAATAAAAGTAGACATTTCCATAAGAACTAATTTTAATAAACTAAAAATAACAACATTGGTATATAAATCGGTTCAAATTTAAATTAAAAAAGAAAAAATAATAACTAAAACATATTTTTCTGGCTTTTGTTTTAGCAAATATATCTATAATTTCATCATAAATGATCGAGTCCATTACATCTGATTCAATGCATAATAACGACAGGTCATTTGTTTTATTTTGCAAGTTGCTTCTTAAATTATTTATTCGTTTTAACACTAAAAATGAGCGTTCAGCACTTGTATTTGAAATAGGCATCGTCAAAAATGTTTTTAAAATTGTTTCTACGTTCGGAAAAGCAGACCTTAACCCATCGTTTATAAATTTGTACATATTTTAATTGAAAATTTTCTTCCTTTATCATTATTAAAAATTGCTTAATTTCACCAATAAATTTTTCTGAATCAATATCAGCCCCATAAGATTGTAAAATTTTGTTAATACTAGTCTTGAGCTATATCTTTATTAAAAATAAAAATGCCAAACATATCTGTCTAAATAGCTTTTTGCTCTTTCATTCATTTCCAAAATTAGCTTATCGCAAAGACATTAAAAGTATTAACAATGAAATTTTCTTTCCCATATGTAATATACGAGTAATCTCATCGTTCGAGTGTGAAATTTCGTGAGACATTTTTTCCCCCGTTTTTTAACTCTTTCCTTTTCATCTTTAAATTTTGTCTCATCTGTTAATAAATTCGCTTCTTAATTTACAGCAGCAAAACTATTTCTTATATCTAAAATAAAATCAACTAAAGACTGTAACAAATCATTACCTAAAAACAAATCCATATCGGCATCTTGTAGATATTTACTAGCAGCATTTATTCGTTGTAAAATTTTGTCCCACACAACCGTTAAAATTGCTGTTTCTTAATTGTCAAAATGATATCAGCCAATGATGAGCTCTAATTTAGAAATAGGTTTTTCATGAGGAGAAATGGATACTTCAAGTAATGCCTCTTTGATTTGTTTATATCCACGGTTTCAAAGCAATACAGTGTCAGCTCTTGTGGTCCACTTCGTTTCGCTTAATCTTTTAACTGTTAAAGATTTTTTTTTTTTCTAAATGTTTAAGGAGTATACTCCATCTTCTTGTTGAAGATGAAAAGTAATTATATACGTTTTGAATAAAACAAAAATACTGCACTGCTTCCGGACAAGATTCGGAGGCATAGTTGCCAATTCAATTTTATTGGATCAAAATTTCATCCACATTCTACTTTTTATCATGCAATTACCCCATTCGCCGTTAATCCCTGAAAGGCGATTTTAGAGCCATTAAGGGATTAATTGTAGTGGAACAACCTTTGACTTTAAGTGTACTGTGTTCCTTGGAATTTCCTTTACTATTCTACCATATTTGATTTTTTTTTTTTTTTCCTGCACAATTATTGTCTTTTCCCAAAAATAAAAATGAATAAAGAATAAATTCATTACTATTTCACATGTTGCAAAATACCGTTATATGGATCATAACAATTCAATTTTAGGAACGTGTTTTTTTTTTTTTTTTTTTTTTGTAAACAAATGATGTTTAACTGCATTACTCGGCGTTTCCGATTGTGAGTCTTTTTAATATAAAAAAAATTATATCCAATAGTATTTTATCAGGGACTCTTCGCCTTTGTCTTTTGATTAAAACTGCAACAGATTTTTTTTTTTTTTTTTTAGGATCCACATTACTATAATATCCAGTGTAACCACTGTAGATATGCTGAAAATATAACATGAAGGATATCCTATACGAAATAATTCAAAATTTATGTCATTTTGAAGATTTTCTACTGCATCTACCTCCCTTCTCCTCTCCTGGAACTCAATTACATAACTACTTTAAATTTCTAATGGTTTGAGAGCTTTCAGACAGGATTCAAAATCTGTTACTTCATTTTACTTTTGACAAAAAAAAATAAAATAAAATAAATAAATAAATAAATAAAATAAAGCAATAATATTCTTGTGCCGTCGAAGCTTCTAATTCTGTACTATTGTTTTGCAATCTGAAATCAGTTGTTCAGATTCAAATAACACTACTGAAATTTCAGTAGTGTTATTTTTTTTTTCTTAATTCTAAATATTACTACGTCTTCGAAATACTCCATAATAATCCTCTGAGCTGGAGGAAAAGCTAAACTTAGATTATCTCACTGCTATTGAGAAAGACAAGAGAGAAAGTTTCCCAAAAAAACACACTAAATTGCCTAGCTGTAGTGCAGAATACATCAAGAATGTCTTGTTTCGTGTTCCATTCTTGATTACCGACATCCTAACACAGAAATACTGATATCTTTTACAGGCTGATCCAATAATCATACCAAAATGATTTCTTAATTTATAGTGATCAGTTTCATTTCTATTATCAAAAAATTATAAATAATTTGATACAATTATCTTGGGGAAAAAAAAGATTTGAATTATTTAAAAGAAAAGGCGCATGTGTATTACATAATTATTTATGTTTTTTTTTTGGGGGGGGGGGATGATTATAGACCTATTCCTTTCTGCTCGAGTAACAGTCCGTAAGCTAACGAAAATTACTCAGAAAGTGAGAAACGAACAAGTCCAGTAGAAGAATTAAAATGTCCCTAACAATAGCCAGCTGAATACACACAGAAATTTATTTTATTTTATTATTATATTTTTCACCTTTCCGATTGCTTTGTAGATGTTCAAAACATTTTATTCTGATATTGCTTTCATAGGATGAAACTGCTTTTAAACATTAATTTCCCTAATATTACATAATTTAATGATTTATACTTATGAGGAAATAATATGAAAAAATATACAAAATTTGCTCATTTATAATAATTACAATTTAATTTCGGTATATTAAAATTTCTCTGGTACAATTACTTTGGAAAAATAACGAATTCAAACAAAAAGAAAGTGCACATATATTATCTAGCAGTATTGTGTGTGTGTGTGTGTGTGTAGTGATAATTTTGGGTGTGTGGGTGGGGTGGGGGGGGGGGGGAGTTGTATTAAAGGCGAATTCATTCTGTTATGCCCGGGGCAGAGCTGACTACTACCGGGTGCGTCCCCAGGTGGCGGATCGGGGAACAGCCTTCAGATATTGAGGTTAGCTGCGATATAAGCAGAGCAATCTGGCGAATAAGCAGCCGTGGACCAACAGCGACTGAGCTATCAGGGCGTGGGGGAGCAGAAGCGGTAACTCTGTTTCACTTAAAACCTCACAAAGCCCAATGACAACTCGGTGACATGGCGAGTAGTGCCGCCATTAAATAAGTACCTACTGGGTTTACCGCCCCTGACATTGGGAAGCAGCATTGTCAGTACTGACACAAGGTTGAAGCCAAATGATGACGGAAAAGCTTGTGATCAGAGATTTGCAGATGGCAATATGATTATATTGTGTACGTCTGTAATACTGCGGAGCAGAAAGCAAATGGAGAAACTACTGCTCTACCTTATCTCCAGAACAACCACCATGGCGAGCAAACCCTTACAATTGGCCCCAAGTTCCCGGCGTCCCTTAAATGGGACAGGGGTGCGAAGAATCTCCGGGCTCAAAATGGTGTCCACTTTTAAAATAGCAACTTGGAATGTCAGAACTCTGTATGAAGCTGGCAAATTAAGAAATGCCACAAGAGAAATGAAGAGGCTGGGCATCCGGATTTTGGGAATTTGCGAGACAAGATGGCCAGGATCTGGAAAGTGTCAACAAGATAATATGACAATGTATTACTCTGGGAATGATGAGAATAAACATCGACATGGTGTAGCTGTAATAGTAGATGAAGAAATCAATAAATCAGTAATAAATTGGATTCCATTTTCTGAAAGGATAATGCTGTTACAACTTAAGGGAAACCCCGTTAACATAAATATCATCCAAGCTTATGCACCCACAGCTTATAAAAGTGAAGAAGATGTTGAAGAGTTTTATGAACACCTAAAAGAGATTAAAAACCTAACAAAGAAACATGATATAAACATAGTGATGGGTGACTTCAATGCAAAAGTGGGAAGAGGGGGTGATGGAGAAATTGTTGGCGAACATGGCTTAGGCACCAGAAATGACAGAGGAGATCGCCTAGTCCAATTCTGTCAGGAAGAAGATCTAACAATAGCAAATACCTGGTTTAAACTTCCACCCAGAAGACTGTACACTTGGAAATCACCTCAAGATAACCAACATAATATTGTCAGAAATCAAATTGATTATATACTGATAAATAAAAGATTCCACAGTAGTATAAAGAGTGCAAAGACTTATCCTGGAGCAGATATCTCATCAGACCACAATCCCATAGTTGCAGAAATACGTCTTAGATTAAAATCAGCTAAAAAATCACAAAAGAAGAAAAAGAAAATTGATGTAGAAAAACTGAAAGACCCGAACATAAATAAAAACGCCAAGTCACAGCTTAACCTACGATTACAACAGATTAACATAGAAGAAAATAAAAGTGTGGAATCTCTTTGGAATAGCTTAAAGAATGCCATCGTAACAACAAGTATTGAAGAAGTAGGTTATGTGAATAATATAAAACAACAGGAATGGATGACAGATGAGATTCTTTCTCTTATTGATACAAGAAGAATGTATAAAAACAAAGACCTAGCCAGGTATACAGAAACACATAACATCATCAAGAAAAAAATAAAAGAAGCCAAGGAAAATTGGATGAAAAATTTATGTACTGAAATTGAACTGCTTCAGAAACAACATGATAATTTCAATCTGTATAAGAAAATCAACGAAATTTCCGAAAAACTGAGGAAAAAGCAAATAGTGTCTCTAAGAGACGAAAATGGAAAAATAGTTCTAGAAGAAGAGAATAAAGCACAGATTTGGATAAAATATGTAACAGAACTTTTCAATGATACTAGACAGAAGCCTATAAATATAAAAGATAACATTCAAGGACCAGCAATCATGAAATGCGAAATAGAGAATGCTATACAAACAAGTAAAACAGGAAAAGCCAGTGGACCAGATGGTGTGCAAACAGAATTTTTAAAATTAATCGAACCAGATAACATCAAACTTCTTGAAAAACTATTTAATAAAATATATGAAAGTGATGAATTTCCATCAGATTGGCTCAAATCTACATTTATCACTATCCCAAAGAAACCCAAAGCGAATTCCTGTGGTGACTTCAGACTTATTAGTCTAATGAGCCAAACATTAAAAATATTTTTGAAAGTAATTCAGAATCGCATTTATAGAAAAAGTGAAGGAACTCTAAGTGATACACAATTCGGCTTTCGGAATGGTTTTGGTACTAGAGAGGCCCTTTTCTGTACCCAAATATTGATACAAAAATGCATAGAAAAACAGAAATCTGTCTTTATATGTTTCATAGATTTTGAAAAAGCATTCGACAAAGTCAGACACACCAACTTAATAGAAATCCTTCAACAAATAAGGCTAGACGAACAAGACATAAGACTAATAACAAATCTCTATTGGAATCAGTCAGCTACCGTTCAATTAGACAACATTACCACCAGTGATATTAACATCAAAAGAGGAGTGAGACAAGGATGTGTGCTCTCACCACTCCTGTTCAACATATATGCAGAGGTAATCTTTAAAAAAGCATTGGAAGAATGTCCAGAGGGAATCGCAATAAATTGAAAAATTGTTAACAACCTACGATATGCAGATGACACCGTGCTAATTGCAGATAACATTATGGATCTCCAAAAACTCGTTGACAGAGTATACATAGAAAGCCAAAGAATGGGAATAAATATAAACATCAACAAGACAAAATACATGATCATCAGCAAACATCCAGTCTCATCAATGAAACTGACACTCAATGGGAAAAATATTGATCAAGTGTCAAGATATAAATATCTTGGTTGCTGGCATAACGAACGGTGGGATCCAGAAATAGATATAAAGACAAGGATTGAAGTTGCACGGCAGTCCTTCATGAAAATGAGAACACTATTCTGCAATAAAGACCTAAACATGGAAGTCAGATGCCGAATGCTGAAATGCTACGTGTGGTCTATTCTGCTCTATGGAGTTGAAACATGGACATTGAAGGCGACAACCATCAAGAAAATCGAAGCCTTTGAGATGTGGCTATACAGAAGAATGCTAAAGATATCATGGACAGAAAAAATTACCAATGAAGATGTCTTAAAATCCATTGGCAAAGCTAAACATCTTTTACAAATAATCAAGAAACGAAAAACATCATATCTTGGACACATCATGAGAAACAGCAAATACCAACTTCTACAAACTATTTTGGTAGGAAGAATTGATGGCAAAGGAACTAGAGGAAGAAAAAGAATATCATGGTTTGACAACATCAAGACGTGGACAGGAAAGAGCAGTGCACAACTGCTCAGATTAACACAAGATCGCAGTTTGTTCGCCAAGATGGTCGCTGACCTTCGATAGAAGATAGCACAATAAGAAGATTCTGTTATGAAAATTTCGGAAATAAAATTTCATTTTGACGCATGCACCTACACATGTTTCGAAAGATAAACTGCAGGGAAAATATCGCTACTTCAAAACTGTCGCATAATATCGAAATATGTACATAACAGTTGACTTCATAACTGCCGTTTATTTCGAGTGAGTGATTAGGGGGAAACCAAGAAAGTTGAAATGCAAAAACTTACAGATTACGTTATAAAAATTATGCATTACATGATATGATTCAAGATTTATGATTCTCTATAAAACTAAGATTATTCATAATCTTAGTTTTATAGAGAATTTACCTTCGAACTAAGATTATGAATAATTGAAAACTTAATTTGGAACAGATGGAGGTTGTATTCATTTTTAGATTCGGATTTTCATGAATTTATAAAATAATTGTTTGAGAAAAATTATTATCTTCAATCAAGTTCTGGGAGAATTTTAAAATGTATTGGCGATTAAAATAATTAGCCAAAAATTTGACAGTGACATTGATCTTCCAAAGTGATACGATATGAAGTGAAGAAAGTATGAAAGGATTTCTTATTTTGCGCTGGTATTAAAAACTATAATTATACGATAAAAACAAGCAGCAAAAAATGAATATAGCTCATATTTAGTTATAGTTACCTAATATAACTTAGATTCCGGTTACCGAGCAAACGGCAAGCAACTAATCTAGTTAAGTTTTCTTTTTAGCGTGAAGGATTATCGCACCTTCTAATGGACATGACGGTCAAACTACACTTCTTATCCATGTTCTTTCAGCAGGTGGACAGAATATTATCCAGGTTTTCTGAACGTGTATATACGTTCAGCAAAGAAATGGTATGCTTACATACATGAATTTTATAGAATACAGAGTTCCTGTTAGTTTTATATTCTAAGGAAAGAACAATGTATTTCAAATGGAAGCGGGAGGACTCACAAATTTTTCAGCAGCCTCTGGGTTTTATATTATGAATTTAATATTTAAAAATAAGTATTCTATTTTGCAACTATAACTACGGTGTTTATTTATCGTTCTTTGTGAGGAGTAAGGTTTTAAAATGTGCCCCCCTCATAGAGAGTGAGAGCCCCCAGCTTGCGCTTCATGCGCCTAATGGTAAATGCGGCCTTGTTTGTCCTATATTAGTTCAATATTAATTATTGGACAGTGAGTGGTTCATATGCAAATGTTCGAATATATCCAGTTGGTGTTGAATTTAAGGAAAATTATATATGTATCAAGAATTATATTGACACCGTACCATTCAGAACGATTTAAATACGAGTCGTAGACTGGACACGGGGTTGCATTTAAAGTATGAGTTAGTCTAATTCAACATAGATAAATGAAAGCAATATAAACACTCGGTATTCCATTGAAGATACTATGCAGCATCTCGTAACGGACGAAAAATTTTGGTGAAAACAAGGAATGGGGTGTTGTAAATCAAGTAAAAATAACTCCTTAACAAGCAAAAGAATTGATTTCGTTGGCTTGGATTATTTTGGATCAGAACCTTGAAAAAGGTTCGAAAAGAGATAAAGATAGCGGATGTGTAAAATGTTGGCAATAAGGATAGAGTCAGGGAATGGAATTTCCAAATTTCATAATAACCAGAAGGGGTGTTTTAGCCAAAAAATAAATTGTAAGAACAGCTTACCAGAGAGATAATTTTCCAAAAGTTGCAAATAATCAGAAGATAAGCGAAAGAGATTTTCCTTCAAAATTACGTAAAGGTGTTGAGATTAAGAGAGGGAGGCTTATACTGGCCTGGGAAATGTGGGATGAATACAAAGTTTTGTCAGATGAAGTTGCAAGAAGGTGGAGAGTGAATCTTTAAAGTATCACTGGAAATTTGCGTTTTATATCACTCTGTTTTCTTAGTTACCTTCCATGATGGGTCTTTGACTTCAATTTTTATTTATTTATCACATAAATATTGGCATTGCACATTCAGTATAATCCAACAGAGTAACATTCCAACACATACTTTTGCCATCCTCAGCACTGAACTCCTTTTTATCGTTTAAATTACATTTTCTGAAATAACAAACAATTTATGAACCTCTTTCATTAATTAAATGGATGAGCCAAAGCCATGGCACGTCTCACCCAATCTTGGTGCAGAAACATCCGTGAGATCCTTTCCGACAAACTGCATCTCAAAGCGATTGGAAAATATTTCCAAATTTCCAGAGATGGTGTCACGTGCTTTTTTATAGATGATATGTTAAACCATTTACTGAAGAAATGGTTTAACATGTCATCTATAAAATATCTACACGAAATATTTCACTTTCAAATTAACAAGCTACCGTTCGTAGCTTAAATAACAGTTTTTCAAGGTAGGATGCAAACCACTGATTTATTCAAAATAGTACGAGCCGCATGAAGTTAAACCTGTAATAGCTCTATGCTTTCACTGAGGTAAAAGTTAATCGTCAAAAGTGTAAAATACATTGCATATAGAAATACATATCATATATATATAATTATATATAATTTATAATATCATAAACAGATCATTAGACAACTGTAGTATCCAGATGATTTCTCATGTCTTTGTAAATATCATTACTGGCCTTAAAAAAATAATGCGTTAATCTAATCAAAGTTTACCATATTTTTGAAAAGGATAGGTAATCATTCCGATTCAAGTTACGGCGGTGAATTAAGGCTTCAGAACCCTCCTCGAATACGCCTTCGAATTTATATCGCCATGTATGTGGAAGGCGTGTTTCAGACACGACTGTTGTGGTCGGCCTCTATCCGTGTTCCACTACTCCAGATTTATCGGATTTGTCGTGAAGAATATAAGATTGATGTTCTTGTATTCTTTTTTCTATTGAACGATTTTCTTCAGTATATACGGGACCAAAACCCCAAGTTTCTGAGGGAAAGAAACTGCATGCCCGTGCCAGAGATCGACTAACTCGATAACCGGTCGAAGATAGGCTTTAAAAAATTCCTCCAGTTGACGACTAAACTTGAACCTAAGTCCATCTTCAAGCGACCGAGTAAAAGTGCACGCAAGTGCCACTTCTACTCTGCTACACAGACCACAAATGTAGTATAAATGATAAGAAAATTAATTGAAATCATTCACAATATTAGAGTAATTTTTAACGTGGTTAAAAATATCACAATAATGGGGAAAAAACGAAACAAATTACAGTCAAGGGGAAACAAGATGATAAACAGTACTGTGTTGCCTCATCCTCAACTTTTATGACCGTTCGTAAACTTTTGGGTATATTATTTACTAGCAGTTCAATCTTTAATTTTTTTGGATCAAAAGATGCCCATGTGGTCTCCAGACTAGAAACAGGTTCACTTTTGTCTCTTGGGATTACTTCTTGAAGGCGTTTCTTCGTAATTCCGCACAAAATCTCAATGGGGTTTAAATCTGGAAAGTTTGCTGGCCATTGATTTGCCTTTCTTTGAAGTCATCTACAACCACTACTGGAAGTATGACAAGAGGCTGAATCTTGTTGAAAAAGGAAATCCCGCGCTCAAATATTTGAGCGCTTTCTGTTAACGGCAGAAGAATTATGTGATGGGGATTTCCTTTTTCAGCAAGATGGTACACTTTGGAATTGGTTCTTTCGTACAAAACACACAGCCTACCTAGACCCTCTGCGATCATACAAGCCCATACAATGAACAGAGGTTGAAAATTTCACCGAATGTTTCATGCATTCTTTATCAAATGCTTCTTGCTTAAAATGCCAAATGGGTATCCTTTGATGGCCATGGGACACATATTGTGTGTCCCATCTAGTGTCTTATAGTTTTAATTGTAATTTTTCTGTATTTTACGGTACACCACATCCTTTACTCAAAGCACAAAAGAAATTATCAATTTCTAACATAGTGCTATACAACCTCAATGTTTCAGTATTAACTTCAGGAGCATCAGCGATCACCTAATTTAATGCATGTCTTAACGCTCTCGTGTTCTCCCCGTTATCCTATTCTTGTTTCCACGAATTTTTATATCTAAATTTAAATCTTTTAGTCTAAGAAGTGCGAGGATAAACCTTCAGACTTTGATAAATTTAGTTAGCTGTTCTGTTTCTCTTTTTCAAGTGTTTAAAAAATATTTGAAGCTCCATATAATTTTTTTGTCCCCTTTATACCCAAAAATTATTTTAAAGTTAAAAAAAGCATTGAACAAAAATTTGGTAAGACAAAAAAATAAATGTAAATAAAAATAATAATTACTTAAAGAAATGCACAAATTCTCCTTTGATTTGTAAAGCCATCGGTTAAATTTTGAATCCACTTACCTCAGAGTGAATTAACTACACATTCACTGTCTTTAGCAATCAAAATTTTGACGATTTACAAAACCACGCATGAGGTCTATTCTTCAAAGGACGCCTAAATATTACTTTGCAATAGAGATTAAGCTGGATACACGTACGCACTTCAGGTCCTAACTGGCAAATGCATACTGCATGCAAGAAAGAATGTCGGTAGTGTAAGGTTCCCCATGTCACACGATGCCCTGGACCAGCTCGGGACTCATCCATTGTTCTGCCAACTCTATACTACACATAGCAAAAAAATTGCAGTTTTGTAATAAAAAAAATAATAAAATACAAAAATCAGCTAACTCCTTTTTATTCCCGTATATAGGGAGTAAGCAAGGCCGTTTAGCTCTAACTTTTGGAGACTGAGTGGGCAGCTCAATCTCCACTGGTACGCAATCAAAGATTGTTGGCCCAAGGCTATCACTAATTAAGCAGAATGCAGTAAAGAGAGATGGCTGAATAAGTGCCGCCATCTCGTGATCTCTAATCCTAACATTCGTAGTTAATGTCTGAAATAATGTGGGTTCTACGGTCGATTTTTTTGAGTTTACAAGACAAAAAACGCGCTTGCCCGTGCCAGAGATCGACTAACTCGGGAACCGGTCGAAAAAAGGCTTAGAACAATTTCTTCAAGTCGCCGACTAGATTCGAAAGCAAGAAATCTTCCTTGGCGGTCAAGCGCTGTGGGGTGCAAATGCCATATCCACTGAGCTACAAAGGCTTAAATGTTATTAAAATTCGCAGTATTTATTATGATCTATTTAGTGCATATCCACATTTAATATACGCTAATATTAAACATGTTCTTATTTTATATTTTCCAATCACTTCAGCGACCCTTTAAGATGCCGCGATGCGATGCATTGCGTACTTACCATGTTATGCCGACCCTGCACACAAAACGTAATTTCATCGCCTAAAAGTACCTTTTTCCAGTCCTCTTGCCCCTACAAAGTATTTGATTACAGCAGCGCACTCTAGTCACCTTTTGCTCGGAAGTCAAAGTGCATCTTAGGCACACGTGATTTAAAACCTGGTCTGTGAATTTGTCCCAACATCATAGATTTAGACATATTCACAGAGTTCTTTCCATCTCCTATGAAAATACCTCATACTTTGGAAACGGTTTTCCTCAACATTCTTCAATCTCTTGATGTAGTTATTACCTTTCGATCGCTTCAACAGCAATCGAAAGGTAATAACTAATGGTCTGAAATTTCGTTTACTTTTAGTAATAACTGAAGGTAATAACGAAAGGTTTGAAAACTCCGGTGATTAAAATACTGTCTCAATACTCTATTCACGCTTGCTTGACAATGATAATTCCTTGCTAAAATCTGTGGGGTTTGGCCTTCTTTGTGTAGAGACCCTGGGCGAAACTTTTTAGCTTCCAATATGTCACTCTTCGACTAAGACCCATGTTTGGCAAATGATTAACTGAAATCCACACGCAAACGATTTCTCACACATGAGCCATCCCACAGCTTAGGAAATATATCCTATTTCTATGTTCGTCTCAAAACCGATCGAAGACTTTCGTTTCCATAAAACCACTGTTATTATTTTATAATGCAATGATTATATATATATATATATATATATATATATAAAATGCCTGTAATTTTAATAATTGACCTTAAAACAATTGGATTTGCATTCGACTGTAAATGTTTCCAAAATAGAAAATAATATGAACTTTTGGAATGTTCCCTTGAAACTCAGATACCTTTTGCCGATGCAAGTCACAACAGTGGCCAACACTTCTTCGAATGGTTCTGCTGCACTTCTACAAATAGGTTGGATCATCTACAAAATCTTGTGGGTTTGGTCTCATCTGAAATGAAACTAATCCATGGGGGGGGGGGGATTTGCATACCGATAGCGCATCATGAGAGAAATAAATGAGAAAAGGAATGGAATTTAAAGTGATTATAAATGGGATTAGAAATTAGGTAAATCGCCGTCATAAATATAAGAGACTACTCTCATCAGTTCATTTAGGTGAAGTTTCATCAAAGAAGTTGAAAGTAAAATTTCCATGAACAAAAAGTCGAAGAGAGAAGTACAAGTCTTATTTCGAAGTAGAGAAACAAGTGAGTGTGTGTGTGTGTGATTACTTGATCTAATTTGCTTTTTTAGAATTGAATTTCAGTATATCCCTGGGCAGAAATTGCCACATCCGAAACCTTATTATTATATATATAAATTTAAAAAGCTTATATAAAACGAGTATTTGTTAAAAGCAATTATGTTATTAAACTAGTCTCGCAACTTTATAAAAAGAACTGCATTTTATTAAATTTCAGAAAGTGAAATTTAATAAACCATCTCAGCAGAAATTTCTTAGCAATTACAATTTGTAATTCACATTTTACTCATAATAAATGGTCTGCAAAGCAGATGAAAAGAATTCTCATTTCACACTAAATTAAAAAACGAGCATATGAAATGGTAGTATAAAGAAAAATAACATATAAACGAATAATGAATAAAATTAAACTAATTAACTAAAATTTTATTCATCTAAAAAGTCACTGAAAAAAGTCCTCTTTGATATTTAAGATAAAAAAATTCTAAATCTCTTACGTCGAAGTTGCGCATTCTCGTATAGTACGTTCTGCTGTCTTCCCACTTTCATTAATTTTGTGATCTTACAAATTTTGACGGTCTTGAAACATGAACTTCAACGGATGAGGGGTAGTATGGCTACACATTAAAAAGGTTGGTTACTAGATATTAGCATGTACAAAATTCTCACAGAAGTACAGAAGAAAATAATCAGATTGATCTGAAATAATTTTCATCTCACTAGTACGTCGTACGAGAAAAATCAAGCTCTTCAAACACTTCTCTGAAACAGATTTTTTTTCTCTTTTCATCGTCAAGTGTGACGACATCGATTTCATTAAAAAAACACGCGAGGAACCGACCGATTACCATAAAAAAATAAGCTCGCAGGTTCTTTTAGGTCGGTTAGGGAAAGTGTCTCTATTCCTTCAAGAGGATTTTATTTCGAAGGTTGTAGAAAAATTAAGCTAAAAAATAGTGAACCTTGAAGTGACTTCGGAAAGATCCTTGCTTGGCATCAGCAAGTTCCCAGTGCCGTTTAGCACTAAATAGTGTCTACAAGAGTTCAATTTTTGTGTGATATCAAAAACCTTTCCATTCGCACTGTTTTGTTAAATTTGCGATGAAGTTTCCTTTAGTCCACGAAAGTATGATATTTTTTAAAACTCAAGTAACACTTGGAAAGACAGTACTTCTCTATAATGTATAATTTTTTTTCGAAAAACAAAAAATAATAATGAACCCATTCAAAAGGAATACTTTCAAGTTGTGCTCAAAAGGGAGGCTTGGAGAAATGCAAATATAATTTTGCATGTGACAAGGACACACATCCACCCACCATTCATTAGCTGTGTTGAATTCTAGAGTGGTTCACCAGATGTAACTTTCACGAGAATGTTTTCCCGCACGTTGGAAAATCGCAATGTTTCGCATCCGTATTTATTCTAAGTTGTGTTTTGAAATGCGAACTCTGAAACCTCTTGATGCAAATTTCACCTGGAAAAAGTTCTTCCTGGTGTGAACACTTACATGTCTTTTCAGGTGAGACCAGTGAAAATTTCTTGTGACAGATTTTGCATGCAAATGAGTAATCTCTGCTGTGAATTTTCATGTGACTTTTAAGATAGTCTTATTCAGAAAATTGTTTCCCACATATTTCGTGTAAAATTTATCTTTTATCAGATGGTGGAGTTTCTGGTGCTTTTTAAGGGAGTGCTTTTTTTTCTCGTGTCGAACACGAGACAAATGAAAGGTTTCTCATCAGTATGTATTCTCAGTTCTTTACAGACTCGAACTGAGTGAAACCGTTTGTTACAAATTTTGGATAGAAAAGATTTGTGGAGTGAACATCATCCTGTCTTTTCACCTTCGAACTCTGAAAATTTCTTGTTGCAAATTTCGCATAAAAAAGGTTTCTCACAAGTATGAATTCTTCGATCTTGTTTCAAACTCAAATTGCCTGAAAACGTCTTGTTGCAAATTTCGCACAAAAAGGTCTCCACTAGTATGAACGCTTAGCTGACTTTTCGGCTTAGAACTGTTTGAAAACATCTTGTGGCAAATTTCATATAAAAGGTTTCTCACCAGTATGAATTCTTAGATGTCTTTTCAGATTCGAACTCTCTGAAAACTTCTTGTTGCAAATTTCGCATACGAAAGGTTTCTCACCAGTATGAATTCTTTGATGATTTTTCAGACTTGAACTACCTAAAAACGTCTTGTTGCAAATTTCGCAGAGAAACGGTTTCTCACCAGTATGGATTCTTAGATGTCTTTTCAGATTCGAACTCTCTGAAAATTTCTTGTTGCAAATTTCGCATACAAAAGGTTTCTCACCAGTATGAATTCTTTGATGATTTTTCAGACTTGAACTGACTGAAAACCTCTTGTTGCAAATTTCGCATAGAAATGGTTTCTCACCGGTATGGACTCTTACATGACTTTTCAGATTCGAACTCTCTGAAAACTTCTTGTTGCAAATTTTGCATACAAAAGGTTTCTCACGAATATGAATTCTTCGATGTTTTTCCAGACTCGAACTGTCTGAAAACTTTTTGGAGCAAATTTCGCACAGAAAAGCTTTCTCACCACTATGAATTCTGAGATGTCTTTTTAGACTCCAACTGACAGAAAACCTATTGTTGCAAATTTCGCATAGAAAAGGTTTCTCCCCAGTATGAACTCTTAGATGACTTTTGAGATTCGAACTCTCTGAAAACTTCTTGTTGCAAATCTCACATACAAAAGGTTTCTCACGAGTATGAATTCTTCGATGTTTTTCCAGTCTCGAACTGTCTGAAAACTTCTTGGAGCAAATTTCGCATAGAAAAGGTTTCTCACCAGTATGAATTCTCAGATGTTTTTCCAGACTCCAACTGACTGAAAAGTTTTTGTTGCAAATTTGGCATAGAAAAGGTTTTTCACCAGAATGAACTCTTAGATGCAGTTTCAGTCTCGTACTCTTCGAAAACTTCTTGTTGCAAATTTCGCAAAGGAAAGGTTTCTCACCAGTATGTATTCTTCGATGTTTTCCCAGACTCGAACTGCCTGAAAACATGTTGCAAATTTCGAAGAGAAAATGTTTCTTACTGGAATGAACTCATATGTATTTTCCGTCTCGAAATGTTTGAAAACTTCTTGATGCAAATTTCGCATGCAAAAGGTTTTCATGATTAATGATCACATGCAAAATAGTTTTCACTATTTTCATCTTAGTTAATATATTTCAAAAGGAAATGTGATTGATCAAATTCTTCATTCTTGCAGGAGGAGAATTACTCATTGCTTTTTGAATTTGGTCGTCGATTCCATTCTCATTTTGATGATTTTCCCTTACGCCACTAAAAGTGCAACCTCCTCCTAATTATTTGATTTATATTTCGCAAATACAGCATGAAATGTTTCCAACAACTTCACAATCTTCATACATTGCTGGTAATCGGCTTGGTTTCAATGCAATAGTAGGCCAAATATCTCATTTCAGTAACCTATTAACAATCTGTAAAGAAAAACGAGATAATTAATGCTAAATTAAAACTCCATTTAGTAAATAAATATCCTCAACATATTATCTAATATTTAATAGTAATTAACATATGAATTTAAACTAGAAATATATTATTTGCAATGAATAGTGGATAAAAAAATAATGCTAAAACTTTCATTGGACAATAACACAGTATTATCACTCTTTAAAATGGAGTAAGAAAATCTGATTTCGTTTGCCAATGGTATCATGACAAAATAATAAGCTAAACAGAGAGCCATTTGGTCCAATTATAATCGGATGTCGAACATGTCCTCAGGAATTACCTAGGATGAAGTTCGATATGAACGTATTTCTTACAAACATGGAAATTGCAAAATATAGTCAATTCAAAGATGGCTTTTCAATCTGGGAGAGAATTTTTTACGAAATACCATTTTATTCGGTTGGTTGTATTTCAGTTATTACCAGACGATCAATTGTGATTTATAATTGTAGGTAACAAGAACAGCCATTCTGTGGTTGATATTATTCTGTTCTTATTTCTTCGGATTTCCTTCTCTTCATTATACTAAGGGATAATCCCTTTGGATATGCAGAGTTCTCTTCCAGATCACCCTATTTCTGGCTTTACTTTATACCATATTTGATTAATGTAAACACTTCCCTATGAATGTATATTACGGCTGTCCTCTTCTTTTCTCTAGTTTCTCGACTTTCAAGACGTCTATAATCCATTCATTGTCTCCTCATGTGTGCCAGGAAATGACCGTTTTCAATACTCGATTTTATTTCTTACAAGAAATATTTGTTAGTTTTCTTTTCTTCATATCTTTACTAAATTTACTTGTATTAAATGATATTTTTCTTTTCTTTAATATTTCTTTTGCCATAGGAATTCTTGTTCTTATTTTCACCACACATCTTCCATCATCTTGGATAATTCCTCTAAATACATGACTTATTTTACTTCATCATTTCTACCTCTAATTACAATTTTATCTTCTACTTTTTTTTTTTGACACTGTCAGTATTATTTTAGTTTTATTGATTTAAAGCCAATGATCAGATACAACATCATCCATTCTTTTAAAACTTGTTGAATCTCTGCTAATATAGTTAAAACTTTCTTAGAAAAGAAATACTTTCTAATTCTAATCTACCCACAAGGAATCTGAGAAGCCAAAATCAGGAAGATGCAACAATTCTTGCAACTTCAGCAGGTGTTTCATATGTTGCAGATCAGTTTTCCAGATAGCAAATTCATTCTCTTTTTAAATTTCTTCATGCGGTTTCTCTAGCCCAAGATTTCTTGTTTGGTGATTTCACTATTCATGTTTTCTTCACTGTATGGGTCTTCACGATATTCCATCTTTCTCTCTTTCTACTATCTTCCTGTTACCAGTAACTTTCCCTTTTTTTTTTTTTATCTTGTTATTCTTTACTTTTTGGTTTCGGGTCGGAATAGAGGTTAGAGGCCCAATTATTCGATATTCTTTATCACACGTATAATTTATATTTAATTCTTTATGTAATTTTACCCAATTCTCCTTTGCTTTTTTCTTGAAACCTTCTTTATTCTTGCTTCGCAGTCTTCGATAGTGTTCCTTGCTTTTCACAATTTTCTTTTACTTGCCTTTTTTCGTCCTTCTGTTAACTAAAGTAACTTATTTGTAGAATATAAGGGTTTCGCTTTGGTAATTTTGTAAATCTTAACACTTTGTGTGCTGATCTTTTATTTATTTCTATAGATTTTGAATAAACTGCAAGAGAAAACTAAATATAATTCATTACTCCTATATATTTCGCTCAATATGCCATGAGCTTTGTTCAGGAAGAAAACAGAAAAACGGGTAACAACATTTAAATTCTCGATTTAAGAATGATTCATACAGCATGCGTATAATATCACATGTGTGGGTAGCAGCTCTCCAGTAAAAGGAAACACTATTAGAGTTCTGAGACGTAGGAATATATATATAATTAATTAAGAAATAATAAATTCATTTAGAAATAATTACATAATATATTAAATTACTACCAATTAACAGAAATCACTTCTCGCAACTTAGAAACACACATGCAGTCTTTCCAATTAAGATTAAGATGGTGGCATAGAGCTTCACTTGAATAAAAAAAATAGGCAATCAAATATGAACGTACTGTAGTGTAGCATATTTTTACGGTTCTGGTGAACTCTGTGTTTTGTGTCGATGGCATGAAAAGCAAAGACTGAATCTTCAAAATCCTAACATCTTATATAATCATGATGCTCTTCGATTCTAATAGTATCAAAACGATCGATCTGTCCATAGCACCAAATATAAGAACAGGGTGTTTGATAAATGCCATTCAAGGATAAGGGCGATAATGTATCTTTGATATGTGGCTGGCTGGTTTGAAGGTGATGCACAAATTATATTATAACTGAGAAAGTTCCTTGATATTTGTTCAGATGTTCCTTTAGGGAAGGATTTGTTGATTTAACTTCAGATTGCAAGCTGGAAGAGGGACCATAACTATCAAATAATTTCACTATCAAGGACTCGCTGTATCTATTAAGTAAGTGTGTCCTCCTACTGGACAAATGCGATCCACACACGTGATATTATACGCATGCTGCACGACTCATACTTGTATTGGGAATTTAAATATTACCAGCTTTTCTGTCTTCTCCCTGAAAGCTCATGATATGTTGGGCGAAATATATAGCAGTAATAAATTAAACTTAGTTTTCTCTTATATATGAATTACTGGTATTTAAAAAAAAAAAAAAAAAAAAAACAGCATATCCCACATGTATGTCTCTATTAAATAATTCGCAAGTCAGTTTTATTTCCTTGATAATGTCCAATTTTCCACCATTATTTGATGCATGCAATCTCTTTTTAAAATCCATTTTTATATGAGGGTTGCAGTATTTCAATATTCTATTTTATTCTCTGCTTATTCAATGTATTTTCTCATTTTTTTATATATATTTTGCAATAGCCAATGTTTAGTCACTCTCTATTTCAGCTCCGGAATGGCTGTAGCATGACTTCATGATTTGAAGGTTTTTTTTTTTTTTTTTTTTTTTTTTACTACTATTGTAATTAGCCTGGTGTCGTGCAACATCTCTTGATGATTTTCTTTTATAGCAGCTTGGTTTGGTACTTCAAAAGGCGTATTACCAACTATAAGGTCATATTATTTTCAGAAATGTAGAAGTCGTTCTCCTCTTATGTTCTTCAAAATTCTTCATTTATTTCACTTTGTGTCCTCTCCAACCACTCCATTAAAGTCGCTACAACCAACAAATGCATTGTACTGATGTATAAATAAGCATGTAGCGAGGGGACCACTCACAATCTGTAAAATGGTCAAGTATTCTGAAATAGATTCGAAGTTCTAATACGAATCCATGCATGAATCCTCGCACTATGACCGAAAACTGTATCTGCAAAAAAGAGTTTCGTTAGAAACCTTTATATGTTAAGAGAAATGAAATGCTTTTGGCCAGTACCGTCAACAGGGTGTAAGATAGAGGCAGCTGCTTCACGGCGCCACTTAATAAGGGCGCTCGTTCAGCGCCCTTATATTTGCGGTAGGCGCCTTATTACGGCAACAAGATATTTTACAAATATACGGCGTTTAGTTTACCAAAAAAAACGGTCCAGTTCCCATTGCAGTTAAATATGTGCTTGTTATATTTTAATAATAATAATAATAAAAACATAGAGTCATACATACTAAACATTTTAGAACCCACTTATTAGATACTAAACGAAACAACCCATAAAGCAGCTTTTCTCAAACTTTTCCTACGACGAAAGACTTCACAAATCCTGAAATTTAAACGGAACATCTTGGTTATTTTGTAGGATTCTCAAAATATATTGCAAAATTACTTTCTTAATGAATTCCATGTTTTCAGGCATTTGAATTACAAGTTTGATTGACCAGACACAATATTAGAAAGTTGAATCAGAGTCACTAATTAAGTCAATTAGATTTTCATAATCACTTGTGCTGAAGCCTGCTGGCTTTGCTGTCGCTGTAAATGGATTCAGAACACTGGAATTTTCATCACCGGATTTTGGAAAATATTGTGGCAAGGATTGATTGTAAGTCATGCAAAGTGTTCTAAAATGTTCGCACACACGACTAGATACCTCCGTACTTCACTCGCGCGCGGAATTGTCGGAACCGCGTGCGGCTGTCAGCCAGCCGCTGAGTCAAAGCCAGCGAGCGCTGGTCTTAAAACACTCGGGAGCTCGCATCGGTAATTTCGCAGCGTACAATGCGGTATATCTAAGAGATACATTCATTATTAGAATGTGCTAAAATGCAAAAAAAACTGCAAATATAATACATGATGGTGCGAATTAAGTGAATATTAAATCCAACATTATTTCATAGCGAATATAGAAACTACAAGTTTCGTGGCGAATATATAGAAACTTAAAGTTTAGGCGAATGCAGGCATAAGTAGGGTCTTATGGGCAACTCGTAGTAAAGGTGGGGCAAGCTCCAGACCATTTTTCTTAGTATTTTCCATAAATGTAAAGCACATCTTCTAGAGGACATGTATGATAAAAATAAGCCTTTGGCTCTAGATATCAGTAATACATGATGGTTTATTCATTTTCAGTTACAATCTAGAATTATTGAAACAAAGAAATATAAAGAATAAAAATTTTTGTTACAAAATAACGCAAACATCGATAATGAAAGAAAATAAAACTAAACAAATGCATTTAACATTAATTAATCAGAATCTTCCATAGTTGGATTTATAAAACTGTCATAACAGTCATCGCAAACAATATTGCTATGCTGAAGGAATAAATACTTTTTACAATGCTCGCAAAAATATTTTGATAAGCAACTCGTTTTGGATGCATAGCACATAAAACATTTTTTTCTTTTTGTGTGTCGAGGGAGCCGTATCTATGTCGTCATTAGAATTTCCTTCAAATTGTGTCTGAAATTGATGAAGTTTCAGGTGTAAAGACATTTTCACACCAGTAGAGAATTCTGAACGTCTTTTTATTTGTTCTCACACTAACTGCATTACAAGATTTCTAATAAATATTCTGCGCCTCACATTGTTGTTCAGAATATGAATAATCTGAGCATTTATTCCTGCAATATTCAAAATTGTGTAGAATATAACCATAGGCCATCTTCTGGTGTTCCTGGCTAAATTATATGCACCAATCATTTTGTCAACAATGTCAACAAGACAGGAGTCTTAGTTTGATTGTAATATTCTATTATATCAGGTTTTTGGGAATCTAAATTCACGGTGTTATCAAAGTGCATACTTGGAGCTAAAATTACGTTTTTTTCCCTTTTTTGGTATATGAGATACAAGGATGCAATCTGCACCAAAAGCAAACATGTTGGATTTTTCGGACCAATTTTTAGGAGACACCAATTCAGGTGGTAGTTGGGATTTATTCTTAGGAGCAGTACCTACCTATGAAAGTCGCTTCTTTTTGAAGTCAGCAATAAGATTTATATCAGTGAACTAATTATCGGCTGTAATGTTACGTCCTGAAGAGTAAATGGGTTCTGCAAGTCTCTTGATTACGTCGACTGGTTTATTACTAATCAAGTAAGGCCCTTTGGTCTGCTTATCTGCATATATTTCAAGCTTTCCTGTATAAAATACTTTCGAATCGACCACAGCAAACATTTTTATTCCGTATTCATAGTTCTTTGATGGAATATATTGTCTAAACTCACATTTGCCTCTAAACCTAGGTTTAAAAGCAAATAACAATATATTCTGTCCCATAGAGTAGCATAATTTACAATTTTCTACAAAGAGTGAGAAAATGTCTCTCACAGCCGCTAATTTGTCAACTTTCAGGCGTGCTAAGCAGGTAAGTTTGTCATCAAACCTGATACAATTGTGAATGAATCTAAATCTCTGTAAGGTCATTGTAAATCTAAAAAAGTTCAATCTCACTACCATCTGTAGCCCATAAATCCTGCAAATTTAGCTGATTGTTGCGATGTAAACCAGCTAGATATAACAGGCCTAAAAATGCTTTGAATTCTGTTTTGTCTATTCTTTTAGCATCGCTTTCTCTTGAATACCGGTTCGAAATAGAATCGATGTATTTATTTGTATATAATAAGATTAGATGTAAAATATCACCAGTGATAAAGCAATTCCAAGTTTCAAGTTCTGTCTTCGCATTTTTTGCGTTTGGCCGAACTAGAGGAAGCTAATGCAAAATATTCTGCGGCTGTCTTCTAATTTTTTTTTTTTTTTATTGGATTTGCCCACCATTTTGATGCTTTATCCTTTACAAGAAAATACTCTTCATTCGTGTTTAATTCATCATCACTTCCTTCACTAGAAATCTTGTTCGGTATCCGAATCTTCTGAACAACCTTTCACATAATCATTATCAAAATCAGTTCTAAATCAGTTTCACTTCCGCATTCGAATCTATCATTCTCATCATCGGAATCAGTAACATTCGCCGAATCTCTTCAACAACTGATGGATTATCCCAGGGGTTCCCAACCCTATGCCCGCGGGAACCATGGAGCCCGTCCACCAATTTGTGTGTGCCGGCTGCTGTTCAACCGTGTGCCGTATAGTTTGAAAAAATCACGCAACAATTCATGGCATGCTATATGACGCATGCGTTAATGACACATGATGAGTATTAAACGCATACAATGTAAAGTAAACGCGCATTCGAAGTTGTTCATTCCAGTTTAAGAACTGGAATATGATCATATTCTCCTAATTATGAAGCACTGGCCAATGAAATGGAATGCCAAAGATCACACTAACTTACATATATATATTTAAATTTTTATATAATGTAAACTTATGTAATAAAACATTTAATTATAATGTAAACTTTGTATGTATTCATTTAACAAACGAATTAAAAAAATTGCTTGAAAAAAATAGGTGGTGCCTGTCACCCTACCAGTACTTTAGAATGTGCTCTAGGAAACAAAAAGGTTGGGAACCCCTGGATTATGATATGCAATTGATATGCACGTATTTTTCCAGCCATTTTCAGCAGTAAATAAAACAACTAAACCAATGCTATACTAACATCGGAGCTCGCGGTATCTCTCAGATACAATTTACTGTCAAATATCACAAGCCTTTACAAAAAAGGTGTTCAACCAAACTGATAGAAAACAAACAAAAAAAAAAAGTGCGAAATATCACTCGTAACATACGCACGCGCAGCTAGTCACGACCTTCAACCTATGCAATAAAAAATCTATGTCAATTAGCAAGTATCTGTCAGATCTCCCGGGACCGGTCAAATATCACAAATCTTTGCATAACACGTGTTAAACCAAACTGACAACAACAAAAATGCGAAATAGCACTTGTAATATACTCATGCACAGCTACTCATGACCTTCAATCTATACAATAGATAGGTTAAAGAATATTCATGTGAACAATTAGCATGTGTCTGTTGCGAGCTCCCGAGTGTAACAGTACAATCCACAAGCCAAGTTAGGAGCGACTGATTTTGAAACATGTTTGAACTTGTCACAGCATTTAAAACCATATAAACTCATTAATTTTGATAATTTTTCACGGAACAATTATTCACTTTCTGAGGTACATAGTTTGGGAAACGCTGCCATAAAGTAGCATGCGATGGGAATTTTATACTTTTATAGTCTATCCAAATATATAGTTAAATTATTATGTTTTTTTTTTTTTTTATTAATGTTTCTCTTGTAACAAAGAAAACAGCAATTGAAGATTTTCTTATAATCCATCAGGGGCGATATTTAATTGTTTGCCTCAGGGCGTGATCTTATCAGGCGAAGGCCCTGCTTTCGGCATTTTAGCAACTCATACTTTATGTTTACTGGAATAAATTACAATTTTTTCTCAAAAACAGGTCTTCGAGACTCACACGGGTCTCGAGTACCTGTTATAAGGTTTATTAACGTTTATGATATAAAGAATTTTATCTTTAAAGTTAATCTGTGTTCATTATCAGTGTGCATGTAGTATAGTAATTATATTCCCTGACCTGCGTGCTGTTTTTCATGTTGCTCCCACCTACAAAAAAAAGCTGAAGAGACGACAGTTTGAAGTTGAACAGAAACAAATGCTTGAATACGAATAACAAGTGTTCGAATACTTGAATCCAACCAGAGACATGAGGTCTACACACCATGAAGATGTTCCATTTAGTATTACAAATGGATGAAGATCTTTGTAAAGGTTGCTCAATGGGAGAAGAATCAAACTCGATTGTGGTTTAAAATGCCTACAGGACAAGCAATTCAATAGTACAGTTAGAAGGTTTACTAGTGAGGAAGAGGACTGCCTGGTATTTCGATATTCATGTGAACACAGCAGGCATTGCAGATCATCTATGGGAAGGGTATTTGCATTCAATGTGCAAGACCACCCGAGGCGAGGAAATGTTTGATTTCAGTCACCGACCAGAATTGAACAGATAACAGTAGGTAGAGTTACAGATATGAAATTAGTCTGTATCACAAAGCTGTGAGCCGATGTTCTTTTTAAGATGATGTTCTGTTTATGGAATTAAGATAAATACAACAACAACAAAAATTGATAAATGGTGACAATGACAACAGAACGAAGAAAGATAGCCAAATAGATAAAGCATGATGGGATTTAACTCAAGTCTGCAAACTTTTACCATCTAAAGATATTATGGGATTCAACAACTTAAATTATAAAGATATATAGGAAGTGCATAATTTTGAACTAATGAAGGATTGCTGTAAGTTGGACTTTTCTTGAAATATTATTTCTGTGAAAGAGTAGTCAAGTCTTTCACAGAATCAACTCCCAAAAAGTATGGTACCAATGTATGGTAATGGTCGTTTTTTTTACTTAGGCACAATATCTCTTTTTTTCTTATTATTATCAACTGTTTTATTATTTGTGCATATGAAACATGAAAAAAAAAAAAAAACGAAAGGTTTTTAATGTGAGATTGGAGAAGATGAAGAGGCACATTTTTCTTAAGAATTATAATAATTCATATCAATGGATAAACATAACATTTTATCATTGCATATATAGGTATATATAAACCTGAATGTTATAATAATAGTTTAGAATATTCTAAGAGTAATGCTGCATACTTCAGTTAGCTATATTAACCCTTTCTGACATGAATTTTTTTTCCAAGTGAAAAAAATTTTTCTTTCTATTTATTTTGTCTTTAGGTCTAAAAAAGCAAGAGTATCAAGTATTTTAATGAAAAATACATTTCAGGATACGAATTCTGATGGACTGATTCCATATGGAATCATTATATTTTAGTAGCAAATATTCAACTTCTGAGCTTATACTCTATAATCCAATATATTCATATTATTCTACTAAGTCATAAAAACTGATATTGGTAAGATTTATACATATAATATATACCTGTTATTATATTAAAGAAATGGAACTATGACGTATGATAATAATTAGAATCATTCGCCACGTAATATGGGCTACCGAAAGCCAAGACAGTTAGCGATTCCAATTGGAATCACCAGGGCAGAAAGGGTTAAGCATTTTATAGTGGAAATATTCTAAAGGAGAATAATATTCCTGAATATGATGAAAATCTCAGAGACAGAACGCCTAATAACATCTGTGTATCGTTAATTTTCACACATCAAAACCTTTCAATATTTAAGAAAGGGAATACCACTGTTTATGACAGGTCATAAAAATTGCCTGCAAGTGGATTATAACAATGGGTAGTGTATCATCTATTCTCCAAACTGAAGGAAATGACATCTATGTAGCAAATGTTAGTGACCAAGCAGCATATTTTTAAACATGGAAAAGTTTGCGAAACACTGTAATGTAATGCTTTTTTATGAAAAAAATTATTTTTATAATAATGCCCAGTTAGAGGTCTTTTGTGATATGGCTGGAAAAAAAATAGTGAATTAATTGATGGAAAAAAAGATTTAAATGAGAAGGAACTGGTACCATTAATAGATGACGTCAAACCAAATGGCAGGGAAAGTTCTCCGAAAGGTTATGACTGTGATGAATCCGTTAAAGAATCGAGTTTAAAGAAATTAGCAGGACTGGACTCAGCAAGAAAATTAGGAAGCTATTTTATGCATAATACTCCCTCATCGGAGCACTCCGGAAAATTCACAAGGCAATTGGATATTTGTTTAACTTCATATTATGAACTTAATAAAAAATTGCAGTATAGTGGTAAGCAAGGTCTTATTATTGATTTTTTGATAACTAAACCTGCAGAAGTATGCAACGAGAATTATACTAATGATGCCCAAGAGATTTCAGGTGAAGACGTCCTGCCGCTCATAAATAATGAACATCTATGAAATGCTCGTTTTGAAGACAGTGATGACGATTAAAATATGCACTTTATTTTATTTTGCCTATAACATTTATGCATTATGTGCAATGAAGTTTATGTACACAATTTTTATAATTTTATACTATGTATTTGTTTCATAGTATATGTTTTCTTAACTTACATGGTTACATGGTTACTTGAATTAAATAAAATTATATTTTTGTTCGATGTCATTGTTGTTTATGTAATAATAATAATAAATGATTTGACAAACAAGTTTTGTCAAAACTGAAGATCCAGAAAAGAAATGGGAACAAGTTAAAGAGAAAATAAAGAAGATTGCAGAAGAAGAAATTGGATACGTAAGAGCTAAAAGAATAAAAAAAAACTTTGAATAACTAATGAGATGATTTCTCTAATGAAAGATAGAAGAAAATGGAAAAATAAAGACACCCCAGAAAGTAAAATACAATATAGAACCCTGAATGACAAATTGAGAAGGGAAACAAAAAGAAGTAGAGAAGATTGGCTTAAAAAACAATGTGAAGAAATGGAATTCGAGCTAGACGTATAGAAAATACGAAAGGAGAAATCATAACTGAAGAAGACAAAATCCTAATGAGATGGATGGAATACATTGAAGATCTATACGACAAGGAAAATAGACCAAATGAGTTGCCATTAGAAGATATAAAGGTAAATGAAGATCATCTAGGCCCAGGGATTTTGAAGACAGAAGTAGAAATGGCCATTAAAGAACTAAAATATGGAAAGGCAGAGAGAATAGATGAAATCCCTGCGAATACCTGAAACTTCAGAAGAAAGGAACTGAAGAAATAAACAAAATAATAAATTTAATTTATAAAAAAATGAGAACTACCAAAAGATTTTATGATCTTAATATTTATACCAATGAAAAGTAATGCAGTGAACTGCAAGGATTTTAGAACAATAAGCCTCATTTGCTATACATCAAAAATACTTATGAGAACCTTAACTTGAAGAATTGTATCTAAAGTGGAAAAATTTTTTGGAGAGGTTCAGTTTAGTTTCAGGAAAAGTAGGGGAACAAGAAATGCGATTGGATCATTAGGAATAGCAAGTAAAAGAAGTCTGAAAGTGAATAAAGAAGCAAATATCTGTTATAAATTTTTTGAAAAAGCTTTTTACTTTGTAAAATGGGATAAGATGGTGGAAGTCATGGAAAAGATTGGTATAGATTGGAAAGAATGAAGGCTAATTATTTCACTATATATGGGACAAACTGCCATGGTGAGAGACATATGTAGTACAGAACCAGGTTTCATTGGACGAAGAGTAAGACATGGCTGTTCTCTGTCACAAGTTTTGTTTAATAACTTTGTATTCTGAAGCAGTGTTTAAAGCACTGAAGAAGGAATAAAGATTGGAGGTAGAGAGATATTTGCAATAAGATACGCAGAAGACAAGGCATTATTATCAACTACTGAAACAGGACTACAACATCTGTTGAACAGATTACTGGAATCCTGTATCAATTATGGAATGAAAATTAATATCAGAAAAACCAAGTTAATGAAAATGGCATGGAAAGAGGCAAATATGGATATTAGAATAAATGGGAAAAATTGAATCAAATAAAGATATTTATACATCTAAGAAATGTTATTAGTAGTGATGGAAGATGTAAAAAGGGACATAAAAGCAACAGTAGTGATGGGAAGAGATGCCTTTAATAGAAAATGGAATTTATTCAGAAGTAAAATGGATAGAAACCTAAAGAAAACACTAATAAAATATTATGTGTGGAGTGTTGCCCTCTATGCAGCTGAAACTTGGACAATGGAGAAAGAAGAAGATTTTGGAAAGCTCTGAGATGTGGATTTGGACAAGGATGGAAAAAAATCAAACGGACAGATAAAGTAACTAATGAAGAGGTCTTAAAAAGAGTAGAAGAAGAAAGAAGTCTGTTAAGCAGGATAAAAGGAAGCAAGAAAAACTGGATCAAACATATTCTGAGAGGGAATGGAATCCATTCCCTCTCAGAAATCATCAGAGATGCTATCGAAGATATAACAGATGAGAAAAAAACCAGAGGAAGAGTAAGGAAAACAATACTAAATGACATGCTATATGGAGACAGGTACACAACCTTGAAAGAGAAGGCTCAGAACAGAAGAGAGTGGAAGGAAAGTTTCTGATACTAAAAGAAGTAAACATTTATGCATTATGTGCAATTAAGTTTACGTGCAATTTGTAATTTTTATACTATGTATTTCTTTCATAGTTTCTTTGTTTTCTTAACTTACACGAATTACCTGAATTAAATAGGAATTAACCTGTTATTTTTATGAATATTCCTCTTTCTTTTGCTTGAGATCTTACAGAGATGATTCTAGAAGAAATTGGTCTTACATAAACTATTGAATTTAGGAACCATTTTTAATTATTAGTGCTACACCTTCCATGTGATGGTTATCTTTCCATCACATGAAATATCGTTAAATTTTTTTCGCTGATTTTTCCCTCACTTGTTCAGTGAGCCTCTGCAACTCCCACTATTTCCCATTTGAACAGTTCGAGTTCTCTCTCTATCAGTTTTAATTTGTCAGGTTTCTACAATGTTCTGATGTTGATGGTTGAAATATTGTATATGCTGTTTGCATTCAACACAGCTGTCTTCTCACCTACTCTATGTGGGCTTGAGTTAGGTGCTTCAGCTCTCCTTTATGGGGTAGCATTATTTGTATTACAGAGGGACAAAAGAAAATTATAGAGGGATAAAGTTATTAAATGCTTCGTTTAGTAGTAACAATAAATCTACATAATAAAATGATGGAAATTAATCTACTAGATGAACAACAAGGATTTAGTAAGGGCAAGTTTTTAAAAGGAGACGTGTGATTTTCCGACCGTCTGTATGTTTTCCTCCATCAGGCATTCCTTACATTTGCAGCCATTCATCTTTTTGAGTTTATAATGATAATTTGATTAAGCATCATGTTACCTGCGTAAAAGAAGGTTTTTAAATAAACCAAATCCGTGAAGACGTATTAAAAAGTTTCAATTGCTGTCGTGGGAACGAGCTCTCTTTTACATACTCATACTCAGCTCCGATATATAAAAAAACCAGGAATTCAGCACTTTTCCATGTGGTTGAAATGGCTTTAGGTATTTTCTTCTGATTTTCTTGAGTCTTCCAAAAAGAAATCACCTGGATAGGAACCTGTAGTCTGTCTTACATAATGCAAGTAAAAGTAGATGGATGAAATAATACAAAATGTTAATATAATACAAGGTACAGGAGTGGAAATAAAAAATAGAATAATAAGAACTACATATTATGCAGACGATGTAATATTAATTGCAGAAAATGAAACCCAGTTACAAATATTACTACATGCATTTAATAAAGCAGCAAAATTATATAATATGAAGATATCAAAAACTGAAACAAAATGTATTGACAATATCACAAGAACCACACAGATGAAAACTCAACACAATAGGTATATACCTATTTAGGTATATACAACTGAACTGAAAAGGAAGCCACATCTATAAGTCAGAGAACAAGTTGAAAAAGCTGCAAAAATATCAGGAGGCTTGAATGAAACAGTATGAAAAAATAAACATCTTAGAGTAGAGACAAAACCAAGAATTTATAAATCAGTAATAAAGCCTATCAGACAAAACCAAGAATTTATAAATCAGTAATAAAGCCTATCACTTGGAGGAGACCACATTCCTACCAGGCTCGTCCCCCGGGTGGCGGATGGGGGAAACCCAAATGGGTTGTTCTGAATAAAGAATAAAGAGCCGTGGACCAAAGGATGTAGCAGAGGCATGGCAAGATGGCTGCATTATTATGCCAGTAACTTTCATGAGCAGGAGAAAGTCTACAAACCGAGATATTTTTAATACAATCGTAAAATTAATATTATCCTCTGCGATATCGTGCTACCTACATCCTGTTAGAACACGACCCTACAAAAACACAAGCTAAGAAATTAAAAATCTTACTTAAAAAAGTAACCTCCTGGGCCCCCAGACGTCACGAAAAAACTTAAACCTTTCCACTCCCCCCCCGAATACACGGTTTACCAAAAATCCACAAACCCAATTCTCCACTCAGGCCTATAGTAGATGCCGCCAATGCACCTTGTTACAGACTGTCTAAACAGCTGGCCAACTCTCTGTCCCCCCTCACCGGAAATTCAGCTTCCTATATAAAAAACTCGACCCACTTTAAAGCCCTCACAGAAAATTTAACCTTGAATAATACAGACATATTAGTAAGCTTTGATATCTCCTCTTTGTTTACCAATATTCCCTTAATTGACACTTTATCTCTCTTAGAAAACGTTTTTCCCTCTGACATCTTAGATCTCTTTTCCTTTGCCATCAACTCTGGGTATTTCTTTTGGAAGAACAAAATCTACAAGCAGATAGAGGGAACTGCCATGGTTTCCCCCCCTCTCACCCCCCCTGCCAATTTCTATACGGAAGATTTCGAAAAACGAGCCATAAACTCAGCCCCACTCAAACCTTCTATCTGGCTAAGATATGTTGATGATGTGTTCTCTATTTGGCCCCATGGCCCAGACACGTTAGACTCCTTCCTCAGTCATCTCAATAGCCTACATCCAAGAATCCAGTTTACTATGGAAAAGGAAAAGAACAATTGTTTACCCTTCCTAGACACCTTAGTCACATGCCTGCCAAATGATATACTTGCCTTCACTGTATACAGAAAACCCATACACACAGACAGATACATTCACAAACTCTCCCACCACCACTCCTCACAACAATATGGCATCATTAAAACTCTTACCAAGAGAGCCCACAATCTTTGTTCCAGTGGAACCGCCCTCACTACTGAGCTTAACCACATACACAGAACTTTCCTCTCCAATGGCTACAGTGAACACAGTATCAAAAAATAATCAATTCCTCCCCCATTCCCCGTCCCTCTCATCAACAAGATTTTAAAAATTCCATCACCATACCCTACATCCGTGGCACTTCGGAAAAAATATCCAAGATACTAAAAAAGTATAACCTACACACAGCATATAAGCCCTACCGCAAACTTGCACCCTTATCCGTTCTACGAAAGATCAGCTCCCTCCTCTCTCTCTGCCTGGAGTTTACAAAGTACCCCGTTCCTGTAAGCTTGTGTACTTTGGACAGACAGGCAGATCAGCATCCATCCGCCTGGAAGAACACAAGTCGTACATTGTTAAACACAACTATGGCCATTCAGGCTTGGCTGACCATGTTTTGGACACCACCCACAGAGTATCATGGAAGAAAACCACCATGCTCCACCACAGCAAATTCAAGAAAGAGAGACTTTTCTTAGAAGCAGCAGCAGCAGCTCTCAGAAACCAACCAAATCTTAATAAATACGGTTGTATTAAGCTTCCGAAGATTTGGGAAACACTCATCACCAGATGTCCCACCTTACATTCCAGGCCACCTACTACCGTCCCTAGAGGGCGCTCCACCTAGATAGGACTTTAGTGTCACCCATGTAGTTAGGCTTAGCATTGTAAGTTTTTGTGTGCATGTTACATTAATTGTTTTTGTAATCCCCGTAGATGTCTTAGTGACTAGGACGATATATAGGAAGTATTAAATTTTATTTTAATTCTTTTTGAGTGTTGTAAAAAACCCATTAAACCTCCAACATAATAATAATAAACCGAGATAGTGCTACTGCGTACAGGACAACCAACATGCCTACTCAAAGACCACATAGAGTAGGTGAGAAATCAGCAATGTGGTCAGCCAAGGATGTGAAACATGTAACCACCCTCAACATAAGATCACTATACCGACCTGGAAAATTATAATTGGTCCAGGAAAATTTAAAAAGACTGAAATGGAGTATTTTAGGTTTATCAGAGACACAATGGTGCAGAGATGGATTCATGGATTTACCAGAAGGAAGACTGTACTTCTCAGGAAGAAAAGATAACATACACAGAGAAGGAGTTGCATTACTAATTGAAAAGAAACTCACACACTCAGTAATTGAAATAAACCCAGTGTCTCCTAGAATAATAACAGCCAAACTTCAAGCAAAAGAAAAAGGTCAAACAATTAAAATAATCCAAATATATGCACCAGACAGTAACCATTCAGAGGAAGAAATAGAAAATTTCTATGAAGAACTACAACAGGAAATAGATAACCCCAAAAATAGAGAACTCATGATAGTGATGGGAGATTTTAATGCTAAAATAGGACAGTTCACAGCAGACGAAAAAGATGCGATGGGGAAATTTGGATACGGAGAGCTTAACGACAGAGGAGAACAATTACTCCACTTCTGTAAAGCAAACGATCTAATGATTACAAACACATTGTTCTATCAATGCCCTAATAATAAATATATAAGGACATCTCCAGTTGGTAATATAAAGAACTGCATAGACTATATCATCATAAACAAACAATGGAAAAGATCAGCAAATAATGTACGAACATTAAGAAGTTTTGATTTTGACACTGACCACGAAATATTAACTGCCAAAAGTGAAGGTAAAATTCAACAGGAAAAATAATATCAGAAAAGAAGAAAACATCAACCTATCAAAACTAAAAGATAGCTCAAGCAGAAGTCGATTTTTAGAACAGATGTGCTTGAAATTAAAACCCTCCATCTTACAGAACAGCTGAAAATACTGGGAAGAAGGAAAAGAAACAGTGTTATCAATTGCAAAAGACACTCTAGGTTCCAAACCCAAAATAAACAAACAGTGGATAACCCAAGAAATCATAGCTACCATAGAAGAGAAAAGAGAGGCCAAGATACTTGTAAACCAACAAAATGAAGAGAATAGAGAAAAATACAGAGCACTAAAAAATAAAGTTGACATCCTAAGCAAAAAAGCCAAAGAAAAATGGTTAGAAGAAAAAGCTAAGAAATGCCAAGAAGAATACCAACAAAACAACCTGAAAGTCTTCCATGATACTGTAAGAGAAATTACAAAGGAATTCTCAGCAAAAGCAGTAACAATGATAAACAACAAGATGACTGAAACCGGGAATATTGAACATATAAGAAAAATCTGGTCAAACCATTTTAAGACTATCTTTCTCCAAGGAAACAAAACTACAATGCCAACAATAGAAGAAAATAATGATCACCCAAAAATTTTACAAGAAGTTAGATATGCAATAAAACAGATGAAAAACAATAAAGCACCAGGCATTGATACTATCCCTACTGAACTGTGGTCATATGGAGGCAGCACATCAATAATATATTTAACAACCCTATTCAATAAAATACTACAAACAGGAGAGATCCCAGATGACTGGAGAACTGGAAAGATCATCCCAGTATACAAGAAAGGAGACAAAAGAGACTGCAGAAATTACAGACCAATCAATTTACTCCCTCACACATATAAAATATTCATAAGATTTATACAAAATAGACTAAAAAAAACACCTACGAAGAAATGAAACAAGCTGGTTTCCGAGGAAATTATTCAACAACAGACCAAATTTTCACATTGCACCAACTAGCAGAGCTCAGCTGGGAAGACCATAAAGAACTATATTGTTGTTTTGTGGACTTTAAACAAGCTTTCGATAACATCAACAGAGAAATCCTTCTTAAAATTCTACTAGAAAAAGCAATAGACAAATATATAATACAGTTTCTGATAAAATATTACTCTAAGACAAATGCAATAATTAAAAAGGACACACTCAAAACAGAACCCATTGAGATCCAAAAAGGAATAATGCAAGGATGCCCATTATCTCCATGCCTATTCAACATATATCTAGAAGAAGTTGTAAAGAAAGCAATAGACAACGAGCCTGGAATCAATGTTAATGGTTTAAACATAAATAATATCAAATATGCAGATGATCTCGTCCTTCTTGCAAGAACCCCAAATGAACTATAAAAGCTGATCAATAAGCTAAACGAAACCTGTAAAACATATGACATGACAATAAATGCACAAAAGACAAAAGTGATGAAAATAGGGAGGAAAAAAACTACCATCTCAGCCACCCTAAACGGAGAACAAATAGAACAAGTAGACAACTTCATATACCTTGGATCAAAACTAACAGAAGCAATAGATGAACTCAAAACAATCAAACACAGAATAGCGATAGGATGGACCACCATGGGAAAATTACAGAAAATCTGGAAAACAAACAAGATATCTAAACAAGCCAAAATCAAATTATATGAAGCAATAATTATACCAACAGTCATCTATGGAGCAGCAGCGTGGACAGTTAAAAAATTAGAGGAGAAAAAACTGCTGGCATTTGAAATGAAATGTTTAAGAAAAATAAATAGAACAAGTTGGATAGAAAAGAAAACAAACATCACAGTCAGACAAAAACTATTGTATAAAAAGACAATAATAGAAAAAATTAGAAAACAACAACTGAGATGGTTTGGACACACTGTACGCATGGATGCAGACAGACTTCCTAACGTCCTAATCAATACTTTTCCAACTGAAAAAAGAAGACCTGGAAGACCAAGAATTACCTGGCTGAAATTAATAAAGAACACCTTGGGATGCAGAACATATAAGGAACTTTTTCGAACAGCAAGGAGTAGAGAAGACTGGAAGATCCTGCTCAAGAGAAGACTCAACCCGTCTTAGACAGAAGAGAAGAAGAGAAAGCCTATCATGACATATAATGCAGAAAAAAGACCAGACTAGTATGAAAACAAGACAAATGTTAAACACAGGTTGCTGTTGTCTTGTCCTTTGAAGAGTCAGATGTTTCCGTATGCTCTTTGAACTGCTTTGGCTATGTTGATGATTTTGTTTGTATAGAGCTGTTGTTCAGGATTAGCATCTATTTCTTGCAAGGCTGCTGTAATTGCTGGACAGGTAAAGATGTGAGTGGGTGACAGCTGTTGCAGTTTCAATATGTTCTCGTATCATTTGTAATGATTTTCATTCCTCTATAATGTCCTGTTCGTAGTCTTTGCTATCGTGGTAGAGGTCTTTCTGTCAGCAGTTAAACACAGGTGAAATGAATATATTAAGAAAAATAGTAAACAAAACTAGACTAGATAAAATAAACAATACAGTTATAAGAAAACAATGTAAAATACAAGCAATAAACAATTTGCTTTCTACAAGAAGAATAAAATTGAATGAACATGTGTGCAGTGAAGTGAAGAAAGAATAATAAAACAAGTCTACAGTTGGAAACCAAAGAATAAAAGATGAATAGGAAGACCTAGAAAAAGATTAAAAGAAGATGAAATCTTGGTCGCAACAGATATTATATCGAAGACGTGAGGAAGAAAATTGATGTAAAGAACGAACCTAAGTCACTCAAGAGTCTTGGCCTCTTCAGGCCAAGACTTTTTCCTCATAAGGAAAAACTCTTAACTCACTGAATCGGCACTCGAGTATAGAGCCGTTATCCTCCTCTCTCTGTGACAGAACTGTGTCATCTAGTCCTTCAATGCGAAACTTCCATTTCGTCCACTTCTACAGGTAACGTCACATCCGGTTGTGAACGGAGACGAGGAGCGCGCTCACGCAGTTATGCGTCCGCTGCCTAAAGAGTCCGATTTTAGAAATGGAATAATTCAAAATGTGCTAATGAGTCGTAATTATCTTTGGTTGCGTTGCGCTATCATAACTAAAAGTTAAGAAAGTGCATAGTATATAAATTTTGAAATTTAATACGAATCCGTAGCTGCACTGGTGTCAGGGCTGAGTGACACATTTGCCAGCGATCGCTATTCAGCAGTGGAATGCATTCCGATTCAGACGAAGGACTTGACCGCTGTTAGCTTGATTGCTCTCTAAATTTTCATGTAATACATTGATCAGTCAGTTTTCTCTCTTCTGATAATTTTTTTGTGCTGACTTTAACTCAGTTTTGCGCAGTAAAAATGATAGTTTTTGTTACAAATAAAGTTTACGCACCTTATAATAGTCTTGTTATCATCGGCTACTTCCTCGCATACTTTGCAGCGAATCGCCATTACCAAAGATTAGCACCCACTATGTATGTAGGTCAGAAGTTTATGGCAGTACTTGGAAATCTTTTTCATTGACTGCTAGGATACTATAAAGGGCACACAATTATCAGTTATATCACTTTGTAGGATAGTTGATAAGGTACATGACACACGAAAATTTACTTACTAATTCGCAGTTAACCACCTTAAAAATGTGTAAATCGGGAGATCCTCTTACTCATACTTTGCCACCTGGCGTTCAACTTGAGGACTTCGGTACACTACTGCAACAAATGACAGCAACATGTTTATTCCAATACTATGCGCGACATCTATTGGAATTAAATTCAATAACACTGTCAAGAACAGTATTATATTACTGTTAAGAACAGTAACATAATATAAAATTATATATTTTATACATAGTGGTGAAGTTATTAATTCCGCGGTCATGGAAGTGTCGATATTTGAAGTGGAAGGTCTTGAAGAAACTGGCGATGAAAATAACTGCACTTTCATTTTCACTGTCTTCGGGGTGGTCTGAAACTACATTATTTGCCAGTGCATATCCAGCAGGTAGGCTGCAGAAAAAGAAATCATTTCCTACATTAATCGAACCGTAGCGAAACGGGCGATCAAAATTCTTCAAAACTCAGGGAATGAAAAGCACTCAATTGAGAGTTGTTTATGTAAAATGTATACATAAATAATCCTTACATAATTTGCGATTACAGTACTGTTCGACATGGGATGAAATTTGCGACATGCATACAAGCAAGAAATCACATCCGCTTGTTTATTACATTGTTATGCACAACATCTATGCAATGGACCTCAACCCAAAGAAATGCGATTTTACTGCAGATCCCAAAAATTATTCCACAAAAATATTTGAAAATCCATAGAAACAAAACAAGAAAAAAAAAATCAAAAATCCAAGCAAATAACCCAACACTAATTCTTACCAAAAAAAAAAACTTTCCACATTAAATTCACCAAATATCGATGGCCTAAAAAGCAGTATAAATGATGTGCAGTGATGTCATGGAAATCAGAATAATTCTTCTTATGAGAGCCCCACATGGAAACTACTTATTGCACATGTCTTTTTGCCCCAAGGGCGGTAGTTTTGCATTTACCAGAACCAACATATCATGCCACAGTGCAAATAGTTGAATATCAACTACTTAAACTGCACTGGCTCAAAATTTCTCTGCCAAATCAACCTGCCCGTTTCATATGCTGTCTTATTGCTCTCCAAACTCCATCAAACACTGTAACCTCTTCAGCTATCTCTGTCTAAAACTGAACTTTTTGCAGTCGAAATACTGCAATAGTAAGTTCGACCTTTGTGGGGAGTTCAAAGTCCAAAATTCATATTGGTTCTGCTTCTCCAGTTTCATCGATCAATCAGGAAGGGATGTTGAGGTGTTTGTCATCAGCAATGAGCTATCTCAGATAGTCAATCTTCTTACCAGAATACCTGACAACCCCCCACTTTGCAAACACACTTGATCTCTTCATAACAAGCTACCTATCCAGGTATACTGTGGTCATCGACTCTCTTCTTGGTAACTAAGTACTATAAGTATAAACTGAGGCTATTGTACTATATTGTAAGTCTGCGCCATTGTAATATGTAGGATTATTCTCATTAATACCTTATGTTTTTATAATATTTGTGTGTGTGGGGGGGGGTGCTACTACACTTTGTAAACGTTTCTGGTTGTTGCTGCTCCATAGTAATATTTTCAATCTGTGCTATATTTTCCTTCTGCACTCTATATAAAATATTTTATTGCTATCCTTTTCTATGTATCTATTTCCCTTCCTTATACTGTATTAATTTTTTGTTCTTCCCATTATCTCTTAATGATAAGTCGCTTGGTGTCGCACGGATTAGATCGTCGGCTTGTCTAGAGCTCCTGAAAAGATCAGTATTATTTTGTGTTAACATTAGATATTTTACTAGAATTTTAAGTAGTATTGTTTGCTTTTTGTTTCTTGGTGTGTCTGTGCAATTTTTGCGTGTTTTCTGTTATTTTAATTATTATTTTTAAGAAAAGATAGCGTACACATGGCACCGATAAAGAAAAAAATGGCGGCCAGGTCGCCATGCTTGTTTAAGAGTTTCGATGTAAAAGAATTTATGCAATGTGCTGTGTGTGAGATGTATGCCTTGCGAAGAGCGGTAGGAGTCTGGTTAGAAAGTGATAGTGGAGTTAATATGTGTAGAAAGTGTAAAGAGAATGAGGACTTAAAGCGTGTTTCGTGTATCGAGACTGATATCGTTAACGGTAGTCAGAATGTAGAAAATGGCGGTGTGATAGAGAATTGCGTGGTAGTGCCAGATATGTGTGAGAGCGTCGCTGCAAGTGTAACTGAAGGTAGAAACACCGAAAGAATGGATGATTTGATCGATAATGAAAATGGTGACATAAATGCGAGTAGCGAAATTGCCCGTTTAAATGGCGCGATACACAGAGCCAAAAGACAACTGGAGCGTATGCAAAAATGTGTGTTGAACGTACCGACAAATAACCGGCGGAAGTCTGTGATGGCAAATAATAGAATGTTCGTAAACGTCAATAAAATGAAGGAGCGATTGCTGTATGGGGATTCGCTATTAAGAGGCGTAATAATTGAGAGTTTAACGAAGTCGTACCAGCCGGGTGCGAACATAAAGGACGTCAGCGAAACTATTCGACTGCAAAAACAGAGGGTGAAAGAGATGATAATCGTGGCAGGAACGAATGATTTGAAAGAGGACAAAATGGAAATGATAGAGGATGTGAGGGAGTTGTTTGAGGTAGCAAAAGAGAAGAGTGAGAGAGTTAGGATGGTGAGTATCTTACCGCGGTATGACAGCGAAGTGTTTAGGAGGGCCATAATTGCCAATGACTTTATGCGTGGGTTATGCATGGAGAGTGGTGTGGAATTTGTGGATATGTGGAATGAGTTTGATGGGCGAAAGGACTTATATAAGATGGATTGGTTACATTTGAATGGAGTTTGTAATGTACGGAGACTTGAAAGAGTGTTGATGAATGATGTGGAAGTGGATGTACAGACTCAGGGAAACTAGATTTATTAAGAGGGGGGGGAGTAGATATGCAGACTTTAGGGGGGGCAGTTAAGTGTATGAATGAGTATATTATGCCAGGGCGAGTACGACGGACAACAAATCAGAATGGGATCGTTAGTATAAGGAATCAAAGTAGGGATGGGACAAATGGGCTTCTGCGATTCATGTACACTAATGCCAGGAGTACTAGGAACAAGAAGGAAGAGTTTTTGGCCATGGTTGGCACTTCCAGGCCACAGGTTGTCGGTATTAGTGAAACATGGCTGACAGAAGATGATAAAGCTAGTGGGATTGAATGCGATGGGTATAGCGTGTTCAGGAGTGACAGGGTGAATAAAAAGGGGGGAGGAGTGTTATTGATGATAGCTGATGAGCTTCAGCCAAGGAGTATAGAAGTTGAACTGCAGGATGGGGAAAAAAGCACATTTGAGGCTGTTTGGTGTGAGATACAATCTAGCAGAACAAAATATACAATTGGGTGCTGCTATAGACCGGGTGATGGAGTGGATGGTGGGAATAGTATGCATAAGCAAATAGAAGAAATGAGTGGAAGGAGGGTAATTATTATGGGTGATTTCAATTATGGTAACATTGACTGGAAAGAGGAGAGGGCACATGGGAGGAAGGAATTGGATTTTATGCAGTTATTAAGGGACAACTATCTACAGCAACATGTATTGGAAAATACCAGGGGGCAGAGAGTGCTGGACCTAGTAATTGCAACTGAGAATGTAGCTGTAACGAACATGACCATGTTGCCACCAATTGGTGAGAGTGACCATAAGGTCATGACTTGGGAGGTGGCTAAAGGAGTCGAATTTACAATTAAGACAGGGTACATGTGGAATTACCGGGCTGGTAAGTACGACAAGCTTAGGTGTGTGCTTGGCTCAATGCCATGGCATGTAAAACTGCAAGGGCTGGATGTTGATAGTGCATGGGAGGTGGTTAAGAACTGTTTTCAGGAGGCAATGGTTGACTGTATACCAAGAGTCCGAATAATAAATCAGGTAGGGGTTAAATGGATGAATAACACTATTAAGCTTGAGCTGCAAAAAAAGAAACAATTGTGGAGGGAATTTAAGGAGAAGGGTGACCATAAGGTGCATGAACAGTATAAAGCTCAGGCCAGGATGGTAACAAGGGTGGTAAGAAAAGCAAAAGCAGATTACGAAAGGAAATTGGCCATGCAGGCTAAAGAGAATCCCAAACAGTTTTTTCAATATGTTGCAAGTAAAAGGAAAAATGCTCATGGTAGAATGATCTTAAAAAATGCTGAGGGTAGGGAGGTAACTGAATCAGTCGATGTTGTGGAATTACTGAGCGAGCACTTTGCAAGAGTATATCATCCAGGTGGTGACTTTGCGGAAATGGAAGAACCAACAGCTTATACTGGAATTGTGATGAACGAGGTAGAGGTAACTAGTCTATTACAGAACCTCAATGTCAATACATCTGTGGGATTGGATGGTATACCAGCTCGAGTCGTACGTGAAGCGGCCAAAGAATTGTCAGTGCCCTTGACCTTTTTGTTTAATTTGAGCCTCAGGACTGGGTCAGTCCTGAGGCTCAAATTAAGAGGGGAAAATAGTTCCACTGCACAAAGGTGGTTCCAAGGCTGCTGTTGAAAATTACCGGCCAATCAGCATAACAGGAATCATTACCAAGGTCTTAGAGAAAATAGTCAAGAGGAAAATACAAGATTGGATAGAAGAAAATGGGATACTGTATCGGGGACAGCATGGTTTTGTGAAGGGTGGGTCATGCCTCAGTAACTTGCTCACGTATTATAACACAGTGACGGCTGAACTGGATAAGGGTAATGGGTTTACAGTGATTCTGCTGGACCTTGCTAAGGCCTTTGACAGGATACCACATGGAATTCTAATCAGTAAATTGCAGCATATGGGAATGGACATAGGGCTGGTGAGATGGATAAGAGGGTGGTTGATGGAGAGATATCAGAGAGTGGTTTACTCAGGAGTAGAGTCCACAAGACGGCCTGTGACTAGTGGTGTACCACAAGGATCTGTTCTTGGACCACTGCTGTTTAATTTGTTCATAAATGATATAGGAAAGGATCTGAGAGGAACAGTTCATTTGTTTGCGGATGATGCGAAGTTGGGTAGGGCAATAGTGAATGCAGATGACGTCAAAATTTTGCAGGATGATTTGGATAGATTGGAGGTCTGGGCTTGGGAGAATGGTTGTCAATTTAATGTGGCAAAATGTAAGGTTATGCATTTTGGGGTGAAAAGATTGGAGGCAGTTTACTGCATTGGTGGAACTGTGCTCCAGGAAATTGATGAGGCACGAGATTTAGGAGTGTTGGTGGATAAGGAATTGAAATTTAGGGGACACATTGCAAAAGTGGCCAAATCAGCTCATCAAATCACTTGGTTGCTGAAGAATACGTTGACAAGCAGAGACAAGCAGGTTATTGTTCCTCTGTATCGAGCCTTGATAAGACCTCATCTCGACTACTGTGCTCAGATTTGATTACCTAGGTTTCTTCTTGATGGGGAGGAGGTGGAGAGGATCCAGAGGCGAGTGACCAAGATGATAGTAGGTCTGTGGAATGAACCGTATGAGAACAGGTTGAAGATTTGTGGGTTGCAAAAATTGGTTGATAGGCAGAGGAGGGGAGATATGATTGAGACATTCAAATTACTGAAGGGTTTCTATAAAATTAATTCAGAAGATATTTTTGAGAACAGGGATGGTTGTGGGAGGACTAGGGGACATCCATGGAAACTGGGCAAAAGTGTGGTTAGTAAAGGTGTTAGAGCTGGGTTCTTTACTTTTAGAGTAGTGAATGAGTGGAATGTGCTCCCTGAGTCTGTGGTGGATGCTGTGACAGTGAATGAGTTTAAGGCGAAGTATGATAGATACTGTATGAATGTCGAATAGTTGTGATGAAAATGATTTGGGGCCTCCCTCGATGAGTCTAATGACTCCCTGGAGTTGCCCGTAATAATAATAATAATAATAATAATGATATTAATTAATCCCATTAATGATATTTTTAGTTAATGACTGCGCCACTAGGAGTCCCGGCTTGGTATAAGAAATTGTACTAATTCCAGGAGGTCTCTAGCTAATACAAATCCTCTCTTAATTAAATTACAGTCGTGGCTTTCAATGCACTTCTTATCTTATCCATCAATTATTTCCAAGCTCAGAGGATCGAATTTATTTGGAAACAGTGCATAGCATATTAAGATCAGGCAGCACTCCTTGGATATAAATTACAAGCATGTTTATTAAACAATAAGTTTGATTATACAATAAATACAAAATAGGTAAATTGCTTATTCTAACTTTAGTCTAAGTTATGCTAAATATGACAAACTCTTATGGCAATTGCCCTCGAATATGCAATAAACTTACAAGAATCACTGTAATAGAATTTATAATTCCTTGTTTAAACTAACCACCATAGAAAAATTACTATGGCAATTCTACAATTAGCAACATAAAACATTAGGATTCCTTACAATTAACAACTAAACTTTTGGTGCAATCACTTCTTAGGAAATAGTTATGCTCTGGTCTACGCACATATTAATTTCATAAATTTGCATCAATTACTCTCAAGCATATATATATATATATCTTAGTACTATAAACTTAGCAGTCCATCTAAGATAGTTCTCTTACATCACATATAATATAACATGTAACAATTAACTCACATTAGATCTTCATCTCTTTAGCGCACTTCTTCTCAGTTCATTTCAGTCTTCTGATTCTTCTCCGTTTTGGGTTTTTGGATTTTCTTTCCTTAGAGGCTCTCGGAGCACCAGAATGTCATTCAGATCTGTTGGAAGGATTTGGAATGCAATTTTCTTGTGTCTTAAAGCTCGAGCGAAGGGTTCAGCGGTCGGAGCATATGTAGACTTCGTCAAAACAGCATGGCATATGGTCCGGCTCGGCTTGACTCCTCCATGGCTAATCGCTTCTGGTGACCATCATTTTTGATCTTGGAATTCTTGCGGTTGATCGACCTCCTTCGCATTTCTGTGTGTACTAGCAAAACTGTCGATGCTGATGGTTGAAGATCATTGCTTTATATTCAGTCTTCCATGCCACCTTGGGTTTAGGATTGAAACCCACGAATATTTCCTCGTGATTCTCTTGATCTAACATTTTGCCGACTTGTCTTTTCTCCCTTTCAGAACATTCTTAATCCGTTTTACCAGACTGTGGAACTACATATGCTTGAATCAGACAGCCCCTTTCTCCAATGACCTTGAATGTCGGCTTAGACTGAACTTATAAAAAAAGAGTTCTCTTACACTACAATGACGACTGTAACATCAAATAACTTTCCGAAGGCAAGGCATTGCCCTTCGATATACCATTTTAACATTGTTTGTTTATGAAATCGAGCAAGCAAATTCCCTTTGGGCCTTTAGTATTCTATTTACAATAACAATTAAAGTTTATCTTTGTGAATTTTGTATGTGACCCCGGTAAAAGTCGATGCAAATAAAAAAATGGAGAAAATTTAAGCTGCATCAAATTTTACACAAGGGTGCCATCTAGAAGAATCTCAGTGGATTATATTTTCCCATCCGATTGTCAATCTATTGCTGTAGTTCTTCTCATATAAATCCCTCCCCAGACTGAAAAACAGAAATCATCTTAATAGAAATGAAGGCTTTCATCTCATATTCAACTCGAAATTCTCAGCCACCATCAAAGCCACGGTTCTCAAAAACAGTGCATCAATGCTGTAAAAGAAAATTACCTATGCATATCATGAATGGGTGAAAAGAAATCTTCTGTTGCCCACACTGCCTATTCTAAACTTCTCAAGAGTCGTAAAAGAATCATCACCAAATCGAAGTCAGACTTTGAAAGGGCTAAATTCTGTAAAATCACTTCATGCACAAATGGCAAGCGGTCCTTTTGGTCCATTGCAATGCCATTGGGAGCAATTTCTGGCACCCAGGTTCCTATCACTGTCATATATCCTGATGATACAGAGATTATCTCACATGAAGACAAAGCTAACTTACTCGAATCACTCTTCTCTTCCATATTCTGCATTAGTGACCTGGAGAAAGGTCATTTATTTCCAACTACATAGGCGCTCTTCATGGCTTCCAGAATCTTCCAACAAAAAGAAATCCGAAGAATGCTTAACCTGAACACAAAAACAGCATCTGGTCTTGATACTATCCTACCTATTGTGCTAAAAAATAATACCCCAGAACTAACACCTCTACTGTGTAGCCACCTGAATCAAACCTATTCAGCTCTCATCTACCTTACAACATGGAAACAGGTTCACATCCAGCCCATTCCCCCAAAAAAATGCTAAAAGCCAACCAACGAAATGTAATTCAATTAGTCTCACTTCTATTGTCTCTGAAAAAAAAATGCAGGTTATCAACAACCAACTCTTGAACCATCTAGAGACATATCAACTAATCATGGCCAATTGTATGAAGTCTTCTGATCTTCATCTACACCTGAACATGTCGCATTCACCAATCACTTCTGGACTCAGACCATAGATAAATTTGCAGAAACTGACATGGCTGCTCTCGACATTTCAAAGGCATTTGAGCAGTTTTGGTTGAAGCCTACGTAACAAACATCTATTCTATGTGTGCTTTACTCACTTTGCAACTGGATCACTAACTTTCCTGCTGGTTGCTCACTACATACCATAGTGGGCAGTTTATACTCATCAGAGTTACCAAACAATGTAGGAGTATCCTAGGGGTTCTGTTCTTTCCCCTTTCTCTTTTTCTTTGTATATAAATAATCTGGTCTTTTTTAATCCTATCCATAGTTCTGCAGTTGTAGTACTATGGATAGGATTGTAGTACTATGTAGACGACCCTTGTAGTACTGAAGTATTGGAATCCTCAATGTCATGACCAGTGACCTGAACTTGGTTCTCTCAGCTTTTCCAGTTGGGCAAGGACAACATTTTAAGTGTCACTGACACCAAAAACTCAGATCCGTGTGATCTCTCGCAAGATAGAGCTCGCATGCCTTCAGTAATATTGAGATATCCAAACATGATCAGATTTCTCTTCTTGCACTTATCTGTACGTTCGATCTTTCCTGGCACAAACACATTTCAACTATAGCTTCTGAAGAACCAAAATACTTCTAGTATGTTTTCGCAAAACAGACTACTTCAGACCTCCACAGATCCTCATTCTATACTAACGTCTGTCAACTTTTCTAAGGCCAAGAACCAATAAAATGCCTAAAACAATTCTATGGACCACTAATTTACTGAGACGAAGCTGGGGGACGGGGAGCGGGGAGATCTGCTCCGGGCGGCACTTTATTGGCGCATGAGAAATCTTTCGATACTGTCTATAAAACAGAAAATGAGTGATGAAATAGACTTCGACAATGTCATCGACGATTGTGCTTACTGAAAAGCAAGAAATATAACATTTTTGATTGTTGGAATTAAAGTTTTACTTCAAACATAAACATAGTGTTTTTAATTTATTTTCCTATAAGTCGATTTGACTTTTTTAAATTTTGTTTAAAAAACTATGTAGGAATTACCAACATTTCAGAAAAACTATGCCATTTATAACAAAATAAATCTGAAAACATGTTTTGAATACATATGGAAACCTAATGAATTAAATTGGAAGTAAACGATTAATAGTGTATCATCATTGAGCAGAATTTTTATATTTATTAACAAATAAATAATACGATGTAATTATTTACTATTTACTTTTAATGAGATGTATGAGCTTCTCGGCCCTTGCAGAGTTGCTGGATATCTGGCTCAATATTTGTCAACTTCAGTTGAAGATCGGCACGCACACACACACACACACTAAGACGATTTCTGTATTTTGTTTTTATTTGAAGAAGCGATGAAAATCCTTTCTCACAAAGATTAGTTGTAGAAAACTGCATGACGTCTTCAATGTTGCTTCAGATAATTCGGGAAAATCACTTCTCACTGAAGGCGAGATCCAAAATCGAGCCAAACCAATATCAGGGAATTGCATTTTAAGTGCACTGTAACTTGAAAGTGAAATCAGCTGTTCTTTTTTCGATAACGAAAGGTCGTTCTCGTGACTGCAAGCCTGAAATGGATCCCGAACGCAGAGAAATTTCTTATAAAAATTACTCCGAAAACATGTTTCAAAATTTCGTTTCGGTTTTTGTGGTGGTCACAAACACTTTCCAGAAACTCAGAATCAACAAAAATATAATTTTCCACTAAAAAGGATTCCAATGTTGAAACAGGTGCAAATTGTCTGTCTTTTACTATAATTAATCCATAAAACGAGTTTTTTCTAGAATGCCTTTATTTTATAGCAGACATCAAGAACAGTTAAAGAATTTTCCTGAAGAGAGAGACTTACTTCATTTAATTTCGAAAAAAATTGTCTGAAAGATAGGAGTGTGTTGACAACCATGCTTCATCAACGAGGAGTGATGCAAAATTAGAATTACCTTCATTTACAAATAATAAAACTTCGTGTGTTAATTGAAATAACCTTGTTAGTACTTTTTCCCTGGAAAGCCAACGATTTTATTCTATCTTCTACTATTCTTTCATGCATAATTTATAATGTTTTAAGTGTTTTGAAAGGGAGTTATGAATCCAAATCATGTCTCCTGCTTGTGCTCTTTGGTCTCTGTTGACTCCACTGTATATCACATTAAAATTTTCGGTTCTCATAGTTCCTTTTAATTTCTTTTTTTGTTTCAGTGATTACTGAAAAAAAAAAAAAAAAAAAAATCAACTAACGCCTTTTTATTCCCGTATATACGGGAGTAGGCGAGGCCATTTAGCCCTATCTAACTTTTGGAGACTGAGTGGGCAGTTCAATCTCCACTGGTACCCAATCAGAGACAGATGGCCCAAGGCTATCACTAATTAAGCGGTACGCAGTGAAGAGAGACGGCTCAAATGTGCCGCCATCTCGTGGTCTCTAACCCTAACACAATATATTTTAATGTCTGAAATAATGTGGGTTCTACGGTCGATTTTCTTGAGTTTACAGGACGAAAAACCCGAGTTTCCGGGAGGAAAAACCTGCTTGCCCGTGCCAGAGATCGACTAACTCGGGAACCGGTCGAAAAAAGGCTTAGAAAAATTTCCTCTAGTCGCCGACTAGACTCGAAACCAAGACTTCCTTCGTGCGGCCTAGCGCGATGGTGTGCAAACGCCACATCCACTGAGCTACACAGGCTCCTATTTTAAAATTTCTTTCATTTAATAGTTGGTCTAATTCTATTTCTTTATATGCTATTCCTCTTACATTCCAGTTTGCTATGTGTATTATATTTTGTCGTTTCCATTTTTGTTTTACCTTTCCCATTCCAGGGTCGTTTTCCATCGATTCAATCCGATTATCTTTTTCTGTCAGCTTACAAGTAGAATTATGTTCTCCATGTCAGGGGACTAGCCTGACGATGGAATAGTTCAGTAGTAGGGCTGCTACCTTAAGGCTTCTGAACTAGCCTTCTTCCGAATTTAAACCCATAGGAGGAATAGGGTATATTGAACGGGGGAAGATTAGGTAATAGAAGAATTATAGTAAAGATTATAGAGAGGGCATAGTTGTAGGGCCAGAAATGAAAAGATCTCATGATCCTCGAGTACTCTAATAGCATCAAGGTCATAAAATAAGAAGAATTGGCTGATAAAGCCTTATAGGAAAGATTAAAGTAAGTGGATCTTCCTCAAAGTAGAGGAAGAAGAGTATAGATCCAGCTAGGGGTCCATGGCAGTGCCATTTCCCTTACAATCAAGATGATTGCCCCTTATGGCCCTGTTAGTCCACGAGACCTTATTCTTCAGTATATTCCGACCACCCCACCACATGGTGGGTTTCCCTATCCCCCACCCAGGGAACGCACTCTCTAGGGGTTACAGGTTCCCCCGAGAGAGGGACCCTGTAACCCGTAGAGAGCACATTTATTAGATCTGTGAAATCTTCCAAGAGTTTCGCTCCTCCTTTATTTTTTTGAGAGCCACATTGAGTTTTGGGGATGATTTGGAATTTTTCGATGCATGTGGAGAGTTTGCAATACGCAATGCGCTCTGATTTGGTTCATTACAGACAATGTGTCGATGAGTCTGTAATTACTTATAATGTTTCTTTTCCATGTTTATGTATGAGTGTGATTAATGCCGTCTTTGGTGTTTCAGGTATATGCCCCGTTTAGAAGATTTTATTTAACAGTTTCAGTATTATGACACAGGTTGGTTGAGTGGTTTTCGATGACTTTTGTTCTGATGCCATCTATCCCTGGTCCTTTGTTAGGGTTAATTTATTGTATTGTTAGTGGTAGTTCTTTTGTTTCTGTGGGGAACCACATCGACAGGGTTGCTTCTGGACCTGATGAATTACGTTTCTTTCTGTGAGGAGAGATCGTTTCCTGTAGTTTTTAGACAGAGTTCACGAAGTTCTGATTAATGTTTTTTGCCAACTGTCTGAGGCAGTGGTTCTGTGTGTATTGTCGAGCATATCACTGATCAGATGCCAGGTTTCCCTTATGTCGTCCTGAGCTGTTGTTAATTTGTTTCTATAATAGTTTCCTTTTGCCATTCTAATGTTGTGTGTTATTAAGCGATTCCGTTTTCTTTTGTATTCAGTCTGTAAAACGGTATTGTTAGGCGACTTTTTTAAGTTGTTTCCATAGGGCATCTTTCCTTTGTATGTCTATTAATATGTTGTTTGTTATCCGTAAATTCTGTCTACTTTCGGAGTGTGTTTTTATTTTTGTTAATGCTTTTTTATATTTTATTAAATGCGAGTTTAAGATTATTATATTCAGCGTCAATAGAGTCTAAAGATGCTATCTGCTTCCAGTCGGTTTTTCTGATTTCGTCGTTTACTATTGTTTCAGTTAGGATGCTATTATACTGTTTTGTGGTCTCAGTGAGTTTTGAGGATTCTAGTTCATTTACACACTGAACTAGAACTCTTAAAATCTAATAAGGCTTTGAAATAATGGTCTGCAGTTTGCATTATGACTGCTGCTGTGTGGCTGTTTGGAGGGGCCCTTATGTTTATGTGGTCAATACAGGATGAGGTGGTCGTATTTTCGACTGTCTCTTTTCGAGTATTAAACTGAATGGATGGGATTTTGTTATGTGCTGGTAAGAGGTCTAGGTATTGTTCTTGACATCCATTTCAAACAGCATTAAATAGCACGTACAACTATTCAAAACTTCCCTGCCTTCATCTTTCCTGCAAATTAATATACTATTTAGAGAAATCATTCGCGACACTAAAACGCGTACATCTTTCAACGCTTCAGGCATTGCTGAAAGAACGAAAATTTCCAAGTTAAATTGCTCAGATATACCTGTCTCCAATCCATTAGCCAGTCTTAAATGGAGACTTAAACGGTATTCCGTTTATCGATTTCAGATGGTAGTGATTGTTGGGTTCACAATCTTTTCTCAGGGTTCGGAGTTTTCGATTTTTCACTTCTTTCCTTCATTTGTCGCATTCTGCTTCAAAACATCGATTTATTACCTATGTTTGGTTTGATTTGATGTATTACAGAGAGAAGTTCTGCTTCTTTTATGGTTGGGAACCATAATGTCTGCTGTGATGGTGGTCCAATGGGAGGGGGATCCGGGTTTTTGATTGGAGGAATATTCCTGTGTAGTTTTTTGTTGGATCTACAAATCAGTGGCGTACTCAGGATTTAATCTTGGAGGGGGGGGGAGTTGAGTAGACGATTTGAGAATACACTCTACTCATTGCATACGAGCTATGACTGAGCATCTTCAATGATCGCCAATACATGATACACGTGATCTCCTCTGGCTAGTCTTGGGCGAACGAAGTAGCGCCCAAGTACTACTAAGTTCGCCTTGCGTTCACAGTAGCCAGGATTCCCGAGCGGTATAGGGTATTCCCACCTTATGTGATCGCTAATTCATAAGTAGCATAGAAATAGAAGACACGACACAACATAAATTAAAAAAAAAAAAAGAATTTTAATTAGGAAAAGATATTTGGAAATTTTTCTAGTGTTTTTTCTTTTGGGGGGAGCCAAGGCCCCTTGGCCCCCTCCCTGGGTGCGCCAATGCTACAGAGTACTGGTTAGAATAATTTGCTAGTTATTGGATACAACTTTCATGGATGTGTTGAAAGTTTATTTTTCACTTGGTTAGACTATAATAAATTTAGTTTAATCCTTTATCCAAGTGTGAGCAAACAAAGTTTGCGCCTGAAAGTATCTTCAGGACTGGGGTAAGGTGGTACAACACCATGGCACTCCTTGCAAAGGTGAAGCAAGCTACCAACACTCCTATCTCAGTATCTCCCATAATGCAAAACACATCTCCTTGCGGATATGTCTAATGTTATGCATTAAGGGAAGAGCCACAACCCAGACTAGTTTCGACCTTTATTGAGGTCTCTTCAGTGGGAGCCAGTCCCAAGTGGAGATACCACGCAGAAGTATTAGCAAGGTCATCTCTACCTATAGGGGTTGCCAAACGGTGTGCCACTTTTTTATTAAATTACTCTGGATTTAGAGAAAGATGTTCAATGAGATGTTGAATGTGTTTTATGGTTTCAGAGGTGGTGGTATTGGGAGTACTATCTAATATCTCATTGATCAGATGCCAGGTTTGTTTCCTATTATTTCCTGTGGAGGTTAAATTGTTTTTGTAACAGTTTCTTTCTGTGTTTCTTATTTGCATTGTAAGGCGATTATTTGGTATCTTATATATGGGTTTTTAAAGCTGCGTTATTTGGAAACCACATTAAATGTTTCCATAGGATATGATTTCTGCATATATCTAGGATTATGTTTTGCGTTATCCATATTTTGGCTGTATTTGAACGAATTCTGTCTTCCTTTGCAGAATTTTTTTTATATATTTCATTCAGTGAGCATATTATGTTGTAGAATATGATATGTATTGAATCTGGTGACGCCGTATGTTTCTGGTTGTTTTTTATTATTTCATAGTTGGCTATTTCTTCGTCTATTATTGTTTTTGTTGCGTTTCATATGTGGAGCATTGCATGGATGTTGTCCTAGTGTAATGTTCTGCTACATTGCATTTTATGACTGCCACTATTTTGCGTGCCCGAATGTTAATATGATATAAGCAAGAAGAGTGACAGATATCTGACTATTTCTTCTCTACTTCTTGATGTCATGGTTCTGTTTAAGTTACACATACATAGCGTATCTAGGTATTGAACAGCGATGTAATGTTTTTGTTTGTAATATTTAGGTTTATATCCCCGATTATCATTCGGTATTCAGTTCAGCATAATTCTTAGAGTGAATGCCAGAAATTAAGTTCGTGAAGAATTTTATCACTTTAAAGTTCGGTGACCTGTAAATAGCATTTAGTATTAAGGAGTGTTGGGCGGTATGAATTATTCAATGTAAAGGATTTCTGCATGTTTAAACTGATAAACAGTTTCTTTTGCTATTAATTTATGTTGGAGAAATCTTAATATTCCACCGACTCTTTTTGTTTTGCGATAGAATCTATATTATTGAAAGTCTCGAATTTGAAAAGCTGTTGCCTTCATCATTCTGTTAGTACCAATAAATCAATAGCATCGTTGCTTTCTTCAGATAAGCCTGTAGCATTAACAGTTTTCAGATGCGTCTAATTCTAATGTTAACATGCAGGATGAGAGGCCTCTCGTTTAAACTGTGTGTTGTTTCCATGCATCGAGGTAGTCAAATGTACAATTGCTGATATATTCTGGTATACTTACATCTGCCTGAAGGTTCACGTTAATTTTGTTGTTGTTGTTGTAGTTGTTGTGTTGAAGTCTTCTTTTTGATGTAATTAGAAATTTATTGTTATACTGTGGCAGCCTATGTCTTCTCAGATTTTGATTTGTATCGACTATAAATTTGTGACTTTTTCAAGAACATCTTAGCATCTCTGATCCAGAATAATAATACTTTTTTTCTGTTTTCGCTCTTCTCACTTGGTAGAACCGTTTTGGTAGAATAGCTTGAAAATTCTCACGTAATAAGATTGGTGTATTTTTTTGCAATTCGTTCAAGTCCTTGACAACTGTTGTTTCTTTCTGCTCGCTTTTATGAGATTGAGTCTGATGGATTTGCTTTTAAGACAAACTATATCTGATGCGTGTCGTGGCAAGTCTTGTTTTTTGACCTTCCTGGGAATCCGATTTACGCTTTAGTGTCGTTATGCTTTTAATGCAGGGTTTCCCAAACTATGTTCGGTGGAACACTGGTATTCCACGAAAATTGAAAAAGTTTTCCATGAAAAATTATCAAAATTGATTTGAGCCTGGAATGGTTTTAAATGCTGAGAAAATTTCAAATATGTTTTAAAATCAGTCGCTCCTCATTTTGCGTGTGGATTGTGCTATTAAGCCAATTGACATGCAAAATGTGGATTGGCTTAATAGCATGTGCTGGCCTTGACTCAGCCGCTCGCAGTTGTCAACACCTCTGATCGCGAGTGAAGTATGGAATCATATATTCTAGAAAACAAGCAAGGTCAATGCATTGCAGCCAGGCACGCCTGTAATGTGCGCTGTCGCATTTTTGCAATGTGATACAGCCTGCTTCGGCGATAGTATGCGCTTAGCTTTAAATCGAATATGAGACCGATAATACTGGACTCTGCTCAAGGTGTTCCGTTAAAATTTCAGGATTTGTGAAGTGTTCCATTGTAGGAAAAGTTTGGGAACCACTGCTCTAGGGGGATGTCAATTGCAAATCTTATTTTTTACCCTGCCTGGAACGATTTATGGCCTTAGTGTCGATATGCTCTAGGGGATGGCAATTGCAAGACCTAATTTTATAACTTCGTCAGTAAAGTTTTGTGTAGATGCAGTTTCAGAAATAATGTTTCACCATCGTAGGTGGCAGCGTTTCTTTGTTTTCTCTGGAGTATAGGCACTTCCATTCCTAGCGTTTTGCATTGGATTTACGTTGTCAGGTTGTTTCTGAAAGGTGGGAACATGTAAAGTGAAGATTCCAACTCATTTCCTACAGGTTATATGACTTCAATCGGAAGGAAGATCTTTCAGGCACTTGTTACACTTCATGACTCACCTTTCTTCCCTTGAGAAACTGTAGCTTTGTTCTTCACTCGTGAGTGACCAGGGTCTACATTGTGTTCAAATTTCAGCACTCAAAGTTCGGATTCTACAAACGCGATTTCGATGATTTATATATCACTGTCTTTAGCGTGACAAGTAGAATTACTGTGCAACATTTTAAAATCAAAACAGGAATTAGAACCACTTTAAAGCCATAAAAGAAGGGAGCAGCGATATCACCTGACCTGTATTGGCATACGAAAGGGTATCACAACATGGTATGCCTTCACAGCGCCCTCTCTGTTTGATACTTATTTTTTTAATAATAATAATAATAATAATAATAATAATAATAATAATAATAATAATAATAATAATAATAATAATAATAATAATCTTCAAAATATCGGTGAATAATTTTGTTTAAAAGTAGTAAATAATTCATCTGGATTATTTCAAATAATACCATATTTATAAACAAGGATTAACTGGCTTATCTATATACACAGTTTTTCAACAATCGAATAGGGAATATCAGAATTTCGGCAAAAAAGTGCAATACCATTTACGAATGATACGACTTGTAAAAATACATTAGAAAGTGGAATTTAGATCCGACGTGTATTATTTCCATTTATTAAATTTCACGCTAAAGATAGAAATTTCGGGTTCTCAATCGGTGCCTTTCGAATCCAAGAACGTGTTAGACATGTTCAATAAAAGGAACGGACGTTGTTCTTCCCCTTTGTTCAACTCACTAAATAATGAAATTCAGTAAGCCAATAAAATTTGAATGCATACTGTGAGAAAATACGACCGCGCGGTTAGCCTAGTGGCTTTGCGCTTCGCAACCATATGCCTGGGGAAGGAGTGTCCCAGGTTCGATTCCCGTTGTAGACGTGAGGAATTTGAGGATCTTCCTCAGGCATAGCCAAGTTAGCCGGTCTTGGGCGTGGTCAGTAGGGTTTTTTCCGCCAGTTTATCTGGCGTTTTTCATCCCGCAAGCAGGCAAACCGGCCTCGTGAACATACGCCTCTACAGTCAAAAAAATATATCCCCCCCCCCAGCGGCAGACCAGGCGACGGGTCGGTTGGGAGTAGTACTAACAAGAAGTCGTATCTAAGTAACACGCGTACCCTGCATAGGAAGCGGGAATAACGCGTAGAAGAAGAAGAAGACTGTGAGAAAATAAATTTTTGCACACTAATCTTCTTTGATGATATTATTTTCATCTTGGACACAACGAGTATCAGCAATTTAAACATGCGCTGTCTTACGTGAAAGAATTAGGGCTCATTTCCTGTGTTGTATTCCAATCAGTAAAAGAACGAGCTTGATTCAGGTAGTTGAAATGTCGGAATGTTTTCTTCGTCTACTAAAAGGAATGTGAATAAACGTTAACATTTTATTGCATGTCCAAAATTACTTCTGAGATGGAAATGTGAATTCGATTGCTCTGATAAACTAGAGATATCTCATTAATGTTGAATTTCTAATATGTATAGCAATCCAATCAATGAGGATATGGGGATATGGCAGGAAACTCTCCGAATTTCACAGATCCTCTTATAAAAATTGGCAAAACCGCACATCAGATCAATTGGGAGCTTCAAAGCATGCCACCTAGCATATAAGATGTAGTTTCCATTCCCCTTTTAAAGCTATGATGTATCCAAATCTAGAATTGCATGCTCAGATTTGGTCAGTGGGTTTTTCTTCAGGATGTTGAAGTAGTTGAGAGCATTCAATGATAGTTCATCTCGAGGAGCTTTCTGGTTTGTGGAAAAAAATTCCTAAGAGAGCAGCAAGAGACATGGTTGGAAATTCAGTAACAGTGTATTTAGTAGGGATGTAAGGTTCAGATTGTTTGCTACGTGAGTGGCGAATGAGTGGAATCGGATGCGTGGAGTGGTTGCCAATGAGAGCCACCATTTAAATTTAAGTCCGATAGAATTTTTTATGTCTGATCGAGAAACGAATGGCCAGAAGACACACAGCACATTACTGTCATGTGTGTGGTCAAGAGGAGTAGAAGAAAGAAGGAATTTGTTCACATATTGCTTGAACAGCTGAGGTTTTAATCTTTGGGGAAATCATAGTAAGCGAGATTGTTCCACAGGATAGAAGCAGATGGAATAAAAGAGGAGGTAGTGAAGTTGGTTCGGTGAATGTCAAGATGGTCTTTAATATTCTTTACTATTTGTTAGTAGTTGCTGTTATTCTAATAATTTTGAAGTAGTCTGGAGGAATATTCGTGTCAATTCAGCATTACACATTGCATTGAAGTATCTGTAGAAGAGGCACAAAGCAGAAACGGAACACCTATGAGAGAGGGTTTAAAGTGGGTATTCAAGAAATGATCATTCATTAGTTTGATTTCCCTCTTCTGGATAGAATCGTGAAATATTAGAGAGGAGCTTGGTGTATCACTCCAAATATAGAAGCAATATTCCCTGTCAGACTAGATTTTGGATTTTGTATACAATGAGGATCTTTGCAGGTCTGAAGTAGTGTTCTTTGCGAAAAAAACAAGTATTTTGGAGTATGCAGAAGCCATTGTTGAAATGTGGTTGTGCCAGGATATATCGGACATACAGATCAGTGCAAGAAGATAAATCTGATCATGTTTGGATTTCTCAATATTACTGAAGGAAAGAGGGAAGGAATCCAAACTCTTTCTTTTGAGAGATCAGGCGGATCTGAGTTTTGGTGACATTGACACTTACAATGTTGTCTTTGCCCCACTGGAAAAACTATTAGAACCGAATTCAGGTCACTGGTCATAACACTGAGGATTCTATTACTTTAGTACTATAAGGCTGGTAGAATGAAAAGGGAGAATGGAGTATACTGTCATCTGTAGAGATATGGGTAGGTTTGGAGAAGACTATACAAAGAGAAAGAGAAAGGGAAAAGAGCAGAACCCTGGGGGTAATCCTACATTGTTTGGTAACTCTGATGCGCATACACCGTTCACTGTGATGTGTAGTGACCAACCAGTGTGAAAGTTATTGATCGAGTTGCAAAGTAAGTAAGGTAGACCATAGGAGAGATGTTTGTTATGTAGGCTCCCTAACCAAACTCGATCAAAATGCCTTTGAAATGTCGAGAACAGCCATGTCAGTTTCTGCAAATTTTTCTATGGTCTGAGTCCTGAGGTATTTGGTGAACGTAAAAAGTTCAGCTGTAGATGGAGAGTAAAGGACTTTATACTATTGGTCATGATTAGTTGATAAATGTCTAGATGGTTCAAGAGTTGGTTGTAGAAAACCTCCATTTTTTTCAGAGACAATAGATGTTACACTAATTAGATAACATATAGTTGGTTGCCTTTAATCATTTTACTTTGGGATGGGCTGGATGCGAACCTGTTTTCATGTTGCAAGGTAGATGAGAGCTGCTTAGGATAGATTTAAATGGCAACACAGAAAAGGTGTTAGTTCGGGGGCATAATCTTTAGCATAATAGATAGGATGGTACAAAGATTAGATGCTTTGTTTGTGTTCATGCTCTTAAGGATTCTTCGGATTTCTTTTTGATGGAAGACTTTGGAAACCATGAAGAATGCTTCTATCATTGAAAGTAAGTGCCCTTTCTCTAGATTATTAATGCAAGAATTAGAAGAAAAGAGTAATTACAGTAAGTTGACGTTGTCTTTATGTGAGATAACTTCTGTGTCATCATGATATGACAATGATGGGAACATGTGTGGCAGAAGTTGCTCTTTTACGAATGTTGCGAGATTTAGAAGAGGCAGAGTGGGCAACAGAATATTTTGCATTCACCAAACCATCATATGCAGTGGTATTTTTCTATTACAGCATTGGTGCATTTTTTTTTTTTTTGTGAACCACGGCTTTGATCGTGGCTGAGAATTTCGAGAGGAACAAGAGATGAAAGCATTAATTCTTGTTAAGATGATTCTGTTATTCAGTCTTGGCAGGGGTATGGGCAATAGACGGACAATCGGTCGGAGGAATATAATCCAATGAGATCTTCCTTCTAAATGGCACCCTTTTATGTTAAAGTCACAATTACTTATTTACCAAGAACAGAAAAGATAACAACAGTATACAAGGATGGGCATCTTGTTACGAAGAAGTCAAGTGTGTTTTCAAACTGGACGGGGTTGTCAGGTATTCTGGTAGCAAAATCAACGATTTGAGATAGGTCATTACTGATGACAAACACCTCAACATCCCTTCCTGAATGATCGATGAAACTTGAGAGTGGTACCAATGAATTTTGTACTTTGAAGTCCCCAAAAAAGGTTGACCTTGCTGTTGCAGTATTTCTACTGCAGAAAGTTCACTCATAGACAGAGATAGCTGAAGAGGTTAAAGTATTTGATGGAGTTTGGAGAGCAATAAGAGAGCATATGAAAAGAGCAGGTTGGTTTTATAGAGAAATTTTGAGCCAATGCAGATCGATTAGTTGACATTCAAGGATTTGCACTGTGGCATGGTATGTTGGTTGTGGTAAATGCAAAAGTGTTAACGGCATTGGGGCAAAAAGACCTGTTCAATGAGTAGTTTACCGTATGGGGTTCGACTGCACAGCGTTTATACTGCTTTTTAGGCGATTGATATTTGGTGAAGTTAATGTGGAAAGATTTTTTTTTTGGTAAGAATTAGTGTTGCATTATTTGCTTGGATTTTTGACATTTTTTAATGTTTGGATTTTTGTTTTGTTTTTATGGATTTTTGAAATATTTTCATGGAAGAATTTTTTGAGATCCGCTGTAACGTCTCATTTCTTTGACTTGTGGTCCATTGCATAGATGACTGTAAGGCTATATCAAGGCTGCCCTCTATGCCAAGGGGCAGCCTTGACATAGCCCTACAGTCTTCCCACAAAGTTCCGACGATGACCGAAACGGTCCACACCCCGTCAACCCCTGTCCCAGTTTCCACATAAGGATACCCTTTCCCTTCTTTCCCCCCTCTCCTTCTCTTCCCTACAACAAAATAATATATATATATATATAGATTTATATATATGTTATTAATAGTAACCCGGGTTTCCAAACTTATCTCCCACGTCTAAAGCACACCCCTATGTCATTTCCCTCTTCCTCCCCCCCGTTTATAAACAACCTTCAGCAGGAGCTTGGATTTAGAAGGCATCATTAAACCAAAAACAAAGTATGTACAAATTTTTCGACATTTTTTATTACACTCCTTAACAAAAGCAGGCTACAATAGCCGTTAATTATATTAATAGTGTTTTAGAGGAGGAACATGGGAATTTCCCAGAAACTATACTTAATACTTTTATATTATATTACTGTTCTTCATCTGATTGAATTTAACTCCGACAGGTGTCGCGCATAGCAGTGGAATTATCTAATCGATGTCAATTGTTGCAGTTCTGTAGTGAAGTTCTCCATTTGAACATTGGGTTGCGAAGTATCAGAAAGTAGTTGTCGAATAGCATCCCACTTTACTTATTCTTAAGATGGTTAACTGCAAATTAGTAAGTACATTTTAGTGTGCCATGTATCTTATCACCTACAAGGTGATATAACTGATAATTTTTAGTGTGTCTATCTTATCAACTACAAGGTGATATAATTGATAATTTTTTAGTGAGTCATGTACCGTATGAACTACAAGGTGATATAACTGATAATTGTGTGCCCTTTATCAAAGCAGTCAATGAAAAAGATCTACAATCTCGAGTACTACCGTAAGCTGCTGACTTACGTACATGGCGGGTGCTAATCTTAGGAAATGGCGATATGCTACAAAGTATGCGTGGTACTAGCCGATGATAAGACTAAGATTTTTTTAACGATTTAAGATTTTTTTAAGATTTAGATATTATAAGGTGCGTAAACTCTAATTCTAACAAAAACTATAATTTTTACTGTGCAAAATTGAGTGAAAGTTAATATAATACAAAAAATTATCAGAAGACAGAGCTGACTTGTCAATCTATTACATCAAAATTTAGAGAGCAACTCAGCTCACAACGGTCAAATCCTTTGTCCGAAGCGGTATCAATTATCTGCTGACAGCGGTCGCAAGCCAATGTGTTACTCAGCCCTGACACCAGTGCAGATACGGAATCGTATTAATTTTCAAAATTTATATATTATGGACTTTCTTAACTTTTAGTTATGACAGCGCAACTAAAGAAAAGTAGGACTCATTAGCACATTTTGAAATATTCCATTTCTAAAATCGGACTCTTTTCTTCCAAACGGTCATTTCGTTAACACGAGAGTCTACTGGAGATCGCAGCGGACGCATAACTGCGTGAGCGGGTACCTCGTCTCCGTTGGCAACGGGATGTGACTCGCGTTCGCGCTCTGAGGCAAACAAGTAAATATTGCCCCTTAGGGATTATAAGACAAGAATATAAGAAAAGCCCCAAATGCTATTTGTTTTTATTACAACAGAAACATTAAAGTAAAACGATTACATAATAATATTAAGTAAATTTTGCTCTACGGTGATATTGCACAATATTGCACAATAAAGTTGTTTGAGCTCTTCTAAATTTAAATTATAAGCTATGTATGCCTCTATCGATATAGTTGCTAGACCAACTAATCCTTCTTGGATCATTGCTGTTTGAAAATAATTTTTAATCAGTTTAAGCTTGGAAAAATTTCTTTCCTCACTCGTTACACTAATAGGAATTGTTAGTGTAGCGACGCACCTACTTCCATACGGCTGAATGAGCGCTAGTATTAAGCCGCACCATGAGGCAGGCTGCCTCTATGCTACGCCCTGTTGACAGTACTGCATATTAATAATTTCCTATTATATTCTATTGTTTTCTCTATCAATTATCTAATTATAAATATTGCATCTCTACACGATCTATCTTCTCTAAATCATTGTTGTTCATCTAAATATTAAAATAACAAAATCTTATTTTAATATTTAGAATTCTTTGTAGTACTTTTATCAAAGTATTTAATAAATTTATGCTTCTCTAATTTTCTGTTGTCCCTCTATAATTTTCTGCATACCTGTTGGTCCCACAGACCAACAGATATGCAGCAGACGAATGCCAAGCCAGCTGCATTAATTTTCTAAAATCTTTAATGATGAATTGGCCAGCAAATAGATGCAAATGATGAATTGGCCAGCAGAAATAATGCTACTGTGTACAGGAGAGCTGATGAGCCTAACTCAAATCCACCCAGAGTAGGCGAGAAGATAGGTATGTGGAATTCAAACAGCATATATAATATTTCAACCATCAAAATCAGAACATTGTACAAACCTGGCAAATTAAAACTGATGGAGAGAGAGAGAACTCGAACTGTTCAAATGGGAAACAGTGGGAGTTGCAGAGACCCACTGGATAGGCGATTTGAAAATCAACATAAAAAATGCAACCTTATTTTACTCATGAAGGAAAGATAACCATTACAGAGAAGGTGTAGAACTAATCATTAAAAAATGGTTCCTAAACTCAATAGTTGAGATAAGACCAATTTCATCTAGGATATCATCTCTGTAAGATGCAAAGCAAAGGATAGAGGAATATTCATAAAAATAATAGAATTTATGCCCCAGACCAATCACTAGAAGAGGCAGAATATGAACATATGAACATTGTATTTGTTTACCTTATTTCTACTTGCAGTCTTGAACAACTGCAAATAGAAATAAGGTAAACAAATACAAGAGATATCCTGATTATTATGGGAGATTTTAATGCAAAGATTGCTCAGTACTCTGAAGATAAAAGTAGAAGTAATGGGAAAATTTGGTCATGGAGAGATGAATGAAAGAGGAAAGGACTTGATTAATTTTTGAAAAAAAAAATCAACTGTTAATCACAAATTCCTTATTATGCTGTAGGCCACAGAACAAATACACCTGGACATCACCAAACAGTTAAATCAAAAACTGTATAGACTATATAATCATTAATAAGAAATGGAAACATTCCTTCCAAACTGTCAAAACATTAAAAAAGTTTGACATGGATACAAAATATGAACTGCTATCAGTTTCAAAAGAAAGAGAACAAACCACCAAACACAAAAGAAGGTAGATAACTCAATGACAGCTTGAACAGATCTAACTATCAGAGTTCATTGAAAGAAAAATTAAATAAACTTGTTTTAGATGCTGTCCTGGAGTCTCAAAAAAAAGTAAAGAAAGTATTAAAGAAACAGCAACAAAACACCTGGGTTACCATACAACAGTAAATAAAGATTGGCTCACACCTGAGATTTTGGACTTATGGGAGAGAAAAAGAATATCCAAAACTAACTTCTCAAAAGAAGAAAATAGATTATACAAAAATTCGACATCTGCAGATTAGCAAAAATCACATTTAGAGGAAAAAGCAGGAATATGTAAAACATGACCCAAGGTCATTTATGAAATAGCTAAAGATATAAACAGAACATACTCACCCAATCGAATTTCAGTATTGTAACAAGATGGAACCACAACCATTAACATTGAAGCAATAAAAGAAATATGGACTAATCATTTTAAAGAAGCATTTGTAGCTTAAAAAAAAACATACATCAAGGTACCTTCAACCCTGAAGAAACTTCTGACACAAAAGACATCCTAAATGAAGAAATACATAGAGCAATCAAACAAATGAAACATGATACCAGGTATAGTAAACATTGAAAAATAACTTCTAGAAAAAGGGGGAGAAAGCCTAATAAATTACCTAAGGAAACTGTTCAAGAAAATATTAAAGAAAGGAAATTTACCAACAAAATGGAGATCAGACCAGATCATACCCATCCACAAAAACGGAGATGTCAGACCCTGCACTAGCTATGGACTTATAACCCTCTTAACCCACTGTTATAAAATATTCATCTGCACTCTTCAAAACAGAGTTAAACATTCCTATGAAGAACAGATGGAAAAAGGGCAAATGGGATTTAGAAATAGCAGAAGCACACTAGATGCAAATTTCACATTAAACAGATTAGCAGATCTTATGAGAGACAAAAATAAAAAAAAATTACTGCTGTTTTGTTGACTTCAGACAAGCTTTTGACTCGATAAACAGAAGCAAACTCATTAAAATTCTAAAACACAGGGTTCAACAAATACCTATTAAATTGTATCAAGAATTAATATTCAGAAACACAAGCAATAATGAAATACAAAAACATAGATATAGATCAAATAGCAATTATAAAAGGAGTTATGCATGGTCCGATCACTGTTCTGAGTAGTTCCTCATAATGTAAAACACGGCTCCTAGGAGATGTATTACAGTTCTACATTATGAGAAAAGGTCATGAGTGAGTAGGCAGACCTGAATAATACTAAGATGGTAGTGAACAGAACTTACATACTCTGCTATATGAATTGCCAAAAAGGTGTACCAATAAATTATTTAAAATAAAGACCCAAGAGGCTTCAATTCGGCAATGTAAAATTATTTACATTAAGGGGATCCCCATAATGTAAATAATTTTATGTCACTGATTCGAAGCTTCTTGGCTCTTTATTTTAAATAATACAATCTTTTTTGTTTTTATCATTTGATTGTTTAGTATATCTAAATGCTGAGTTAAAATTATTTTACTATTTTTCATGATTCATTATTGATATTATCACTAGACCTGGTGATTTCCTATTCTTCAGCTTTTTAATTCTATTTTAATTTTTTTTTTCCAATTTTCTATCTCTGTTGTATTTATTTCTTCTTCTTGGTTTGTATGTTTTCCTAGTTCTACTTTTATTACTGCTATTTAATTATTAAAAAAAAAAAAAATCAGCTAACGCCTTTTTATTCCCGTATATACGGGAGTAGGCGAGGCCATTTAGCCCTATCTAACTTTTGGAGACTGAGTGGGCAGTTCAATCTCCACTGGTACCCAATCAGAGACAGATGGCCCAAGGTTATCACTAATTAAGCGGTACGCAGTGAAGAGAGACAGCTCAAATGTGCCGCCATCTCGTGGTCTCTAACCCTAACACAATATATTTAATGTCTGAAATAATGTGGGTTCTACGGTCGATTTTCTTGAGTTTACAGGACGAAAAACCCGAGTTTCCGGGAGGAAAAACCTGCTTGCCCGTGCCAGAGATCGACTAACTCGGGAACCGGTCGAAAAAAGGCTTAGAAAAATTTCCTCTAGTCGCTGACTAGACTCGAAACCAAGACTTCCTTCGTGCGGCCTAGCGCGGTGGTGTGCAAACGCCACATCCACTGAGCTACACAGGCTCTAAACATTTAATTATAAATGTTTTAAAAAGAATTTTCTAATTCTTCTATTTCTACTTTTAATATTAGGATATATTCTGCTTCTTCTTTCTTTTGTGTATTATTAAATTTCCACATTTGTTTCTGTACACCATAAAAATGATATTCCAGTTCTTTTGTATATGATTTCTAAAATTGATTTCAACTTTCTATTTTCTTGGAATTTTTTGTTTTAATCTGTTGTAGTATAATGTTTTTATCCTTTCTTCTTTTAATAATTCCACTTTAAATTTTATTTTCACCCATTTCTTGTATAGTCTTAGTTTGCATATTAACATCTACTGATGTTAGCACTCTAACATCTTCTATTTCTGATGGGTGTATTACTTTATTGCATGTAATATAATCTATTATTGATTCCTGTCTTGTTATATTGAATAATATAACATTATAATGAATATATTGTATGCTGATACAATATATTCATTATTTTAACTTTTATTTGTACGGAATTGTATCAATATTTCTGGATTATTGTTTATTGTTTCTTCATTAAATCTTTGCATAATTCTATGTATTGGTATATTTCCTATTCTAGCGTTTAAGTCTCCCATTATAATTAATTTTTCATTCGGTTTTATTTCTTGTACTATTTGTAGGTCCTCATAACAAGCTTCTGTTTTTGATTTTCTTTTCTTCCTTCTGGAGCATTCTGTAATTATATTTATTTTACCTCTATCTGTTTTTATTCTGATTATTAATATTAAATGTTTATGTATTACTATTCCTACTCCATCTTCAGCTCTATTTTGTTTTTTTACTCCACTGTATGTAAATATAGCCTTGTGTGTTCATTATTCTATTTTCCTTTTTTTTTTTTTTGTTGTTTGTTATGCTGCATATTTTAATGTTTATTTTGGTTATTGCTTGAATAAGTTTTTCCTCTTTGTGATTAATTGCTCTCAAATTCCATGTTGCTAATTTTATTATTCCATATCGTATTCTTTTCCGTTTCCGATCGATATTTTTAAACTGGGTGTTCCACTTTTTACTTAAATATTTGTATTCATGCAGGTTGACTAGTCATTCGAGGATGCCTGTTAGAAAGGGATATGTGGAACTATAAGACTGGTAATTACAAAAAGCTCCGTAAACAGCTTGCGATAATAAATTGGAAAGAGGAACTGGATGGAAAGGATATCAATGCTGCTTGGGCCATGCTGAAGAACTATTTGGTGGAGGCAATATCAGAATTTATTCCAAGGATCAAGAGGGTAAATAGAGTGGGTGTAAAATGGATGAATCAAGAGATAAGGTATGCAATCTGGAAGAAGAAGGTATTATGGAAGAAACACAAAATGAGTATTTATAACCAGTTGCATGAGAAGTACAAAGAGCAGGCGAGGAAGGTGACTAGCTTGATAAGGGTAGCAAGAATGCAGTATGAGCAGCAGTTATCTAAAACGGCCAAAAAAAATCCTAAGGAGTTTTTTCAATATGTCGCCAGTAGAAGAAAGAATGATTATGGTGGGATGGGATTGATTGGTGAAAACGGAGGAATGATAACGCTGCAGAGGATATAGTTGAGATAATCAGTGAGCAATTTCTAAAGGTATTTCATTCTTGTGAATGTGGCATCATGCAGAACTTGAAAGCAGTGGGAACGGAGGAGGAGGAACTGTTAGTAAGTGAACAGGAGGTATATGAGGAATTGAAGAGACCTGATGTAAATAAGGCTGTGGAACTTGATGCTATTTCACCACGTGTCTTGAGGGAATATGCCAGAGAGTTAACAACAGCTTTTGTATATCTTTTCATCATGAGTCTCTCACTGGGTCAAGTTCCAAAAGAGTGGAGTTAGGAATAAGATTCAGAATTGGGTTGACAACAGAAAAATACTCTTTGGTGGCCAGCATGGATTTACTAAAGGAAGCTCATGCTTTAGCAACCTGCTTACTTTTTATAATAAAGTGACAAATATGTTGGATAAGGGTGTTGCATATACAGTGGTATATTTAGATTTTGCAAAGGCGTTTGATAAATTGCCACATGACAAACTGGTAATTATATTGGAATGGATGGGGCTGAACAGTAGATTGGTTTGCTGGATTGCAGATTGGCTGTCTGATTGGTATCAGCAAGTTGTCTATGGAGGAGCGATATCCCAGAAGAGGAACGTTACTAGTGGTGTACCTCAATATTTGGTACACCACTGTTTTGGGTCCATTGCTATTTAATTTGTATGTAAATGATATTTGGAGAGATCTGAATGGTCATGTGCAGTTGTTTGCAAATGATGCAAAGTTGGGGAGAGCTATCAGGAGTAGTGTAAATGCTGTAGCTTTGCAAGAGGACTTGAATACACTGGCTGAATGGGTAAATAAGTGGGGATGTCAATTCAATGTTTCAAAGTGTAAGGTTTTGAAATTTGGGAAGCACAGATGGGATGTAACACAATCGGTGCAAATATCTTGGAAGAGGTAGAGGAAATGAGAGATCTGGGAGTGATTGTAGACAAGGACCTAAAATTTTGGGGACATATTACTAAAATAGTGAAGACAACACAGCAGATGATGGGAATGATGCGGAGGACATTGACTTGTAGAAGTAAGAATGTTATGGTTCCTTTGTATAAGGCTTTGATCAGGCCACATGGATTACTGTGCACAGATCTAGTCACCTGGTTTTCAAAAAGATGAAATTGCATCGGAAAAAAGTTCAGAGGCAATTGACTAAGGTGGTTTCTGGTTTCTGTAATGTAGAGTATGAAGACAGATTGACAAAATGCAATTTGCAGAAATTGGTGGATAGAAGGAGGGGTGGGATATGATTGAGACATAAGCTGTTAAGAGGTTATTACCAGATTAATGTCAGGGAGGTTTTGCACAGAATGGGTGAGGATAGCAGGAGAACGAGATCATTCCTGGAAGCTGTATAAGGAGGGTGTGAGCAAGGGAGTGAAGAGCAGGTTTTTTGCATGGAGAGTGGTGAGTGATTGGAATGCTTTGCTCAAGAGTGTGGCATGTGCAGAGACAGTGAATATATTTAAGGCACAGTATGAACTGTGTGTATAACAGTGGACCTCCCATGATGTGTCTTTGACTCCATGGAGGATTTTATAATAATAATATTTATCTTCTATTATGACTTACCCCCTTAAGTAATTTCATAATCTAACATCAGAGAGTCATGTCTTAACTATCAATCTAGGCCGATGAGCAATTTTGCAAGATGTGCACGTGGGCTATGAAGACAATGGAAATGTCGTTAATTGGCGTCAATTCCTTTGTTTCAATTCTGGTACTGGTTCCTTTTTAATTTTAGCGAAAATTTATATTTATACTGTGCCACCCTAAAATGTATTTGATGAATATTTATTCATAGAACCAAAGTCTAGATCAGCACACTGCCTCGTAATTCTTAAACACTTAGCAGAGTATTCTCAATTAATCTCACTGTTAGGATTTATCTTGCAGTAGTAGCCCCCTATTTATGTTTGTTGTTCTTGCCTCCTGCCTTGGTTCAAACTTTTATGAACGGTTCAGTAAAAATTGAAATCAGGCAAGTCTTCATATTCATTTCAAAAGAAATTAACGTTTAATTCACTGAATAGACATAATACATGTTATAAGAAATTTTTACTGACATAAAATTAATCTTGATAATGTTGGGAAGTGTGTAGTTTCACTTATGATTGCTAAATCTTCTTTAACATATTAGATCATAATTTCATACCATTAATTCTAACAAAATTCTAACTCTCATCTATATATGATACCATTAAAGGCTATTCTTTCTATAATTAACATACATTCACAATTATATTCACTATTATTCCAATTAAAGTATAGAGTTCCTAAGTTTCAATCAGCATAATTCCTAAAGTTCTTTCAATGAGGGCTCAGTCCTGAGTTGAAGATTTTACCTATATCTAATTATTGTCCCCTACACAATTTTACATAACAAATAAGAGTCTACATTACCAGTAGTTGGGGATGCACTAGGCCTTCATGTGTATCCCTACAGCACCTTCAATTTCCAGATTACCTTCCAGATTTACCTCTGCTTTTCTACACATCAGTTGAATTCAGACGCATCAGACGGGGGAAGCAATTCTGGCTCCCCGCTTGCCTCATCAGTCAGCTGCGCATGAGTCTTCGATCTCCGTCGTGATATGGAACTTTACCGTGTCAGGTCATTCCATAGCCTAGAACTGCCCATGGATACTATCGCTTGCTGCGATGACCTCACAATGGACTTCTCTGCTGATGACCGCTCCAGTACTGGGAACGAGAAAAAAGCCACGAGCTAGCGCCGCAGTGCCTTTTAAAACATGTGCCCTATGTTTCTTGCCTATGTCATCCTGATTTCTCCCTTTTCTCATGCCGTTTCACTTTCAACCTTTCAGCACCTAGCGCCAATCTCTCCCCTAGCATGCTCTTCTGAGGACATCCACGTGCGCGTTCTATTAGGTGTACGTGTATGACTTCAGGCCATTTGCTGTATTAGCAGATTGTCCTTTGCCTTCAACATTGTAACAGCACTTACATAGATTACACATAGTTTAAACTTCACAGAACACTGAATTATTTTCAATATGATGCATTAGGTAAAACTTTCTTAAATATTAACGTAACTGATAAATTACAATTGGTTATTTTTCTCTTGATATATTAATACTGGCTCTGGAATTGATAAACCATATATCTGAATGAAGGTAAAGGGTTTGACTTTTCCTTTCATTCAGAGTATAACAACATCCAATTTTCCCATCCGATTCATATTTGTCTTGTTGGTTTCACGAACAGTATTGTTTTACCTCCAATGACTAGTTGCTAGCCCGATCACCAGATGCTTCCCACATTAGCCAGGAATATTGGTGTAGCTTTCATTCCTAGGGTGGCCCTTCAGGAAGACCAAGCTTCTGACATCTTCATTTACATCCCCCATTCATGTCTCCACCACGATGAGGTATGGGTAGGATTTAGAGAGGTATGGCATTATATACTGCCTAATTCCCTGTACATGCCTGATTGCCTTCACCTCACAAAATTTAAAATAAAAAATGCCTAAAGGTAAAAATTCGTTGAGAGGGTATTTGTGAAGTGAGAACTATTTGTATTTATTTTTTAATGACAAATTGTGTACTTGGAAAAATACATATGTTAACCTTGCAATGGGAGCTTTTGTAACTCAGTCAGTATTTGGTCAGAAAGACCTGGGTTCATTTCCCGCCAGTGACGTGAGAAACTTTTATTGGTCTCTTTTGACTAAAGGTGAGCTTGTTGGTCTCATACAAAAGTAGGATTTTTTTCAACCGGAAACTAGATTTTGTATCTCCCAGAACAGACAAACCTGCCCAGTGAACATGCATGGATTACAGTTATGAATTTGTCCCAGCCATATGCACTTCCCAACCCCGGATAAAATTTTTTTTTTGGGGGGGGGAGCAATGGTGAACTACCGTGTAAAAATCTCACCTGGAATACTTTGTGGGCAATGCCTACAAAGTTACCTATGGTCGGAAACAACTGAAAGGGAAATCAGGATAACCTCCCAACAGGCCAGAACGTCTATTTACGTACGTCCAGCAATGTCTGGATATGATGCGGGCTCTGTTGAAAGAACATGCCTAAGAAGTACAGTTTACGTGCGATAAGTCTTCATGCTGAAGGTTTAGAATTGGCGATTATCGCAGCATCTCATTTGCTGATAACAAGAAATGCAGTTCTTTGTTCCATGCTGGGTAACTGGACTTATGAGATAGACAGAAAATATAAAAATTATTTGTTTTCTCCTTTTTTTGTACAATTTTTAATGACAGGACAAAATAAGAGGTTCGTGCATAGTTTATTCATTTGAATATTGCATTAACTTGGAAAACTGTCATTTTTAATTTTTTGTGCTAATTTTGTCTAGTTGACAATGCATTTTATTTGTTTTCGAAGAACGTAATTCAAGATAATTATTTAAAGTATTTTTTATTAAAAAAATGGGCTGTCGACTTTCCATATTTTATTTTTATTCGAAATCAAATTTCGTAGATTGCCTGAAGGTCACACTTTGATGACCTTCAAGCAATAATAAGGCTTTGCTTTATAGAAAATAATATGAAAATCTTTAATCGTATCAGATATGAAGTGGATATACTGTGAAAAGTATATAATGTGAATTAGAGGAAAGTAGACATTTATAATTCATTTACTACGAGCAGTCCTGGTAGTGGGAGGGGGAGTAGAATTCTTCAAAACACACAAAATTTTAATCAATTGCGTATAGGATGCATATGTCTCAGATAATTTCTTCATATACTTATTTATGTTGCTTTCACTCAAGAACTATTTTACAATGGTAAAGAAACCGCATTATTATTATTATTGAAATGAGCACTATAAATAACGATAATAACAATTTGTTTCATTTTACAACTGCAAGTTTATATGAAATACTACTTAATATAATTTTGCGATATTTTAAAATTAGCTTTGAAATAAGAATGTAATGCAGTTTAACTTCTGGTTCATAAAAGGAGAAAGAGTTGTTCTGAAACAGCAGGAGTAGATCTCGATCTGAAAGCATAAGCACGTGACATGCACATTTTCATATATCGTAGTAGTGCAAGAAAAAATAAAAATTAATGTTTAGAACTGATTTATTGCAATAAATTTTGCTTGATATTATTTTTCAGAATATTTAAAATCAATTGTTTAACACAAGCACAGAATAGGGAAGGACCTCTACCATCCACTCCTCCCCCCAAAAAAAAGCTGAACACTTCTGCAACACATGCACATTTTTTTAAATTCAAATATCTATATTTTTCTTAAATAACTGCATCAAATAATTTGTTTTCGATAATGAAATTGATAAAAATCGATAAAATTGATAATTAGAAATGAAAAAATATTATCACACTAAAAGAAAAATCATCATCATGTAGCTTTCTCAGTGAGAACGTGCAGCACCATGTACTTCCAGTTCTCTCTGTTGGTGGCTTTCCTTTTTGGTTCTGCATAGCCATGTGATCCTGTCCATGATCTTATATCTTCAAGCCATATCTTTGTTTTTTGCTTCTTGATCCTTTTCCCATAATTTTTCCTTCTAAAACTGTTAGTATTCTGTCCTGCTGAAACACTCAGTACATGTCCTGCCAATCTCATCTTTCTCTTGATCATTTCCTGTAATAAAGATCTTTGTGTTCTAATTCTCTGTAGGATATCTGTTTTTGTCACGTGTTCTGTCCATGGGATTTGCAGAGCTCTCCTATAGTACCAGATTTCAAATACCAATGTAATGCAGTTTAACGTCTGGTTTATAAAAGGAGAAAGAATTGTCCTCAAACAGCAGAAGTAGATCTCAAGCTGTAAGCATAATCATGTGACATGCACATTTTCATACATCGTAGCAGTGCAAGATAAAATAAAAATTAAAAATCTGTTGTCTTACTTTCCCAAACTAATGTTCTCATCATTCTTTTGTTTGTCTCGATACTCACAGAACTTCTGAGCAGATCTTTATTTTTCCAGATACATCTTTAGCTATGGCTGTTCTTATATTTATTTTTTTATCTTGCTTTCCATCCGAGTAGTATCGGTGTCACTAGTGACAAGATCAAGATAAGATAAGGAATTGTGATGTGATTAGTTATTCATTTGATGATGTCATGAGTTTGTAATGTTTGGAATTTTCCTGGTGGCATCTGTGTCAGTCACGTCAGTTCTTGTGTTTTGGTTCGCATATGCCATTATGGATGATGGTAGAGATAAGGATTCGTGTTGTGATTGGTGGGGCACTTCTGACCAGATGAAGATCAAGATAAGCTAAGGGATCGTGTCATGGGTGTGTGTTGTTATCAGATGAAGATAAGTGACGTCATTTGTTAGTTGCAAATAAGTGACGGTATTGTTTTGAATGGAAAAGGGAGATATATTAGTGAATAAGGAATCATGTCGTGATTGGTGGGACACTTCTGACAAGATCAAGATATCAAGATAAGATAAGGAATCGTGACGTGATTTGTTGTTCATTTGATGACGTCCCGAGTTTTCAATCTTTGGAATTTCGTTGGGGGCATATGTGTTAGTGACGTCAGTTCTTGTGTTTTGGTTCGTGTATGGCATTATGGGTGATGGTAGAGATAAGAATTCGTGTTGTAATTGGTGGGGCACTTCTGACCAGGTGAAGATCAAGATAAGATAAGGCATCGTGTCATGGATGTGTGTTGTTATCAGATGAAGATAAGTGCCATCATTTGTTAGTTGTAAATAAGTGACAGTATTGTTTTGAATGGAAAAGGGAGATATATTAGTAGATAAGGAATCGTGGCGTGATTGGTGGGACACTTCTGACAAGATCAAGATAAGACAAGGAATCGTGACGTGAATGTTTGTTGTTATCAGATGAAGATAAGTGATTCATTTGTTAGTTGTAAATAAGTGACGTTATTGTTTTGAATGGAAAGGAAGATATATTAGTGGATAAGGAATCGTGTCGTGATTGGCAGTACACTTCTGACAAGATCAAGATAACATAAGGAATTGTGACATGGATGTGTGTTGTTATAGAGTTTGGAATTTCGCTGGGGCCCTCATCTCTCAGGGACATCACGTGGTGTGTTGGATTTACATAATGCATTGTGGTTGATATTTGGAGATAAGAATCGCGATGTTATGTGTTTGGAAATTTCTGTGGAACATATGTCTCTCTGTGATATTACATGGTGTTTTGGTTTGCATATGGAATTGTGGCCGATGTTTTTGAGATAAGATATCTTGGAATTTTCCCAGGGTGACACACATCCGCTATTGTCGTCATGTTTTGTCTTTGGTTGTTTATAGATGGGTGTACTAATTTTCCAATACATTTTCAGGTATTTCTTTCCTTTTAAAGGGTGGGAATGCTTAGAGTAGAATCACGATGGTAGCAGTGATTAGGCTTTTCTGAATAATTTAATTATATGCTGGTGTCCCTGAAACACACACACATTAGACATGAAAAGTCGCTAATGTATCCAAGTTGATATTACAATATATACCCTATGATTATTCTTATGAAAAAAAAAAAGAAAACTATTCAGAATTAGAATTACGCTTACCAAAACACATAATCAGTGATTATTGAAATTACAATTATTATGTTTAAGTTTAAATAAAATAACAATAACCATTAACTTACATTTCTTTCCAGAATGGGAACATCTTGGTACTATCTAGTTTTTCTGAATATTCCAAATTGTTGAGTTTTAACATCTATTCACAGCACAGAACACACAACACAAGTCTGAAAATGCAGTTGACTTTTTCATTATAGGTTACTGAGGCTAACATATATTCACAACACCTGTATTTTGCTGACTATTATATCCGCCAGTGACAAGTATTCTCCTTGTGAACTATTCTGACTGGGGGGATTGGAATTCTCCTGGTCTTACTTGAGGGTTTGATAATACTCCCCACACGACAATCCAAACGTCATCTTTTTCATGACTCATATTCTCCCTTTGATGTTTTGCCTGGTATTATCAGTTTGGAGAAATATGACTGTTTTTCTAGTGTAAAATTCTTATGACACATATCCTAAAATTATTCATTCCTGATTAAGGATTATATACAGTTATTGTTTTCAAGTAGATGGCTTGTTTGTTTACACTTTGTGTAGCTAGGAAATGAATTTATTTCAAATGAATATTAGCTCTCTAATATATATACTTTGTTAATTTCTATGTTTCCTTTTTATTTGACTGTAATATTATTAACAAATTGTATTTACTGAATCTAACATACAGAAATTAAATAAAGTGAAAAAGACTTTTTTTTTTCTTCTTATTCTTCTGATTTCACATTTGCACTGCTGTTCACAGTGTATAATTTCCCACTGGTGCTTACGTATAATTCACATGATTTTTCTCCATGTGACATTTCAAAATAAGTTGAACTATGGTTATTACATAGTTCAATTATGTAAAACTCATTTCTGTTAGTCCCAGATGACGGTTGTCCTCACAGCCCGACATTTATTTCACAGTAGGGATATTTATATATATTTTTTTAACACAATTATTATATTAGATATTCTTTCCAATACAAATAAATAATTATTTATTCTTATTTCAAATGAAAATTAGCTCAGAAAGAGCGAAATTAAGAAAAAAAATGTTTCCCCTCAAATAAATATTTATGATCACAACAAACAAGAAGTTCATCAGCCTTTTTCAAAGTTTTGGAATTCATGCAAATATTGTTTTCATCATTTGGTATCATTTAAATGAAGAATGGGTCTGGCTATTAAGTTCATTAATGTTTTAATTTTTTTATTTTTTCTTCCAATGATGAGTATTATTTGATATATACATGTTGATTCACTTGATTTTATCAGCACACTACGATACTTTTTTTTTTTACAGCAATCTTTTTAAGAGTTTTAGTAGCGAGTTGGTTTTAAATGTCTAATAGCTCTATAAAATAACCAAATTCTAACAGTATTGTGATTTTTTCAGGTGAAATCTTCTCCACTAAAATTCTGGCTATTAATTTAATACCCGATTATTCCTTTTCCTTTCAAGAGTTGACAGTTTCATGAAATATTTGAGGGCTTGCATAAACAAATAAGACTTTTAATTCACTGAGTCAAAAAAAAAAAAAGTCTGGTTAGTTTTTGATATGAAATTTCAAAAGGAGAAAAAAAAATGTTATGGTCTTACTTAAATTTGTATAACACATCAACGACACACAATTTGTTCATTTAAATTTACACATTTTATTTGAATGAAATATTTACAAATTGTATTTACTGAATCTAACATAGAAAATAAATAAAGTGAAAAATACAATCTATTTTTTTTGTTCCTTAATCTTATTGTTAAATTTGCACTATTGTTCAAGGATTGTTCCCATGCTTGTAGAATTGCAATCATGTGGTTTTAGATAATGTGACTCTCATCTGAAAGTTAATTTTCATTTGGTGATTGTTGGGAATTTATTACTGTAGTAAAATTAAGGGTTGCATATTTATTTTTTATGAATTAGCGGTCACATAAGGTGGGAATACCCTATAGCACTCTGGAATCCTGGCTGGTGTGAACGCAAGGTGATTGAAGTATTGCTCGGGAACTACTTCGTTTGCCTGAGGCGGGCCGGAGGAGATCACGGGTATCATGTATTGGCGATCACTGCAGATGCTCAGTCAGATTTGTCCCCCCCCCCCCCTCAAAATTTAAATCTTGAGTGCCCAGCCCCCTCCAAGATTAAATCCTGAATGCGCCACTGGTTATGGGTCAGGTGAACAGTACTATAAGGAAAAACAAATGAGTCCAGTGTCTGCAGTTGCAGCTGTTGTATTGTGTTGTGGTGTTTGGTATCCAGGAAAGTAAAGTAAAATAATGGGTGAGCCACAAAAGTCATTGAAATTTTCTTTCTTCAGGAAAATAGCACAAGACAAAACTCTTCACATAGCTCTAAAAGGATGGAAACCAATTATTATTTTAGAAGACACATACATTGTGATGTATTTATTTAGGACCACTTGTGAAAAGTTAAGCAGGAAGTGGTCTGATATCCTCGGCTACTTGCAAGGAAGAGTTGACTACAAAATGGACCTTGGTGAGTGTTATATTCTGAAATGCCAAGATGGGGAACTAATACTTGATGATACAGGAGCTGATGGAAGTAAAGTTTTTTCTATTAGTTGTGAAGAAGCTGAGAGATTTTCACCAAAAATGTACGACATTGATAATCATTTACTATTTTTGGAAACTGAATTACCAGCTATTCGTATCATGTGGAAAATTATCGCTAATCATTTATATTCATCAATGGTAAAATTAGACTTTCAAGATTTTATCCAATTTGATAAAGATTCTTTATTTTGGGACATTTACGTACATTTTATGAAAACTGTTTCTGTATATTTCGTGACAAAAGAATACACAGAATGTTTAGGGAGGCATGGTGTTATTTCCAGACTAACACAATATCAAATGTATGGAGGTGTGATTACCATGGTATCTGATTTAAAATCTCTTGTGCGATCAGCTATTTTGATGTAATGTAACCAAGAAACAGTGAGTAACAAAACTTTTATTCATTGAACTCTTTGGAAAATGTTAAGAATGTAAACTAAATATTGTGAAATATTTTTAGACGATTACATGTTCTGAATTTTTATAAGTGAATATACTTGTAAATAGTATTTCAGCAAAATAAAATATGCATTTGTAACAAAGATGTGTGCTTTTGTTGTGTTTTTCCACAGTGAATTTTTTGCTCATTTATTCTGATCAGAACTTGATATTTAAATCCACAATTTTATACCTTAATGCAATTCTGTTTAATAATTAAAAAAAAAAAAATCACTACTGTGAAATTAATGCCAGGAACGAGGGAAAAAAAGTGTTGAAGTGATTATTTTAGAAATTGTCTAATGCTACCTATTGACATTGTTTGAGTTATCTGAAAACAATTCGTTAACATAATCGAAAATCCGAACTGTTAGAATTTGGTTGTTTTACAGAGAGAGATAGAGAGCAGCTAATTAACCCAAAACGTGACTTTAACTCTTTAAATTTGGTATAGAAAAAATGTTTGTACTCTTCAGATAACATATATACAAATTTTACATTTCCCGACACAAAGTAAGATAAAAACACACCAACAGTATATCCAACGGTATGCGAAAACATGTCGTTGAGTCATATGTGCAAAAGGTTCATTTTTGAAGGAACTATTAGGGTAGGGCATATGGTAAGGGTAAACAGTAAGAAAAAACCATCGAGTTGAGAGACTTTCGACTTAAGGTAATCGTTCATCCAGAAAAATACGAATTTTCAGTTATCATTGGAATAATTGATTGTCAATTTCTTTTGAATAAGTCTTCAAATTTATTTCCTAAAGAAATTTGTATTTCTGATGGAATTATTGTAAGATATGCATTGACAAAATCACCTTGTAGTTGGAAAGAATTACCTGGAAGAGTTAAAAAAAAACAGAATTCTTGGTTAATAAAATATAACCATCAGCTGAAATGGGAAATTGGATGGTAGAATCAACATGCAAATATGAAATATTACTTGCCAAAGGAAGAGAAAAATCAAAAACATTAACGAGGTTAATAGGGAGGCCTGTTCTTGATTTAAATGAAATTGAATGCCCAAAACGTGAAAACATACCATGTACTTTTAAATTTTTTGAAACATAACGAAAGATTCTGTGCTTTTAATAATGTTCAGAAATGTATGTATTGGTTTCAAAAAAATAAATATGCAACCCTTAATTTTACTGCAGTAATAAATTCCCAACAATCACCAAATGAAAATTAACTTTCAGATGAGAGCACATTGTCAAAAACCACATGATGGCAATTCCACAAGCATGGTAAGAATCCTTGAACAACAGTGCAAATTTAACAATAAGAAGATTAAGGAACAAAAAAAAAATAGATTGTATTTTTCACTTTATTTATTTTCTGTATGTTAGAATCAGTAAATACAATTTGTAAATAATATTTCATTCAAATAAAATGTGTAAATTTAAGTGACCAAATTGGGTGTCATTGATGTGTTATACAAATTTAAGTAAGACCATAACATTTTTTTTTTCTCCTGATATTTCATACCACAAACTAACCAGAGATTTTGACTCAGTGAATTAAAAGTCTTATTTGTTCATGCAAGCCCTGAAATATTTCATGAAATTGTCAACTCTTGGAAGGAAAAGGAATAATCGGGTATTAAATTAATAGCCAGAATTTTAGTGATGAAGATTTCACCTGAAAAGTCACAATACTGTTAGAATTTGGTTATTTTACAGAGCCATTAGATATTTAAAACCAACACGTTACTAAAACTTAAAAAGACTGCTGTAGAAAAAAAGTATCGTAGTGTGCTGATAAAATCAAGTGAATCAACATGCATATATCAAATAATACCCGTCATTGGAAGATAAAATAAACAAATTAAACCATTAATGAACTTAATAGCCACCCCCATTCTTCATTTATATGATACCAAATGAAAACAATATTTGCATGAATTTCAAAACTTTGAAAAAAGCTAATGAATTTCTTGTTTGCTGTGATCATAAATATTTATTTGAGGGTAAACATTTTTTTTTTCTTTCTTTATGAGCTAATTTTCATTTGAAATAAGAATAAATAATTATTTATTTGTATTGGAAAGAATATCTAATGTAATAATTGTGTTAAAATATATATATATATATATATATATCCCTATTTGAAATAAATGTCGGGCTGTGAGGACAACCGTCAATTAGCACTAACGGAAATGAGTTTTACATATTGAACTATGTAAAAACCATAGTTCAAGTTATTTTGAAATGTCACATGGAGAAAAATCATGTGAATTATACGTAAGCACCAGTGTGAAATCAGAAGAATGAGAAGGGGGAGAAAATGTCCTTTTCACTTTATTTAATTTCTGTATGTTAGATTCAGTAAATACAATTTGTTAATATTAAAGTCAAGTAAAACATAACATAGAAATTAACAAAGTATATATATTACAGAGCTAATATTCATCTGAAATAAATTCCAGTTTCCTAGCTACACAAAATATAAACAAACAAACAAGCCATCTACTTGAATACAATAAGTGTATAAAATCCTTAATCAGGAATGAATAATTTTAGGTATGTGTCATAAGAATTTTACACTAGAAAAACAGTTGTACTTCCCCGAACTGATAATACCGCACAAAACATCAATGGGAGAATATGAGTCATGAAAAAGGTGAAGTTCGGATTGTCATGTGGGAAGTATTATCAAAACCTCAAGTAAGATCAGGAAAATTCCTATCCCCCCCAGCCAGAAAAGTTCACACGTAGAATACTTGACGCTGGCGGATACATTAGTCAGCAAAAGACAGGTGCTGTGAACATATATGTTAGCCCCGGTAACCTATAATGAAAAAGTGAACTGCATTTTCAGACTTGTTTGTGTTCTGCGCTATGAATATATGTTAAAAATCAACAATTTTGAATATTCACTAAACCTAGATAGTACCAAGGTGTTCCCATTCTGGAAAGAAATGTAAGTTAATTATTATTATTTTTTTTAACTTAAACATAACAATTGATAATTGTAATTTTAATAATCACTGATCGTACGTTTTGGTAAGTGTAATTGTAATACTGAGTAGTTTTTTTTTTTTTTTTTCATAAGAATAATCATAGGGTGTATATTAGAGTATCAACTTTGATATATTAGTGACTTTTCATGTCTAATGTGTGTGTGTGTGTGTTTGAGGGACACCAGCATATAATTAAATTATTCAGAAAAGCCTAATCACTGCCACCATCAAGACTGTAAGAATTCCAGCCCTTTAACAGGAAAGAAATACCCAAAATGTATTGGAAAATTAGTACACCCATCTATAGACAACCAAAGACAAAACATGACGACAATGACGGATGTGTGTCACCCTGGGAAAATTCCAAGATATCTTATCTCAAAAACATCGGCCGCAATTCCATATGCAAACGAAAACACCATGCAATATCACAGACAGACATATGTTCCCCAGAAATTTCCAAACACATAACATCATGATTCTTATCTCCAAATATCAACCACAATGCATTACATGAACCCAACACACCACATGTTGTCACTGATTGCGAAATTTCAAACATTCCAAACTCTATAATAACACACATCCACATCACAATTCCTTATCCACTAATATATCTTCCTTTCCATTCAAAACAATAACGTTACTTATTTACAACTAACAAATGATGTCATTTATCTTCATCTGACAACAACAAACATTCACGTCACAGTCCTTTATCTTATCTTGATCTTATCAGAATTGTCCCACCAATCATGAAATGATTTCTTATCCACTAATATATCTCCCTTTTCCATTCAAAACAATACCATCACTTATTTACAACTAACAAATGACATCTCTTATCTTGATCTTCATCTGGTCAGAAGTGCCCCACCAATCACAACACGAATCCTTATCTCTACCATCACAGATAATGCCATGCGGGAACCAAAACACACTAACTGATATCACTGACACATATGTCCCCAGGGAAATTCCAAACATTACACACTCATGACGTCACTCACAGTGATGTCATCTAATGAACAACCAATGATGTCACGATTCCTTATCTTATCTTGATCTTGTCACTAGTGACACCAAAACTACTCATCTGTAATAAACTAGGTGCCTAAATATTTGTATTCTCTTGTATGTTCAATTTTCATATTGTTTATGAATTATGAATATTTCTCGCTTGGGTCTGCTTTCGTTTGAGATTTTCATAAATTTGGCCTTTTTGCATTTATATATAATCCAAATTCTTTAACTTCTTCAATTAGTAGCTGCATTAATTTGATTCTGTTTTCTGCTATTAGAATGGTATCATCAGCATATCTAAGATTGTTGTATTTTATACCATTGATACTAATTCCTTTTTTTTTTTTTTTTTTTCAATCTCTTTCATCACTGTTCATCTTTTTCATCACTTATTTTCACTACAGAAGTCTCATTGTTAAACAGCTGCATTTTCTCTTTGGTGTAAGTCATTTTTATAATCTTAAGTACATGATCTTCTATCTCTAATTTATCTGATATATTGAACACTTTATTATGTTTTACTGGGTCAAAAGCCTTCTGAAAGTCTATGAAGCATATGTAAATGTTTCTATTTCTTTCAAGTGATCTATCTCTTGGTGTTTTTAGTTCCAGGATAGCATTAATGGTTTTGATTCCTCTTTAGTTCCAGGATAGCATTAATTGTTCCCATTCCTCTTTTGAACCTTTCTGTTCACTCAATTCATTGCTTATCGTTCTTTCAATTTGTATGTTAACGATGTTTAAAATAAATTTAGATGCATGGGATATTCGACTCACAGTTCTGTAATCCTTGCAATTTTGTACATTATGTTTCTTTGGAATTGGTATTCAGATAGATGTTGTAAAAACTTCAGGTAATTGTATTGTTTTATAGATGTCCTGAATGGATTCCACTAAATAGTTGTTGTTATGATAGGCTTCACGGTATAAAAGAACACAGATGGTTAAGCAAATAACTATTTATTAACTTAAGGCTAATATTTCGCTGGTCTTATATCCAGCATCTTCAGAGCACACAACACAAAGTTTGTTACAAAGGCAAGGCAACTACAATCCGGTGTAACAGTGGGGACAGTATAAGTGATTGCAGCATTCAACACAAGACTAAAGTCCTAATATGGTGCCATCTAGGTTAAAAAAAAAAAAAATTTCAAGTTTTGAAATAGAATCCAAATGATAAAAAATAAAAGTAATAAATATTAATTTGGTCTTAGGATGATTGTCTCCCAAATCTTTGGTAGATTTATACAGCCATACTTGTTAAGGTTTCGGGTATGTTTCAAGGCTTCTGTTGATTCCAGGAACAACCTCTCTGACTTGTAGAAGCTTCTGTGCATTACTTTTGTTTCTTTCCAATTGATCCTGTGTGCAAGGGTATCCAGAGCATGGTCTGCCAGACCCGACTTACCATAGCAAAAGTGTCGGATATATTTTTTGTGTTCACTGAGGCAGATGTCCACATTTCTTCCTGTCAGACCGTAGTAGGCTTGATGGCAAGAACAGGGCACTTCATAGACACCAGGATGTGATAAAGGTGTGCATTTGTCCTTGGGTGAACGGATGAGAGTTGCTAATTTTTTATAAGGTTTAAATACTGTGCGTAATTGGTGTTTGTTAAGCACCCTAGATATCTTTTCAGATGTGCCTTTAATGTATGGGATGGTGATTGTTTTGTTGTAATCTTCTGTGGTAGATAGAGGGGATTTGTGGGTAGCATTTAGTATGTTATCTATTTTACGGGGATTATAACCATTGTTTAAGAAGGTTTGACGTAGGTGAGAAAGTTCAGCAGTGAGAGCACTGTTATTGGAACAGATTGCTCTATGGGCTAGTGTTTTTAAGATACCATATTGCTGAGAAGGGTGATGGTGTGATTGTTTGTGTAAGTATCTTCCTGTATGTGTGGGTTTTCTGTAAACAGAAAATGATAAGGTACCTTCTGGAAGACGTGTGATCAGTGTGTCCAAGAAAGGCAGGCAGTCATTGGCTTCTAGTTCCATTGTAAAGTGGATTTTAGGATGCTGGCTATTTAGGTGCGCTAAAAATGTATTCAATGTGTCTGGGCCATGTGGCCAAATGGCAAACACATCGTCAACATAGCGTAGCCAGAGGCTTGGTTTGAGAGTGGCTGTGTTGATAGCTAATTTTTCCAGATGTTCTATGTAGAAGTTGGCTAAGGGGGGGAGAAAGAGGTGAACCCATAGCTGTCCCATCTAACTGTTTGTATATTTTCCCTTTCCATGTAAAATAACCTGCCTGTACTGTGAATTTAAATAGTTGGGATATATCTGGGGGAAATTGTGAATTTAGTAAGTTATGTGTTTCAATCAGTGGTACATTAGTGAATAATGAGGAGATATCAAAACTCACCATTAGGTCTGAACTATTTAAGGTGTGGTTTTCTAAAATACTTTTTATGTGGGTAGAATTTTTAACAAAAGAGGGAGAATTGTTTGTGTGAGTGGTTAGTAATTTTGCTAAATGTTTGGCTAGTTTATATGTAGGACTGTTTATACTATCTACAATAGGACGTGAAGGTGTACCTTGTTTGTGTATTGTTGGAGCACCATATACTCCAACAATCACCATCCCATACATTAAAGGCACATCTGAAAAGATATCTAGGGTGCTTAACAACCACCAATTACGCACAGTATTTAAACCTTATAAAAAATTAGCAACTCTCATCCGTTCACCCAAGGACAAATGCACTCCTTTATCACATCCTGGTGTCTATGAAGTGCCCTGTTCTTGCCATCAAGCCTACTACGGTCTGACAGGAAGAAATGTGGACATCTGCCTCAGTGAACACAAAAAATATATCCGACACTTTTGCTATGGTAAGTCGGGTCTGGCAGACCATGCTCTGGATACCCTTGCACACAGGATCAATTGGAAAGAAACAAAAGTAATGCACTGAAGCTTCTACAAGTCAGAGAGGTTGTTCCTGGAATCAACAGAAGCCTTGAAACATACCCGAAACCTTAACAAGTATGGCTGTATAAATCTACCAAAGATTTGGGAGACAGTCATCCTAAGACCAAATTAATATTTATTACTTTTATTTTTTATCATTTAGACTCTATTTCAAAACTTGAAAAAAAATTTTTTTTTTTTAACCTAGATGGCGCCATATTAGGACTTTAGTCTTGTGTTGCACGCTGCAATCACTTATACTGTCCCCACTGTTACACCGGATTGTGGTTGCCTTGCATTTGTAACAAACTTTGTGTTGTGTGCTCTGAAGATGCTGGATATAAGACCAGCGAAATATTAGCCTTAAGTTAATAAATAGTTATTTGCTTAACCATCTGTGTTCTTTTATACCGTGAAACCTATCATAACATGTCGGACGAACACATAAGCCTATCCACGCGTATAAATAGTTGTTATTATTGCCATTCAAAGCTTTCAGCAGCTCAGCCAGAATATTATAGCAATATAAAGAAATATCGGTATTTCTATTTAGGAAAGAATTGAAAACAAAACAAGACTGCTGATGTATTACGCAACACTGCTTGAGGCTCTTTAGTGTCACTTCTAAAAAAGTGGTCTTTCTTTTGCAGCAGCTTTTAGCCTTTACCTGCAGCTGAGGAGATTATTGTTAAGACAAAAGTTATTTCCAGCAGCAGTAACAGTTTTTTTTTTTTTTTTTTTTCATTGATGTAAACGGTTTTTAAATGGTGACAATATAGAATAGAATTTCTTATACTTAGAATAATGTGATCAAACAGCTGAACAAATGGTTGTAGAGTGCAAAATAAAAATTCAGGAATTAGAAGTATCTACTTCGACGGGTACAACAATATTACTGGCTTACTTGTTCTATCAAACGATAAAATAAAGTAACAGATATCGATAATTCTGATGGTCTGAAAACCTTCAAACCATCAGAAAATTAAATCGTGTAGTTATTTATAATTCAGTTCCAGGAGTAACATTCTGAAAGAAAAAAAAAATGATCCAAAAATGTGGTAAGATATATAATATAAATATAAATAAAAAATAAAAATACTTAAAGCAATGCATACAGTCTTTTGATTTGTAAAGTCATGGTGTAAATTTCGAACATACTTAGAAATAACATTCCTGGTGTGTTTAGTAGTCAACAATTCGATGATTTACAAACATAGAGCCTGGTACATGTGCACACTTCACGTCCTTTTTATACATGCAGCTCGAATTATATATGGCATAACAGATTTACACGGCTAAGAGACATATTTTTAAAATGATTAAAAACCGAGAGATAAAAAGTAAAAAAAAAATACTGTTTAATTAAGAGCGATTAATTTTGCCTTCAAAGAAGACTTCTTCAGGTGCACAATTAGAGGGAACGAACAGCAAAAAATTGCAAAAGAATAAAAATCTATACATTAAAGCATTAGCAGATTGACATTTGAAATGTTCTAGGTATCTCCTGTTTGTTGGGGGGCGCATACGTTCAACATCTCCTGAACACTAAATTTGGATGGCAGAATGAGAAATTATTTCTGAGGTTGTTAAGATATATTTCATTGAGGACGATTTCTTTGGACTCAACAAATCTTTCTAGTTCATCATAGCAGCGAAAGGTATTTTCAGATTTGTCCCATAAGACTGGATGAATGAGGTTTTCCTTATTAGTGTCAGCAGAATACAAGACATGATTCGAGAACACAAGCTCTTGTTCTGATGTCTCTTTTATGTTCTTCAAGGCGTAATTTGATGGCTTTTCCCATCTGGCCAAAACTGTGTTTATTGCAGCATTAAGGTTGTCTTATTCTTTGATCCTACTTAGCAAGAAAAGGAGTTTCAGAAGACGATTGAAAGAAATCCGGATATTTTATTTTTTGGAAAAAAACTTGCCAATTTAGGCAAAACAGCTGATATATGACAGGGACATGTAGCCTTTTTCACTATTTCTATCTTCAGTATGGCGAGGCGGTGCTTCCGCCAGCTGTATACTACAAATAGCGAAAAACAACTTGTAGTTTTTGCTAAATTTTTCAGAAAAGATGCACTATTTATTATTGTTTTGTATGTGGTCACTTAACATTAAAATTGAGGTTTTTTTTATTAGTTGATCATAATTATTAAAAGATATACATAATTGTCAACAAGTTCACCAGCTATTCTGTCTGATTTCTTCAGGAAAAATATGTCGGTACAATAACGTTTACTAGTGAAAAAGAAGAATGGAGTAACAGTCAAATCAATGAAAATTAAAACTGACGCGTAACATCATAAGCATAGAGCGTGGAGTCTCAATCATTATTTCTTGAGTGTGTTGTATGGTTTTTCGCCAAATGAAATTCTGGTAAGCTAGGTGAATTTGAGGCTTTTCCAGATGTCTTAGGCCAAACATCAAGAAGCCTAGAAATTCGAAAAAAAGAACATATAGGAGATGTTAGCAACAACAGAACAGACACTTCAGGATTAGCCCAGCAGTTCTCGATTTCTAACCACTCCATCAATGAGGATAACAGCTCCATGCCTTATATAGAAGAATATTTTAGATGTAAAAACTTCAAAGAAGCTGCAGTTTTACTTCGGACAGGAGTGAGTCTAAACAGAAGGCATGATACCGAAAGACATCTGGAAAAGCTTAATGAATTCGCTTAGCTTACCAGAATTTCATTTTGCGAAAAACTATACAAGATGCTCAACAAACAATGATTGAGACTCCACGCTCCATGCTTATGATGTTATGCATCAGTTTTAATTGATTTGACACTGTTACTCCATTCTTCGTTTTTACTAGTAAACGTTATTGTACTGACATACTTGTCCTGAAGAAGCCAGACAGAATAGCTGGTGAAACTTGTTGTCAATTTTGTATATCTTTTAATAATTATGGTCAAGTAATAAACCAAAAGAAAATAACTCAATTTTAGAAGTCCTATTTATTACAATCTATTTAGAGCATATCCACATATAATAAATGCATGTTTATTTTTTTTAAGTAGGAGACCAATGGCTTTGCTAAATAATTATTTAGCTGATTAAATCAGTTTAATAATTATGTTAAATAATTATTTAGCTGATTTAATTTTTTCTACTCACTTTGACACCCCTTGAAGAAAGTACCCCGATGTGACGCATTGTCTGCTTACCGTGTGTAAGCAGCCCTAGCTTCTCGTTTCATGTTGCTACCACAAATAAAGCCTGTAACTCAAGTCGCCTACATTTCTTACTGTTAATGTATGGTCGCTGGAGGGAAAATGCGACCGACCGCACTCAGACAACAGCGTGCAGCACCGTTGACAGGGTGTAGCATAGAGGTAGCTTGCCTCACAGCGCCGCTTAATTAAGGTCGGTCGTTCAGTTATTTCTTATGGAGGTAAGTATATTCAAAATTTAGCCTATGACTTCAAATATTAAAAAAAGAATGTATGCATTTCTTTAAGTTTTTATTTATATTTATTTTTTGGTTCAGTGAATTTTTTATTTCTTAATGTTACTCCTGGAACTAAATTGGAAATAACTAAATATCTAATTTTCTACTGGTTTCAAAGTTTTTACAGACAGCATACTATATCTGTTACTTCATTTTACTGTTTAATAAAAGAAGTAAGCCAGTAATATTGTTGTATCTGCCGAAGCAGATACTTCTAATTCCTGACTTTTTTATTTTGCACTCTACAATCATTTGTTCAGCTGTTTGTTGATATTATTCTAAGCTTTAGAAATTCTATTCTATATTTTCATTATTTAAAAACCGTTTACATCTATGCAACAAAAAAAAATAAAGAAAAAAAAAAACGAACAGTAATGTTCTGTTTTTTTTTTTTCTTACAAATTTCCAAATATTTTTCTTTTGCTGCTGCTGAAAATAACTTTCGTCAGAAGAATATTCTCCTCAGCTGCAGGTAAAGGCTAAAAGCTACTGCAAAAGAAAGACCACTTCTTTAGAGATGACATTAAAGTGCCTGAAGTAGTAGTGCGTATTACATGAGCAGCCTTGTTTTTTTCCCGTTATATTCTAAATAGAAATTTCGAGATTTCTTTTACTGTCTGATACAATATTTATTTTAAAATTTTTTTGATTAGTAATAATCACAATTTCAATTTTCTTATTGAAAACATAAATTATTTGATGCAGTTGTTTAAGAAGGAAAGAAATATTTGAATTCACAAAAAAAAAAAAAAATCATGTGTTGCAAAAGCATTCAGCAATTTTAGGTGGAGGATGAAGTGCCGTATTCAGCGCCTGTGTTAAACAATGGTTTTAAAATATTCTGGGGGAAAAATGCTATCTAGCAAAATTTATGCAGTAAATAAGGTTTGAACATTACTTTTTTATTTTATCTTGCACTACTACGATGTATGAAAATATGCATGCCACGTTCTTAACATTCGTGGGTGGAAGCAACATATATAAATATACATAGGATGAAATAATCTCAAACATGTCCTATATGGAATTGATTAAAATTTTGTTTGTTTTGGAAGTTTTCTAATCCCTCCCTGCCCCACCCACAACCACTCATAGTAAATTAATTATAAATATCTACTTTCGCATTTCCCACATTTTCACAGAATGTACACTTCACATTTGATATGATTAAAGATTTTCATGTTGTTATCTGTAAAGCAAAGTTGTCAAAGTGCATCCTTCAGGCAATCTGTGAAATATTCTACAAAATTTGATTTTGAACTAAAATAAAAATAACAATCTGGAACGTCAGCAGCCCGTTTTTTTTTTTCCTTCAAAATATTTCGAATAATGATCTTGAATTAAGCTCTTCAAGAACAAAAAAAAAAAAATATTGTCAGTAAGTAATTACACAAAATTGGAAGAAACAGTTAAAAATTACATTTGTTCTTCAAGGTGATGCAGTATTTAAGTAAAGAAATTATGCATCATCTCTGATTTTGTTCTGGCATTAAAAATTGTACAATAAAAGGAGAAAACAAAAATAAAAATTTGTATATTTTTAGTGTATTCAGTATAACAAACTCCAGATACCCAGCATGGAACAAGGAACTGCATTTCTTGTTAGAGGCAACTGAGAAGCAATTATGATCACTAGATAATCTGGTTTAATATTCTCTTCAGAGTGAAGGTTTATCGCACCTTCTAATGGACATGAAGGCCAAATTTATTGATGTTTTTTCAAAAGATGCATCATGTCTAGATTTTGCTTTACATATATAACATCCTGGCCAAGTGAGAAGTTAATGTTTGGAATTCTTGTTGAATTTTAAGTACTGGGAAGTTTTGAATAGTTGTATATTCTAATAAATGCTAATTGAATATGCTATTGTTGATTATAATGGATGTCATATGGACATGATTAGCTGTATTGCATTCATTTGGATATTCCTACTTTAGTTTTCTTTTTATCAAGAACTGTAACACTAGCCGTTCGAAAAAATGACTGAGAGCGATGAAATGTTTTAAAACTCATTATGAACAAGAACTTTTTGCAAAGGAAATATTTGCATAAACAATTTCTCAACATTGCTTCATTTTTGTTCCATTATTTTTAACGAATTTTCGTGGTCAGTGTTAACACTGATGGCAAAATGTGATCAAGACTTCATTTTGCTACCATCTGCAGTTTATTTCATGGAGTGACTAGTGCCGGCTGATTTGATCCTGATGACAGTAAAGCTCGAAGTGCAACTATTTTCACCATCAGTGTCTTCCAGACCATCCACTTGAAATGTCAACAATTCCCATTCCCCAGATGGAGGTCATTTCATTCATTTATTTGGTCAATGATTCTCGATTCTTTTGTGAAATGAATAGTTTAAGGAAAAGTAGAATACGCAAGAACAAGCAGAATGAAACAGAAAAACAAAGTAGCCCATGCATTAGCATTGAATGAATCCTCAGCGTTTCTCTTCTTTCATGTTTGAAAGAAGAGAAATGCTCTTATTTCATTTACACAACAAGGAATGGAGGATCATAACAGAACTCATGGCAAGAATAACAATCAGCAAATATTTTAAAGAAATACTGTGAAAAGTACGAATGGTTTCAAATGATGCTATTTAAAACGGTTCCTAATACTTTTTGAGAATATTTGACCTGTTCTCCTTAATATTATATGGCAACTTATTTTTTTTTAATATCAAGTCATATGCAAATAAGATCTATTTTTGCATTTTAGAATTTGAAGAAGGTTTATGGTACTGAATTTCTTATTCAACAGTAATCGTTTTCCCATTCTAGTGATTTTAATAATTAAAAATAGCCCTTGAACAACTCTCTAAAAGGCCATAGGCGTTCTCAAAATGAATGGACAAGGTTTCACAACACTGACACTTGAAAGGCATAATACCTTACAATATAGTCAGTTTTCATCAAGTACGCATTTATCAATTATACAGAAAGCAAATGTGCAGAACGTAGTTTACACGTTGCGCACTGCACAGGCATGCATGATTGGCATAGGCTAAAAGTAACACGATTGCTTTCTACTAACAGATGGCAAAGCGGAACGAAACTCGCTAGAATGGTATTGTTTGAATGAACTCGCCCTTACTGCAGATACTTTCCTAAGACAGCAGTGGGAGAAACAAAAAAAGACTTCATTATTATCTAGCAAATGTCATGATTTTTAGCAAGCATAGTGATGCGAAAGCAGTGTGGAAGAAGTAACCTGAGTCTCCATATTCTATTGGAATCATAAGCATTTTATTGTGCTTATAGCAACTGCATTGTCCAAGGAACACCATTTAGAATGGTATGGCATAGTGGAACAAAAAAGTGGGTTGTTAATTTGCAATCTGGAGACATACGTGTATTCAATTAGCCATGTGAATCTAGTTCGCTCCAGTAGGTAAGTTCGGCAGTTTTCAGTTAATGTGGTTTATTGGACGACCATTTCCAAAGACTGAAAAGGTGAATGTTGATTTAATTGTGCTCCAAATTGTATTCCAGCAAACAGTCCTGGAGGAACAGCAAGCAACTCACACACAAGAATTGAGAATAAAAGATACTTAATAAATGCAATTCAGACTTTTGTGTTTCATTTATCAGTAGTAGTAGTAGCACCTTCCCCCTCCCCCACTGTTAAATGAAATATGCTTTCTACTCCTTTGAATAAAACATCTGGGAATATATCTTCAGAATTTTGGAGAAAAGATGCATAGGTCTAGAGAAAACGAATCCGAGCAGAAACGATATAGGCTGAATGAATCTAGCTAAGCTACTTCACTCTTTTATTCCAGCTCATTCAGAAGTGAGACTGCCATTCTTAGAAGATACTTACATGATTCAAAAGATACCACCAATGATTCACAGATGAGATCTGCAGATACATCAGTCACTATGGTGTAATTCAGTGTACATTCATGTACAGGTGAACAATCTTTCTCAGAATTTGATGATGCAAGCAGAAATCCTTGCAGCATGAATGTGGATCAGAATGAAATACTGCAGAAACTTGGATACCTGCTGTTAGCAATACAAGAGCTCTTATACCTGAATCTATATCTACATGCAGTTTCAGGCATGCTGCTTCAGTGATATAATTTCGTAACGGTACAGGATAAAGCATAATGAAAATAAAGAAGTCCGTTGTCCTGGTTTACTACTCATATGTCTCCAAATCCTAGTTGAAGAAAGCCTCTGCAGCGAAGGTGATGGACACATCAGTAGCTGTTTTCCAGTTCATGAGCAGAGTGCCTGCGTATTATCTGATTGGACAATACGGTCCTTAACACTATATTGCGAAAAAAAGAAATTAAATAAAAATTCTGAAAATCATTTTTCTTATTTAAATGTTATATCTTGTTTTGATGAAAAATTGTTCTAAGAGGACAAAAAGATCAGAAACATTACATTTTTATTTTAAATACAAAATTATTTTTATTATTATACACTAATATCGAATAACAGCACTACCCTATTCTGAAATCTCCACATAAATCATTATGTTCGTATTAAACAAGAACTGGAATAATCAAATTGATCTTTAGAATCTGAAATAATATATTCATTTCTAGAGAGATTTTCTGGCAAGCGGGGATGGAGGGCTGACTTAAACCGTTGCATAAAACTTCCATTTTGTCTAAAATTGGGTGGAGTTGGGTATACCAATCTAAGAGCCCAATGATTGGTGACAGAAAGTGAAAGTGCATAATAGAAAGCTAGGATGTCACCATCTGTGTCAGTAAGTTTCTTAGATTATTTCCATTTTAATTATGCTGCGCTTCTATTAACGATTCGACCTGACTTTAGAAAATGTTTGTCATACCTTTGGGTCTGAGCGATGTTTTCAGCTGTTCTTATTTCTCTGCATATAGTTATTATATTGTATGCATTACTTAGCGATTTTTTAGACAACTAAGGTGCATTAGCATTTTTGAATGATTCTAGTGATGAATTTCTTGCCTTTTAATGTATTAGGAGGAAATAACGAATCACGAAATGTATTTTTGAGGAGTATATGGGGAGGGGGTTAAATAGCATGGTAAAGGCTCATCTCCCCAAAGCCGTATCTATCCTATATCATACTCGTGTTCATCAATACCAGACTGGAACAACATAAACCACAGCAGTGTAAGGGAAAATTGCCTAAGTAATGTTTTGATTGTAGCATCAATTTCGTAATTTTGGCATCCTCATTACAGCCCATTTAGAGATGTTGATTCGGGAAGATCTTAATTACTCTTCTTTTTAGTTTTTACTTTTAAGTTAGTCATTATTGGTTATTTTAATTTAAAAATTAGATTAAATTTCGTAATTATCAGCTATTGAAAATGAATAAAAACTAAATAATACATAGAAATTCAAGTTAGAGGGACATTTACTAAACTTTGGATTTTCAAAGAATTGAAAATCCAAAGTTTAGGGCAGGGCAAAGAGAATCACAAATATCTTTCTATTTCTAGCGGATAAGAGGAGAAATTATTATGGAAAGATAACTTTAAGTAATTCTGCAGGTATGAGGGTAACCGAAACTACAGAAATAATTGCATTCATGAGTGAATATTTTGCGAAGGTTTTACGTCAGATTGCAGTTAAGTCAGTTCCTGATGTGACAGACAGACAGTGATATGATCTTTGAGAAACTACGAGCTGGTAATATATGAAATGAAGGTGCATGCAATATTGCAAAGTCTGAAGTGGAATTCTGCCACTTGAGATTTTGCACTTGATGGGATATGAACGCTTGTTTCCTTTGACTGATGTGCAATTTACGTGTTAGATCTGGTACAGTTCCAGGAGATTGGAAGGAAGGCAGGTGTTACCTACAGGCAACACGAGAGGCTGAAAATTACTTTTTAGTGAAGAGGTGATTAAAGTTTAGAGTTCAAAGACCAAATTCAAAAATTGTTATATCAGAATGTCGTACGCTATAGTGGGCATTATGTCTGTATAGAGAAGATGGATTGTGTGTTTAGTAAAATTGGACAGGAATGTTGTTGCCAGAGAGAAATCAAAGAGTAATCCATGATGGTGTGTAGTCAAAAATTATTTGGTGACCAGTGGTGCATTGCAAGGCTCTATTCTTCCACATTCCAGAGAAGAGTGCATTCCTGTTTAATTTCTCCATCAACGATACTGAAGATAATTTAAAGAGTGATATTTAGTTTTTTGCTGATGATGCTAATTTGAGGAAGACAAGAGTAAATAAAACAGACATAAAGATCTTTCAAGATGACTTGAATAAGCCGAAATCGTGTGAACATTAGAATATTCTATCAATGTGGCAAAACATGGAGTTGAGTACCTTTTGGTTGAAAAGGGTTCAAACTTCCAACTGGCCAGGACGTCTATGGACGTCCAGTTAAATCTGGATAGTCTTCAGACCATGTGTTGTGAAAGAACATGGAGAAGAAAGGAAATTTGTAAATTTGCCCTTAGAAGGTGTGATAATTTCTCCCATTGAAAAAAACATTTAATCAGATTGTCATGGTCGTAGCTGCATCTCAGTTGCCTATAACAAGAAACGCAATTCCTTGTTCTATGCTGGGTAATTGGATCTTAGTTGTATTGGATAAACTAAAAATATAGGAATTAATTTTATTTTTGTTTTCTCTTTTTATTGTAGAATACAATTTTAATGCCTTCACAAAATAAACATCCTTGCATTGTATTTTTTTTTTTTTTTCACTTAAATGTTGCTTTACCTTGGAGAACCAATGTCATTTTTAATTTTTGTGCTAATTTGTCTAATCACTTAGTCGATAAAGCATTTTATTTGTTCTCGAAAATTTTAATTCAAGATAGTTATTTGAAATATTATTTAAAAAAATGACTTCTGATATTCTAGGTTATGTTATTTTTATTTTTGTTAAAAATCATATTTGGAAGAATACTTCACAGATTTCCTGAAGGATTTCACTAGGGCGACTATCTTTAAATAATTTCTGGACAAATTTAGCAGAAGAGTACCCCAGAGTGTCAAAACTAGTTATTCTTGTTTTACTTCCTTTTACAGCAACATATTTATACGAGGCAGGATTTTCATATCATGCTGCAACCAAATCAAAGTCCAGGAACAGACTCGACGTTGCACCAGAAATGAGAATTCAACTTTCTAATATTGTATCAAAAGAACTTGTAATTCAAAGACCCGAAAATATTGAAGTCATTAAGAATGTAATTTTACTATATATACACGCTAGTTTATTTTGCTATTTTTATGTGTTGTTTCAAATGTTAATTATTTATAATTAACATTTGAGAATAAATGTTTGTGTTTTACTCATTTATTTTATTTATTATTTATGAGCCACCCTAGAAATAACCAAGATATTACGTTAAAATTTCAGGATTTGTGAAGTGTTCTTCGTAGGAAAAGTTTGATAAACGCTGCTTTATGAATTGTTTCCTTTAGTATCTAATAAGTGGGTAAAATGTTTAGTTTTAGTATGACTATAATTTTTTTATTATTAAAATATAATAAGTACATATTTAACTGCAATGGGAAATGGCGCCGTTATTTTTTAAAAAACTAAATGCCATATATTTGTAAAATATCTTTTTGCTGTAATATGATGCTTACTGCTAATATGACTGAACGAATGCCCTTATTAAGCGGCGCCATGAGGCAGGCTGCCTCTATCTTACACCCTTTCGATGGTACTGGCCAAAACATTTCATTTCTCTTAACATATAAATGTTTCTAACGAAACTTTTTTGTAGATACAATTTTCAGTCATAGTACCAGAATTCATGTTGGATTCGTATTAGAACTTCAAATCTATCTCAGAATACTTGACGATTTTACAGATTGTAAGTGGTTCCCTCGCTACATTCTTATTTATATTTCAGTACAATGCAATTGTTGGTTGTAGTGGTTTAATGGAGTGGTTGGAGCAGATACTGAGAGTGAAATAAATGAAGGATTTGGAAGAATTTAAGAGGAAAATGACTTCTACATATCTATAAATAATATGTTCTTATAATTGGCAATAAGCTTTTTGAAGTACCAAAGGAAGACGCTATACATGGAAATCACTAAGAGATGTTTCACGACACCAGGCAAATTACATAGTAGTCAAGAAAAGATTTAAAAAAATATAAAAAAAATCTCAAGTCATACTATAGCCTCCCCAGAACTGAAATAGAGTGACTAAACATTCGTTATTGCAAAATATATATACAGGGTGTTCGGGATAAATTTGACATATTTATAATTAATTATATTTTTCCGTAAGTTATATGTATTAACACACACTTCTCTTCATTTAAAAGTTTGGACCCTTCTTCATTCATATACAAGATGTCAGAAAGGATGGATAGCTGGAACCCACCTGAATCATGGAAGAGAATAACTTGTATCATGATGATTCGTGCCCGCCATCAAAATAAGGATATTACGACTGCTGCCCAATGCTCCCTGAATACAGTAAAAACAATCAGGCATGAACTAGAGACTTGCAATGGTGACTACGAGGATGTAGCAAGAAGAAAGATCCCTAGCAGACGATCTGATTGCGTTCGTACAGCAGAATTCCTCGCAAATCTGCAGGAACAGGTGTTGAAGAACCCTGGCATTGGAATTCGGGCTTTGTTCGTGGAGTTGCTAACTGTAGTCAAGCCCTGGATAACAAGGGTAGCCAATGGTAGGCCGTATGTATGGCAGCAGGATTCGGCCCCTTGCCACACCTCTGGGAAAAGTCAAAAATGGTTGTCTGAAAATTTCTACGACTTCACCAGTCCACATGTTTGGCCTCCAAACTCCCCAGACCTTAACCCCATGGATTATTTTGTATGGGGCGCAGTTGAAAAAGACACCAATCGCACTTCCAGTAATACAAAAGCCCAGTTAATGGATAAAATTAAAACAGTTTTTGCGGCCCTTCCCAGGGAGACTAGCATCAGCTTGTTCGAGGTTCCGAAGCAGAATTGAAGCTGTGATCGATGCTAATGGTGGTTATTTTGAGTAAATCTTGTTGATAGTATTGTAATTAACTCTGCCTGTAATGTTTTTTTGTCAATTCATTAAATTTAATAGATACAAAGAAGATTTTCTTTTTCCTTACGAAACTGTCAAATTTATCCCGAACACCCTGTATATAAAATGAGAAAATACATTGAATAAGCTGAGGATAAAATAGAATATTGAAATACTGCAACCCTCATGTAAAAAATGAATTTAAAAAAGAGATTGCATGCATGCAAATAACAGTCGAGAAGACTGGACGTTATCAAGGAAATAATTCAACCAACTTGTGAATTATTTAATAGACATACATGTTAGATATACTATTTTCTTTTTAATACCGGCAACTCACATATGAGAAAATTAATTTTAATTTATTACTCGTATGTATTTCGCTCCATATATCATGAGCTTCTTTCAGGAAGATGACAGAAAAGCTGGTAATATTTAAATTCTGTGAGTCGTGCAGCATGCATATAATATCATGTGTGTCGGTTGTGTCTGTCTAGTAGGAGGAAACACGTACTTAATAGATACAGTGAATCCTTGATAGAGAAGTTATTTGTTAGTTATCTTCCCTCTTCCAGCTTGCAATCTGACATTAACATCTAAACCTTCCTAAAAGGAACATCAAGGACCTTTCTCAGTTGTAACATGCGCACCAGGCAGCCACGAAGTTGTATTTTTTGTACAACCTATCAAAGATTCATTATCACCTTTATCCTTGCCTGGTGTTTATGAAACACTCTATTCTTCTCATATTTGCTGCTATGGACAGATTGGCCTTTTTGATAATATTAGAATCGAAGAACATCATGTTTATATAAAATGTTTGGATTTTGAATGTTCAGGCCTTGCTTCACATGCAGTCGACACTGGATATAGAGTTCACTGTAACTGCAAAAAGATGCTACACGACAGTACGTTCAAATTTGATTGTCTATTTTTTTAATTAAGTGAAGCTCTATGCCACCATCCTAATCTTAATTGGAAAGACTGTATGCCTGTTTCTAAGTTGCGAGTAGTGATTTCTGTTAATTGGTTGTAATTTTTAATATTTTCTGTAATTCTAAATGAATTTAATATTTATTAATTAATTAATTATATATCTGTTCCTACGCCACTGAACTGTAATAGTGTTCTTTTATTGGATAGCCGATTCATATATGAGATATTATACGCATACTGCATGAATCATTCTTGTACTCAGAATTTTAAATGTTGCCAGCATTTCTGTCTTCTCTGTGAATGAAGCACATGACATATTGAGTGAAATATGAAGAGGTAATAAATTATATTTAGTTTCCTCTTGCAGGCTATTCAAACCTTATAGAAATAAATGATCAGCACACAAATTGTTAAGATTTACAAAATTACCAAAGCAAAACCTTGCATTTTACAAATACATTACTGCAGTTAACAGAACAACGAAAAAAGGGCACATAAAAGCAAATTGTAAAAAGCAAGGAACACTCGAAGACTACGAAGCAAGGATAAAGAAGACCTCAAGAAAAAAGCAAATGAGAATTGGATAAAATAACATAAAGTAATTAAAAAGTGTCATAAGGAATATCAAATAACTGATTCTCTAACCTCAGTCAGACCCGAAAGAAAGAAGTAAAGGACGAGATAAAAAAGGAAAGTTAGCGGTAACATTAAGATATTAGAAAGATGGAATATCTTGATGTATGCTGTGAAGGAAACATGAATAGGGAAATTACCGAACAAGAAATATTGAGCCAGAGAAACCGCATGAAGAAATTTAAAGAGAGTACAATGAATTTGCTATCTGGAAAAGTGATTGCAACAGATGAAACACCTGCTGAAGTTGTAAGAATTGTTTTGTTGTACTGCCTGATTTCGTCTTCCCAGATCCTGTCTGGATAGATTAGGATTAGAAAGTATTTGATTTCTAGGAAAGTTATAACTGTATTAGCAGAGATTCAACAGGATTAAATACAATTATTAAAAAGAATGGATGAGGTGTATCTGATCATTGACTTTAAATCAAAAAAACGAAAAGAAAAATAATGGTGACAGTGTCAAAAAAAAAAATGTAGAAGATAAATTAGAGGTAAAAATGATCAAGTAAAATAAGTCATATCTTAAAGGAATTAACCAACATGATGGAAGATGTGCGGTGAAAATACGAATGAGCATTCCTATGGTAAAAGAAGTATTAAAGAAAAGAAAAAAGATCATTTAATACAAGTTAGATTAGTAGACATGGAGTAAAGTAAACTAATGAATAACTCTTGAAAGAAATGAAAGAGTAGAGTATTGAAAACAGTCATTTCCTGGCACACATGAGGAGACAATGAATGGATTATAGGCGTGTTGGAAGGGGAGATTCCAGAGAAAAGAAGAGGACAGCCGAAATATACATTCTTAGAGGAAGTGTTTACATTAATCAGAAGAGGTTATTAAGCTCTTAAAGAGGAAAGTCGGAAATAGGGGGATCTGGAAGAGGGAACCCAGCATATCCACAGGGATTATCCCTTAGAATAATAAAGAGAAGGAAATCTAAAGAAACAGAGTATGATATCAACCACAGAATGTGTTCGTGCTACATACAAGGGTAAATCACAATTGCCTGTCTGGTTATAACTTACAACTAACTTAATAAAGTGGTATTTCTTAAGAAATTCACTCCCAGATTAAAAAGCCATCTTTAAACGTTGACCGTTATTTTGCAGTTTCCATGTGTGCAAGAAATACGTTCATATCTAACGTCATCCTTAGTGTTATTTCTAAGGACATGTTCAACTTCCGATTATAATCCAATCCCTGACTCTCCTCTTAACTTATTATTT